>NC_134530.1:12158688-12783688 GCF_050624435.1 Tenrec ecaudatus | reverse complement strand
AGAGGATAGTTATGTGGTTCATCAATACTCTACCACACCCTGGATTTATCATCCCTTTTGTGTGGCCCTCCTGAGAGGGACTGTCCAATTATCTTACAGGTTGTCTCACCTACTTTGAACATGATACCAGTATGGGAAACAACCGGGAATTGAGTGTGTGCAGACAGACTCAACGTTCATACGTTAAGGAGTCTGGGGCTCCTGTGGGGGGAGGCCTTCACGTTTGTGGGTTAAAGATGGATTCCAGTCACATTCTCCTACATAAGTTATTCCCCTCAGTGCCCCCCACAATGATGCCAATGTTGAAATGGTGCTTGAAGCACCTGCTTTATACTATCTACACTGAAAGGCCAACTGCTTGAAGGCTATCTGCCTGGAGGTCGTCTGCCATCTAGAGAAATGATACCCTTGTCTGTCCCACCATAAGTAGCTGCCCAGTCCCTTCTGATAAGGATCCTAGATTATGTTCCCTCAGGGACCATTAAGGTCAAGCCAGCTCAGAGACAAGTATCTTGAGTCTAGAATCTGCTCATCTTGTTCCCGGCCTCTAACACTTCCCCTTCCTATTGTATACTCCTAGCTCCTCCCCTTCATGTTACCTGTCTGCCTCTAATCCACCCCTCCCTGTTCTGTGCTTATGCCCCGGATGATAAAAGGCCTTGAGAGAATACAGGACTGCCTCACTCTGGTTCAGCCTCCATCAGAAGAGGCGAGTCCTTGCATGCCTTGTCTTGCGTCTCTTTCATTTAACCCTCAATTACACAACCTCCCCGTGGAGCCCATCTGGATGTGGGGCTGGACCTCACCAGATGGGGAGAGACCAGGCCCTGGAGAAGGACCGCACGCTTGGTGAAGTGGAGGAGCCGTTAAACAGGAGGAAGGCCCTGGACGAGATGGAGTGACAGTGGTTTCAATCAGCACAGTTGTGATGATGGTGCAAGGCCAGGCGGTATCCTGATGCACAGAAGGCCACGTGGAGTTGGAACCAACAGCAACATGATGGAGGGGCCCGGTGGTGCAGTGGCTACACATCCGACTGCCAGCTGCAAGGTCCGCAGTGGAAAGGACCAGGTCCTCTGTGGGAGGAAGTTGTGGTTTTCTACTCCTGTAAGAAGTTACAGTCCTAAAACCCCACAGGGGAAGTTCTATCCCATCCTGACAATCTAACCAGAGTAAGGGGCTACACCTGTGGTGATACCACATTTCTATGCTGTGTTAGTGAATCATTGGGCTGCGGTCGGAAGCCCCATGTATAAGCCGTTCCACCACTAGGGCTCCTCATAAATTTAGCAGCAATAACGCCCTTAAATAAACATCTATAAATGATGACTATTCATGTGGATCTCACTGGATGGAGTACAAGCAGGATAAAATCGACTATGTCTATGGAAAGGGACTATGAAGAAGCTCAATATCATCAGTCAGACAAGGTCAAGACCCGGCTGCAAAATGCAAGTTCAAGTTGAGGCTCAAGAAAATGAAAACAGACTGAGGCAAGCAGAAAGACAACTTCTGAGCATCTCACTGCCATCGAGTCAATGCTGATTCATAGTGACCCTAGAGGACAGGGTAGAACTGCCCCCTGTGAATTTCTGAGACTGCCACTGTTATAGGGAGTAGAAAGGCCCATCTTTCCTCAACAGAGCGGCAGGCGGCTTCGAACTGCTAACCTTTCAGATCTCATCCCCACACATAACAACTACGCCACCTGGGCCCCTCCATCACCCTCTGTAAATCCCGCCTGAATGTCCAGAGCTCTCAAGAACAGTCCCGTCCCTGGAGAAGGACATCGGGCTGGGTAAAGGAGCCAGGCAGCGAAACGGAGGCCAGCCCTCCCGGAGATGGACTGACACCGTGGCAGCCACAAAAAGCTAAAGCCCAGGAACAATTGCGAAGATGGTGCAAACCCGGCAGGTGTTTCCTTCTGCTGTGCATCTGCTCCTGAGGGGTGGAGCCGACTCAACGGCACCCGACAAAAGCAGATTGGTCCTCCTGAACATGAATTGCCCAAGAAAGGTCAGAAGAGCCGAGGTGACCTCAAGCAAAAGATCCTTAAAAAGACCCGGGGACAGAAGGGTCTGGGGAGGAGATGAGCCAGTCAGGGTGCGATGTAGCAACGATGAAACATACAACTTTCCTCTAGTTCCTAAATGCTTCCTCCCCACCCTCCACTATCATGATCCCAATTCTACCTTACAAATCTGGCTAGACCAGAGGAGGTACACTGGTACAGACAGGAACTGGAAACACAGGGAATCCAAGACAGATGATGCCTCCAGGACCGTGGTGAGAGTGGCCATACCGGGACTATGGAGGGAGGGTGGGGTGGAAAAGGGGAACGGATTATAAGGATCTACATGTGACCTTATCCCTGGGGGACAGAGAACAGAAAAGTGGGTGAAGGGAGATGTTGGACAGTGTAAGATATGACAAAATAATAATAATTTATAAATTATCAAGGGTTCATGAAGGAGGTGGAAGCAGGGAGGGAGGGGGGAAAATGAGGAGCTGATGCCAGGGACTCAAGTAGAAAGCAAATGTGTTGAGAATGATGATGGCAACACATGTACAAATGTGCTTGACACAATGGATGGGTGGTGATGGATTGTGATAAGAGTTGTACGAGCCCCCAATAAAATGATTAAAAAAAAGATGGAGGGAAACAAAAAGGGGTGTCCGAAGAGACTCTAAAGCTTGCTTTTGAACGCGGCATAAACAGGCTAATGGAAAACACACGGATGGGGCGGGGCCACGTGAGGACGAAGCCCCGCCCCCAGAGCAGCGCTGGCGGGCACAGCCACAGGACGAAGGTTGGGTACCTGTTGGGCACCCGGACTTCCGGCGCTGCGAGGATGCACGTCTGTTTGCCGAAGCCACCCATGGATGGAACCTCTGATCCTGGTGCCCGACCGCTCCGAGCGGACGCGCGGCTCCGGTGCTTCCAGCTTCCTTCCACCGCTCCACCCCAACCCCGGGCCCTTTCTGCACCTTCAGTGCATCGTCAGCGCCTCCTAGCAGGTGCAAAGGCCACCTCGCTGGCCCGCCTGCGTCCCGCTGCTTCGTGCATCCCTGCATGCACAGCCAGGAGGGCCTTGGAAGCCCATGAAAGGAGCTTTTATTCAAGGACTGGTCCTGCCTCCGAGGGTCCCTCGTGTGACCTCTTAGGAGATGGACCCTGGATTTTCTCTCCATTTGTTGAAATGGTCACTTTGTATTGTGTGAGCGGATCACGATATGGCGTTCAACAATTCGGGCACGGCCCGTCCAGGGGTCTCACCACCTCCCTGTGTTTCCGGTTTCCATCCTGCCTTCATTCCTGACCCTCTGAACTTTGTCCTGGGGGGAAATGCTGTCCTTTGATTATTCAAATGCAGTTCCAGACTTGAAAGGTGACTAAGCTTCATTTGCCGAGTGTGTGTGGGGGGGTGTCCCATGGTTCTCTAGCTGACCAGTAAGCCTGGTCTCTTTCCTGGTTTGAGTCCCAGTCCACATTCTCCTCGCACTGTAGCCAGGGCGTTGTGATCTTTTCAGAGCAGCTGGTAGCGGGAGGGCAGCAGCATCTCCTTCTAGTGTCAGTGTTGGGAAGACTGATGTTGGTGTGGTCCCGCCTCAGGGATTCCATTGGCTGCTTCTGGAGAAGCAGATGGCCAGGACTTTCTTTCAAGTGACTTCTGGGTGGACTTGAGCCTGGGGGGATCCTCTCCACCAGCCAGTCAGCCTCCTGCCCAGAGGTGCTCAGCTTTCCTGCTCGGTGGGCTGGGGAGCTTTTGCATTCTCCTCATGGTTCTGCTGCCCCTGCTGAAGCTGTTTGCTGCTGTGCCTTGTCGCCTCTGGCTTTATAGTTCTCCGTCTCCCAGGCCTAGGAGGTTCCCTGGTCCAAGGGGTGCAACTCCGCTCCCATCTTTCTGGTAGGCGCCAGGTCCTCTCTTCTCTGCTGGTTTCTCTCCTCAGTCTTTTGTGTGACGGAAGCAAGGGAATGGCTTCAGGCAGGCAGTGAAGGGTGGTGACTTGAGTCACATGCCCATGGCCCCCCAGTAAGGGGTGTCTCAAGAGAATACACTTCCCACCCTAACCCTGCCTCGTTAGTATAAAGGACAACTTCAAAACGGGACCATCACCTCAAGTATAAATCCAGTCCACTGCCCTTGAGTCTATTCGAAATCCTAGGGGTCCTATATAGACAGGGATTCTGAGGCTCTGTCAATCTTTATAGGAACAGATCATCTCATCTTTCTTCTTCGGAATGGCTGGTGGGTTCGAACCGCCAACCTAACTGTTAGCAACCCACAGCCTCACCTAGAGAGGCTAGGATTTTAACAGGTCACAAGACAGGAGGCGATGGCCAGAAGTCCCAGGGGAGCTGAGAGGACGGACAAGGACCGTCTCAAAGAAGCAGGAGAAAAGGGACTGGAGGGAGAGTCAGTTCAGGATCCTGGGCAGCAGAGTCAGGGAGGCTGCGGCAAATGCCTTCTCTGTTTCTCACCAACGAGGCAACTTCTCTCTCTCTCTCTCTCCACAGTGTCACATCCCTCGGCCTAATGTCATCACAGGCAAGATGACGACAGTAGGAGTGTCGAGGTGTTGTGCACAGCGGCTAGGGAGTGTTCAGCAGTGACTCCTGGCTGCTGCTAGGTGCGGTCAATTACATCCCGACTCACAGCAATGGATGCACAACTGAATGAAGCATGGCCTGGTCCCGGATCCCGGGTCCCCCTCACTGCGGCTGTATGGGCACCTGTTGTTGAGTCAGCTCATCTCCTCAAGGACTGTGGCACTTAGAGGTTATGTCAACTTGCACTGGTGGAGGGGGGGAGGTTAACCAGTCAATCAGGTCACAACCTGATGATTGATGCCTTTTTATGAGACACAAGGGACCCATCCCCTCTCTCTCTGTCCCTTTGCCTTACTTGCTGCGACTCTGGGATTCCCCTCCAGGGGTGTCCCCTGGTGGGCCTCCCAACCCCACGAACTGTTGGCACCAGCCAGGTGTCCACTGACCTTGTATGACCCCCAGCTTGTGATCTTCCTGCCTCCTGCTTCACCTATGACTTAGGTTGGAAAGCTCTGGGTGCTTTTTTGATATGATTACTTCTATTAAGGTCTTTCTTATACACGAGGAGTCCCTACCCCACTCCCCCACCCCGCCAAAAAAAATCGCCAAACAAACCTGGAATTGCACTGGGCGGAGTGACACTTTCCCCGAAAGCATTTTTTCCTGTTAGGTGAGCATCTAGCACCTCTGAGTTAGAGCACCCAGTAGTGTCGCCTGGGAAGGTTTTCTCTGGCCACAGTGGATTTTTTTTTGGTAAAAGCAGTTTCGCTCAAACCTTGTTTGTTTTTTTAATGACTGATTTAAGAGAACAATGTGTGGCTGTGAAATTTTGTTTCCTGCTCAGGAAAAAGGTGGCAGAAACTGTTGTGATGTTGAACACAGCTTACAAGGGCAGCGCTAAGGAAGCACTCGTGTATGAGTGATTTCTTGTTTCACAAAAGGTGAAAGGTCCGTTGATGAGAACCCTTGTTCTGGACATCCGTCAACCTTCCGAATGGATGAAAATGTTGACTTGTGGTGCTAGGTCAGGCCGTTAGTCAAGCTTTCTATTTAGAGAGGTTCTGAAAAGATGGCATAACAGTGACAACAAAAGGCCTGGTTTGTGGCAGGCAGGGCCACCACAATGCTCCGCTTACACAGCCATCTCAGTGAGCCAGTTTTGGCAAAACCAGCACACCTCACTTGCCCCATGTACCTAACTCACCTGACCTTGCTCCGCGAAACTTCTATTTGTTTCCATGAATGCAGAGGGACATGAAAGGGCAGTGATCTGACCAAGAAGGGATGAAGAAAAAAACGAGGGAGGTACTGTCAGCCATCCAACCAGACGAGTTTCAAAAATGTTTCCAATAGTGGAACTGCAGATTTGACAGATGTATTAAGTGTAATGGAGAGCACTTTGATGGAGATAAGGTTGTTTTGTAAAAAAAGAAATAAAAAAAAAAAAAGAAATTAAATACATAGCTTTGAAAAAAAATCCCTATTTTGGGGGGTGCCCCTAGTAGATGAGGGTCATTGGTTTTGTTTCTCTAGGCAAGTCAGCCTAAAACAAGGGTCTCTTCTTTTTCCCAAGAGTTACAATCTGGGAAATCTACAGGGGCAGGTCTACCCTGTCCTCCAAGATCACTGAATCTGAATCCACCCAGTGTCTGGTTTGGGTTTCTGTTGAACCAAGCGTGATGGCTTAAAAAAAAAAAAGAAAAGAAAAAAATCACTGCCATGGAGTTGCTTCTGACTCACAGTCACCCTATAGGGCAGGGGCCCACAGAACTGCCCCTCTGGGATCCCAGAGGCGGTAACTCCTTACCACAGTGGGGAGCCTGCACTTTCCCCCACTGGTCGAGGCTTATGTGGAAAACATTCCGGGGCAGGAAGCACTTACAGATAGCTCGGAGGCACCGTGGTAGACAGCTGGCATCAGGAGGCAGTAGTGAGCTGCCAGGCAGTTGGGTGTGCCCAGGAGTTTTGCGGCCTAGGGCCCCCACCCCCAGTGAGAAAGCAAGCCTTGGGGTGTGTGTCCAGCCGTGTGACCAAGGAGGTGGGCGGGAAGTGGCCAGACGCTGTGGACCTTCAGGACTCCAGGGAGCAGAGCCCTGAAAGAGGGATTTGTTCTGTAAACCAGGCGCCTGCGGCAGAAACCTGAGCTGCCTGCCCGGTGGAATTCAGGCAGAGGCAGGGGCCAGCAGACAGTGGGCTTCCGGACCCCCTCTCTCCCTGGGAGCCCCACTGGGCAGTGAAGTTGGGCTCCCCCCTCCCTGCCAAGGCGCACATCCCAAAACCGCGGGCTGGAGGGGCCAGAGGAAGCCACTGGCTGCACGGCAGTGTCGGACCGTACAATAGGCACTTTATTAGTGGTCGGAATGCAGTTACACTGGGGGGTGTGCAGGCTGACGGGGCGGGGCCAGGCACAGGAAATAGGGACCCCCGACTCTTCCTCCACCCCGGGGTCCAAGGGCAGTGCTGATGAGCCAAGAAGAGAAGTCGGGGGACCTTGGGCAACGGGGAAATCGGGAAACCGGGTCCCCTGAGTTCAACAAGTTTGGCAAAAGGTCCCTCCCACTGTGGAGACTGTGGGGTGGGGCTCTCGCCAGAAACCGTCCTGCAGGCGGATTCAGTTTCTTTTCTCTCTTATAAAGAGAGCTGTCTCAGTAAAAAGGCAGAGGACGCCGGCCCAGCTCTGCCAGTCAGGTTTCCATTAAGTCAGTAGCCTCCCCCTCCTCCGCTCCCAGTTGGTCTGTCTGTCCTTTAGCTCCACCTCTGTCCAGCCGCCCCTCCCTCAGCCTCCTCACCCACCTCTGCCATGCCACACACCTTCCAGCCCCACCCACTGGGAGGGCACAGAGGTAGCCCACATCTCAGTGGCCAGGCAGACGGGAGGGGGTGGATGGGAAAACCGAATCGACCCTTCAATGTCTCTTGCAGTTTCAAAACAAAACAAAACAAAACAGAAAGAAATGGTTCAGCTTCGCACAAGGAGCGAGAACCTTCGAGCAGGAAGCTCAAACTCAGGCTCCACTGCCCTCCTCCCACGCTGCAGCCCATCCTAGGCTGTGGGGCTACCCTGTCTGAGCTTCATCTTGGGGGACTTTCTAGAAGCATTGACCACCCTGCTCCTCCAGGGTTCTGGAAACTGGTGGGGCCAGGACACGTGTGAAGCGGGCAGTGACAGGCCCTCGGGTGGCCCTCTGGGGGCCTGACCCAGGGGCAGAGCACCTGGGGCTCGGGCAGGGGGTTTAGGACTCCACCGGCTTCTTGTTGGTCTTGTTCAAGAGCTTCTTGAGGTTGGAAGACATGAAGTAAGGCCTCTCGGTGGAGCCGTCGTTTCGTTCCAAGTCCTCCACTGCAGAGAGAGGCCCCAGGGCGGGCGGTGTGAGGCGGCGCTCAGACGGGGCCCGCAGGGATGGGGGCGCACGCATGAGGACCCCGAGAAGCCTCAGAGGGTTAGGAAGCAGGATACAAGACAGGAGGACCGGAGAGGCTCAGGGACAGCACGACAGACACACACACACAGCACATGGGCTCCCCACGCGCCCCAGCAAGGCAGCCCCGACATGCCCCCGGTGTCCGGCGAGGAAACAGGTGCCTGTCTTCAGGAGACTTCCTCCCGCTTCCCCTCCTCCGCACTCCCCTTCAACAGGATGTCTCTCAGCTCGGGGGACATGAAGTAGGGTCGCTCCTGAGACCCGTCATTCCTTTCCAGGTCCTCACCTGGGCTCCCCCCAGGAACCAGCCGGGGTGGGGTCGGGAAGGGAAGGAGAGAGGGGGGAGGGGTGGTGGGGGACAGGGAAGCCAGCAGGCAGAGGTGAGGAGAGGGGAAAAAAACAACAACAACAAAGACAGACAGACAGATGGAGAGACCAGAATTAGTGGCAGGCCATAGACACCCCCCCCCCACATCCCCAACAAAGCCAGAAACAAAGGCCAGGGGCCGGGTGGGGTGGGGTGGGGTGGGGGTGGGGAGAGAAGGGAGAAGCTGCAGGTGCAGGGAGGGAGGAAGCTGTGGGCTCCCAGGGGCGAGCCTGGCCCAGGTGGGGGGCCCGGGACCCGGCAGGCTCCGGATAAGGGCTCACTTACAGAAGCAGAGGAACAATGTGTCCACACACATCCCATAGACGCTGAAGAAGCCATGGGCAATCAGGTAGGAGCCTATGATCACCGTCTGCCCAAGGACCGAAGAAAGAGCACTGAGGCGCCTAGCTCCTGTCCGTGCCCCTCCCCACACTGCCCCCCAAGGCCAGGCCTTGTGATTTCCCTGCTGGCAGCACTCCTGAGGCCCCTGGGAAGCGGGATAGCATCCTAAATCCTCGCCCCTGCCAGCAGTCACACAACACCCCCAGTTCTCTGCAACCCCAGGCCCTTTGCATGTGCCACTGCCTCCAACTGGTCCACTCTGGGCCTCCTTGTCCTTCGGCTTTCAGCTCAGCCATCAGGGGAAGCCCCCTTTGGGGGCTAAGCCAGGTCAAGACCCATCAGGTCCTTTGCTTTACGCTCTCTCAGCCCTAAGCCTCCAGGTGTAATTGTATGCATGTTCAAACCAAAGGAAACCAAACTCACCAAACTCCGTGCCAGCGGGTCAGTGCTGACTCGCAGCCACTCTATGCATGTTTACGGTATTACAAATGGATGTGGTGGGCTACCCAAACCACCAGCTGTGCCTTGGGAGAAAGAGGAGGCTTTCTAGCCCCCAAAGCTTGACAGTCTCAGAAACGCACAGCGACTGTTAGTTCTCCCGTTTTCTAGGGTCGCCACCAGTCCCATGGACTTGGTGGCAATGTGGACGCCCATTGGGCTGGTCCTGGCAGAGTCAGTGATCTCAACCCACTGACCACCTGTGACACTCTCTTTCCCTAAGGATTCACCCTCTGAGGCAGTTCTGCCCCACAGGGTCGCAATCGGTTGGGGTGGGTTCAGGGCCCCGTGGGTTTCTCTCTCAGTCACATGGGGACTGCCCTGTTCCAGCTCTGTAACAGTTTGGGGAAGGCCTTGGTTGGCGCCGATAAAATATTGTGGATTGCAGGAAGTCACCCTGAGAGAGCTGAAGTCACTTGGTGAAATGACTCATCTTTGAACTGGCACATAGGGCACAGATGAGAGAGACTTAGATAAAAACCCAGGTTATGGGGAGCCAGACCTGGACTGCTCATAGGGTGAAGGAACTAACCCTCCCACAGCTCTGTCAGCCCCCTGCCCTTAGGGGGGTTCCCTCCCTGTCTCCACACAGCCTCAGGCCTGACCCTTACCCATCAGCTCTCAGCTCACACCCACCAATGTGATTGCTTGAGAAATGTCGGCTTCCTCCCTAACTGTAAGCCCCTCAATGAAGCCTCTCCCCTCTTCCCTGCCTAACCCCCAGGCCTGCCAGGCAGTCAAGCAAAGCACCAGATGCCATTGTGTGCGCCCAGCTTCATGGCGTGCCCACTGCGTCAGAATAGAACTGGTTTTTAACAGCAGGCTTCTGGAAACAGCTATCACCTAGCCTGTCTTCCTGGGCACCCCTGTGAGGACTCAAACCGCCAACCTCCCAGTGACCTGAGGAGTTAACCATTGGCACCACCAACAGGGAGTGGGGCTCCTGGGACAATGGAAACAACTCAACAGAAAGCCTCGACGGCAGGGAGGTGATTCCAACCCACAGCGATGGGAGAGTCCAGCCCTTTGCAGGAGCAGGGGGCTTCAAGCTGCTCCCCTGCAGCAGCTGGATTTCCAGTGCCCACCTCGTGATGAGGGGCCCGACCCCTCCACCACGGTGCCACTAGTCCTGGTGCGCAGGAGGCGCTCAGTAATTGTAGCACGATGAACCCCTACCTCTGACCCCAGTCCACCTCTGGGCTGTCAAAGGCAACCAATCAAGTCCAGCCGCCCCCCCCCCTCCAGGCCCTAGGCCCGTACCAGAATGGGAACCCAGTAGTAATTGAGGGGTGGCGCTGTGTCCTGAACGATCCTGATCCGGTGCGTGAAGAAGAAGAAAGCCAGGATCCCTGGAGAGGGAAGGAACCGTGATGGAGGAGGATTCTGGCTCAAGGATGCCACCCCCCCCCCAACAGAAAGAGGGGGTGATACTTAGGTCACAGAGGGAGGAGACGGGAGGTCCGACAGCAGGTCCCAAAGGGCTGCCATGCCTGTGTGGGCGGTACTCACCTACGCTACCCACCACAAGGAGTTTGCCCAACAGGAAGAGAAAGTCTGTCACTTTGTCCAGGACAGCCACTCTGTAGGGGGACAGGGAAGGGCAGGTGTGAATGTGAGCTGGGGGAGGGGGAATAAAGGGGGACGCAATGATGAGAGGGGAGAAAGAGGAAGAGGGGAAGGAGGAGGGGAAACAGTCTGAAAAAGGCATCTGCCCAGACCTGATGATATTTCTCATGAGCAGGAAGAAGGCGTTCCTGGCCGAGGTGCAGAAGTTGGTGCCATAGATGGCGATCTGGAGGGGCGTGGGGTGGGGAGATGGGAGGATGGGATCAGGCCCACTGAGTGGGGCGCTGGCTCCTCCCATTCAGTCCCAGGCTGCCAGGGAGACCTGTGGTCCTGCTCACCATGATGTAAGCGTTCCTGTTGAGGAATTTGATGAACTTCTCCAGGCACCAGAAACAGCACTTGAGACAGGTCATGAGGAACTTGGCAAACTTGTTCTCTGCGGCTGGCAGGGGAGGAGGCAGAGGTGAGGGCGCTCCCACCCAGCCTGCCACTGCCCAGGGCTTCCAGACACCAGCAGGGAACTCAGCTCCGCCCCCAAGGAGGGACCTCCCTTGGGAAATCTAGAAGCCCCGCCTCCCAGGCAGGAACCAATCAAGGTTCACACTACCTTCCTGGCTCCACTTCCCAAACAGGAGCCAATCATGAACTACCGCAATGCTTGCCACTATCTTAGCCCCTCCCTCCCAAACAAGCGACAAATTCCTGCGGGACCCAGCCTACTCCAGCAGGAACCAATCACAGCCCAGGCCTTTTGGTACCCCAAATCTTCGCATCTCTGCGGTTGTAGGCTTTCCACGGTTGGCAATCCCCTTAGCCCTACCCTTCATGGGCAGAAACTAATCATGACCCCTACCTACCTTCCTGGGTGCACACTGGTCTGCCCCTTAGTCCCACCCTTCCAGACCTGGGAGCCAATGGCGGGGTGGGGGGGGGCCGAGGGGGGGACTAGCCACACCTTTCAGGCGATGGTCCAGGTACTCCAGCATCACGCGGATGACCTGCACAATGGCTAGAATGAGGGCGCCGAAGGCCAGCGAGCCTGTGTGATACCTGCATGCAGAGGCCGCAGGTCAGTGGCCTTCCCACACTGCGTGCCCCCCCAGCCCAGCCCCACGTCGCACGCGCGGCCCCACCTGAGTGCCCGGCCGAAGGCAGAGAAGAGGGGGAAGGCGGGCAAGTCGTCGGGCTTGCGGAGGGCCCAGTAGTAGGAGGCGAAGGCCCCGGCCAGCGTGACCTGGCCCAGCGCCAGCACGAAGTTGACCAGCCAGAAGAACATGAAGACGTTGAAGATCTGCAGGCCCAGCAGGGCGCGGTGGTAGCCGGACTCGCCGCCGTAGAAGGCGAACTGGCAGCGGGCGCTGGGGCACAGGCGGGACTCGTTGGAGCCGGGAAAGGTCTGCGGGTGGGGCACAGGACATCCTCGATGGCGAGGTGTCCCCACTGACAGACCCTACCGGACAGAGCACTGCCCCACGGGGATCCCAAGGTTGTATATCTAGACTAGCGATTCTCAACCTGTGGGTCTCCACCCCTTTGGGGGTTGAAAGATCCTTTCTCAGGGATCTCCAGATCCATCACAGTAGCAAAATCACAGTGATGAAGTAGCAACGAACATGATTTTACGGTGTGTGTGTGGTGGGGGGGTCACCACACCATGAGGAGCTGTATGAAAGGGTGGGTGGAGACTTTCGGAAGGCTGAGAACCACTGATCTATACCCACGCCGGCTGCATTGCCCTCCAGCGGAGCTGATGTCCGTTGGACTCGAATCCCTGACCATTCTGTCAGCAGCCTAGTGCTTTAACTTCCAGGCATCAGGTAAACCATGGGTAACACTGGAGTTTAGGGGATTGGTACAAAAACCAGTGAAGCCAAAGGATTGGGGGTTCAGGATAGAGGTGTGTGAAAGAGGTTCTAGAAGGCTCTTGAGGGAGGGAGGGTGTCTTTGAAGTAGGAAAAGCTATCATGGGAACCAGCCAGGGGAGTGGCCCTGTGGGCAGACCAGGAGGGGCAGAGACCTGTGCAAGCAACCCAGGGGCAAGCAGCCTGGGAATGGTGGGGTTGGGTGGTGGCTGTTAGGTGCTGTGTGCTCAGAGACCCTACATGCAACAAGATGAAGCACTGGTTGGTCCTGCGCTCCGCTCACACTCGCACCGGAGCCCCTGTGGCAGCCGCTGGTCCCTTTCCATCAGAAGGGCTGGTCTCCACACGAGGTTCCGCAGCTGTCCCTAAGGTTACTTTGCACAAGCGGACGGCCTATCCCTTCTTGCTAGTCCGGTGACAGTAACGAGGAGATCAGGCCTCGGAGCCTTTGTGAGGACGGCGTGGGACCACGCAGTGGCACCCAGGGTCACTGAGAACCGACTCCAGGGCACCCAACACCCAGAAGTCTGGAAGCACCACTGAAACTTGTCCACCAGGGGTGCCCCTGCTGGATGTCAATTAGCGGCGGCTCAGCGTGAAGCACAACCACATGCAAGCCACGTCAGCACAAACTGACAGACCACTGCAGCTCGGGAAGCTAAGGAAGGGCCTCTGGAAGCAAAGCCTGGCCACTGTGGGGCTGGAGATGAAGTCACAGGGAGACAAGATGGGTGGTTCAGGACCCAGGGTGGGAGAGTCTGCCCATTCGCAGGGACGACGCCGTCTGGTCCTGAGCAAGGGTGAGTCTCTGTCTCTCTCTATAGCCCTGCCACCTAGCACAGGACCGACAACTGGTGCCAAGAGTTTGCTGAAAGATCACTAAGCAGAGGTGAGAGATTTAAAGCTGATTGGAGCGGGGCTGCTGAAGGAGCCCTGGTGTCGTAGTGGTTATACAGTGGGCTGCTAACCGCAAGGTCTGAAGTTCAAAGCCATCAGCTGCTCTACGGGAAAGAGATTAAGTTTTCTACTCTGTGAAGAGTTACAGTTCTCAGAAACCCACAGGGGCGGTTCTACCCTGTCCTGTAGGGTCACTCTGAGTCAGCGTCAAGTCGAGGACAGTTTGGTTTGTGGTCAGGGGGGCTACTGGGGCTATGGACACCCACCTCAGGGTCACAGGTTTTCCTAGCCACAGGGCAGGCAGTGTCATTGAAGATCTTGTAGACAGCTTCGTTGGAAGTAGACAGGAAGCTGAAAGCTCATTAAGGAACAAGACCAGAGACCAGGGAGCCCAGAGGCACAAGGACCTATTTTCCCACCACCAGGTACTGGCCCTGGCCCCAAGCTCTGAGCTACTTCCCGGCAGGTCTGTCTTCCCGCCGCCCCGGGGGTCCAGTGGCAGATACACGGCAGTGCTGGCCCAGTAGGCGATGCAAAGACACAGGAGGAAGAAGGTGACCAGGGGGTACAGCATGGAGCACATGACATATCCCACAGCCCTGCGAAGAAACAGAGGCACAGGTGTTAAGGCCCGAGTAGGCCTGAGAAGACTCCCCCCCACGCACCCCTAGTCCCCGGCTCCTCACCTGCTGGCCTCTTTAATGAGTGCGATGGCGATAAGAATCCTCTTCCGTAGAAAGATGAGCATCAGGATGATAATCACCTCCAGGATGCTCAGAATGATCACTGCAGGGAGGGGGGGGAAGGGTGGCTGAGCCCGCTATTCCCCTGGGCGCCTTCCACTCCCTCTCAGGCTTCCGGGGGGGGGGCAAACACAGGGGCCCCAGGCTCACTGAAAGCAATCCAGGTCTGCCGCAAGTGCAGGTACACGCGGAGGTCGGTCTGGAAGCCCAGGTCCACAACAGAGACCTCGGAGCCTGCCTCCTTCCGCAGCCGGGCGTACTCCATGTAGCAGTGGAATATTCCTGAGAACGGGGGCAGCAGCGTGAGCACCGGCCTCTGCCCACCAAGCCCTCTCCCAAACTTGTCAAGCAGTCATCAAACTCCCCAAACGCATCGCTGTCAAGTTGATCCCGCTTCTAGAGACCCCACAGGATGAAGAACTGCCCCCCAGACTCCCCAAGTCAGCTTGATCGAAACTGACTGCTGTGTCTTTACCCCTAGAGGCTGGTGGGTTCGAACTGCCGGCCTCTCTGGTAACAGCCGAGCGCTGAACCATGGCACCCCCAGGGCTCCTTCTAAAGTATCTCAATTTTCCAGAAGCAAAAGACCAGGCTAGGGGGAAGGGGTGGTGAACATTTGGTGCTGCCCCGGGACCTTTGCACAAGTGATTCTCTGCCTGGTACACGCTCTTCCTGTGGCTGGATTAGCCTCCGCTCAAATGTCACTTTATCGTGAGACTTTGCTGAGTCTCCATGCCCCATTTAGAACTAGGCCCTTCCACCCTCTCCTATCTTTCTGTTTCAACATCCTAGGGCATTTTTCTAGGGTATTTGTGGCTTGTCCATCTTCCCCTCAACCTCGTGAGAGGAAGAGTTCATCTGGATTAGTTTCTAGAAATGGCCCTGGAGACAGTCACTCAACCCAAACTCCCCGCCACGGAGTCAATTCCAACTCACATCGATCCTGTACAACGGAGTAGAACTGCCACTGTGGGTCTCTGGGGCTTTAAATCATCACAGGAGAAAGCCTCACCTTCCTCCCTCAGAGGAACTGTTGGGTTTGAACAGCTGACCTTGCGATTGTTTAGCAGCGGAACGACTAAGTCTCTAGACCACACGGGTTCCAGTTGGTCTTCAGTTCAGGATTCCGCATTTGCAGCCCCGAACACCAGTGCTTGTGGTTCTGGCATGATCATTCACAGGCACACACACGGAGCAGTGACAAACAAGTCACCCGCCACGAGACTCGGAGCTTCAGGCAAACAGGGGCCCCTCTGCCTTCTTGTCTGGGCTCTCAAGCCGGTCAACAAACATCCTTGGCCCAACCTGTCAGGTGCCAATTTGTCTACATTTTTGTTGGTGACCTCTGCTGTTTAAGAGTCCTCATGGTGCAGCAGGTTAAACACTGGGCTGCTCTGGGGTTGGCAGTTCAAACCTACCAGTTCCTCCGGGCCGCTCTCAGGACTTACGGTCATCAAATCCCTGTGGATCACCTCTCCTCTGCCCTGTAGGGTCATCGCAGTTAGAAGTGATCCCATGACGGTGCGTTTGGGTGGGTGTTATTTGTAGCTACAAGAAGCTGGTGATGGACAGTATGCTGCAACGGGATGTGTTAACTCAGTGTGGACTACAGTGCTGGGTTCCACTTTACTGGGCCAACAAGATATGCAACAAGGCGTCTTTCAACAGACACACAAAACCAAACCAGACTCACTGCTATGAAGTCATGTCTGACTCACGGCACCCTGCAGGACAGGGCAGAACTGCCCCCGTGAGCTTCCCAGACTGGAACTCATTGCAGGAGTAGAAAGTCCTGTCGTTCTCCCTTGGAGCGGTTGGTGGTTTCAAACTGTTGACCTTGCAGTTGGTAGCCCAACACATTACCACTATGTCACCGGTCTCCTTTCTGTGTGACCCGTAGTTGAAAATGTTGTGACCAGAGACTTTCAGACACAGAATGCTGCACTCTCAGGTATGAGTCCTGTTCCTCCCCTAAAATATGTGCTCAAGTTCAACCCCCTGGACCTGCAACTATGAACAACTGGAAACAAATGTTTTTGTTTGTTTTGTGGTGTCAGTGATGTTAGAGTTGGGTGCAGCCTAAATCTAATCACTTCTGAGTTGCAAAGGAAGTAAAATGGACAGAAATACACAAGGGAGGATAAACACCAAGGAACAAGAAGGAACTGCTGGGATTCCAGACCAGGAAGACCCTCTCCCCAGAGCCTTGCCCTGAATTCAGACTTCTAACGTCCTAACCTGTGAGAAAATCAACTCCTGTTTTGCAAAGCCACCCTTTTGTCTTGTTACAACAGCACTTGACAGATATTTCCCTAGAACAGCCGTTCTCAACCTGTGGGCTGTGACCCCTTTGGGGGGTCAAATGACCCTTTCACAGGGGTCACCCGACTCATCACAACAGCAAAATGACACTGATGAAGTCGCCACGAAAATAACATGAGCAAATGTATGAACAGGTGGCGGCATGAGGACGGTTGAGAACCACTGTCCCAGAAGCCGCAGTTCTTTGTCAAGCTAGCATTCTTGGAGGCTGTAGAGAACAGAACCACGGTGATTGAATGAGAACCAACTGTGCATGTCTGACGGACGGACAGACGGACTGGCTGGCTGGAGAGCTGTCAGGTGACAAAATGCTACCAAACCTGAGGTCTCCTTCTGGCCACATGTGGGTGTCAGCATTCGGGGGGAATGCTGAACACTAAAACACCAGGAGCCCTGGTGGCGCATTATGTGATGTGCTGCTAACTGCCAGGTCAACAGTTTGGGAGCAACACACAGTTTTCTGCTCCCAGAGACTGGCGGCCTTGGACCCAGGAGGGAGTCGTTCTAGTCACCCGACAGGGTCGCTGTGAGTTGGGAACAACTCATTGGCTCTCTGTCTCTCACCTCTATGGGGTTAATACTGACTCAGAGCGACCCTATAGGACAGGGTAGAACTGCCCCTGCGAGTTTCTGAGACTGGCACTTCCTCCTGCAGTGCTGCTGGTGGTGTCGAACTGTGGACCTCAAGGATCGCAGCCCAACTTGTAACCACGACGCCACCAGGGCTCCCTGACTCGCTGGCAGTGGTTTATTATTAAACCAAGCCTTTCGGTCTCTGCGCCCTCAGAGGCTGCTGCCTCTCGGTGCTTGGTTTGTTTCCCCTCCTGGAAAGTTGAAAGGAACGATCGGAATATTAAACCCTATGCTTTGTCAGGAGAGACCGGTCTCTGGAGAAGGACCTCATGCTTGGTAAAGTGGGAGGTCCTACATGAAACACACTGTCACCCTGGCTGCCACAGTGGGGTCAGGCACAGGAACAATGGTGAGGAGGTTGCAGGGCCGGGCAGGGTTTTGTCCTAGGGTGCGGAGGGTTGCTATGGGTCGGAGCCTAGGGCACCTGGCAACATGCTTTTAGGACGGTCCCTGGGGCTCCCAGGCCTGGCTGAGCTAAGCAGGCTGCCCTCACCCTCATCCTCACGTTTTATAGCATTCCCCCAGAGCCGCCCCACCAAACCTTCCAAGCGGTAAATATTAATTATCTGCATTTTGTAGAGGAAGAAATTGAGGCCTAGGGAGGCTGAATCATTGGCCCAAAAGCCAGGAAGGGGCAGAGCCAGGATTCAAACCTTGGCTTTTCGAAGGAGAGTAGGGATCCTTAATAAACTCACTAAGTGGTCTGCCTTTAGCTGTCAATCAAATGAGGGCCCGCCCCCAGTTTTAAAGCTACAGAGCCCCAGTGCCCCCCTGCACTGGGAGGCATTTAACCCATCCTGCCAGTCAGCTTGTTCCATGGCGGCTGGAAGCTACGTCACTAGCAGCTCAGAGGCACTGCCCACCAGGCGGGCACAGACCAAGACCAGGCTGTAAAAAGGAAGGAAGTAGCCAAGGACAATCTTCGAGTAACATGGAAACACTGTCAGACACGGAAGGCCTAATGAATGGAAGGGCCAGGGCCAGAGATGGGGTCAGTCAGAGGGCACTCCAAAGACAACTGAGGAAGAGCTGCTTTCCAAAGTCTAGTCAACCGTGGTGCTTGCTGGGTAAAGTGGCGGGGCAGAGAAAGAGAGGAAGGCCCCCAAGGAGACAGTCACACAGTGGCCGCCACAAGGGGCTCAGGCAGAGGAACAAAGGTGAGGCTGGGGCCGGATGTGTTCCTTTCTGCAGTGCAGAGGGTGGCTGTGGGTCCGAACCGACTAGACGGCATCTGTCCACCACCTCCACCACCACCACCAGATTCAACCCTGCCTCCACCGGCTGTTCCCAACACTGTGAGCACCATCTTCCCAAGTGCTCCGCAAAGGACGAGAGTCCCTGCTAACCGAAGGTTACATTACAAGGTCAAAAGGTGGGAGGCATTTGGCAGACCCTGGAATGGGAGGGGACCCACCGTAGCCCAGCACTAGAATCACCATGATGATCATCACCCAGACCATAATGCCAGCCAGGAAGCGGAGCAGGATGACGAAGAGGAGGCTCAGCACCATGGCGATGACCAGGCCTCTGGGGGGACAAGATGGGAAATCAGCTGATCCCACTGATCACTGGCTGGGGGTGGTGGAGGAGGAGGAGGCCACCTTCCCTAGGGACTCACATGATGATCCAGTACCAGGACACGGTGTAATCTTCAAATATACGCATGGCCAGCTGCCGCGCCTCCAGAACCCCGTTGGCCTTCCTGGGGGAGGGCAGGCGGGGCTCAGGCCGGCCCGCGGGGTCCCCACCACCACCTCCGAGGCAGCCCCAGCGCAGTGCTCACTTGGCGCCCTCCACTAGGTCCGTCACATTCTTACGGTGGCCCAGCCCGTTCTCCCCGTCCTCGTAGGTTGTCTGGTTGCCCACCATCACAACGCCCTTGTGCACGTGCACCGCGGGGAAGCATCGCTGGACCACTACAGGGGTGGGTGTGCAAGTGGGGGGAGGAGGGAGCCCCGTGAGGCGAAGGAACCCCGGAAGCCCCGCCTCCAGCCCCTCCCAGGGGACCGGACGGACTCACGAGGCTTGCTGGGGGTGAGGACGGCGGGGCAGTCGCCATCTCGGAGGGCCTCCGCCACATTCTGCGAAGAGAGAGGGGAAAAAAACAAAACCCAAGCAAGCCCTTTGCACCTGAGTCCACGCCGAAGCCACAGCGAGGATGTGGGGCGGGGGAGAGCCGCCCCACTGGGTTTCCTGCAGACAATCTTTATGGAAGCGGACTGGGGCTGTAACCAGGGTCCCCTCAGCCAGCGGGGAGGAGTGGAAATTAATCCCTAGGCGAGCACCCCACACTCCAGCCCACAGCCCACCTTGCTCTTCTGGAAGCCAGGCACACAGAATTGCTGGTAGTACTCAAAGTCAGAGGCCCGGGCTTTCAGGAAGGTGAGGAAACGGTCCGGGCACTTCTCCACACAGATCTGGAGGGGTGGGGTCACAAAGAGGGGGGGTGGGGGTCAGGGGAGACACCGTATTCCCATTCAGAACAGAGAGCCCAGAGTGGAAGGGCTTGGGGAGCAGCGAGCACGGGAGGAAAGTGGGGGCCTGGTGACAGAAAGGGGAGGTGGGGGATCAGCTTACCTGTGGGGTGGGACACTGGAATTCCAGCAGGACCAGGGGGCTGGCACACTTCACAATGTTGAAATAGAACAGGTAAGGCTTGTCCCTGGGGTGGGTGGAGGGGAGTGGAAACTTTTACAGTTGTCTCCACCTCCCTTTATAAAGAAAGCAGTTTGCCATACTGTCCTTGCTGGGGTAGCAGGGGCAGCTCCCCGCCAGGCCCTGTCCTGGGCTCCCCATGGGCACCGGTTCATCTCACCAGGGCGGCGGCTCTGGTCTCCGATTTAGAGGGTGGCTGAGTCCCATGTCCCCGGTTACACAGGTGAGGACTCCCCTTTACTTCCCTGCCACCCCTCTTGAAGTCAGAGCTGGTGCTGTCTCATCTCAGCGGCTGTCCCCCTAAAATGTGAGTTGCCTGAGGCCTGAGGTCAGGCCACGCAACGTCCCACTTCGTGGATTGGGGGGAGTCCCCAACGCCAAGAACAGGGGCTGGACACAGTGGATTTATGGATGATGACCGAGAGGAGGAAATTGGGGGCAGAGCAGCCTAGAACCTTCTCCCCTGTGCTCAGGAACCCTCCTGCCCAACCCTCCCTATCCCCACCAACCCCCGAGGAGCCAGACTCACGCATTTTTCGTGCCCTTCTGCCCGCAGAACTGGCCTCGGCTATCCGTCGGATAGATCACCTTTCGGGGGTCCCCATGGGTCCAGGCTGCAGAGGGATCCGGGGCCAGTGAAGCGCCTCCACCCCTCGGCATCTGACCCAGCCCACCCCCTCCCATTCTGGGACCTCCAGTCCTGCCCAGTCCACTCACCTATGATACCCACGGCCACATAGCCTACAATGGCCACGAGCAGGGCCACACAGCAAATGATGTCCGTGCAGCCCCTGGGGAGAAGGGGGCAGCGTCAGCCCTGGAGCTGGGTACCACAGGACCAAACCTGCCTCACACACATACTGGGATCCTCGCATCCTTTGAACACACATTGCATGTACTTTTCCAGTGTTGGTTATCAAAACGACCCGTTCCCCAGAGATGGGCCACACGCAGCCCTCATTGGATGAAGAATACCCATCTCCCCACATCCTTACCAGGTAGCATAGGGGTTACTCGTTGAACTGCAATCCACAAGATCAGCAGTTCGAAACCACCATCCCCCCCATCGGAGAAGAGTGACAGCCTTGGGAACACGCAGGGGCATGTCTACCCAGACCTAGAGGGTCACTACGAGTCGGCTTTGATTAGATGGGAGTGAATTTGTTTCTTTTTTCTTTTCCTGGGCACGCTGTCTTCACTTCAGTGCATTTTAAAACTCTCTCATGACATAAGGATGGTATGTAAATGTGGGCATGATTTAAACCGCACAGGAGTGTATACGACGAAAGAAACACACTCTCTGTTCCACAATTCCACTTCCCCTTGGGCCAGCGGTTCTCAACATGTGGGTCGCGACCCCTTGGGGGGGGGTCCAACGACCCTTTCACAGGGGTCATCCGTATCATAACAGTAGGGTCACCACAACATGAGGAACTGTATTAAAAGGTGGAGGCACTAGGAAGGTTGAGAACCACTGCCTCAGGTAATCTCTGTCAATCATTTTGGGTGAGGCTTTGAGTTATTCCAAATACTAATGTTTAAAAACACCACTTGGTTTGGTTTGGTTAATGCCAGTGCGATTGCAATGACTCACTGTTCTGCTCTGTCTATTTAGAGGGATCCAGGTCACCATGTAAAAGAGCTCTTGTCTTTTCTAACAGCTGAGAAGTCTTGGTGACACACAGTCAAGCATTCAGCGAAGCAAAAGGTGGGCACTTTGGACTCGCCAGACGCTCCGTAGGGCAACGTTACAGCAGTCTGCTTCCACAGAGATTCCAATATAAACACACCCCTCTCTCCAGTCAATTGGGACTCAGAGACCCTACAGAACTGAATAGAACTGCTTGATAGGGTTTCCCAGGATGTCATCAGGGGCAGAATGCGCATCGTTCTCCCAAAGATGGACTGGTGGGTTCATACCGGCCCACTTTCAGTTACTGGGCAAAATCTTAACCAACTTGATTCCTTTCTTAAAAGTCGTAGAGTTAAACGTCTATGGGGTTCTTCTACCCTGTCCTATAGAGTCCCAATCGGGGACCCAAGAGCGACAGATCGGCTGCCATTTAGCTAACTCCTAAATTCAGATCGCTGGTTGACTTTTACTAGTTTCACAAAGGTCGCCAGGGCTGACCATAACATCCATGTATGCACTGCTTCATCAGGATAATTTCCTCCTGCTTAGAATATAAATGCCAGGGGACAAAATGATGCACATCAAAACATTTCTGTACTCCCAAATTCCCCTAGGAGAGACCTCCCCATAAGAGCTACCCCAATTAGTTTCACAAGCCCAGGAAGCTTTGCTCATTTGTAACCTTTACTGCTTGGGGCCAAAGAAATGCTATTTTGTTACAGTGTTTCCTGCTCTAGATATAATCTGTCCCAGTCCTGGCCCGCCTAACATTCCTTTGTGAGATAGCTTTGTATGGGAAAGAAAAGGATACCTGGAGGTGTCCAGAATGACACTCTGGGCTGCAGACCACAAGGCCAGCAGTTCAAACAACCAGCCAGCCGCCAGGAAGAAGTCGCCAGGAAGAAGTCAAGGCTTTCTGCCTCAGTAAAGAAGTCAGTCTCGGAAACCCCCAAAGACAGGTCTATCTTGCCCCAGAGGGTCGCGAGGAGTCAAGATTGACTAGGTCCAGGTGAAGTTTTTGGGTTTTGTTTTTTCATCCGACAAGGAGCCCTAGTGGTGTAGTGGGCTTACACCTGGGAAGCGAACCGCAAATCCAGCAGTTCGGGTCCCATCAGGATTCCCAGCCTTGGACACCCGCAGGGGCAGATCTACCCTGTCCTAGGTCCCTGGGAGTCGAAATTGACTGGAGGGCAGTTGAGTTTAGGGCAGGCGGTTTTTCTCTCTCATCCTTAAATGGCAAAGCCATCACCAGCTTGCTGGAAAACAGATGAGTGTGTGTGTCTAGAAACAAGAGTTGGGGGTGTATTAACAGGCCCCCACCACAGGAACCCCAGAGCTCTTACCTGTTGTAGATGGGTCCTTTAAAGGTGGGGTCATACTTCTGCGGAGTCCCTAAAAAACAACAGGATTGAGTTGGGGGCGTGGCCCAAGGGAGGATTAAGATCAAGAGGGTAGGCATCCTTTCAGTCCCTGGTACCTCCAGGCGACCACACCGGCTATCTCGGCCCATCAGCGGGGTGGGGAACTGCAGATGAAAGTTCTCACTCTTATCACCTGAGCGCTGCCCCTAGGGGAGAGGGGCTGGGATGGTGGACTCCTGGTGAGGGAGGCAGGCTTGGGGTGGGACCTTTGGGAGAAGATTCTAGGAGTGTCCTGGGGAAGGGGGTTCCCCAGGGGTGCCGCCAGAGATGTCTACAGGGGGATTGGAGGAACCACAGAGCTGCAGCTGGAGATGGAGATGGGGGGCGAGGTGCCGGCAGGAGATGGGGGCAGGGGGCGTCTGGAGAAACCTGTAACTCCACCCCTTCCCCTGCCGCCCTCATTCCCAACCCTCCTCAGCGCTCCGGGTGCTCCCAGGCCTCGACAGGAAGGGGGTGAAGACCAGCTCCGCGCACAGGCCGGGCCCGGGGCGCTGCCTACCGTGCTTCCCGTAGTAATGCTGCCGCTCGCCCCCCATGCCTGCGGACGCCCGGCCCCTGCGCTCTGCTCTGCGCACCCACCGCGTCCCGCGGGAGGCTCAGGCGGCGGGAATCTCGGCTAGAAACGGCTTCTCCCAGCCAGGAGCCAGGCGGGGAGGCAACCCAAACCGGTCCGACAGGCTCAAGCTGAGCGGCTGCCACTGGACGGACCGACCGACGACCGACGGGGGAGGCGGGGCGGGCCCAGAGGAGGCAGCTGCTCCCGCCACTCAGCTCCAGGCCCGATTTAGCTCACCCCGCCCCCTTCCCGCCACCAGGGCCACCCTAGATCACCCGGAGGCTGGGAGCGTTGGTCCCTTCCCTCCTCCCCAGTCCCCGCCCCACAACACCTCCCAACAGCGGGAGGAGGCCGACCAGGCCCCATTCTCCAGGGAGGGAAACTGAGGCACGAAGAGGCAAATGACCACCTCCGAATCTCCCCACTGACAGGTGGGGCCCAGGCCCAACCTGAGGGTTAGGGGGCAGACTACTCAGAAACCGGCGGGTGGGAATTAGTTTAGAAAAGAGGCCAACCTTATTAAATGAAGGGGGAAGTGCAAAGTGGAGACCCAAGGCCCAAGTGTCGGCCAATGGAGATCCCCTCATAGAGGGGTTTAGGAGAGGAGATGGGTCAATTAGGGTGCGAGGTAGTACCGATGAAAAACACAGCTTTCCCCCAGATCCTGGATGCTTCCTTCCCCCAACTACCATGATCCGAATTCTACCTTGCAGAGCTGGATAGGGCAGAGGCTGTACACTGGTACATATGAGGGCTGGAGACACAGGGAATCCAGGGTGGATGATACCTTCAGGACCAAGGGTGTGAGGGACGATGCTGGGAGAGTGGAGGGTGAGTGGGTTGGAAAGGGGGAACTGATTACAAGGATCCACATGTGACCTCTTCCCTGGGAGAGGGACGGCAGAGAAGGGGGGGAAGGGAGACTCCGGATAGGGCAAGATATGATAAAATAACGATGTATAAATTACCAAGGGCACATGAGGGAGGGGGGAAAGGGGAGGGAGGGGAAAAAATAAAGAGGACCTGATGCAAGGGGCTTAAGTGGAGAGCAAATGCTTTGAGAATGATTGGGGCAGGGAATGTATGGATGTGCTTTATACAATTGATGTATGTAAATGTATGGATGGTGATAAGAGTTGTATGAGCCCCTAATAAAATGTTTGAAAAAAATAAAAAAGAAAGAAAGAAAAGAGGCCAACAGTTAAGGAACTCCACATCTAAATCCACAGGTTCAGTCCGGAAAGCTGGGCTGGCCACCCAGCCTGGCAGCCTCACATGTCCCCTGCCTCGGTAGGGCCCCCCCCTCCCCAGCGCGCCTTCTCCTTGCGGAAACCCACAGTTATCAAGCACCCCGGATCGCTCTGCAGAACCAATATTTGCCAAGCGACTGCTGGTTGCAGGCCCTGGGCTGGGCACCTCTGGAAACAGAGACCCAACCCCTGCGCTGGTGGAGCCGACACCCTCCTCAGAGGCCCTGGGTTCAAGCCCGCAGGACACAAGACCTGAGCCACAGGACGCAGGACCTCAACTACAGGGAGCGGGAGTGTAAAACCCAAATTGGCCCCTCAGTTGAAGGAGCCCTGCGATGGACTGCTAACTACAAGGCCAGCAGTTCGAAACCACCAAACCGCCCCTCAAGAGAGAAGAGGTTGTCACTTTCCGTCTCAGTTTCACTCGGTCCTGTAGGGGGGCTGTGTGTTGCATCGAGTTTGGTTGGGGGCTTGGAATCTGGTACGTAATCAGATGAACCGGCTGACTCCCAGGGCTTGATGTGCACCAACTGGGTTCATCCTTCCTAGCTCTCTGCTCTGAGTGGGTGACGTTGGACTCGGTCAGGACCCCTGTACTCGGGAGAACTGCAGTGAGTGTGCTTCACAAAAAAGTGAAGGTAAAGAGCCCTGTCGGCGTGGTGGTTACAAGTCGGGCTGCAATACCCGCATGGTCAGCAGTTCAAAACCACCTGTAGCTCTGCGGGAGAAAGACTGGGCTTTCTACTCTCAGAGACAGTGACAGTCTTGGCAACCCACTGGGGGTCCCTAGGAGTCAGCACTGACTGGGTGCCAGTGAGTGTGGCTGTGGTTTGAGCTTGGCACCCATGGTGTCAGGGCAGGATACCATCTGAAAGACAGTTTACAGGGTTGATAGTGAGCAAGGAAGGTTCTGGAATTTTCTATGCCAAGGTGTCCTATCCGTGAGTGGTGTGGGCAGGCATTATACAGCTAGTGTGAGGGGACACAGGGGCCTAGCTTCACTGCACCCCCCAGCCACCCTTGGAGGTCAGAGTAGACATCCAGACAGCAGGGGTGTGCATACTAAGTGGGGGATTATCCAGCCAGTGTGGTCAGTAATTATATCTGTTGCCTTAGGTGGGTCTCCAGACACTAACTCCACTTGTCCCACAGAGATGCCATCTCCCCTGCGGCCAGAGGAGGCCTCACCTGACCATGGAGTCACAGACCTCAGCAAATAGGCGAGGCCCCAGGTTCCAAGCTACACCCTCAGGTGACCAGGGCTCTCAAAGGGACCCTGAGGTCAGCTGGCCCCACCCAGTTTGCACAGTGGACAGGAGGGCAGGCCCACCATCTACATTCGGCCCCCTGGGCACACTCGAGCTCTGGGCTGTGCTTTCACAGGGATGCCATCCCCCACATGTGGAATTTTCCATCAGCAGGGAAAGGGTATAACACTTCCACCAGCAGCCCTCCCTGGGCCCTTGGAAGATCAGACACGAAACCAAACACAGGGCAAAATAAACTTACAGTCTGCACGGATTCATCGCGCAAGGATCGGAAACTCCAAACTAGGACAAGCAGGACGGAAATGAGGCGATCTGCACCATCGGCTAGGATGTGAGACTGCCAAGGGGAGCGAGGGGGAGATGAGAGGTCACCGGATGTGTCTGTCCTATGCCGGAAGTGTCCTGGGTTGGCCAGAATAGAACCAGGCTGGCAGGGATGGTGCAGGCCACACAGGATGGCTGCTGAAGACAAGTAGATGGCCCCACCTTTGGGACCTGAGCTCAGTGCTCTCCACCGGAGCTGCATCATCCACCCAGGAAACTGAGGCACAGGGGAGGGGAGTGAGGGGCTAGTGGCTGATCTCGGGGTTTGATGGCTAAGTGGGAGCCACTGAGGGTGTCTGAGCAGGGGCAGGGCAGGTTAGCTGGGAAGGAGAGTCTCTTGGGTAGTAGAAGGGGTGGGGGAGGAATCTCAAACAATTCTCTCAGGGAGAGAGAGCTGAGCTTTGGATGGAGTTTGGGGTCTGCAGTTGGGAGAGCGCCGTGCTGTCTACTCTGTGATACCTTGACTACAGCTGAGTAAGGGATGCCTGGCATGGGCTTGGCACAGGGCTTGCCCTTGCATGCTATGAGGAAGCAGTGGGACGCTGGCATTGTCATCTGATGGGTTCCATTAGCTTTCATTAGTAGGCAGTGGGGTGGGGATGGAGGGTGTAGCCTGGCGAATACTAATGCTGTCTGCTAATTGAATCCGTCCGAACCCTCCAGGGCTTTAGACTTCCTGAGTCTCTGCAACAAGACTGCAAGCTAATGCCAGGAAAAGCACTCCTGTGCCTGTTCTGTGGGCCCCAACCAGACCCCCTGCCACTGATTCCATGCCCACTCACAGCCCCACTAAAGGGCAGGTGGATTCCCGAGACGGTAACTCTTTGTGGGAGCAAAATGCTTCATCTATCTCCCAAGGAGTAGCTGCTGGTTTCCACCTGCTCACCTCCTGGTTATCAGCCCAACTCTAACCCATCAGGGCTCCTGTGTATGGACAGTTTGCTCTGACAGCAGTGTGGTTGCACACTAGGGTGCTAACCACAAGACCCACAGTTCAAAACACCAGCCGCATTGCTCGGCTTGTGGTTCTGTCCTCTAGTTCTCCAGCAATCCATTTCACCAGCCTCTGTTGCCATCCTCCTGTGCCTCTGACTTTGTCACTTCCCTCCTTCACTTCTGAGGACTCTGGTCGCTCAACAAAGAGCCCTTGTGGCTCAGTGCTTACATGCTGGGCTGCTAACAATGCCAGTAGTTCGAATCCACAGACAGACGGGGCTGTGTGCTGAGTGAAGCGTTACAGTCTCGTTTGGAACCCATCCCAAAGACAGGCCCATAACCACCCCTCCCCCAGGGGGACGAACAACAGAAAACATGGGGGAAGTGAGACAGCGGTGGGTATAAGATATGAAAATAACAATCATTTATCAGGAGGATGGGGGAGAAGGAAAAAAGAGGAGCTGATACCAAGGGAGCCTAAGAGAGAGTAAATGTTTAGAAAATAATGATGGCGACATTTGTACAAATATGCTTGATACAATCGACGTCTGGATTGTCATAAGAGCTGCAAGAGCCCCAATAAAATGATCCTTTAATAATAATAATGATAATAAACCCACAAAGAGTTACAGTCACACAACTTCACAGGGGCAGTTTGATCCAGTCCTACAGGGTCACTATGAATTGGCATCAACTCAGTGGAAGTGAGCTTGCTTTTGGTTTGGTGGTCTGACACTAACCGAAAAGTTTGGCTTTGAAACACCCCGTCCACCACTTGTAGCTGTGGAAGACCTGGGATTCTGCTTCCAAAGGATCATAACCAATAGCATCACTGAACATGTTGATCCAAGATTCCACAAAAGACTTCTGATCAAGAGGGGGGAGGGGGGATGCTAGCCAGAATTTTAAGTACTCATGGAATCCAGACTTTCTGGAGTCATGATGCTGGAAGAAACTCTGAAAGTATTGCTCTGCAATCATCTGTGAACCTTAAAATCCAGCAATGTTCTCTGAAGTCTTCTTAATACCAAAGAGTCAAAACCAAACCATAGTTCAGCTTAACTCAAACTCACTGCCCTTGAGTCGAATCCTTGAGTCTATTTTGACTCATGGCAACCCTACAGGGCAGAGTAGAATCACCCTACTAGCTTCCAAGACTAACTCTGTGGTAGTTATATAATCGTTTGTCAATTTGAGAGGATTAAGAATGAAGGGGTGGAGTCTAGCCTGTCAATCAGATGATAACCAATGAGGCCTCTGTGTGGGCATGGCCTTTCCTGAGAATTCTGGGAACTCTGGTATCCCTCTTTGGAGGCAGGAGACTCTCCGCTCACTCCCTGCAAGACATCCCTGAGATGAAGCCACATGGACCTACCCTGATGCAGCCCTGAGAGCTGGAGAAGCCCTGTGGAGACCCCTTGCAGTGCTGAGATGCTTACAACGCCACTGGATCCACAAGACTTCCCACCCACTGGCCTGGGATCTGCCTGCATTCAGTGTCATTACATGTGTTTTGTGAGTCTGAAGAGGACTTTATAGATTGGTGTCAGACACATGGGCTAATATCCGACTTATGGACTTGATCTGGACTGGGCTGGGATGTGTTCTCAATATTCAACTGCTCTTGTATATAAACCTCTTTCTTATACCCATGAGTCCCTATGAACTTGTTTCTCTAGTCTACCCAGACTAACATACTTTTTTTAACAAATCATATTTTGGGGGGCTCTGACAGCTCTTCTAACATCCATACATCAATTGTATCAAGCATATTTGTACATATGTTGCCGTCATGGATTCCAAAACATTTTCTTTCTACTTGAGCCTTGGTATCAGCTCCTCTTTTTTTGCTACCTTCCCCCCACCCTCTTGAACCCTTCGTAATTTATAAATTATTTTTATTTTAATATTTTACACCGTCTGCAGTCGCCCTTCACCCACATTTATGTTGTTCGTCTCCCTGGGATTAGGGGTGTTCTAGGTGGATCATTGCAATTGGTTCCCCCTTCTCCCCCCACCTGCCCCCTACCTTCAACTGTAACTCTTTAAGGGAGTAGAAAGCCCCGTCTTTCTCTCGTGGAGAGGCCGATGATTTTGAACTTTGGACCTTGTTTGTAGAAGCCCAATTTGTAACCCCTACGCCACCTGGGCTCCTCAAGTGACCTAGTGACCCTACGGGACAGAGCAGAACTGCCCCTGTGGGTTTCCAAGACTGGATACTTACAACAGTGCCAAGCCTCCTCTTTCTCCCGAGGGATGGCTTGTGGTTTTGAACTACCGACCTTGCAGTCAGTTCAGCGCCTTGGCTATCTTCTGCCTTGAGTTTTATAGTTGTCCCATCAACCACATGGGTTTGGGTTGAGTGGCTCTACTTATATGCAGATTTAAAGATAAAAAACCACCTTGAAAATCTAATCACATCTCCATAAGCATTTCCTCTCTCGAGTAAATTGGATGTGGCAGTAAGAAGCGATGGTTTGTGATTCTTGGGGTGCATTCTCATCACGTTTAGTGCGCGTGGATCCACACAAAGTGCCACTCCTGCTGTGAGAAGGGCTTCCAGGAAGCAGAGCGTCATGATGTTCCTAGCCCAAGTTGAACTGCTCACTCTGTACCATTAGACCCAGGTCTGCAGCCCAGCTGCCTGTCATTTCAGGATAAATGACCCTGGAGGAAATACCGTTAGAAATGAGAAATGACTGTATGAAGCCGCTACTGCAGCTGCACCAAACCAGCTGCCATCCAGAGTCCATAGTACACGGCCACCCTACGGCAGGGCAAGGAAGGGTGCCCGAGAGCTGTATCCAAAACCTCCCCTGACTCACTGCCATCAAGCTGATTCATAACGACACTATCAAACAGGGTAGAACTGCCCCCTGCGAGTTCCCAGGGTTTTAACTCTTTATGAGAGTAGAAAACCCCCTCTTTCTCCCAAGGAGCAGTTAGTGGTTTCGAACTGCTGACCCTATGGTTAGCAGCCCAACATGTCACCACTAAGTCACCAGGGCCTCACACATCTCACCAAAGTGAAGCCGTTCCAAGCACCACATTAGGGATCAGTTAATGACATGATGTGAATGATGTCATAACTGTCCAAATGGTCCTTGGCAGGAAAAAAAAAAAAAAAAGGTTCCCCATCTCTGGAAAGGGGTCCCGAGGCTGTAAATCTTTACGGGAGCTGACAGCAACCAAGCCATCGAGCGGGGGAGGCAGATGTCGTGACTGCTGAAGATGCCCAAGGTGGCAAGACTGGAAGGTGACAAGGAACAAAGCCATTCCTTCCGAGATCACACAGAGGCTTCCCCCCAAGAACATGCACCCAGCATTTGGATTGCCAGCCTCCTAAACCGAGAACAAGGAATGTTGTGCCAGCCGCCTGTTTATAACTTCTGCGAAGTTACAAACTCCAACAGCACATGCACTCGCGGCTGCCGGGACTCTAAAATACCACCAGGGGAAAGCAGTGTGGATGGTGCTTTTTCCAACAACTGGGAGTAGAACCCGCACATGACCCAGGACTTCAGATACATCCCCTGAAGGAATGCAAACAGCTATACATGCACCCCACGTTCGTGGCAGGACAGGACTATTCACAATAGGAAGAAGGTGGAAAACTCGCTACCATGGAGCCAATTCCAACAAATTGCGACGATATCGGGCAGGGTCGGACTACCCTCCTGGACTTCTGAAATCATAATTCTTTTTCTTTTGTTAATTAAATACTTTTTACTGGGGGCCCTTACAACTTTGATCACAATCCACACATTCATCCATTGTGTTAAGCACATTTGTACATATGTTGCCATCATCATTTTCAAAGCATTTTCTTTCCACTTGAGTCTTTGGTATCAGCTCCTCATTTTTTCCCTCCCACCCCCTCTCTCCTTTATGAACCCTTGATAAATTATAACTTATTATCTTCATATCTGATATTGTCCCCTGTCACCCTTCACCCGCTTTTCTGTTGTTTGTCCCCCTGGGAGGGGGTTATATGTCGACCCTTGAGATCGATTTCCGAGATTGTAATTCTTTTGCGGAGTAGAGAGCCTCCTCTTTCTCCTGTGGAACAGCTGGTGGCTTCGAACTGCTCACCTTGTGGTTAGCCATCAGATGGGTAGCCCACTATGCTACCTGGGCTCCTCAGAAAGAGTTCTAGCCATCACAGTCCAACCTCAAATTTAACTCACTGCCATCGAGTCAATTCCGATGCACAGAGTCCTATAGGACCCAGTGGAATTGCCCCTGTGGGTTTCTGAAACGGGAACGGTGTGTGGGAGCAGAAAGTCTCGTCTTTCTCCTGCACCGTGGCTGGCAGCTTCGAACTGTTTACCTCATGGTTAGCAGCCCAACCAGTAACCACGACGCCACCGGGGCTCCCAGGCATCACGGGAGTGAGTTTCTGAAATGTTTGACCAAACATAGCAGGCTAATATTTAAGTTGGCAATTTTGTACGGCCTGTGAATGATGCCATCGTATCCTAATGGCCCTTGGCGGACACAGGTCCCCAGCAGTGGGCTGGAGGGTCTAGACAACTGAACTCAGCAACGAGGAGTCCAAGAACAATGCCACCAGGGTCCTTCCGGCAGGATGGTAGCCTTCCTGGAAGATGGCTGCATCCTACCTCATCCCCGGGACCTCTCAGTGCTATCTCACTTGCCCTCTTTTCAGATACTTTAAAACTTTTTACTGTGAATGGGGTTGATGTCAAGTGCCGTGGAGTTGGTTCCCACTCGTGGTCACCCCATGTAGGCCCGCAGGAAACGCGGCCGGGCTCCTGCGCCATCCTCGCCATCCGGGTATGTGGGGGCCCGTGGTCGCAGCCGCTGTGCCCATCCATCTCATCGAGGGTCTTCCTCTTTTTGCTGCCCCTTGACTTGACCAAGCACCACGATGTCCTTGCCAGGGACCGGTAGCTCCAGCGTGAGGTCGGAGTTCACTATACGGGCATCATTTTTGCCTCATTCTACAACTTATCAAATCTCTCCTGCTGCCCCTGTCCCCCTGCGCCCAATCTCCCTCTGGCTGGTTTTTACCTTCCCCTTCACCCAAGTTCACATCAGTCTACCCTTGAGCCAAGGAAGCGGGTGGGGTGCCCATTCTACTCTCTCCAGGGCTGCTATGAGTCCCAAGTGACTTGATGGCAATGACGTTGGTTGGTGCTGGCTTTTCCCCCTCTGGCCCTTTCTAGAAGTTTATCAGCTCTGTTCTCCAGGCTGTAATAGGTGTGTGGTTGAGGCAGCTCTGTGCCAGCAATGTGTCACCCGCCCTCCTTGTGCCACCCAGGAGGGGTGACATCCGATCCCCACAGCATCGGTAGGGAAACGAAGGCACCAAGAGGGATGCTGTTGTCCCAGCGGCTCTCACAGGCCGGAAGTGGGGGAGTCATACTGAGGGGGCTCCTGTCCTTTTTGGATGTTGAGCCAGCCTTCCCCTCCGTTCTGTCTGGAACATGAAACTGTGGTACAAGGCTTCCGCAGACCCAAGCTAGCAGCGATCTCCCCAGAAGGGGTAAACTGAGGCTGCTTGCTCAAGCCACTCAGCTGCAAGAGGGATCCAGGGATTGAACTGAGGCCTGGCTCCGACCCAGGCCTTTCCTGGCGCAGACATCAGGAGAGGCTGAGCTGGAGCTGCTGGGGAGGAGGCAGGGGAGAAGCCAGTCCCAGACGGGGCCAGGGTGGGGGAGGCAGGGATTGCTGGGCCTGCAGGCTGTTCTGCCCAGTGCAGCTGGCTGCATGGGAGATAAGGGGACAGTCAGGAGACAGTCATGATATTGGTGTCAATCCAAAAGAGCCAGACAGCCCCCAAGGACTCTGGGCACTTGCCAAGTCCCCAAGGGCAGCCTGGAAGAAGCCCACATAGCCAGCCCAGCTGGCTCTGCCTTCCCAGAAGTCTTTGCCTGGTGAATGGGCACCTTAACTGGCCAGACTGGTCCCTGGGCCAGGCAGGGCCCGCATCTGGACTAGGAAGCTGGAAGCAGCGACATGACCAAGCACAATGCTGAGCTCAGACAGAACCCCCGAAGATGCCTAGCCCAGGGCAGTCAGCCAGCAGTTGCTGCCAGGAACTTACTCAATCCTCATGGCTGTGCATGGTGAAGAAAAGGAGGCATAGGGATGCTTAAGATTGTGCCCCAGGCCACACAGTGGGGAGGAACTAGCTCCTGATCCCACTCTCTGCTGTGTGACCCACCCATCACAGAGCCCATTCTGGCTCATCCCCAAGGCAGGCCCATGGACCATCCTAACTCTGACTCAAGCGAGTGGATCTCTAAGGGAGGAGCCCTGGTGGCACAGTGGATGGTGCCTGAGGCTGTTAACTACAAGATCAGCGGTTCGAGCCCACCAGGTGTGCCAAGAGAGAAAGACGAGGCAGCGTACTCCCCTAAAGATTTAAAAACAAACACACGTGTCTCGCGGCCATGCAGTTGATTCTAACTCATACGCACCCTAGAGGGCAGAGTCAAACAGCCCCCTTTGGGTGTCAGAGACTTTTGAAATCCCTATAGGCATAGACAGCCTCTTCGTTCTCCCTGGGGAGCTGCTTGGGGGTCTGAACCACCAACTTCGGGGTTAGCAGTTCAACACTGACCTGTCAGCAAAACCCCAAAGCTCCTCTGACTCCCAAGGACCCTCTACGACCGCATAGAACTGCTGCAGTGCGTTTCCCAGGCTGAAGGCTTCATGAGAAGGCGCCCTGCCCGTGAGATAGTTGCTGCTAAGCTAACCAAGAGGTTGGCGGTTCAATCCCACCCAGCGGCTGGCAAGCCAATCCTGGGAAGAGGACAGACTCAGGGAACCTCTGGGCAGCCTGACTCTGATCACCGAGTCCGAATCCATTGTCCAGCACCTCACCATAACCAAGCTTTTCACGTCTCTCCGCAGAGCAGCCGGTGAGGTTCATGTCACCCCTGCACACCCTTGTCGCTGGGGCTCCTGGGCTCTGTGCTACCCTAACAGGAGCCCCACTGCCATCAAGTGGATTGGGGCTCACAGCGACCCCGCAGGGTGGAGGGGAACTGCCCAGGAGGGTTTCCAAGGTTGTGTATCTTTACAGAAGGTGAAGGCCACAGCTTGCTTCCCAGGAGCTGCCGGTGGGTTCACATGGACCTTTATGGTTCGTAGCTGAGTTCTTTTTCTCTTTAAATCATTTTATTGGGGGCTCTTACCACAATCCAAGCATCCATCCATTGTGTCAAGCACATTTGCCCATAGGTTGCCATCATGATTCTCAAAGCATTTTCTTTCTACTTGAGCCCTTGAGATCAGCAACTCATTTCCCCTCTCCCCCATGGACTCTTGATAATTTATAAATGTATAATTCCCCCCCCATGTCTTACACTGACTGCTATCTCCCTTCACCCACTTTTCTGTTGTCTGTACCCTTAGGAAGGGGTTACAGGTAGATCATTGTGATTGATTCCCCCCCCCCCACCTTCCCCTTCCCCTCCTGGTGTTCTATTCTCATTATTGGTCCTGAGGGTTTATCTGCCGTGGATTTCTTATGTTTTGAGCGCTTATCTGCAGTAATGTACATGCTCTGGTCTAGCCGGAGTTGTAAGGTAGAATTGAGGCCATGATAGTGAGGGGGAGGAGGAAGCATTAAAGAATTAGAGGAAAGTTGTATGTTTCATAGGTACTATACTGCACCTTGTGACCCTTCTGTAAGGGAATGTCCAATTATCTACAGATGAGCTTTGGGTCTCTATTCTGCGCCCTTACCCCCTTACCCCCAATTCACATTGATATGATTTTTTTTGTTCTGGGTCTTTGATGCCTGACACCTGATCCCATCAACACCTCCTGATCACACAGGCTGATGTGCTTCTTCCATGTGGGCTTTGTTGCTTCTCAGCTAGATGATCACTTGTTTATCTTCAAGCCTTTAAGATCCCAGATGCTATATCTTTTGATAGCCAGGCACCATCAGCTTTCTTCACCATATCTGCTTATGTACCTGCTTTATCTTCAGAGATCAGTGTTGGGAAGGTGAGCAACATAGAATAGAGGCTGATTTCTTTAACCCCTGCAAGACCTGCATCTGTTTGCTGGGAGAGCCCAATGAATTTGCAGTGTCCTGAGCCCTGGCTATGGGCTGCTAACTACAAGGTCAGCAGTTCAAAACTCAGGCTTCCAACAGGGGCCAGTTCCACCCTGTCCTGTCAGGTCCCTCGGGGCCTGAATAGACTACATGACACTGAGTTTGGTTTGCTCTTTGGAAGGCCTGGGCTCAGAACAGCACCCACATCAGCCCGCTGACCCCTCCAGGCCCGCACTGGCATGGAGGCACTTTTGGGAGGAAGATAAGACTCAGACCCAGGAAGGGGGAGCCTGAAGCCAGAACAGGGCCCCTTCTGGGTTTCAGAATCAGCTGAGTCAGCAGCCCGTGGACAGGCTACTGTGCCCCAGCCACCACCATCACCACAGTCTTTGACCAGCACAGTGCCCTCTGTACCCTACACAGCCCAGAGGGAGCCTGCTGGACACCTGAGCCAGACCCAACTCCCCATGGCTCCCATCTTTCTCAGAACCAAAGGCCAGGCCCCCCTGCACCCCACCAACCCCTAGACCCTCTGCGGTGTAGACCCTCATCACTCGGTCAGCCCCTCAAACACACCAGGCCCCGCTCTCCCTGCACACTTTTGTAAGAATCCTCACCTTGTCTGCCCTTCCCAGGGTGCCTTTCCATGACTCCCTCATTTTAAGGACGACACTCCGCCCCTCTAGCCCTGATGGGGACACTCAAGTCTTTGCCTCATTCATCTTCTTCCTGATCTGTCTCTCTCGAGATTATCTGCTCCCGGGAGGCGACAGGTTTCTTTGTTCCACTCACTGCCGGGTCTTGGAGACACTGGTGCAAGAACGGTTTGCTGAAGGGAGCTGTGAATAATCCATGCTGAATGAACTAACCCCAGGACTCCAGTGTTAGATCGCCAACTGCAGGTTCAAACCAACCTGCCGCTCCTTAAGAGAAAGGAAAGGCTCTCTGCTCCACAGCCTCCCCCACAACCCAGCCCCCTGTCGTCGAGTCCCTGCTGACTCCCAGGGATCCTCTACGCACCCCAGAACCACTCCGGCGAGTTTCCAAGTATCTGCTGACAGAAGCAGGATGCCCTGTCTTCCTCCTGCGGAGTCACTCACTGATGGTTTCAAAGTGCAGCCCATTGGTGTAACCAGGGTGCCATCAGAGCTCGGGAAACATTACTTAGACTCCCTGTGAGTCAGACACTAGGAAAGGACTGAGGGGGTGCCTGACTCAAGCCATGGGATTTCCAATCACCTCCTATGGAGTGGAACATGGACTGCAGATTGACAAAGAACAGGTACGTCTGCCTTAGATGCTGATGAGGAATGTTCACAGTCCCATGCCCTCTCTTCCATCCCACTATCATGACCCCAGTTTTACCTTACAAATCCTGCTAGACCAGAACATGTACACTGGTACAGATCAGAGCTCAAAACACAGGGACTCCAGAACAACCCCTCAGGACCAATCATGAGAGTCTTGAGACCAGGAGGGTAAGGGAAAAGTGGGGAGAGAAGTGGGAACCCATCACAATGATCGACATATAACCCTCTGACCCCAGGGGGGACGAACAACAGAAAAACGGGTAAAGGAAGACAGTGTAAGACATGAAAAAAAAAGATTAATTATGAAGGATTCATGGGGGAGGGAGGGAAAGGAAAAAAAAGGAGCTGATACCATGGGCTCAAGTAGAAAGAACATGTTTTGAAAATGATGATGGTACAAATGTGTTCGACACAATGGATGGCTGGATGGATTGAGATAAGAGCTGTACGAGCCCCCAATCACAGGATTTAGCAAAACAAACCAAAGAACACACCATAGACTGCCAAGAACACAACCACACCTGTCTGGGAAGAAGTCCAGGGCACTCCACAGAGGCACAGACGGCGAGACTTCACCTCCTGTGCTTGGGACGTGTGGTCAGGAGAGATCGGTCACTGGAGAAGGACATCCTGCTGGGTCAAGTGGAGGGGCAGCGGAAAAGAGGAAGGCCTTCGACAAGATGGATGGACTGCGGGCTCACACATCAGAACACTCGTGAGAAGGATGCAGGTCCGGGCAGGGTTTCCTTCCCTTGTACCTTGGGTCCCTGTCTGTCGGAACTGACTTGATGCTGCCTAACAACATGAGTCAGACTCAGGAGAAAGATCAGGCTTTCTACTTCTGTAAAAAGCGACAGTCTCAAACACCCACAAGGGCAGTTCTACCCTGACCTATAGCCAAGACTGCTATGAGTCAGAATCGACTCGCTGGCCATGAGAGGATGCTTCAGCGCCCACTGATGTAGCAGCAGTGGGTTCGGGGGTCTTCAGCTGATCAGAATGAGGTCTGGGGGCGCTGTTGTCTCAGTGGCAGTTAGAAGCCACTTGGGGCTCCAGCGGGGAAGAGACCCAGTGACCCAGCATTGAGGACAGCCCAGGAAACTGCAGAGCAGGTCAGCTCTGTGCTGCGCGCTCACCACAGTCAGGATTGACCGTAGCCCAAGTGTTTTCCAGATAAACACTTCGCCCAGAACAAACCTATGGACAGAGAAAAGTCATGCCCCCTCTGACCCCTGGCCTCACTTCCTCTCTCTGGGAAATCCTCACTTCCCATCCCTATTTCCCTTTTCTCCTTCCAGATGCTGCGGACGGTCCATGCATGCCCCACAGCGAGCTCACCCTAGGTATGCCCCACCCGCCACGCCATAGGCGCCCTGGTGGCACACTGGTTGCTAATTGAGCCCTGAGCTGCAAAGTCTGCAGTTTGAAACTACCAGCTACTCTGAGGGAGAAAGATGGGGCTTTCGACTCCTTTTAACAGTTCCTCTCGAAATAAACCAAACAGCTCGTCTCGGAATTTCACATGCCCTACCGTCCTGTAGGGTCTCTGTGAGTCAGCAATCGACTCGGTGTCAGCGAGTTGGGTTCGTTTTGGTTCAGCCCATGATATTTTCAATCGCCTCGCATGCGTGTCAAAAGGAAGACTTGGTGCGTGGGAGTTGTGGCGCTGCCGAAATAACAAACACATCTGTCTTGGAAGACCAGCCAGAAAGCTCTAAGGAGAGCAAGGGTGGTGAGACGCCACCTCCTCACGGACTTTGGACACGTTGTCAGGAGAGACCAGCCCCTGGAGAAGGACAGCATGGTAGAGGGGCAGTGGACAAGAGGAAGGCCCTCAACAAGGCAGGTGGACACAGTGGGTGCAACACTGGGCTCAATGATGGAGCAACAATTGTGAGGATCCCACAGGAGCGAGCAGGGTCCTGGCTATGAGTCAGAGGCCACTTGATAGGGCCATAACACCATGCCCCACCCCCAGTATGGTTGCACAGGTTACAATAGGAGACATTGTTTCTCCAGCCCAAGCTTAGACTCACTCCTTCTTTTCCAAGGGTAAGTAGCATTGCACCGTGGAAACAGTATCTTTTTGTTATTGTTTAATCCTGCTGTGATGGTGGGAAGACATACACAGCTGAACATACACCCATTTCTACATGTACAACTCACTGGCCATGAGGACATGCGCAAACCTGCTTTTCTGAGCCGTCCCTCCTCCTCCAGGTTCTTAACTCATTTTGGAGTTGCTGTGGTCACTTCAGGACTCCTGGTGGCTTCGTGGTGATGAGGTGGGCTGGGAGCCCCAAGGTCTGAAGTTTGAAACGCCGGCTGTCCTTCGTGAAAAGGACAAGGTGTCCTACTGACCTAAAGAGTGATAGTGTGGGAAACTCACAGGGAAGTTCTAGCCTGTCCTAAGGTCACTCCCTAGGAGACAGCATGGACACACTGGCAGCAAGTTTGTTTGTTTCATTTTGAGCCTTCTAGTAGATTCTGACTCATCGTAAATAGTGTCTGTAGTCAAAGTGACCAGCAAACCAAACCAAACCAAATTCCCTGTCATGGAGTCAATGCCGACTCATAGTGACCCCACCGGGCGGGGGAGAACTGACCCTGTGAGGCTCTGAGACTGGAAGTCTTTAAGGGAGTAGAAAGCCCCATCTCTCACCAGCAAGGAGCGTCGGGTGGCTTCAACCTTCGAACCTTGCAGATCACAGGTCAACTGATAACCACTCGGCCACCACGGCTCCTCCAACTCCACAGAGTTTTAGAAAACGTATCAAGTTCAAGCTCAGTCTTCTGTCGGACTCATTAAGCCAAACTGTCTTTTCGTTTTAAGACTCCAAGGCAGGGGTCCTCAAACTTTTTAAACAGGGGGCCAGTTCACTGTCCCTCAAACAGTTGAAGAGCCGGACTATAGTTTAAAAAAAAAAAAAAACTAAAAACACTGACTGACCAGGCCTTGAGGACGATATTCCCAATTAGAGCAGCCAGTCCACAGAAAGGACCATATGGCCAGCCCCACTCTGAGACCCGACGTCCCTCACTGACCCATAGCCCTACAGTGGACAACACCGAAGACACAGTGTGGGAAATGCGCCCGATCTGATCCCGCCACACCGAGGCAAAACACTAAGGGGGTACAACAGAACAGCAAGGGAATGGAACGGCGAGGTCCCCAGGGAATGCTGGAGGTAGACTTTGCAGACTAGACTGGAAAACACTCCTAAAGGCCAACAGTCCTTGAACTAACTACAAGCTTTTCTTTCTTGTAAAAACAAAACAAAACACCTAGCAGGCCGGATAAATGTCCTCGGTGGACTGCATGTGGTCTGAGGACTGTAATTTGAGGACCCCTACTCCAAGGGCATGATTTGATTTAAGGGGTACAGATGTGCCTGGGGCAATCATACCAGGGCACCATCCAGTTTGCATGGTTCCAGAAAGTCTGGATTCCATGATAGCTTGAAATGTTCCCATCCCTCCCCTGTCCCCTTTGATCAGCATTCTGCCAGAGAATATGCTCAAAATGAACAGTGTCATTCTCACTGAAGCAGCCCGGAAAGCATTCAAAAGTCACAGGTGCCTCATGTGCAGATGGGAAGCTGTGGGCAGGGTCTGGGAGGAGACTTGGCTGTATAGCAAGGCCACATGGCAGGCTCTTTCGCCCAGAAGGCAGGCTGTCTGTGCCGTTGAAGGTCTATTTTTAGGTTTCAGTCCCCCTTGCCCGCTGAAATTATATTTTGTTTTATAAAAGCATTTAAGAAGGGGGGGGCATTTAAGATCTGACTTAAAAATAACTTTCCCTTTGGGAATCAACTGGGAAGGGGCACCAGGGAACCCTCTGGGGAGGTGAGAATGCTCTGTTCTAGGGGCTTGGGGAGGTGGGGGCAGATGGCAGTGTTTAGGCTTCATGGGTCACCTATAGGAAGCACTGGTGGCATGGTGGGTAAAATACCAGGCTCCTCCTGAATGGAAAGGTTGGTGGTTGGAACACACCAGCCAATCAGCGGGAAGATACGGGAACCAGGCTGTTCCCATTAAGCCCTGCAGCCTTAAGTCTGCCTGGCAGACTTGCTTTGTGTCCAACCAACTTGATGGGCAGTGGGCTGAGCTGGGTCATGATATAGCAGGGTGGTTAAAAGTCAAATCAACTCATGGCCACGGTGTCTTTTGTTTCTGGTCTTTGTAGTATTGTCTTCTTTTAACAACCCTTTGTGGTCTCCATGAGCGGCAGTGAGTTCAGTTTTGTTTCCGTTTGCTGTTTGTTATGGGGTTGGAAGGTGGGCTGCTAACCACACAGGAGGCAGCTGCTCAGAGAGAAAGATGAGGCTTTCTGCTCCAGTAAAGACTGACAGCTTCAGCCCCACCCCCCGGGAGCCGTTTCCCTGGGTGCCAGTGGGGTCTCTGTGGGTCGGAACGGCCACAATGGCAGGGAGTTTTCGGTGGTTCGTTTATCTGTTGCCCTGGTGGCATAGTGGGTTGTGAGCTAGACTACCAGGTGCTCCTCCCTTATGTATCGAAAATCTCCCGGAAATCCAGAAGTGGCAATGCTGCAGTGTCCTGGAAGAGCCCTAGGCGTCAGAATCGAGTTGATGGAGGTGTGGCGGTCGTGACTGCCGTTAAGTCTGCCAGATTCATGGTGTCTCTAAGCACAATGAAACCAAATGCTGCCATAAGTTAGTGGTTTTCGTTTTGTATGTGTGTGTGGTGTGTGGGAGGGTGATCTTCAGAAGGAGTTAGTCAGACCTTTCTTCCTAGTCTACTTAACATCTGGGAACTCCTGTTACTCTACTTACATGGAAACCTGTTCACCATCGTAGCAACACACAAGCGCCCACTGATCGCTGTGTATGAAGATTCACAGGCCAGAAATCAAACCTGGATCTACTGCAGGAAAAGTAAGAATTCTGGGCAGATCACCACGGTCCCAATGGGTATGCACCGGGCTGCTAAGCGTAAGGTTGGCAGTTCAAATCCACCAATCACTCTGTGGGAGAAAGTCGAGGCTGTGAGCTCCTATGAAGATGGGCAGCCTCAGACACTCTAGGGTCACCATGGGTTGGAAACTACTCAGCAGCAGGGGCTTTAGTTCTGGACCTCACCAGGGGTGAGTGGGTAAATGGGTCTATAAAATGGACAAAACTCGTCAGAACTCTACTTGTACCATCTGTGTTTTTTGATATGTACACTTTTAAATGAAAAACTAACATAACGAAAATAATGCGCTTCAGGAGAATGGGGAAATCTGTCCCCCCCCCCCCCCGTCTAGCTGCTGGTTATATGAGTGTATTATGTCCACCTTAAGAAAGTGAGGAACCTTTCCTTATATATTTGGGATCTGTGCCTTTTTACAAAGGCGTTTTATGTTATGGGAAATTTTAACATCCCCCTCTATTGGCTAGGAGTCTCTGGTGGCACAAATGGTTACACGCTGGACCACAAATGGTTACACGCTGGACCAATAATAAGCGAAAAGTTAGATGCCAGGGCCCCACCACAGGCTGAGATGGACTCCCTGGGGAAGGGGATCAGGAAATCTGCCCCCACCCCTCAGTCAGATCTATTGTTTTCATCGTAGTATCTTTTTCCCGTGCTTTTCATGCCAAGGGTGGGTCAGGTAGCGTGGCAGGACCCGTTGCTGGCATCTGCGGAGGCCAGGAGCCATTTCCTGGTTTCCCTGGGAGCTACTTCTTCAGATATGATCTATAACAGGATGGGTGCCTCCTGCCCTACCTAGCCCTTCTCCAGGATCACCAATCCCAGTGGAGACCTAAAGTCTCAGAGAGGTCATCTGACTCACCCAGGCCCACAGCTTCTAAGGGTCAGAACAAGAAGCTATCACTGGCCACAATTCACGGTGACTGACAGGAAGGGGCTGAGGTGTGAGCCAAAGATCCGGTGAATCACTCTAGCACATGGTTCCCAAAGGAAAGGGCCCCAGACCCTGGCAGGGATGCTGACCAAAAATCCTGAGCTGCCTGGGTTTTGCCCCTGCAAAACCCAGTAGGGATCTGAGGTGATTTGCCAAAATGGTTCACTACTCCCTTGGCCCAGAAAACCCCACAAAATCATGCAAATCAAGAGGGTTGAATTTTCGGGTCCATTTTAAGAACACTGCAGATAGGCACTATGCCGAAAGCTCAAGTGTTTGAAAGATGTCACTTTGCAGAAGTAGCCTGGGCCCTTAAGACGCTGCAATGGGGAGTGGGCAGATGTGCCCAAGTCAAACAGTAGGAGTGGGCGCTGGCGGGGGTGGGGGGCTCATACAGAGTGCTGTATTTGACTGCACAAGCTTAAAAAGTGCAGGGAGGCATGCTGAACCCAAGGGTGTAGATGCGGCTTCTCCGGTCATTGAGCACAAACAGGTGAACCCAGCCCCCAGAAGCACTGCCCGACTTACAGAGCTCACGGTCGGGTCAGCCCACCCAGTAGCTCCCCTCCACCCCCCCCCCCACACTGAAATGATCCTGCCTGGAAAGGTACACATTGGTCCTAAACCGGAGGAGGTAGTTTCACAGAAGATAACCATCTCCCAGAAGAAACTGAAGAAGCAAAAGCATATGAGGAAATGAAGCTTAATATGAAAATCTGCAGACCTCGGCTGGCGTCTCCACGTCAGGTTCCACTGGGCCTCAGAGAGAGGGCATTAAACAACCATGTGGTGGGGTGTTGTTCCCTCCGGCGGCAACACCACATTTTCCCTACTCTCCTCCTGGTAGGCTCCCCTCCGAACAGAAACCAAACCTGCTGTGCCGTCCACGGGGGCTCAGAGCAATCCCATAGGACAGGGTGGAACCGCCCCTTATAGGTTAGCTCTTGACAGGAGTAGAAAACCCTGCCTTCCTTCTAAGGAGAGGCTGGTGGCTTCAAACTGATGACCTTGCTGTTAGCAGCACAGTGCATGGAACCACTGCACCAGGGCTCCCGCTCCACCTCCAGCCTCAGCTAATAAAAGAACCCATGGTAGCTCTCCATCACACACCCTGTCCCCTCCTACCTTCATGACACCCAAACACCCACCTACAAAAGCAATGGATTCCCTGGCCACTCCCCACGAATTTCCCTGGTTGGCTCAGGACTGTGTCCTCAGTGTCTAGACCCTCCCTCACCCCACCCCCACCCCACGGGTGGGGTGCTCAACAGATACTTGTGGAGAATGTGTTCCCAGAGCCCAGCCCCAGGCCTGTCAGGCACAGAGCTCCCCTGTCTTAAATGTAGGCCTAGGAGGGTTTACTTAGTCCCATCCATGGCTGGCTGGCTCCCTTTGGCCAAACCCAAGGCAGGGTGAATCACATCATTGTCCACTCTACACCGCCCCCCCCCATCTCAGCTGGGCCCTCAGGGACACCAGAGATCCCTCAACTGCTCCCCACAGGCAGGGAGTGTCTGCTCAGGACCCAGGGCTGAGATCCCAGGCTAGGCTCCGATGACAGCCAAACACATCTAGGGGCCACTGCCCAGGGAGGGGAAGCCGCTGCAGGGTCTGAGGGTTAAGCCAGCCCCAAAGGGCAAGGAGGGCCCCCCTAAGCTGGCAGCTTCAAGCTGAGAGGAGAGGCTGGGAGGCAGCCAAGCTCAGTGCCCGCCTCTTAGCTGGGCTGGGCTGGGCAGGGCAGGTCCCAGCCTCCCCTATCTGTCTCTCTGAACAGTTTACTGAGCCCTAGTCCCTGGGGGGAGGGGTGTTTTTCTTGGTTGTTTTTAAGTGGTTTCCGGCCCCCTCCTCAATGCCATGAGTTCTTAGTTTCCAGGAAGTTCCTGTCACTCAAGGAGAGGGGCCCGCTGGGGCTGTTCGTGCCAAGGCGTAATGCCATGAGAGACTTGGGCTCAGTGCAGCCCCGAAACCCACAGTGAAGAGAGAGCGAGCAGACCGAGGCCCGCCCCCTCCCACGGGAGCTCAGGAGAATGCAACACGGAGGGGGCCACATCCACACCGCATCCCCAGGACCAAGTGGCAATGCTCTCACGCAAGGGGAGGGGTCCTGGGAGCGAGTCCCAGATGCCGGGGGAGGGGGGGCGGTAGCTCTCAAGCTAGGTGGTGGGGCACCCCAGCCCCTTGCATCGGCGAGGAAAGTTTCCCAATTGTTTACAGCTTCCTTCTCATGCCTACACCGGAGACCCCACTGTAGGTACCCTTCCCAGGCGGTGGGCTGGCTCCCACGCGGGCTCCCACGCACCCTGCCGTGAGCTCACCCAACCTTGCCTCAGTTTCTCTATCTGGCCAAACGCCCGGGACGGACATTTCTAAAGCGATGCGGGCCGGAGGAAGACCATGGGTGAAGGGGACTGGCCGAGGCAGGCAGGGGTGTTGGGGAGGTCGGGGATCTCCCTCCCGGCCGCCTCCCCACGTCTCCCCTCCCCCGGCCGCCATCTGAGTCGCCCAGATAACGGGACCTCCCCAGACGGAGCATGCGCCCTGCTCCCCGGCCCATCCGCCGGAGCAGCAGTGGGGACTCCGGGGAGGAGACGCGGGCGATCCAGCAAGGAGGAAGGGGGAGTGGGCTCGGCGCAGCGCGGAATGGGGGCCCTCCAGGCCGCAGACTCCCCACACCCTCCGTCTACGGGCTCAGATGTCACCTGTCCCCAGGGCTCTCCAGATCCGCCGAGGCGGCCTGGAGCCGGAGGCTGTTCCTACCGTAGGCTCCGACCTTCCGCTCGTCCTCCATGGCCGGGGCGGGCGGGAGGGGAGTCCGAGGCGGTGCGACCCCAGCCCGGCGGGGCGGGAGGCTCCGCGGGCTGCAGCACCCCGCCCCGGGTCCGCCCCGCCCCGCGCTCCGCCCCGCACCCGCGCGCCCCTCCAATGGGGGCCCCGAGTGGGCGGGGGCGCGGGGCGGGCTTCGCAGTGGGGCGGGGCCCTGCCCTTTGTTTCCAGGCTGGGTCTGTCTCCCGAGACCGAGACCGAGACCGAGACCGTGCGTGGTGCGCGGGGGGCGAGGCGGGGGGTGGGGTGGGGTGTCAGCCTGCCATTCATTCACGCATCGGCTCATTCATCCTCTAGAGCGTCCAGGAGGAAGGACGCCACCTTCCACGCCTCTGATGGACAGGAGTCTTATTGTCGAGTTTGATAGCGTCAAAGGCGGTGAGCACCCGTCGTCCAGTGAGATCCAAGCGGCCACGCTCAACCAGGGCGCTTCTTCCCGAGACTGACCTTGGCGAAGCCCTCGCTGATGTACCTGCCCGCGGAGACGGAGACGCCGTGCCAAAGGATGTAACCTGCAGCCTGGGTGCTTCTCCACGGAGGGGTTCCCTCCACAGGATAGTGGGTGCCAGCCAATGGCTGGGTCGCAGGAAGAAATACCACCCCGCAGATCGAAACAATGAGTCCCTAGGGAACCGCACACGAAGAGGGCGGGGACTGGCGGACGGTGGACCAGTTGCTCAGCAAAGTTGGATGTAGGAGCGAGTATGGAGATATGACGGGCCACCCCCATCCTGTGCGCAAACACAGCCAGAAGGGAAGGCCACCCTGCCAACAAGCCTGCCCACCCCCCACGCGCATTATCCCACTTCCCACAAGGGACAAATGTGGAAACACCCGCAGAGGCCCATGGGTAGACAGAGCGCGGAGTATCCATACAAACTCGTGCAGTGGCATGGTCCCAGCCATCGGGTCCTGATCGGAGCCACCCCATAGGACCCAGTAGCTGCCTCTGTGTGTTCACTGGAGTAGGAAACCTCATCTTCCTCCCTGGGAGCAGCCGGTGACTTTGAACTGCAGACCTTGTGGTTAGTAGCCCAACTCATAACTCACTCTCCCCCAGGATTCCTTCAATGCAAGCCTAAAAAACAAACTCCCTGCCATTAAGTCCATTCTGACTTATGGCCACACATCCAATGGATTAGAACTGCGTGAGCCTGCACATGTGAGTTTTTGAGACGGCAACTCTTAATTTAAGGGCGTAGAAAGCCTCATCTTTCTCCCGGAGAGCTGCTGGTGGTTTTGAAGCTCGATCCCTATCCACGGTGCCACCAGGACTCAGGAATATTCCTCAGCCATAGAAGGGAATAAAGTTCTGGTGCCTGACACTGCACAGATTAACCCAAACTAACTGCCGTTGAGTTCGTACTGACCCAGCGGAACAGACTAGAACTGCCCCTCTGGGTTTCCCAGGCCGTGAATCTTTACTTCAACAGAAACCCTCCTCTTGCTCCCTGGTGGATTTGAACTGCTGACCTCATGGCTAGCAGCCGAACGCTTCATCCACGGCGCCACCAGGGTCTGGAAAACGTGCTGAGCGAAATAATCCTGTGAAAACAAGATCACTGAGGAGTGATCTCACGGATGTGAAATGCACAGAAAACAAAGCAGATGTGTAGTTCTTCGGGTTGGGAGGGAGGGAGGGGGCAGGGAGAAAGTCATCATGTTCATGGTGACTGATGGGAATGAGGAGAAAATATGGCATAAGCGTGTTGGACAAAGATCTGGTTGCTTCTTCTCTAAAGTGTAACTGGCACCAGGCAACAGGGCCACCCACTCTCAGAAACAAAACCACGTGTCTACACAAAGACCTGTTCACAGACCCGCACAATAGCTTTCTTCCGAATGACCCAAAACTGGGAGCCAGACCGATGGCCATCAACTGTGAAAGGTTCAAACAGGAGTACCCAGCCATAACACAGAGCATGCCTTAGCAATGAAACAGAAATGAATTCTCTGTCTGAGGCGCCATGCCCAATCCCAACTACATGGACACCTGCCCCTCCCCTCAGAAGAATTTCAGAGGGCAGCACTGAATCTGCAGCTCAGGGAGAGGGGCATGTCTGATCAGAGCACATGAGAGCAAATGAAGGGGGAGGAAGAGAGAGTGGAGCACATCCTGGCCCACCAAGCCCTGAGGATGATATTCCTGCTCAGAGCAGCCAATCCACAGAGAAGTCCACATGGCCGGCCTCACTGTGAGACATCCCTCACTGACCCATGGTCCCACAGAGGACAATACTGGAGACAGTGTGGGATTCTACCCGATCTGATGCCACCATACTGAGGCAAAACACTAAAGGCGTGGAACAGAGCAATGAAGTCCCCAGGGAATACCAAAAATAGACTTTGGGGCCAGGGCTTGGTGCCTTAACAGACTGGACTGGAAAACACTCCTAAAGGCCAACAAACAGTCCTTGAACTAACTACAACCTTTTCTTTCTTGTTAAAAAAAAAAACCAACACAAAATAAATGAATTCTCTGTCTGCTCAGCAAGAGGACTACCTCTCGAAAGGCCTTTGCTGAGCTAACGAAATAGCCCCCCCCCCCCCCCGCAAAAATTCTAGCACCACCGGCAGAGCTGATTAACCTCGGGTAACAAAACACAGGCCACTGATTCCTTTATGCGTGGGAATGACCCGTGAGGCCAAATGGGTGTCTTCCGGCGGAGTGGAGTCCGGGCAAAAGAGAGCTGGAAACAGCACTGTGGTTACACAGATGAGTTCCGTTTGTGGAAGTGACTTAACCTCTGCCCTTTCTTAATCTGCAGCATACTTCCACAGCGTGAGAATGAGGAGGCCCGGTGGACTATATACGAAACTTCCACCCAGTCGAGGATGACTCATAGCGACCCCCTGTGGGTTTCCGAGACTGTATCTGTGGATGGGAGTAGAAAAGCCCAGTCTTTCTCTCTCGGAGTTGTGGGTGGTTTCGAACTGCCAGCCATGCAGATCACCGTCCAATGCTGCATAACCACTACGCCACCAGGGCTCCTAGGGGTTATAAGGAGAGTGGATGTTCCCAGAGGGCTTGCTCAGTAGCAGCAAGTAGTTAACATTTTTATTCAATCCTGACCACTATTTTGCAGTCAGCGGGGAAGTGACACAGGAAGCTTAAGCAATTTCCCCACCATCAGACTGTTGGTGCTGAGCAGCTGAGCACACGGGGCCAGAGATTTCTTCGAGCCCCCGCAGTCTGACATCGCCACCCATCAACCCACAGACACCCTACCCCTCTGAGTCACAGCCCTCCAGAGTCGCCCAGCTGGGTTTTGAAGTCATACTATTGAGTGACAAGGCGAGTTGCATTTATCATACGTGGCATGGGGAAAAGAAAGCGAGGCCAGATGTGCCTGGCAGGAAAAGAGTCAAACTTGCCAACTGGTTACCTGCGGGAGGTAGAGGGCCCAGGAGGAGAACAGGGCATCAGAAAAAAAAAAAAAAGTTTTCCTAATTTGTACTGTTCCTTCTCTGGCTCCCCACTTTCTGCTTCCTCCTTCTATTTCTTCTTTAAATAAAGTTGTTGTCAGATTGTATCAAGTTCGGTCCAACTCATAGAGACCGTGACCCTATGTACCACAGACAGAAGCCATGCCCCTGCCGGCCCCATCCCTCACAATTGTTATATTTGAGTTCATTGTTGCAGACACTGTCTGTCCAGCTTCTCTGCTTTTTTTTTTTTTTAAAGAGAACACTTACTGAGTCTTCCACAGGACAAGGACAAGACAACTACAGAGACATAGCATCCGATAAGGGAGACGACCGTTAACCCAAGGTCATCATGGGGTGGGGTGGGGTGGTGTCTAAGAGTGCGCTGAGATACAGAGCTTTAAATACAAGATGGGAGACCACGGAAGACATGCCAGGCATACCTGGCTGGCAGCAGATCAACACATCAGAGTTCTCCCTCGTCTTTAACTAGGAGAAAGTATCCATAGATCGATCGTCTGTTTAAAATCCCCTTTCAAAGATAGGTTTGAAAATGATGGTATGGCTCTCTTCACAGGTGTATATAAAAAGGTAACTCAAAATGGATCTGAGAACCTAAATGTAAGAGTGAAAACCACGAGGGTAAGTAAGAAAGTACTAAAATAAATAAAATTTTTAAAAAAAGAAAGTACTGTTATCTGGGTTGCATATCTCTTCAATCCGTCCACGAGCTCTTAGTCATACAACGTGTCTTAGGCTCGCTAACATTCCTTCAAAAAGAAACAGTCCAATCCAAGCAGTCACCGCTGATGGGACCTGCCGGGCCAGTTACATTCAAGGCTGAGGAGTCAGCTCCGAAAGTGACCAGGTTGTGTTTTGCTTTCATTCCAAAGGAGCTCTATTGATGGATGTACTTGAAGGACACAGGATGATCGTGGGAACTTATTAGGAAGATCGTTAAGAACTTTGAAAATGGCCCAACGGCCCTGATGGGAGAAAGACCAGGAAGGGTGTGCTGAACACCCCCACCCCACCCCCCTCAGAACAATATACCTGCTCATTCCTTGTAGCAAGGGCTGTCCTTTAAGGATTTCATTGGGAACTCCACCCTACAGCCTGGACCTTGCTCCTTCAGACTTTTATTTTTTTTAATGCTTTTTTGGGGGGGCTCTTACATCTCTTACCACAATCCAGACATTCATCCTGTGTGTCGAGCACATTTGCACGTACGCTGCCATCATCATTTTCAAAGCGTTTTCTTCCCACTGGAGCCCCTGATATCGCTCTCCATTTCTTCCCTCTCCCTCCCCCAGGCTTCTTTTTGTACACAAAAATTCAAAATATTTCCCCCCTTTTTCACAATCATGGGGATATTAGGGAAGTTAATGGCTACCACAAGTCAGGGTCAGGATCAGCCATTGGTCCACAGCAGGGGCTCTTCTCAGTCAGACAAATCTCTCTCTGAAGCTCAGCCTCTCAGTCATGTGGATCAAGAAGACCGTCACTGTTTTCCCTCCTAGGCTCAATATCTTGGTGCTGCTCCCCTGCTGTGTCCCACAGGCCGTGGGAAATGGTGAAGCGGGATGAGAGCGCATGCGGACAAATTCTCCACGCTCATACCTTAAGGAGTCTTGGAGGCCCGGGCTCCCCTCCTTGGAGGGAGGCCTTCAAGTCTGTGGGTTGGAGATGCCCGTTCTCCTAAGTAGAAGTTATTCCCCATAATATCCCCCCTGTAACAATTCCAATTTTAGGGTGTTACTTGCAAGCACAAGGTTGCTTACTACATACTCTTGAAGGTCAACTGCCTGAAGGTTATCTTCCTGAAGATTATGGGCCACCAAAAGCAGCCCAACCATCTAACCCTGAGTAGGGCCCACTCCCTTCTGATAAGGATCATAGATTGTTCCCTTGGAGAAAAAAAAGGTCAGGGAGGGGCACTTCAGGTCAAGCCATCTTGACTCTGGAATCTGCCCAGCTTATCACATATGCTCCTTCCTGTCACATGTCTGCCTCTAGCACCGCCCCTTCCTATTGCATGAATACCCCAGCTCCTCCCTCTCACGTAACATGTATGCCTCTAATACAGTGGTTCTCAACCTGTGGGTCTTGACCCCTTTGGGTGTGGGAAACAGAAAGATTTCTCCCCCAGATATGTTACACTTAGGACACTGCTTGCAGCTAATGGTAAATAATTGTCAAGTTACTTCCCTGAAGGCAGTCAGTCTAGACCCACGAAGGGTAGGCCTGCTCCCTGCTGCTAAGGACAGTGGGCTACTTCTTCCTAAAGTAAGGTGACCAGATTTTAACATTGCTAAAGCGAGACACCAGCGGGACACCATGGATAAAACTCATCTCCTGGCGAAATAGCCACATGGCAGCCGAAAACCGTATACCCTAGCTTGCCGTGCATTCTCTCCAAAAATCAGGACTTTTAAAAAACAACATGGGTCGCCTTGCAGTCATCCATTTGGTTCCTGTAGGTGAAGTTCACACTGTACTGGCAATGTTCTCCACAGTTGAGCCAGGGAACAGGTCAAACTGGCTCAGTGACATCCAAAGTTAGGCTGCCATCTTGTATCTAGGATCCGCCCATCTTGTCACATGTGTGCCCCCAATCCCTCCTCTTTCTATTGGGTGTATGTCCCTAGAGTGTCCCCCTCTCCTTGCTGTATAGCCTATAGTGCAACCCCTTCTGTTAGGTCTCTCTGGAGCTGGAGTTAGACCTCAGTCCTTGGCCCCGCGCGAGAAAGAATTCACGCCGAAGCCTGGTTCGTGATCCAAGTGAGTTTTATGAGAGTTAGAAGAAGCTTCAGGTTTACACGGCACCCATAGGACTCCTCCTGACCATGCAGCCTGGTGGCAGCTGCTCAGCATCACACAGAAAAAGTGTGTGTCTCGACTCTGGGCTCCTGCCTTTTCAAGGATTCCACGGGAAGGCATGGTGGACGACCCCTGATCGATCCCCTTGGCTGAATTGAATTCACCTGGCCTAGGTGGGCCAATCCAGGTGGCTTAGGTGGCCTAATCCAGGTTTAGCGCCCACCCATGCCTACCGGCGGGAAACCTGAACCTCTGAGCATGTGCAGTGCGCCACTCCTATGTTCTGTGCTTGGCTCTCTGGGCATGCGTTAATGGACATTCCCCAGCTCTATGCTAGCCTACCTAACCCTTCCTGTGACGTATGTCTTTACCTGTAATTAGTAGGCTTGAGCGCCCCCTAAAAGGGATACAGGCCTGGGTTAGCAATAAAGAGCTCTCTGTCGGGGTCCCCTCTTGGTCTCTCATAGGTCCCCCCTTTCCTCTTCCACCCTCTGTCCTCTGTTCCCTTTCCCCTTGTCCTCCTTCCTCTCCCCCTCTCTCCACGTGGACCACCAAGCGGGGCTGAGGTGAGCAATGCTACCATGAAATGTGCCTGACTCCATTATTCCAATATCTCTTGTATCTCTCATGCTCGCAATGACTTTAATGTAATCTTTACTTATTATCGCTGTACAGTTGTGCCTACCGGACCCGTGATGATGTGTTAGGGGCTGAATTCCCCTCACATTTGGGGGTCAAACGACCCTTTCACCAGGGTCGCCTGATTTATAACAGCAGCAAAGTGACACTTATGAAGTTGCACTGAAAATAATTTTTATGGCTGTTGCGTGGTCACCACAACATGAGGAACTGTATTAAAGGGTTGCGACATTAGGAAGATTGAGAACCACTATGCTAATTCAACCCCTTCCTGTTAGGTATGGGTTGACTGTGGACTGGCATGCCTAAAATTATATAAATTCATGAGAGAATACATTATTGTCTCATTCTGGTTCTTGTCTGCTGTTCCTTTAATTTACCCTCCAATTACACAACTGCCCTTTGTACCCATTCGTTGTGGAAGCTGCGCCCCCAAAATAGTCTCCTTGTAACAGCCTCATGTCTCAGCCTGGCTCCTTTGCTCTGCCCCCTGGTCTCCATGCAGCAGCTGCTGGTACCTTTGACCTTGACGCCCGTCACTTCAGACCGAGATCTTGAACATATCCACTTTCAGGGAGCTCTTCTTCCAAGGCTCCTGGGATTTCTCCTCAAAGAACATTTTTCAAGGAACACAATTGAAGTCCCTCAGAGATGCCAAAAGTGCTCTTTTGGAGTGGTGTAAATGGAAGACCGCAGAGTTCTTCCACCTTCCACCAGATGGTTAGCGAGAGGGAAGCAGCACTGTCAGAAGTCTGTGGACCCAGATGCAGGATAGGTGGAGAAGCTGTAGCTTCACATTTGGGTATTTTTACTTCATCTGGGAGTCTATGATTGTTTGTATTTTTTAATTAGAAACGATGAAGTAAGAGAGCTGAACCGAAAATTTCAAAAGGCAGCTTGCGAAGACAAAGCACAGACGTGGAAGTAGAAAACCCCAAGTGAACTCCACGCTTAGCATTTCCCAAGCTGAGACCACTGCAGAAAACAAACAAACACACGCTCCAGCCTCAAGTGGTAATTTTGAAATTTTCTGTAGGCAAAATATGGAGCGATGCAGGAAGCACCAAAGGGAAGATGGAGGGAACACGCAGAGTCCCTGTACCCCAAAACGTAGTCACCGTTTATCCTCTTGAGAGGCAACCTATCAACCAGGACTGATGGTATCGAAGGGACAAGTCCAAGCTGCACTGAACATTAGTGAAAGACAAGGCTCCGAGAGTTGACAGACTATCGATGGAAAAGTTTCAACAAGCCAAGGCAGCTCTGGAAGCCCTCACCGGTGTATGCCAAGAAAGTTTATGCCCAACTGGCTGGCAGAGAGCCATGTGTGTGCTCATGCCAAACATAATGCAGACATTATTGAACAGGATCCTAGTGTTACATGCAAGGAAGCTTTTGTTGGAGATAGTTCAGAGAAGATTGCACTAGTGTATCAACAGGGAGCTCCGAGAAATTTAAGCTGGATTCCAGAGAGGACTAGAGTGAGAGGGATCATGGCTAATATCAGCTGCATTCGGGCTGGAAGCACAGACAACCTGAAGGATGTTTACTGGTGCTTTACTGACCATTCAAAGACCTGATAGTGTGTGGCTCAGACCCAACTGTGGACACCATTACAAAGAATGGTGTGGCCGTTATATAACCTCCTTGAAGACAATCAAAGCTGCATAGGAAGGATTAATCCAAAGGATTAATGAGGCACCAAAATCTCAGCATCCATGACCCTGAGACCAGAAGAATTAGCTCCCACTACCAACTTCTCTAAAAGGGGGTTGCTTTCGAAAGTCCTGGACACAGTAGGGAACAAAACGTGGGACAAAATTCATGGACAATCATAAAAGAGGCCAGACTTACTGGTGGCTTAGAGACAAGACCATGGCCTGTAGTGGTCATTACAGCCTCAAACTGAATGCACTGCCATGGCTCCGTGTTAGTCTGGGTTGACTGGGGAAACAAATTCAGAGACGCTCATACGTGTGTAACACAGAGCTTTCTATCAAAGAGCAATTGTATATTGAGAAAACATCCCAGCCCAATCCAGATCAAGTCCATAAGACTGATATTAGCCCATATGTCTGATCCCAGTCCATAGATTCCTCTTTAGACTCACACAGCACATGCAATGATGCCGAATGCAGGAAGATCACAGGCCGGTGGATGGAAAATCCTGAGGATCCAACGTCGGTAGATGCATTTCCAGGACTCCGGCTGCCATCAGCCTGGCTCCATGTGGCTTGTCAATAGGAAAGTGAAGCAGAGAAAGAGTGTGGGCCACCTCCCAGGAGAAAGAGAGAAAGTTCCCAGAATCCTCATGAGAAGGCCAAGTTGAAGGAGGCCCCATCAGGCTGTGTCCTCTTTGACAGGCTAGACTCCAGCCCTTCACTCTATTCATCAAGTTGACAGGAGATTAAGTGACTACCACACTAGGTTTTCATTCTAAGGATAGACAAGTCCTTCAATGCAGACAGCGCTAGGGATATGCAAATCCCTTAGAACAATCAATCACTGAAGATCACAAGGGGAGCATCTCAAAGGCAAGGAGGATGAAGAAAGGTAGAGGAACGGAAAGACAGGGTGGAAATGGAATGAGAGATGACACATTGTGAGCACTGCCATTGATGGTGAAACCAAACCAAACGTGTGTGAATTGTTGGTTGCTCTGTAAACCTTCATCCAATGCACAATAACAGATCACTGGGAGGGGGGATAAAATCAAGGGCCCGGAATAGACCTTTCCCAAAAGAAGCTCTACAAACAGCCGACCAGCACTGGAGACCATGCACGCAATAGTAAACCGATTCTCACCCATTGCCCCCCTGTCAATTCTGACGCAGAGCAACCCTCTAGGAAAGGCGAGAACCGCCTCTGGGGGCTTCCAAGACTGCAATGCTTTCCTGGACCGCAAAGCCTTCGCTTTCACCCCAAGGCTGACGAGGGAACTAAAAATCCACACCACGCCACTTCTCGTCCCCTTGTTGCTGTTAGGTGTCCTCCGTTGGTGGGTTTGAACCAGAAACCTTGCCATCAGCAGCTGAGCATTTGACCCTTGTGCTACCAGGGCTCCTTTCAGATCCACTGGCTACAACTGGGGTGGGGTGGGGGTGAATGAACCAGAAATCACAAGTGTCAGTAAAGATGGGGCGAACCTGGCAGGCTCATAGACGCAATATCGCCGGTGAGAATGCACATGGTGCAGCTGCGGTGGAAAATGTGCTTTGGCAGCTTGCCCAAAAGTTATACATAGAATGCCTGGAGGGGGTGTGGGGGGGGAGCTGATCCCAAGGGCTCAATAGAAAGTAAATGTCTAGAAAAGAATGATGGCAACATAGGGACAAATATGCCTGACACAATTGATGTATGGATTGTTATAAGAATTGTAAGAGCCGCCCCCAATGATCTTTTAATAAAAATAAAATTAACCCCCCCCCCAAAAAAAGACATAGAACTACTATATGAGTAAGCCAGCCCAGGCCTCAGCATAGACCCTAGATTGAAAGCAGACATTTAGATCCTCTGCACGCATGCTCGAAGGCGCCCTGGTGACATAGCGGATCACGCGACGGGCTGCTAACCGTAAGGTCAGCTGCTCAAACCGACCACCTGCTCCACGGGAGAAAGACGAGGCCTTCTTCTCCAGTGCAGTCTGACCGCCTCAGAAGCCCACAGGGGTCCCTACAGGTCAGAATCACCTCAATGGCAGTGAGCTCTTGAGACATTCATATCCATTGCACTATTATTCACCACAGGGAAAGATGGGAAACAACCCAAGCATCTCAACAGATGAGTGGATACACTAGTTGACGTCTAGCCAAACAGACCTCACTGCCCTTGAGTCAATTCTAACTCAAAGCAACCTCACGGGACAGGGTAGGACTGCTCCTGTGGGTTTCTGAGACAGCAGCTCTTTACTGGAGTTGAAAGCCTCATCTTTCTCCTGAGGGGCAGGTGCTGGTCTTGAACTGCTCACCTTGTGGTTAGCAACCCAACGCGTAAGCCCTATGCTTCCAGGGCTCCTTATCCAGCTGTTGAAAAAAGAGGGAAATAAGTCAGGATATGAGGGAAAATGTGGATCGATGTATTAAAAGCATGGTGCTGGGGAACGAAGCCAGGCGTAGACAACAGAAAAGTGGGTGAAGGGAGACATCGGTCAGTGCAAGACATGAAAAAAAAATAATAAAGAAAGCAAAAATAATAATAATAATTTATAAATTATCAAGGGTTTGCAAGAGAGGGAGAGAGGGTGGGGAAGGGAGGGAGGAAGGGAGAGAAGGGAAAAATGAGGAGCTGATACCAAGGGCCCAAGTAGAAAGCAAATGCTTTGAGAATGATGATGGCAAATGTACAAATGTGCTTGACACGATGGATGGATGAATGGATGGATGGATGGATGGATGGATGGATGGATGGAGTGTGATAAGAGCTGTATAAGCCCCCAGTAAAATGATTTACAAAAAAAAAAAAGAAAGAAGTCTTGCATTAAAGATCCCCTTATCTGTGAATCCAGAATAAATAAAGCCAGACAATTAGAAATCGTGTCAGCGATGGCCACAGCCCACTGGACCAGTGTCAAGTGTGACTCCACGGGCACAGGTCCAAAAAAGGAGTCAGGAAAAGCCATCTTGTTCAGATCTAGCTTTTGCCAAGGAACATCAAGGCCAAGATTCTTTCGCAGTGCCAAGGGTCACTGGGCAGAGATCCTTGCCCAGCACTGCAGGAAAGGGGTGTGCATCCCTAGTGGATGTAAGACTACTGGCAGGGGGTGGGCATGGGGTAAGGAACAGCTAATGGATGGGGGTGTCTTATGCTAGTTAAGGGGTTCCACCTGCTGTCACCGCAAAGTCAGGTGCCTGGTGTGCTTTTCCCTGGCCCAGCTGGCTGCTCAGGAAGGTTCTCTGGTTCTCTCCCAGAGTCCTCTGCAGGCAGGAAGCATCCTGTACTGTCCCAGGGCCTCTCGGAGGTTGGTAGGAGCAAGGGAGAAGGCGGGGGCAGGGAGTGGATGCCTAATGGGGATGGGTTTTCCTTGGGGGTGAGGCCAACCCCTTAGAATTAGCTAGAGACCCAGGTTAGCACCACCTGGTCTACACACTAAGTGCCACTAAGGACTTCCCAAGGGAGGGGCCCTGAGGGAGAGTATCACCAAGAGTGAATGCCAGCAGGAAGGGCAGAGGGAGGGGGGAGGGAGGCTGGAAGGGCAGCCCTCAGTGTTCCCCAGCTCCAGGGCAATGGGGAGCCCTGGGAGGGGGCTGAGAGTGGTCGCTGGGTTCAGCAGATCGCTTTAATGGCATCAACAATGGAATTGCAGGGGGTGCACAGAGGCAGGGTGGCTGAGAGGAAGTTGATGGGGACTCCAGCAGTGAGGCCATTGTCCCAGGCGGCTGCAGGCCAAGGGCGGGGGAGGGTGTGGCTGAAGTGGCCAGGCAGGATGGACAGAGCAGCTCTGTTCTCAGATCCTATGGCACTGCAGCTTTTAGGTTCATGAATTTTTCAGGCAAATAGGCCTCGAGTTTCAGATTCCAGCGCATTGGGCCCTGGTTTTGAGGTTCTATTTGCTGCCCAAGAACATCGGACCGAGGATTCAATGAGTGCCTTCTGAGCAGGGGGATGGAAGGAGGGCTGAGGCGCCCCCTCCTAGGACAGAGGCAGCAGGAAAGCCTGGTCTCCCTCAGCTGGCTGGTACTGTGTGACACTCACTCTCCCTGAGCCTGAGTTTTCCCAACTGTCAACTTGAGATCATGCCAAACATCACTCATTGCCACCAAGTCATTGGTTCCAACTCACAGAGCAACCCCTAGACGGGGTTTCTGAGACTGCAAATCTCTTTCTTTTTTTAAAAAACAGTTTTATTAGCATTTCATCCACACGTCATACAATTCAATAATTCAATCATATCTACCAAGGGCTCAAGTAGAAAGCAAATGTTTTGAAAATGATGATGGCAACAGACGTACAAATATGCTTGACACAGTGGATGGATGGATGGAGTGTGATAAGACTTGTATGAGCCCCCAAGAAAATGATTCTTTTAAATAATTCAATCATATCAAGAAGAGTTCTATAATTGTCACCATGCTCAATTCTAGAACATTTTCTTCTTCCTTGTACTTATCATTATTCATGTTATGTTTTTTTTTCTAATTTGGCAAAAATATGCACAATGGAACATCCTTGTATAATCGGTGTTATTGATGATCCTCTGCGTTGTGCAACCACGATTGATTTACAGGATAAAACATTGCCCCATCCTGGGCCATCCTGGGCCTGATCTTGTGCTCCTGTGTGTGTGGGGAAGGGCCAGCCCCTCCCCCCACTAATTATGGGTTCAGTAAACACACTTGTACAGTTGAGATACATAAAGTCATAGAGAGCATGAAAGTCAAATAATGGGGTCAGACCCATTTCATGGTGGCATGCTCACCTCCTGGATGGCCATGAGCTTACTGGCCAGGTCCGTGTACAGTGTGGGCCCAGGTGAGGCAGGAGGTCCAGGCCCCATTTATTGCTGACCAAGGGTTATATTTACTTAGGGGGGCATGATTACAGGTAACCACACGTCACAGGAAGGGGCTGTACAATAGGCATAAGTGTAACAGGAAGGGGAGGAGCTAGGGATGTACACGTGATAAGAAGGGGAGGGACTAGGGGTATACATGTGACAAGAAGGGTGGACCCTAGATTCATGATGGTGGCCTAACCTTGGTCACCCTTCGGTGGGCTTGACCTCTCTGGGGTCTCCTACAAGAAAACAGTCAACTACTATCCTTATCAGAAGGGAGTGGGCCCTACTTGTTGTGGGATAAACAGTGGTGTCTGCTTGCTCTGGATGGCTGCATCAGTGGGTTCAGGCTTAGGGACAATTGTGAGGCTGTCTCTTTACTTGACCAAGTAGGACATCCTTCTCCAGGGACTGGTCTGTTTTGACTTCATGCCCAACTCGCCATCCTTGCTTCTGGGGAGCCTGCTGGCTGGCTGTACTTCTCCCAAGACAGATTTGTATGTTCTTCTGCCAGTCGACAGCACTTTCAACATTTTTTGCCAGTACTTCTGCTCTGAGTTTTTAGTTTTCCGAGACAGACCTGCTCATTCTTCCAGCAGGCCATGGTTTATTTGTCCTTTCAATATTCTCTCATCACCACAGAGTCACGTTGCTTGCCTGTCGCTGAGCCCATTCTGACTCAGTGATTCCACGTCACAGGTAGAACTGTCCCAGGGGGCAGCACTTGGCCTGAATCTGGTTTATTTATTTTTAGGGTAAAGGAGTATCACATTGACAACTTATTTTCTAATAGGTAGGCAGTTTGATAGATGATATAGACATGCTGTAGATAGTTGAATGACTAGGTGGATGGACAAAGAGAAGAATCAACTGTGGTAGAAAGTTCATCATGTAGAGTCTAGATGGGAACCTCCTCTCTCATCAACAACTTCCTTAGCCAACATTTCCCACTTATGACCAAAATAACACACCCACTATTTGGCCCCTTAACAATTACACCCGGCAGTCATGAGGGCCAAGGTGCTAGGCTAGTGTCATGCTGGGATAGTTTAGATTAGGTGTCAGCTTGGCTCCGGAGCAGACTGGGATCTTCAATGGAGGCAGATAGGCATGTCTTTTCACCAAGAAGCACAGTTGGTGGGTTCTAAGCCTCCATTCACTGCTGAGCCTCCAGAGCTCCTTTCGTAGAAACAAAGTAACAACAACAAAACCAAAATCACGGCCATGCAGTGGATTCTGATTCACAGTGATCCTATAACACCTGGTAGAACTGCCCTTGTGGGTTTCCCAGACTGGAACTCTTTATTGGAGTAGATGGCTCCATCGGTCTTCCAGTGACACACAGTAGGAGCTTCACAAATATTTTTGACTGAAAGACTAACAATAGGTACAATATTAAAAGCAGCTGTGGTGGAGGGAGAGTGTGGTGGAAAGGGGAACTCCATATAACCTCTTCCCTGGGGGATGGACAACAGAAAAGTGGGTGACGGGAGACATCAGACAGTGTAAGATATGACAAAATAATAATAATTTATAAATTATCAAGGGTTCATGAAGGAGGGGGAGCGGAGAAGCATGGGGAAAAATAAGGAGCTGATGCCAGGGGCTTACATGGAGAGCAAATGTTTTTGAGAATGATGAGGGCAACGAATGTACAAATGTGCTTTACACAATTGATGTATGGATGGATTATGATAAGAGTTGTATGAGCCCCTAATAAAATAATTAAAAGAAAAAAAGTGGGGGTTATTCTTCTGAATAATCTCAAAAGGCTCAAAGTTAAAAACCAAAAGAACTAAACGTACTTTTCCAAAAGGAAAAAAAAAAGCAGCCGTGTTTTGAAAATGATGATGACTTGACACAATGGATGGATGAAAGGATGGATTGTATAAGAGCCCCCAATAAAATGATTCATTAACATTTTTTAAAAAAGGATTATTGTTGGAAACAGTATTGATGTATTCTTAAACTTAAAAAAAAAAGAGGGTGGTGAGTGGGCATGTTCAACCAAGGAGGACATTTACTGTATATACTTGAGTATAAGCCAACCCGAATATCAGCCGAGGCACCCAATTTTACCACCAGAACTGCTTTAAAAAGGTGCTGAAAAACTCAGCTTATATGCGTGCAGATACGGTATAAAGATTTTGTGCTTGACTTTAAAACAACAACAAACAAAACCCAGCAGTGTTTGTTTCGTTTCCCTCAGCGTCCTCCCAGGTTCTGGCCACTGGGTTCCAGAATGTACTGTGGTGCTGAGGAGCCTGTGAGGCCGGTAGGACTCAGAGCTACCCTGGGGACCAGGAAACACCCAGGATTCTGTGCTGTCACCTACTAGTTGCAGGTGAACCCAGTGAGGGGGCCACTGTGTCTGTCCACCCCCCCGAGGGTCTTCCTCCTTCTCACTGCCCCGGACTTACAGGAATCCCCGTGTGCAGTGGTGCCCAGTTGGACTGTGACTGCATGGTTGGCATTGGAAACCACCAGCAGACCGGGCTTTCTCCCCTCTGGGAATCCCACGGAGGAGCACGGGAGCCAGCACTGACTCCTCCATGGCAGCGAGTTTGACTGTGGTTTTGTGTTTTGTTTTGTTTTAATCATTTTATTGGGGCTCGTACAATTCTTATCACAAGTCATCCATTGTGTCAAGCACGTTTGTACATATGTGGCCATCATCATTCTCAAAGCATTTGCTTTCTACTTGAGCCCTTGATATTAGCTCCTCTTGGCTGTGGTTTTGAGTACTTTCCCAAGCATGATGTCCTTCTCCAGGGGCAGGTTTCTCCTACTTAAACATCCAAGTACGTCTTGCCGTTCGCTCTCTTTTTAAGTAAGCAGCGAGTTAATCTTTTCGCCAAAGGACAGAGGGCCTCTCCTCTCAGAACCTACATTTCTCCTACTGTTAAAAAAAAAAAATTGAACGCAACCGGCTCCTCACCCAGTTAAACTATTTTTCGTTCGGCCTAATGCATGTATCTAACCACTGGTCAGCATCAAGGAGATGGACGACCCTGGGACGGCAACAATGGGCACAAGCACAGGGACAGGTGAGGTGGACGCAGGACCTGGCTGTGTTTCCGTCTGTAGTGTCCTTATGGATCGGAACCGCCCGATGGTGCCTAACGAGAACTGGACTGCCAACCCCGTGCTGGGCGCAGGGGGCGCAGAGAGAGTGGAACGAAGTCCCAGGCCCACTGGGCTGGCATTCTGGGGGAGGGGCGGAGGAGAAGGCATGCCCGGAGGGAGGGGGCGAGAGCGACAGGCGAGTGGGTGGGGTCGCGAGTCCGGGTCCGTCGGCCCTCCCCCGCGGTCACTGGCTACCCCGAAGCGCCCCCGCCTTCGAGTCCCGGCCGCGGTTTTCAGTTGGGCCGACCACACCATTCACCTGGCGGCCTCCCCTTTAAGAGCGCTCACCTGGGCGCTCACCTGGGCGCGGGCGCTTCCGCAGGAAGAAGGAAGCGGCGGCGCCTGGGCCTCCCGGCGCTCCCTCTCCGCCTCCCTGCTTCGCCGCCCGCCACCATGTCCGCCTCGGCCGTCTTCATCCTCGACGTCAAGGGCAAGGTGAGGCCAAGCGCAGGTGGAGGGGGGCGGACAGGTGAGGCTGCGCCCCCCAAGCCCCAGCGGCGGCCCGCTCCGCGCCATCCTGGGAGGCTCCCGAAGGATCTCGGGAAGTGGGAACCTACGCACCCCTCTCTTTGCGCCCACTCGAATCTCCTGGGAGCCCCGGGAGTGAATCCCACCTGCACCTTTTATGGGCCGAGAGCCTGGGACACCGTGTTTCCCCATCATTTCTCTTTCCGTAAAAAGTGGGCCAAATGAGCTCTCCACCAATCAGAATCACGCAACTCAGTGCGGGGCCAGCGCTTAGCAGAGAAGCACCTCCACAGACATCAGGTGTTTAGTATTTCCAAATTGATTGTTTCAATCACCACCCATATTATGAACATCTGAGAACGGCGTCCGAGAGCCAGCCAAACCCACTGCCACCCGGGCCCTGCCGACTCTTAGCCACCCTGTAAAGGTGGGGGCAGGTGCGCCATCTCTGTGAAAGCAGACGGCTGCCACTCTGACTTCCGCAGAGCAGGTGAGTTCAGCGCTGTTCCCCCAGGGACCGAAACCAACCACACCCGCTGCCCTTGATGGAGCCAATATGGATTCACTGGACAGGGAAGGATTGTCCCTGTGTTTTTCTGAGCCACTTTTCCAGGATTAGGGAATCCATGGAGGATGGTGGTTTTGAACTGCCGACCTTTCAGTTAGCAACCTAAGGTGTCCTGACTACTCAACCATCAACTCAAACCAAACCAAAAACCCCCTCCAGGGCATCGAGTCCGTTCTAACTGCTAGCGACCCTACAAGACGGGGTAGAGCTGCCCCTGTGGGTTTCTGAGACGGTCACTCTGGAAGGACCCTGGCGGTGTCTCACCACAACACAGGGTCAGCAGTGGGACTCCTGATCCTCCTCGCCAGGGGGATGCGGCTGTCTCCTCCCAGAAGCACTCACGGCCTCAGACAGCCGGGGACTGCGCTGTCCTGTCCCATAGGGGCTCTGAGCTGGCGCTGGCTCATGGCCGCCAGTGAACTCCTTATAGAAGTAGAACGTCTCTTTGCTGATGGTTTCAAGTGGCTGATCTTGCAGTGGGCACCCTAATTTCCCCTTGGGGCTTCCTTCTCTCTTCCTGAAGCCCACTCCGCCATCTGGTCACTGGGTAGCTGTAGGAGCGGTACGGTGGTGGTAACCGGGCAATAGCACGACAATGGCGGTAGTGACCATGCTGGCATGCCTCCCTTGACCAGCAGCCTAAGCATTTTATTATTGAAAAACTATTTAAAATATACTCCTAGTAATACAAGGTATTGTGATATTATTAAATATCCATTCCTTAAATATCTAAAATAATGTTTATATTTAATATAAAATTTAATATATTAATATAAATATATTAAAACACAGTCCTTAAACATAGTTAGCCATCCTCCTTATAGTGGTGAGTATCCTGCCTGTCGCTTGGGAGTTGGGGCTTCAATTCCCCAAGGGGAAGGCACACACCCTTTAAAAAACAGACATTTAACATAAGTATATTAAATATGTTTTTCCTTAAATATATTTATACTAAATATATTTAAGGAGTAAAATTTAATATTAAATGTATGTTAAATTAATATATCAATATCAAAGTTTCATGTTACATAGAAATACTGTTTTAATATCTCTAAGGAGTATATATTTTAATATCACAATAGCTTGTATGATTATGAATATATTTTCAATATTTTCAATCTATTTTAACAGTATCATCATCATCACGTAACTGTTAGGATCGATAGTTGAGCTCCAGCTATGAAATCTATGCTGACAAGGGGAGAATCTTCCCCTTTCTTTTTTTCTTCCTTTTTAATCATCGCTCCTCACCGGTTAGAGTCCGGGTCGGGTAGTGGGCTCAGCTAAGTGCAGAGTCACCGGTTGAAAACCACCGGACATTCCTCAGGGAAAACGATGAGGCTTCCTGCTCCCAGGAAGAGCTACCGTCTTGGAAACCCACAGGAAACCCTGACTTGCAGGGTAGCTCTCCGAGTTGGAGTTGACACGGTGGTCATGAGTTTTGTTTCCCCACCAGTTAAGGAACTCTAGTGGCGCCGTCGGGTATCAGCCCACTAACCAAGAAGCTGGCAGTTCAAACCGCCGGCAGCTCAGTGAGAGGAGGTGAGGAGGTTCTCCGCTCCCATGAAGATCTATAGCCTTAGACATCCTGCGTAGGGTCACTATGAGTCGCCGTCTACTCCGTGGCGGTGGGTTTGGGTTTATTCTGACTCTGCAGTGAAAGGCATCCTGGTGACATAGCCGTTAAAGTGCTCCTTGGCTGCAAACCGAAAGGTAGGCAATGCCACCCCACCAGCGTGGAAAAGATGGGGTAGGTGTGCTTCTGCAAAGATTTGCAGTTTCCTCCTGAGAATGCTAGGGGGCAGTGTCCTGCAGGGTCACTTGGGCAGCGGGGTCGCTCTGGGTAGGGGTGCTTGCTGCTGGCATCCTGTGAAGCCCCGGGTGAGGACAGGAGGGCTGGGCTTCCCACTTGCTAGGGACGTGGTTTAATTGCTCTCGCAGAGCCTCCCTTTGCCCATCTGCCAAATGGAGTCGAGGTTTCCACCTCCATCCAGGTGTCACTCACTGCCACCAAGTAGCTACCAGCTCATAGCGACCCTCTTGGACAGGGTAGCACTGCCCCTGCGGGTTTCCAGAACTACTACTCTGTGGGAGTAGCAAGCCTCGTCTTTCTCCTGCAGAGCGGCTGGTGGCTGTGAACTGCTACCACATAACCACTATGCCACCAGGGCTCCCAGGTAGCGGACAGCAAGTCTTCCCGCGCGATAAGGCACCTAAGCGCTACAAGAATCAGCACAGGCCTATTTGACAGCCTGAGAAACCGAGGCACAGGGGGGCAGAGCCTGGACTCTCTCAGTCAAAACTTGGCGGTGGCTCTGCCCAGGGCCCTGGAGGGTGATGTGGCCGAGGCTCGCCGGCCTCACTGTGTCTGCCATTTTCAGTGTTGACTGTAATCTTAGTGCCTCTATGTTCCTGTGCTTCTGTTATATCCGACCTCGGCTCCCAGCGTCCTGGGTAGAGATAAGACTGGGCTGCAGGGTAGATTTGGCAAGCGTGCCAGACTAGGTGAAGGGAAGGGGCCGGCCTTCTGTTGCTGCATGTTGTCTAGCGGTGGCGCTCAGCATCCTGTTCACACAGCAGCTTGGAAAAACGCCAGAAATGAATTGCCGTCAGATTTCAATGAGAAAGGGTAACCTTTATATCTGTGAGCGTCGAGTGAGGTAGCTGTCCAGCTGCGGCTCTGTGTCTGGTACTGGGCCAATGCTTGACCATGTTCCCAACCTCCCTCACGCCGCGAGTCTTTCGTACAGCTCCTCGTGTGGTGGTGAACCCCCAGCCATAACATTAATTTCGTTGCTATTTCATCACTGTCATTTTGCTGCTGTGATGAGTCGGGCGACTCCTGTGAAAGGGTTGTTGGACGCCCAGAGGGGTCGCGGCCCACAGGTTGAGAACCGCTGCTCTACATAAACCAGCCGTAACCGTTTAGTACTCGGAGTTCAGTGTCCATTGCAATCAACCTCAGTGTTACCGCTACAATTTTACATTCTGCAAGTGTCATCCTGTTCTGTTCGATCCCAGCTTTTAGGGCGGTACCTCAAAGGCCAATGGGAACAGAGCAAGACTGGTCAGTTGTCCTCAATCCCTCTCACTGTGATTTAGAAAGGATGCATCTTTATAGAGTGGGGACCTTTGTGGACAAGTTGTATATTGGGAGGAGCATTGCTCAACATGTTGTCAGTTTGCTTTTCTGCTGGTGCCACCATTTGGGGTGCACATGGGCCAGGCACCTCCCCTGTTAGCAAACTCTAGTTTATGACTGCTTTGTAACATTTAAAACGAGACTGCATTTCTCAAGGGGGCACGTCAATAAGGTGTGAGGCGTCAGTGAGAGTATTAGGAGAATGCTCTTGTTAAAAAGAAGTTTAGAGAAAAAAAAAGTTTAGAGGGTTGAGGGAAGGTGGGGTAGAAAGGGGGAACCGATGACAAGGATCTATATATAACCTACCCCCTGGGGGACGGACAACAGAAAAGTGGGTGAAGGGAGACGGCAGACAGTGTAAGATATGACAAAAACAATAATAGTTTATAAATTATCAAGGGTTCATGAGGGAGGGGGGAGCAGGGAGGGAGGGGGAAATGAGACGCTGATATCAAGGGCTCAAGTAGAAAGCAAATCTTTTAAGAATGATGAGGGCAACAAATGTACAAAATGTGCTTGACACAATGGATGTCTGTATGGATTGTGGTAAGAGTTGTATGATCCCCCCATAAAATGATTAAAATAAATAAATAAAGGGAAAGTTTGGTTCCACCACACACACACACACACACACACACACACACACACACACATGGAGTTTAAACTAACTGATTTGTATAGCAGCCTCTGAAACTTCTGGGTTAGTAGTGAAACGTCCCAAGTACAAATCTGACCAGTTTGCTATCTGCTTCTGAAAAAGACTCTATTCTTAGATTAACAATTATATGTTTCTCGTTCTTTTTAGCTTGAGCTTTCAAAGACGCAAGAATTTTCATTGCCCCCAAATGCAATCTGTGTTTTTGATTTTTCTGTTTTAAATACAACACTTTAAACACACAAACAAAAACATCTTGGGATGCTGAGGGTGGAGGGGATTAGGTTTCGGGTGGTAACTCTGACCAGGCCCCTTCCACGTCCCGCAGCCCCTGATCAGCCGCAACTACAAGGGAGATGTGGCCATGAGTGAGATCGAGTACTTCATGCCGCTGCTCATGCAGCGGGAGGAGGAAGGGGCCCTGGCCCCGCTGCTGAGCCACGGCCGCGTCCACTTCCTGTGGATCAAACACAGCAACCTCTACTGTATCCACCTGGGGCTGAGGGGGGCGGGGCAGAGGGCAGGTAGGGGGTGCGGGTCCCTTGGCCCTTTCCAAATAACCTCTTTTCCTTAACCTCGCTGCCCGCAGTGGTGGCCACCACCCTGAAGAACTCCAATGCCTCACTCGTGTACTCCTTCCTGTACAAGACCGTGGAGGTAAGTGCTGGCCTCCTATTGGCTGGTTGCTTTGTCTGTCTGTCTGCCTGCCCTGCCCACCTCCTTCAGCAGAGCTGTCTCTGACCTCCTGGAGCCCCATCACTCTTAAGTTCTCACTGGCTCCTTGTGGGACATCTCCCAACAGGGCAGAGGCCATCAGCTCTTCCAGAGGGCCTGAGTGCCACCCCCAGCTTCCCACTTCCTTTGCTGTGTGACCTGAAGCCAGTCTCAACGCCCCCCCCTCCTGCCCGGCCACCTCCAGTCGCCACCAATCATCCTTGGCTTCTGTAGATTTCACCTGCAGGCCTAATGCTCCCTTCTTTTCTGCTGACTTATTTCCCTCTGCGCGTTTTGGGGGCATAGCTTGGAATCCATATTCCCGGATCCCCAGTGGCCCGTGGTTTAGAACCCTGTCAGTCTCTGAACTTGGGTGGATTTCTATACGAAGGATTTCCTTCGCAAGGCTGTGCATTGGGCTGCTAACTGCAAGGTCAGCAGTTCAAAAACACCATGCGCTCCTCCTCGGGAGAACGACGGGACTTTCTACTCCCATAAAGAAACCCACAGGGGCAGCTTTGTCCTGTAGGGTTGCTATGAATCAGAATCAACTCGGGCGTCATGAGTTTGAGAGTGTTCCCTGAGGGCTGGGCTTCTGTCTGCCTGGTTCTCCCCCAGCACCTGCCCAGGTGCTCTATAAATAGTTGCTGGCTCCCGGGCCGAATGAGTGGAGGACGCAGCCCATGGCCACAGTCACAGCAGGCATCTGTCTCCCTACCTGCCCAGGTGTTCTCGGAGTACTTCAAGGAGCTGGAGGAGGAGAGCATCCGGGACAACTTCGTCATCGTCTACGAGCTGCTGGACGAGCTCATGGACTTCGGCTTCCCGCAGACCACCGACAGCAAGATCCTGCAGGAGTGAGTGGGCCAGGGCAGCCAGGGCCAGCCAGGGGCTGGACCACCGGTGGCGGGAACTCGGGTGGGTCCCGGTAGACCAGCTGCTCACCCTCGCTGCCAGGTACATCACCCAGCAGGGCAACAAGTTGGAGACCGGCAAATCTCGAGTGCCCCCCACCGTGACCAACGCCGTGTCCTGGCGCTCGGAGGGCCTCAAGTACAAGAAGAACGAAGTCTTCATCGATGTCATTGAGTCTGTCAACCTGTTGGTGAGCACCTCCTTCCTCCAGGGCCTGGGCCAGGGGAAGGGGTCCAGACTTGTAAAGCGCCACCCTCCCCACCTCTTATGTGCATCTCCAGGTCAATGCCAACGGCAGCGTCCTGCTGAGCGAGATTGTAGGCACCATTAAACTCAAGGTCTTCCTGTCCGGAATGCCAGAGCTGAGGCTGGGCCTCAATGACCGCGTGCTCTTCGAGCTCACTGGCCGTAAGTACGCGCCCTTGCCTAGCCCTCTCGCAGTGCCCCGACTCTCAAGAAGGTAGCCCGAGGCCTCCCCCAACTGGGGAACCCAGGGCATTGCAGTCGGTTCTGAACTCAGCGCTTGTGCGCCTTCTGCTGGCCACAGCGAATTCTGCAACTGCTGGCTCACTGGACAGCTACCGTTCAGTCTTTTGGTCAGACATTGACTTCGCTCCTGCTGTGTGCGATGGGCCAAGGAGAGACGAGGCTTTCTTCCCGAGTCAAGAGTTACCGTCTGGGAAACCCACAAGTGCACGTCTAACCTGTCCTACAGGGTCACTGTGGGTCAGAATTGGCTCACTGGCAGGGTTATTTTGTTGTTGCGGTTTAGCTGAATGCCAGGTGTACAGGGCCCCGGTGGGGTAGTGGATTATGAGGTGAGCTGCTAACTGCAAGGTCAGCAGGTTTAAACTCGCTACCACTCTGTGATTGAGACGTGAGACTTCCAGCCCTCATAGATTGTAGAGCCTTGGAAACCCAGAGTTCTACCTTGTCCAATAGAGTTGCGATAGGTTATAATCGACTCACTGGTCCTGGGATTGGGTGTGCTAGCTGTAAAGGGGGGTCCTGGGAGCGGGTAGTGGGTTACAAGTTGAGCAGCTAATCACAAGGTCAGCAATTCAAAACCACCAGCTGCTCTGCGGGAGAGAGATGAGGCTTTCTCCTATAAATTACAGAAGCATCACTCCTGTAATTTGCCGTCTTGGAAACCCCCAGGGGCTCTTCTGCCCTGTCCTGTGGGCTTGCTATGAGTCAGAATCGATGTCATGGAGTGAGCGAGTGTAGGCGTAAGGCCCCTACTGGCGCTGTAGGATGGGCACGGGGTTGCTAGGCTCTGGGGCAGATGAGGTTGTCTGCTCCTATAAAGATTTACAGTCGGGGAAAATGAGCAGCAGATATTAAGGTCTCAATAGAAGGTAAATGTTTTGAGAATGATGATGGCAACAAATGTACATATGTTCTTGACACAGTGGATGTATGTATGCATTATAAGAATTGTACGAGCCCCCAATAAAATGATTTATAAATAAATAATTTTTTAAAAAAAGATTTACAGTCTTCTAAGAAACCCTCTAAGTCAGAATCACCTTGATTAGATGTCATTGGGCTAGTTGGCAAGTGCCATTCTAGGCTCTGAGGAATAGCAGCAAAGAAAAGAGCTGGTGGTGGTGGTGGTGGGTACCACTGAGCTGGCACAGCGACTGTGTTAGTCCGGGTAGACTAGAGAAACAAATCCATAGAAGCTCATATGTATATGAGAGAGTTTTAATATAAAGGGTAATTGTACATCAAGAAAGCATACCAACCCAGTCCAGTCCAAGCTCATAAGTCTGATATTAGCCCGTCTTTCTGATACCAATCTATAAAGTCCTCTTTAGACTGACGAAACACATGCAATGACACTGAATGCAGGACGATCACAGGTCAATGGGTAGAAAGTCTTTGGATCCAGTGGCATTGTAAGCATCTCAGTGCTGGCAGGGGTCTCCATGTGGCTCCTCCAGTTCCCAGAGCATGGGGTCTTTCAGCGTAGTGCCATGTGTCTTGTCAGTAGAGAGGAAGTGAGCCGAGAGCGTGAGAGAGACACACAGACAGACAAACTGATTCTGTCTCTGCACCTCCAAGGAGGAAATCCAGGAATTCCCAGAGAGGCCTCATTGGCAATGATCCCATTGACAGACTAGACACCACCCCTTCACTCTGAGTCCTCCTCCCGGAAATAGTCTGTCCTGACTACACATCCAAAGGAAGCCAGACAGCTCTCTCCATCCTGGCTCCTAAGGAGCATTCTGGCTGTACTCCTTCCAAGACAGATATGCTTGTTCCTTTGACAGCCCGTGGTCCTTTCAATATTCCCCGCCAGCCCGGAGAGAGAACAGCTTGGTATTTAACAGCCTAGCTAACCAATTAACGGTGGGAGCCAGGGCCCTGGGTTAGGGTCTCAGGCTGGTCCTTGGTAGCTGGGGAGGTGGCTGGGCCCACCTGGGTGATGCCCCCGCTCGCCTCTGAGTTTCAGGCAGCAAGAACAAGTCGGTGGAGCTGGAGGACGTGAAGTTCCACCAGTGCGTGCGGCTCTCACGCTTCGACAACGACCGCACCATCTCCTTCATCCCGCCCGACGGCGACTTCGAGCTTATGTCCTACCGCCTGAGCACCCAGGTGAAGTGGGCAGCGGCCCCCCAGGGGTGGGGGCACCAAGGGGACAACAGCCCGAGCCTCTGAGAACCTCCCCACTCCCGTCGACAGGTCAAGCCGCTGATCTGGATCGAGTCTGTCATTGAGAAGTTCTCCCACAGCCGCGTGGAGATCATGGTCAAGGTGGGCCTCGGCTGAACCCCGCATGCGCTGCCCCTCCCACCTCGCTCCTGCCTGACCTCCCTTCCCCGGGCCCCTCCTTTCTTTTCCAGCCACACGGTGGGCCTGCTGGCTCTCACACTGGGCAGGCAGGCTACCCACCCCCGTCCCCACAGGGCCATTGCACCAGCTGCTCCTGCTGCCCGGACTGCCCTGCCTCCAGCCATCCCATGGCTCTCTCCTCCCCTAGTCGTGGTGGAGCCGGTTCCGGCCCATAGCGACCCTATGTACAGTGAAACTGAACATTGCCCGGCCCTGCTCCATCCTCACACTCGTTCTTATGGGAGACGCCATTGTTGTAGCCACTCTCCGTTCTAGCTCACCGTCCAGGGTGGTGGTGATCAACTTCTTTGTTGCCATTAGGCGCTGTTGAGTCCCTTCTGATGCATGGCAACCAAGGTACAGCAGAGCCAAGCACTGCCCGGTCCTGTGCCAGCCTCACTGTGGTTCTGTTCAAGCCCAGGGTTGCAGCCACTGGGCCAATCCGTCTTGTTCGAGAGTCTTCCTCTCTCTATGTTTTTGCTGCCCCTCCACTTTACTAAGCATTGAAGTCCTTCTCCAGGGACCGGTCTCTCCTGACAACCGGTCCAGAGGACGTGAGAGGAATGCTCTCTGTGCTTGCCTCCAAGGAGCGTGCTGGTTGTACTTCTTCCAAGACAGATGTGCTTGTGGTTTCTGGGAGTCTGTGGGACTTTCAGTACTCTTTGCCAGCTGCATAATTCAAATGTATCGATTCTTCCTCGGTCTTCCTTATTCAAAATCCCACTCTCCTGTGCATCTGAGATGGATGAAAATACTCTGGTTTGGGTCAGGTGCACCTTAGTCCCCAAGTAACATCCATGCTTTTCAAAACTTTAAAGTGGTCTTGTGCAGCCGATAAAGAGCCCGGGTGGCTAAGTGGTTATATGTTGGGCTGTAGTCCTCAAGGTCAACTGTTCAAAACCACTCGCTGCTCCTCGGGAGAAACTGGGCTTTCTACTCCCATAAACGGTTAAACGGTCTTCAAAACTCAGAGGCAATTCTGCCCTATGACATCACCTCAGAAGTGACTCAATGGCAGGGGATCTTTTGGAGGGAGGCTTAAAAGGAGCCCTTGTGGCTTGGTGGGTTCTGTGCTGGGCTGCTTACTGCAAGGTCAGCAGTTCGAACTCACCAGTCTGAGAAAGTGGAGGCTTTCGGCTCCTGACAAGCTTTGCAGCGTTGGAAACCTACAGCCACAGTTGTCCCCTGACCTGCACTGTTGCAGTGAGTTGAATCAGCTCAGTGATGGTGAACTGAGCTTGAGGACCCTTTGGGAGCCCTGGTGGCTCCGTGATCAGTTGTTAATCTTCCTCAAAGTGGGTGGTTTGAACCCACCAGCCGCTCTGCGGGAGGAAGGCGTGGAAGCCTGCTTCCCTGAGGCTTTGTAGCCGCTGCGGGTGCCCTGTGGGGGCCGTTTTCTCCCATCCTCCAGGGTCGTCGCTGTGCGTTAGATTCGACTGGGCCCTTGTGGGTAGTGGGTTTAGGACCCCTCCCCTCCCATCCTTGTATTCCCGCTCCGGTACTTTGGTCACGGTCTCATATAGGATCTATTTGAATTTACTTTTCTGGCTTAAGACAACCCACCTTTGTTACCTTCTGGGTTCTTTGGGGCAGAAATCCGGAGCTGGCTCCGGGGTCTCCAGCAGGCGGCAGTCTGAGTGGTGGTGAGGTGCATAGCAGCTAGGTGGTTGAGTGCTGGGCTGTTCACTTTGAGGACAGCAGTTGGACAACTAGCCCCTCCAAGGGAGAGAGATGAGGCGTTCGCCTCCCATAAAGTATTAGCGTCAGAAACCCACAGGGGGCATTCTGCCTTGTTGCTGTTCGTTGCAATTGACTCAATGACACTAAATTTGGTTCTGATTTTATGCCAAGTGATTTGTAAAAATTTATATCTATGTATATAGATATAGATCCCCCCAAAGCAATGTAGTTTAATGTTTTACAAAACAACAACCTTATCACCTTCAAAGTACGCTCACTTACACTTAATACACTTGTCAAATCTGCAATTCCATTCTTTTTTTTAAAAATCATTTTATGGGGGGGCTCATACAACTCTTATCACAATCCATACAGACATCACTTGTGTCCAGCACATTTTTACATTCGTTGCCCTCATCATTCTCAAAATTGCAATTCCATTCTTGGAAGCATTTTTTCCAAACTCATCTGTTTGGATGGCTGACAGCACTTCCCTCATTTTTTCCCTGGCCTCTTCTTTGTTGTCAAATCGCTGTCATTCTTGGAAACAAAAAGAAGCTGCAGGGAGCGAGGTCAGGTGAGTAAAGTGCATGGGGCATGAGAGGCATGCTGGTTTTTGCCACAAACTGGCGCACTGAGATGCTGCATGAGCAGGTGCATTGTCATGTGGCAAAACCAGTCCTGTCTGCCACAAATCAGGCCTTTTTTGTCGCACTGTCACACACTGTTATGCACACTATGAAAGCTTCACACTTCTCAGTGCAATTCCAGGTTTTTGCGGGATATCCCCTAGTATAGTATTTATGTGGTTTAATAGTGTAGTTACATAGTTTAAAGGAGCCCTGGTGGTGTAGTGGTTACACATTGGGCCATAATCCCCATGGTTGGCAGTTCGCAACCACCAGCAGCTCCACAAGAGAAAGACTGGCCTTTCTACTCCTGTAAACAGTGGGAGAGGGGAGGGAAACAGGAGCTGATATTGAGGGGTCAAGCAGAAAGAAAACATTTTGGAAATGATAGCAACATAGGTACAAATATGCTTGATACAGTTGATGTATGGATTGTTAATAAGAGCTGTAAGAGCCCCCAATAAAATGATTTATAGAAAAAACAAAACAGAGCCTTGGAAACCCACAAGGGGTCGCTACAAGTCAGCATTGACTTGAAGGCAGTGAGTTTAGCTTGGTTAGCTGCGAACTTAAAAGTCAGCAGTTCAAAAGCACCAGCTGCTCCGTGGGAGCTTTCTACGCCCATAAGGAATCATAGTCTCAGACACCCACAAGAGCAGTTCCCCGCTGCCCTACAGGGTTGCAATGAGTCCACATCACCAGGACGGCGGTTCAGTTTGGGGGTTTTTTGGTATATGGTTTAAAGAATGACAAGCCTCTCAGCTGTCCTTGCTCTGAGCCTCCTCGTGTCTCCCTCCATTACTGCTCCTCCCCCACCCCATCTAGAGTGAGGCGACCCTCCCTTTGATTTGGACGTGAATTTGTTCTTTTCTATTTATCATCTGCCACCCACATTCACCCCGTCAAATCTTTCCTTCTGTCTCTGACTGTTGCGTGAACGTGAAAGAACTTGCCTCGATCACGGCCACTGACCTTGTTCAGACACGGGGGCTGACGGTTAGGGCATCCGATGCAGAATCCACCTGTAGAATACTCTAGTGAGATGGACTGACCCGGTCGGTGGCTGCCACAATGGCAAAAAACAACAACAAACAAACAGCGATTGTGCAGACAGTGCAAGACCAGGCCATGTTTTGTTCCTCTGTGCAGAGGGTCACTGAGTCCGAACCAACTCTATGGCTCCTAATGACGATAACACACTAGTCCCTGCTGGGCAGTGACCACAGCCATCCTTTCTCCTGGGTGGGCCGTGTCCAGCCCCTGGCCACTCTTGCTTGGAACAGCTGTGAGCAGCCCTGTACAGACCTGCTGGCGCCCCAAGCAAGGGCTTGTTATGAACCCTCCTTTCCAGATGAGGACACGGAGGCCTTGGTTAAGGGAGGGGCCTTCACGAATGTATTCTAAGATGTAGTTTTCGTCCCCTGTCGTGGGGTTCTGGCTGGGGGAACTGGCTTGTGGGATGAATAGAGGGGAGCTCTCAAGGCACATATCCTACCCACCCACCCCCTCCCCATGTTCCTATCTCTGCAACATGGAAACGGGACGCGGTCGTGGAAGCTGCAAACCAAATCAAACCCACTGCCCCACCCAGCTGATTCTGACCCTGAGCCGGCCCACATACGGCAGAGGGTCCCTGATTTATTTAGGAGGCCACAGAACAGGAGCTGGGTGAACCACACAATTCAGATCCAGCAGGAGGTGAAGGGGCAAGAGGGCTCAGCTCTACTCGGGGTCTCTCTCATAACAAAAGGCCATGCCCCAAAGGAGGCATCAATCATCAGGCTGTGACATGATTGATAGCTTGGGCTCCGCCCCTACCTGCACCCAGACTAAACCAAGCCCACTGTTATCAAGTCGATACTGACTCATAGTCACCTTAGACAGGGTAGGACTCCTGTCACTTTCCGAGACTGTAGCTGTTTAGAGGAGTAGAAAGCCCTTTCCCCTGGTGGCTTTGAACTGCCAACCTTGTGGACCACAGCCCCAAGGGTAACCTTACTGAGAAGTGTCTAATTGACATGAACTCTTGCCAGCACAACTCTTTTCAGGGACTAAAAATTACTCCATGCCCAGTGGCAGTGAATAACTTTTGTACCAGTCTATACCGTAGGGTACAATGTAGGTATCTGCTTTTGCAGGTTCCACATCCCACCCCCCAATTGTTCCAGCACTCCTCCTGGGTGGCCCACTTCAGGGAGCACTGCTGTATAGGGTTTATAAGACCAAATCTTGATTAGGGCAGACAGTCTTGTCTTTCTCCTGTGGAGCAACTGGTAGGTTTGAACAGCTGACCTTTTGGTTAATAGCTCAAGGCCTAACCCACAGTACCACCGTCCGTCCTGTCGCCCCAATCTCCCTCCCTGAGTTAACAAACAGCAGCGTCCCCTTAAAAAACCACCCCCATGGCACATTTCACACCCTCATGCGAGCCTGAAGGAGTACTAACTGCAAAGTCAGCAGTTCAAAGCCACCAGCCGCTCTATGGGAAGAAGACAGGGCTTTCTCCTCCTACAGAAAGTTACAATCTTGGAAACCTGCAGGGCACTTCCACCCAGTCCAATAGGCTCAGTACAAATCAGAACCCAATCAATGGCAGTGAGTTCTTCTGCCTGGGTAGCTAAAGCATTGTCCATTTGTCTTTGTCAGGAAAAGGTATGGCAGTGAAGCGCACAGGCTCAGGCTCCGTTCGAATCCCACCTGCGCCAGTTAACAGTTCTGTGACTTGGGCCAAGGGCCTCAGTTTCTTAGTCTAAAAAAAATGGATTGTAGGAATGGGTTGTCCTGTAGAGAACTGCTTGGGAGGGCTAAGTGCGGACACAGGGCCTGTCATATCGTGGTTTTTGTCCTTGCCCTTGAGTGGTTCCGACCCATGGCAACCCTGTACCCCACAGGAGGAAACCAGCCCGGTCATGGGCCATCCTCCAGTTATGCTGGACCCCAGGCTGCAGCCACTGGGTTATACCATCTCCTTGGGGGTCTTCCGCTCCAGGGACTGGTCAGAAGGTAGAGGCTCAGTAGGTGACAGCCTTCAAAGCAAAAGCCCTCCAGGCAGATGGTGGCTGGGTGTTGGACCAAAGGTGACAGCCCTGTGTCCAGGGATCCCCTGGGAGCAGCTCCTGGCACTGCCATACTGACCGTGTCTCCAGATGAACACTTCCACGCCTCAGGGGCACCGCAGCTGCTTCCCTTGTAAAGCGGGCAAGATAACTGTCCCCAGCTCTCCGCGCTGCCCAGGCCTGAGGTGCGGTGGCGCATCATGGCTGGTGAATATCCAGAGACGCATGCGTGACTTCTCGGTGCCCACTTTCTCCCTGACGCAGGCCAAGGGGCAGTTCAAGAAGCAGTCGGTGGCCAACAGCGTGGAGATCTCTGTGCCCGTCCCCAGCGATGCCGACTCCCCACGCTTCAAGACCAGTGTGGGCAGCGCCAAGTACATGCCTGAGAAGAACGTTGTCATTTGGAGCATCAAGTCTTTCCCGGTGAGTGCTGGGGCAGGACAGATGGGCACACATGACCTGATTCCGGGGGGGGGGGGCAAGGCAGAGCATTGGAGACCCCTCCCCAATGGTGTGTCTGATGCCCCCGTGTGCCCACAGGGGGGCAAGGAGTACCTGATGCGTGCCCACTTTGGCCTTCCAAGTGTGGAGAAGGAGGAGGTGGAGGGCCGGCCCCCCATCGGAGTCAAGTTTGAGATTCCTTATTTCACTGTCTCCGGGATCCAGGTGAGGGAAGGGGGCAGGGAGGCTGCATTCCGGTCGGTCCCTCCACCTGGGTCACCTGCCCTTCCTCTGCAGTCCTCCCTGCCCTTCTGGGACAGTATTGCTTCCTCTGCTCTCAGCCCTGGTCCCTTCTCCTTCCACCTCCACTTTTGCCCCCCACTGGCTGGCTCACTCTGCCTTCCCCTGCTGGGCCCACAAGTCCTTCACCATCATTCCTGTAGCCAGACCACCTCCTGCCCCCAAGGGATTTCCTGTGTATGCCTTTGTATCCTGCCTCTTTCTCTAGGCAGATTCCACCCTCACCCCCACCCCCAGCCTATGGGACCCTTTCCTCCAGCCATGTCACCTGGTTACCTCCCGAGATGTGTCGCACATTTATTCTGCAGGTCCAGCTCACCCAAAACTTGGGCCACCTCGCCTTCTGGCCTGGGCACCTCACCCCTCACCCTGCCCCCACCCACTTCTCTTTATCCCCCACCAGGTTCGGTACATGAAGATCATAGAGAAAAGTGGTTACCAGGCCCTTCCCTGGGTTCGCTACATCACCCAGAGTGGCGGTAAGGCTGCCCGGCCCACTCCCGGGACTGGGGGAGGTGGGGGTGTGTGGACTGGGGCTCTGGAGTTTACCTCCGTTCCGCCTCCAAAATTCAAGAAGTGTGGTTCTGGGCCGGCCCCTTTGTCACGACATCACCTGGGGTCTTGATTTGTCTGTCTTGAACTTTTTTTTACCCCACAAAATATTTTGTTCTCAATGAAATGTGACACCACACCTTAAGTTCTCCTCCTTAGTTCCATTCTGGTTGTTCCAAGACTCTAGTTTCCCTCTCTCCTTATCTCCTCAGCTTTGCATGAGAATCATTGCTGACCTTTTTAGTGTTCTAGTATCAAGGGTTTTTTTGTGCCTTCATTTTGGAGGTCTCTGTCAGCTCTGGGGAGCCCCGGTGGTATAGTGGTTATGCCCTGGGCTTCAATGTGCCATGTCAGCGCTTGGAAACCACCAACCGCCCCTAGGGAGAAAGACTGGGCTTTCTACTCCTGTAAAGAGTTAGTGTCAAACTCATTGGGGCAGTTCTACCCTGTCCTATAGGGTCACTATGACTCAGCGTTCACTCGGTGGGTTTTGGTTGTGTCTTGGGGTTTGGGAGAGGGCCTGAGCATGCTGTAATGCCCCCCAGCTCTGGATGTGGTTCCTGCACCTGCATTCATAAGCCTGTCATATCCCTCTGAGCTTGACTGTGATCCCTGAGGCAGGGGGTGGGGCAGGAGGGTTGTCCTTTCCCCCCAGCTCAGAGATCGCCCCCTCACCTGTTCTCTTGCAGATTATCAACTTCGGACCAGTTAGAAGATCCGAGAGATGGGGGCCTGGATATGGGGGGGGGGGCTCTGTCTCCCAGGCCCCAGCTGCAGACTGGGGGAGTGTGTACAGAGACCAGATGAGAGCCCTGACCTGCCAGTTTCCTCTCTCCCAGAGCCCAGCATCTGGCCTCCTACTTGGCTGAAGGAAGGGGTGGTCTCCCTGCCTCCCTCACCCTGGGGCGGCTCCCCCACCCCCGGTTTTATATGAAGAAGTTGGGGAGGGCCTTGAAGTGGTCCCCCTCATGAGTGCCTTCTTGCAGTGACCTGCCTTAGGGGCTGTCGCCTCGATCACGGGGTGGGGAGGCCTCCTCTGACACAGCTGCTGAGCCCAGAGGCCCTACTGCCTATTCCGCTGAGTTAAGATGTCATTAAAGAGATGAGTCTAGGAATGTGCTTCCTGTGTGTGTGTGTGTTTGTGTGTGTCTGTGCACTCGCAAGGATTCCTATCCCTGGGGCGCCGGTAGGGGAGTGGGCAGCCCTTTCCTGCCTCAACACCCGTCAGGTCTCATGAGGCCATAGTAGCCACCCCTGCCTCACTTCCCATTTTTGTACCCCAGTCTGTTCTCTACGCCCCCGGCCGCCAGAGGGCGTGTTGACGCCCAAATCAGCTCCCTCCCAGGCTTCCCTTACTGCCCACAGGGGAAGTTGAGTCCGCACCGCCGTGCTCATTGCTCTGGTTTTTTTTTTTAATTCTATTTTTGTTGTTGGGAATGTGCACAGTTAGAACACAACATACAGTTTCTGACTCGACAGATACAAAGAGAATGATAACAATACCAGGACTATGTGGGGCAAGCCGGATAGGCTTGATGCAATGGACACGCGCTTAGAAGCCCCCCATCTGCCCACGCTGACTAAAGAGGAGGTAAAATCTCGACAGACTCACCAAAGGTCGAACCCATGAGCAGAAGCGGCCCAGGAACAACGAATATAGTCCTGGGCCAGATCGCTTCTCTTAGGAATGCTGCCCAATATTGAATTGACACCAATGCCATTTAAACTCTTCCCCAAGACAAGAGACGGAAGGGATAGTCCCTAATTCATTTTAGGAAGCAAGCAATCCGAACACCCAAACCACACAAACAAAAAACTCAGCCGCCCCTGTGAGTTTCTGACTCAGTGACTTTAAAGGCGTAGAAAGCCGCCTCTTTCTCCCCAGGAGTGGCGGGTGGTTTTGAACCGCCGACCTTGCTGTTAGTAGCCCAATCAATGTGTAAATCACTAGGCCAGCAGGACGCCAGCAAAGCCACAGGAACGCTACAGACCACTGTCCCCACGACCACTCTGTTGGTCCTCTGCATGGGTAGCTCCCTTCCCACCTCCTTCCCCTTTCGACTTTTGTTGTGGAGAATGTGCGCAGGCAAACCTACCGGTTTCTGACTCGATAGAAATAAGAGAATTACGAACTAGAGCCCATCCTGTGGCATCCGCTGCACAGCCAGCCCAGATCAGGTTCCGAGGCGGTAAGTCTTTCCAGGGGGCAGACGGCCTGTCCATCCCTCGCAGAGCAGCTGGCGAGCGCACGGGCCCGCCTTTTACCTGACAGCGCCATCAGGGCTCCGGGCTCCTCCCGCCCCGCTGGCTATGGACTGTCATCCTGGGAAACCTCATAGTGGGTCGCTGTTAGAACCGACTGACTGGTTCCGCCCTAGTCCGAAGGCCCTTGGAGGGAGCCTAGTGCGGAGTGGGTGCATCTTTCAGGGGTAACATCCAGGCTCACGGGCTCCCGCGTCCAGAACGGGATTCCTTCTTCCCTCACCCCAGCCGCGTTTTATGTGTCGCGGGCTCCACGCGCCCTCAGAAGTCCGCCCCTCATTGGCGTGCGCTCGCTCCTCGGCGCACAATACGGGTTCATATCTGGTGGGACCGCCCACTAGATGGCCCCAGGCCTACCGCCCTTTCCTCAGTCAGATGCCCGCGTCCCGGGGCCACTTGCCTGCCCCAGACCTTTCTCCCCGGGACCGGTTAAACCGGCTCTCTTTCCCGCTCGCCCGGCGCGTTTGAAAACCGAAAACCCCGCCATTGCCCACGGCCGGCCCCTCGCCGCATTCGGGCCAATCAGGAGCGACACCGCCCCCTCCGGGTTGCGCAACCGCCTCCGCCGCGCAAGTCCATTGGCTGCCTGGGTCTGGAGGGCGGGGCGCCGCGGGGTCGGGCGCCGGGCAGCGGGGCCTCACTCTCGTGTCGCGAGTTCGTAAGAAAACAAAAAAGCGGCGGCGCCGGGGGGGCGTGGCCTCGTGCGCGGAGGCCCCGCCCCCCGGAGGCTGGCTCGGCGGCGACGGCGGCGCGGCCTCAGAACAGACCCCGCCCGTCCAGGAGGAGGAGGGAGGGTGAGTCGGGGGTAGAGCCGTCCCCCAAGGGGCGGGCGCCGGGCCGGGCCCAGCGGGCCGCGGGGGATTGGGTCGGGCTCCCGGCCCCTCGCCGCCGGCCGGCTGACAGGGGGAGGAGCCTCGGGGGGTCGCGCCGGAGTTGGGGCGGGCGAACCGGGCCGGGCAGCTTAGCGCAGGCCGAGCGCACCGCTGCCAGGCCCTGGGGGCTCCTGCCGAGTGGGCGCCGTGGCCTCCCCCGCGCTGATCGGCCGCTCTGGGCTGGGGGGCCTTCGCAGGCTGCCGGTATCGACATGCTGCTGGAGGAGGTGGTTGCCGGCGACCGGCTGAGCGGGGCCGCGGCTCGGGGCGACGTGCAGGAGGTGCGCCGCCTTCTGCACCGCCAGCTGATGCACCCCGACGCCCTGAACCGCTTCGGCAAGACGGCGCTGCAGGTGAGGCCGGGGCCGGCGGGGCAGAGCCCCGGTGCCCAGTCTCGCATCTCCTGGCCCTGGCGGGGACCTAACTAGGAGCCTGACTTCCAGTGTCCTCCTTTCGTGGGTGGGTAGGGTCGGTTGGGGGAAGGGGGGAGATCTCCCCATCTTCAGCAGAACTCTTGGTTCTCAAGGCGTTTCATTTCCCCAGTAGGTCCTTCCGTGGGTGGGGCCTGAGCTTCGGTGGATCACAGTTTCTGGGAGCCAGCTCTGGTTCCTTGGGGCGCCCTGGTTTATCTCTTGAAGGATAAACCAGAACACCCCCATTTTCTGTGGGAGTGGGGAGAATACGGTTACTTGGATATCTGCATCCCTAGGGGATTCTCTGGTTACTTAGGGGGCGGTAATCCCCACTCCTGGAGGGTGGGTTGTAAATTCCCCCAATTAGGGAATGCCCCAATTCAACTGGGGGACCCTTGCTGGGAGGCATCCCATGGTTTGAGGTAATGGCGAGCATCCCCAGTACATAGAGGCAACAATAACTACGGAGAAGGTGCATGACGTTTCTTAGAATCCCGTCTTCGATTCATGGCCCTATCAGGTTCCTAGGGGCCTATTTCTGGAAAAAGTTTCAGATTTCCTGGTATTATCCTATTGCTGGGTGGGGCACGCAGGGTGGCGGGGGTCCCTGGTTCCTTAAAAAGAGACTTCTTCGGTATTGGGTTCCTTGAAAGGTGCCCCAGGGCCTGCTCCCTGCAAGGTTCTCTTTTTAGGGTAGTGCTGAACTTCCTGGGGTCCCATTTCCCAGGAGATCGTGTTCTCCGGGGTCTCAAGGAACTCCCTGGACGCTGTATTCCTTAGGGGTTTTCCTATTCCCTAGAAGAGTCCTTTGGATCAGGATTCCTCCTTGTTCCTCTCTTGGGACCTCCTTCCTCGAGGGCTTGTCCTTGGGGGAGGCCCTCACCCTCCGTTCCCCTGAACAGGTCATGATGTTTGGTAGCCCCGCTGTCGCCCTGGAGCTGCTGAAGCAAGGTGCCTGCCCCAACGTCCAGGACCGGTCAGGCACCACCCCAGCCCACGATGCCGCCCGCACTGGATTCCTGGACACCCTGAAGGTCCTGGTGGAGCATGGCGCCGATGTCAATGCCCCTGATGGCACAGGGGCGTTGCCCATCCATCTGGCTGTGCAGGAGGGCCATGCCCCTGTGGTCAGCTTCCTGGCAGCGGAGTCTGATCTTCATCACCGGGATTCCTGGGGGCGCACGCCCCTGGAGGTGGCGCGGCAATGTGGGGCTCAGAACCTCATGGACATCTTGCAGGGGCGTAGGGTGGCCCCACAGTGACGAGGGTCCTGCCTCGGAGCATCTCTGAAGAGAAGGGAAGAAACCCCTTCTCCCCTCACCCCTATGGCCCAGTGTTTTGGGGGTGGACATCAGTTTGTGGCTTGTTGGTGTTGATTTCTGGGGTGTGTTGTGGGTGTGTTTGGGGGACAGTTCTCATTTGTTTTTCTCACCCCTTTTGGCGTGTTGGACAGAGAGGGGCTCCTGCATGCGACAGCCATCTAAACGGTTCGGTTTCTTCAGAGCCCCCAGTTCCTGGGGCTGCAGCGTTGCCCCAGGGCAGAGCATAAAGTCCCCGACTTCGGACACCTTGGGAGCTCCGCTGGCTGTATCGGGAGACCGGAAGGGGGCGCACTGCTCTGCCGGGGCGCGGGCGGGGGCGGGGGCGGGGGGAGAGTGTATCCAGCACAAAAAGGGTGGCATGAATTCACTTGTATTTTGTTGAAAGCTCGTTTATCCAGCCTCTTGTACAGTTGAGTACATTCTATTTATTAAGCTTGGTGGAGAAATTGTTGTGTGTGATAAGTCAGTGTTTTGATCCATTAAATTAAGACTTGAGCACGACCCCGGCCCGGCGGCGTCAGATTTCTGAGTCCGGGATGGGGAGGTTCGGGGAGCCGCGGGGCAGCAGGGGAGAGGCAATTCCCAGGGCGGCCGGGAGTGCGGGCTGGGTGGGGCTGCGGTTCGCCTCGTCGGAACGGAAGGGAGGCAGGAAACCGCGAGTGGAGAAAGGGCCCCAGATGTCAGCTGGGTGCCCGGAGCTCCTGGGGTGGCGGGGAATGGGCGGTGGCCGCGGCCTTCCCCGCAGGGGCGTGGCCAGGGGCGGGGCCTCCGTCCGGGGAGTGACAGGATCCCGGAAGCTTGGGGGCGGGGTCAGGACGAGCCCGGGGCCGCGCGCGTGCGCAGTGGGCCACCGAGTCGCCATGCCGGCGCCGCGCGGGTCCTCGCCACTGCGGGTGAACGCGGCGTTCGCAGCGAAATACGACCGCTACCGGGAGCGCGAGGAGCTGCAGCGGCGTGAGTGCTGCGCCTGGGCTCGGGGCGCGGGCGCGGGCGTGGGGTGTGTTGCAGGGGGGGTGTTGATCGGGGCCCCCCGGGACTGATCCGCGGGAATCTGGCCTGTGCCCCTCAGTGAAGGATCGCTACGGGAACAGGGACAGCGGCAGCGACTCCAGCTCCGAGTCCGACTCCAGCGACGAGCGCGTGGTGAGCTGCCCCACGCCGGCCCCAGACACCACCGAAACCGGAATGGGCGCCGAAGTGCTAGGGCCGGACCCCCCACCCCGGTACCCGGGGCCCCCCGAGGGCCCTCATTCCAGGAGAGGCAGACGACACTCGCCCCATCTCCATGGGGTATTCCAGTACCCCACTACTTCCCCTCCCCGCGACGGATCCACCTGCCCACTTAACGCCCGCGACCCCTGGCCCTCGCCCCAGGAGTCTCATTTCCCAGTGGCCCCGCTTTTGCGACCTGGGTGCATCAGCCCAGATCTTCCGGGCCTCGCTGAGCCTCTAACCCTCTCAGGAGCCATCTCTACCCACCCGCCCCTTTGCCAGCCCCGCCCCCTCGCCTTCCCTGGAGTGGTTTCACCTGCCCAGGGGACCCTTCCTCACACCCAGCTGGGACCGCCCCTTACCTCGGTGCCTGCCAGGACTCTCTCCAGCGCTCTTAAGTTTGCCTTCTGTTCCCCCCCTCCACTAGGAATTCGACCCCCAGCAGGAAAGAGACTTCTACCGGACGCTTTCCTTGTTGAAGAAGAAGGACCCCCGCATTTATCAGAAGGATGCCACCTTCTACCAGAAAGCAGGTCTTCGTCCGTCCCCTTACTTACTGACTCAAAGGCTCTTTGCAGAGTGGCTGCTCTCTGCTGGGGCACCTGAGCTAAGGTGCATTGGGTGCTGCTCGCTCCCTCTGTGGGGACACTGGCCCAAGTGCTCATTAGCGCTTTTGTGATCACTGTCCCACGAGGTAGAAACAGTTAGGGTCCCTGTTTTCCCCTGGGAATTGTAGGTTTGCTCAACACAAGCCCTGTGGGATCTTCTAGCAGGAAAGCAAGAAGGTTGTGGATGATGGCAGATTCTTTTTTTTTTTTTTTTGCGTGGGGGGTGTTCCCACAGCCTCATCCTCGGACAGTGAAGAGGAGTCAGCAGCTTCTAGCAAACAGAAGAAAGCACAGCCCATGTACCTGAAGGACTATGAAAGGAAGGTGATCTTGGAGAAAGAAGGGTGAGAAGAATGGGTGTGTGGGAGGGACACTCGGGACTTGGGGAAGCCCCCCCCCCACACACACACCAGATTTAGGGAGTCCGTGAGCGCTTGCATGGTTCCCCATCCGCAGAACTAGGACAGGTGGGTTGTGGGGCGTAGCTTCTGATGGCCTGCCTCTCTCTGCACAGCAAATACGTGGATGAGGAGCACTCGGATGGGGAGCCGGCAGACCAGAGACGGCAGGTCTGTGGGTGGAGGCCTGGTGGGGGCGGCAGGGCTCAGGGCCAGGCCTGAGCTCACGGCACTGTCTCCTCCACAGCACACCTGGTCCCGCAGCTACGTGGAGGAACAGGAGGCGCTCAAGGAGAGGTAAGCTGGGCCTGGGGAGAGTGGTCTGTCGGGGATCTGGTGAATCTGAGTCCACACTGAGGGAGGGAGGCAGCTCAACAGCTGGGGGTTGGCCGACAACCCCAACCTGCCCTGCTGAGGCATTTTGTTTTGTGTGGACAGCTTCCGCACATTCGTGGAGGACAGCGAGGAGGAGGAGGGAGAGGATGGCAACTCCGGGTTGTTGCAGAAACGGGCCAAGACCAGGGAGGAGAAGGTGGGTACCAGGCATGGCCTGGGGCTGGCGAGGGCTTGGGCTCGGTTGACTCTCAGCACTGACCTGTCCCCAGGCCCAGGAGGAGGCCGACTACGTGGAGTGGCTGAAGGGACAGAAGGAGATCGGGAACCCCGAGACCCTGCACGAGCTGGTGAGCCCTGCTAGGTAGCCCCGAGACTGAATGACCTGGTCTCCGTCCACTCTCTCACTGCCTGCCATTGCCCGGGACCTCCCTTTGAGGGGGGCAGCTAAGTGCATGTTCTCTGGCACCCAAACCCACTGGGTCTGTCTATCCTCCAAAGGCCAGCTCTGATGTTCCAGTGACCAAATCCCTCGAGGCCCAGGTCCTCTCCCTCCCCACTTCCTGGGGCATCATGATCTCTGTGCCCTGACCCGTATCCTCTGCTCCTAGACCCACCTCAAGGACTATTGGAACAATCCCCAGCTGGACGAAGGGGAGCGCTTCCTGCGGGACTACATCCTCAACAAACGCTACAAGGAGGAGGGCGAGGAGGAGGATGCAGAGGATTCGGAGGAGGAGGAAGAAGGGTGAGCCCCCATGTCTCCTCCACCTCCGCCCCGCCCGGGGCCTGAGGGCCTGATGGGAGAATCACAGGTAGTTTGATAAGTGGGAGTTCATGAACGTGCGTGTTGGGGTTCAAACCCACCCCCAAGTCAGACTCCAGCCCTCCCCGTGTGTCCCAGGGTTGCTGAGTCGCTCTGAGGGAGGGCCATGGAGTAGGGCCCCGAGGGCTCGCTAGGACAGATGCTGGCCCTGCTGCTAGACACCCGGGCCTCGGAGTCTCCACCTGCAAACCGGGGACAACAGTGGGCTTCTCCCTGGCCCCGTGGCCCCGTGCCGTGGTCCAGCCATTGGGCTGCCAGCCACAAAGTCGGTGACTTACCCCCAGGAGCTGCTCTGAGGTAGAAGATCCTGTCTGCTCCTGAAGCAGGTGGTGCCCCCTAGCATGGCTACCCCCCCAGCCCGCCCTACCTCACCCCTCAGGCCCCCTCGCCCTCTGGGGCAGCTGGCCGTGGACGACTCCTCGGACGAGGGCGAGCTGTTTCTGAAGAAGCAGGAGGATTTTGAGCACAAGTACAACTTCCGCTTTGAGGAGCCAGACTCGGCCACGGTGGGCGGCCAGGGCTGTGCTGGGTGCGGGGAGGAGTGGGTGGGCAGCCCCAGGCCCGAGCACCCAAGATCACCGCTTGGGGGGCCTCTACCTGGACAGGTCAGGACCTACCCACGGAGCATCTCGTCCTCCGTGCGCCGCAAGGACGAGCGCCGGAAGGAGAAGCGGGAAGAGACTCGGGAGCGCAAGAGGAGGGTGAGTGTGTCCTGCCGCCAGGGCGGGCCGCAGGGGGCTGGGGAAGCCCTGGGCCGCCCTCTGACCCCTGCCCTGCTGGCTGCAGGAGAAGGCCAAGAAGCAGCAGGAGCTCACGCAGCTGAAGAACCTGAAGAGGAAGGAGATTCTGGCCCAGCTGGAGAAGCTGCGGCAGGTCACGGGCAACGAGACGCTGGGCATGGAGGAGCACGACCTGGAGGGCGACTTTGACCCCGCCCAGCACGACCGGCTCATGCAGGTGCGGGGACACCCCCACCCCGCTCAGCCACACAGCAAGTCCTGGGGAAGGGCCCTGCAGCGGGGCGGTGTACCTGGCAGGGACATCAGAGAAGTGACGTGTCTGTGAAGCGGGTCTCGGTGTCGTATCTGACCGGCCCAGAGGAGGATCCAGGGAGCAGTGCCCAGGACCTGAGCAGCAGCAGGTTGCTGCGTCTCCTTTCAGCTCAGTTTTGGAAGGGCTAACGTTTCTTGGGGTACACAGTGTCACGTCGAGAAAACCCAGGGTGCAGAGGGCAGTGGGAGCCCCCCCCCAAGAGGTGCCTGACCAAGTCTAGGTCGGGGAGGGGCTAAGGGGCATGTGGCCAGGCCAGGTATAAAATTCAGGACTGGGTGCGGTGCACCTGTGCTTGGGCCCTTAGTAAGCGCTTCATAGCTGCTCGGGCCCCCTTGCAGTGGGTAGGGAGGAGGGCGGGGTGGGGAGTTGCCGGGGAGTGTGGTAAGAGGAAGGATGATGGTACTTGGGACTTCCCCTAGATAGCGTGACCTCCCGAGGAGGCGGAGGGCCGCAGAAGGCTCTAGAGTCAAGCGCTGGGACACCGTGTAGGCCCCTCACTGACCCTCTGCCTCCCCCGCCCCCCTGCAGAAATGCTTCGGGGCCCAGTACTACGGCGCCGTGGAGGACGAGAAGCCGCAGTTTGAGGAAGAGGAAGGGCTGGAGGGTGAGGACAGCGGGCCCCCTGGGCAGTGGGGGTGCTGGGCCTACGGGCCCAGGTGTCCCCCTGACTGCCCGGCTGCGCTTTCTGGGGCCAGATGACTGGAACTGGGATACCTGGGAGGGGCCAGGGCAGGACGATGCCTGGGCCCAGCAAGAACTGCACTGTGAGGACCCCGACTTCAACGTAGGTGCCTCAACCAGGGCCAAGGGGAGGGCCCGGACTGGGGGAGGCTCACCCGGCGGCCACACTCCATGGAACTAACCTGACCTGTGCCTCCTGCCAGATGGACGCCGACTTTGACCCCAGCCAGCCCCGTAAGAAGAAGCGCCAGGCCCCCTCGACAGGCCAGAAGAAGCGCAAGTCTCCCTTTGCCGTGGCTGTGGGGCAGGAAAAGCCGGTGTTTGAGCCTGGTGAGGCCGGGGCGGGTGGCAGCAGGCAGGCCGGCCCCCGCGAGCCCGGACACCCCAGCAGTGTGGTTCTCTCCCTGGGCAGGGGACAGGACCTTCGAGGAGTACCTGGACGAGTATTACCGGCTGGACTATGAGGATATCATCGACGACCTGCCCTGTCGCTTCAAGTACCGCACCGTGGTGCCCTGCGACTTTGGACTCAGTACCGAGGAGGTTGGGCCCTGAGCTGGTGTAGGGGGGGGAGGTGGGGCGCCCAGCATACAAAGGGAAGGCAGGACTCTGGTACCCCGAGATGCTGTGACAGGGCCTGCTTCCGCAACACTGGCGCCTGCAAGCTTGCCAGTCATTTGACTTGCCCAGAGGAGCTGTGAGCAGCGAGAGCTTAAGACAAACCCGGGTCCCCTCCGCCGCGTAAAGCATGTCCAAGGGGCTGCAAAGGGCTCGTAGGAAAATGCCATCGTCTCTTCATCCCTTTCTCTCACAGGTTTGGTGAAGCCCCCTCCTGTGCATCAGAATCAGGGGGCTAGGGCTTGGGTTTGGGAGCTAGCTGGGTCCAGGTTCAAATCCAGGTGTGTGGCTCGGTTTTCCCCACCTGTAAGATGGGCAAATCCCCGCCCCCCCCAGGTGTGTTGCTGAGACAAAATGTGTGTGGCTCTGCGGGGCGCCTGCGCCCATGTGCAGCCCCCCTGTGGCTGTAGGCAGTAAAATGAACCTCAGCAACCTTCCTGTGGATTCTTACCTCACGGATGAGGACATTGAGGCCCGGAAGGCTGAGGGCTGTACCTGTTGGGGGTGGCTGTGCAGCCTTGAGAGCCCTCCGGGCCTGACCTGTGGTCAGCACCCCGGCCCCGGGCACGAGACCATGCCCTGCATGGGGGCACATGGTTATCTGAACTGGCTTATGAGACTGGCCACTTCCTGGCCAGGTCTAGGATAAAGGTCTCACCTCAGTTTCCCTCTTTGATGCTCCAGTGCCGCCCCCCTCCCCCCAAAAAAGCGGCTGCCCCAGAAATCAATTTTCCCGAATAGCATGACAGCCTGTCAGCAGGTCTGTCCTGCTTGGTCAGGTGCCTGGGATTGAGGGTGTGGAACCTTCAGTCAGCAGAGTACACACATCCCCCATCCCCCGCAGATCCTGGCAGCTGATGACAAGGAGCTGAACCGCTGGTGCTCCTTGAAGAAGACCTGCATGTACAGGTGTGTGTGTGTGGGGGGGGGGCAGGATGAGGGGCTGGAGGATGCAGGGCCCCTCCCTCCCAGAGCCAGCTGCCAGCCAGACTGGTGTCCCATGTCCCCAGGTCAGAGCAGGAGGAGCTGCAGGACAGGAGGGCTTACACCCAGAAGGCCCAGAACACGTGGAAAAAGCAGCAGGTCTTCAAGTCACTCTGCTCGGAGGAGTGAGTGTGTGTGTGTGTTGGGGGAGCGGGGGGTGCCCCACATGGAAGTGGACTGAGGAGCACTCCCAGGGCCTCCTTCTGAGACCTGGGCTCCAATCCTGGCCAGACCACAGCTGTGTGACTTTGGGCAAGTCACTTGTCTTCTCTGTGCCTGATATCTGAAAAGCGGGGATCAACATGGCCCCTCTCTTACTTGGTTTTTGGAGGAATGATGAGGCAGTGTGGTCAGACCAACTAAACCGCAGGCCAAGCCCTCCTGACGGTCCATTCCCTGGCTGTAGAGGAGCCAGTACTGGGTTCCTTCCTTGCCCTGGCCCAGCAGAATCCCAGCCTCACTGCTGGCGTGGCCTCGGGCCTGGGTTGAGTGCCAGGAAGGCTCCTCCAGTGCGGTGCTGCCCCCTCCAAACCTGTCCCCCAGGTGTGTGCCCTGGGAAAGCCTGACTCCTCTCTCTCCCTCAGGATGGAGACGCCTGCAGAATCCACACGGACACCACAGCAAGACGAAGTCAGCACACAGGGGCAGCTGCCGGTGCCTGATGGGGCCCGTGGGAAACGGCCCCGACCTGAGAGCCCCCCAGCACAGGAAGAGGTGGCCCTGGCGGCTCCCCCTGAGAAGCCAGTCCCCCAGAGGCGGAGGCGGGGCAAGAAGGCTCGTCTGCTGGGCCCTTCAGTGACACTTGGAGGGCAAGAGTTCAGCCGCCAGAGGTTGCAGGCCTTTGGCCTCAACCCCAAACGGCTGCACTTCCGCCAGCTGAGCCGGCAGCGCAAGAAGCAGCAAGGGCCTAAGAGCCACCCTTGAGCCTGGCAAGGGCAGACCAGGGCCTACACTACCATCCCTCCTGCCCATAGGCTCCTGCAGATGTGGAAACATACTGACTTAACAAGTGTCCCCACCTGGAGACATAACCTGCGGCCCATCAAAACAGTCTGGCCACAACCCACCATGTTCAAGTCAAATAGCTTTATTAACCCCAATGGTCACAGTGCCCCCTAAGCCCCCAGCTCTTGGCAGGATGGTGCTTCAGGCCACGAGGGGTGCAGACGGTCCAGTGCAAACTATAGTACCTTGAGTCAGGCCCTGAGTGGGTGTCTGGGAGCCTCCCTGCTCCCCTGAGGCGGGCTGGCACAGGTGGGGGTGGGTGGGCCTGTGGGCTCAGTCCCCTTGGCTGAACAGCCCCAGCCAAACCATTTCCTGGAATAGTCTCATCCCACCCCCTCCAACCAAAGTTCAAGCCCCCACACCCAGTGCGAAATAAATAAAAAAATAAAGTGTCGGTCTTCTCCCCCTTTCCCTCCCCTTATAAAAACACAAAGTCCTCGGAGCTGGGCCGTTTGGCCTTGAGGCGCCCTGAGCGAGGGAGCCGCGGAGGTGGGTGGGGGCAGAGGTCGTCCAGGCTGTGGTCCTGAGCGTGGCCCTCGGCTAGGGTGAACATGGGGTATCTCTCTGTAGCCGAGGAGGAGCTGAGGACCTGGGGGAGGGAGAAGGTGATGCGTCAGCCTCAATTGATGGCTGTCTGCGCCCAGCAGCTGCTCCTCTTCCTCTGGGCTCCCACGAGCATGTGATCCCAGCCAGCCCAAGACGGCTCCCCTGGGATTCTTGCCCTCACTGCCAGAGTAGATGCTGGCTTGTAGGGCCCACAAGGGCAGGGTGGAACTGCCAAACTAACTGGAGTAGCAAGTCCCAACTTTCTCTGCAGAGCAGCTGGTGGTTTCAAACTGCTGACCTTGTGCATTGCAGCCCAACATGTAAAGCCGCGGGCTGGGCTGGGCTCCCTTTAGATTGAGCTAGAGGGATAGCTCCTGGGGAGCAGATGTTTCTGCATAGACATTGAGGGGGTCCAGGGCATGAGCCCCTAGATGCAAGACAGCAGTGCCCCAGCCCTGCCATTGCTGGCCCCTTCGTGCTCCACAGCTGAGCAGAGTTGGCGTGCAGGGAGAACAGCCTGCTGTTCACAGGCTGCCCCTGGGCTTCGGAGGTGGGTGCTGGGTCACTACCCCCCATCCTCCCCCTGCTTGCTCACCCTGGTCAGCTCTGAGCAGAGCCTCTCAAACTCCTTCCTGTCTCCAGCATAAAACCCCACGGTACAGCTTGGGTCCATCTTGGCGAAGGCCATCTTGCGAGGTGAGGTGCAGTGGAAGGACTGGGAAGGAGACAAGGGAGTCTCAGGACACCCTGGTCTTCCAGGCCCTCTGTGCCCACCCCCGTGCCCAGGACCCGACTCACCTCCAGGGGGAAGTCGGCATGCCTGACGTCCACACTGGGCTGGCAGTAGTGAGGGTCCAGGTAAAGTAGGAAGTCATCTGCAGGGAGAAGGTGGCGTGGTGGCAGGTAGGGAGAGGGGTGATAGGGCAGGAGCAAGTGGGGAAGATAGGGTGTGGCCCGGCCTACCCTGGTAGCCGATGAAATACAGGGAGTGTCTTGGTTTGCCCCCCATGATTCCCAGGCACAGCTCCGACCGCAGTAATTCCTGCAGAGAGCGGAGGGGATGGGCATCCTCAGGCCAGTGTCAACCAACACAGCACCCAGGCCATCCCAGCAGGAGCCAAAGAGGAAGAGTGGGGCGGAGGCAGCCAACACTATGGAGAACCAGCCACGGGTCATTTAGAAGGGGGGTGGGGGGGATGTTCATGGAAGGCCACAGTGAGGAGGTGCCCTTGGAGAAAAGGTCTGGAGGATAGGGGGCCCCAGGCATCTGGTGAAGGCGTGCTCTGAGCACCAGACAGTGTCAAGGCCCTGAGGCGCCTGAGACCATCAGGGCTGGTGCAGAATGAGTGTGGGGACCCCTGGGAACAGGGCGGGGGTGGGCAGGAATTAGTGAACTACAGGGAGATGTCTGGGTTTTTTTTGGAATGCAAACACTCCAGGGTCCTACCAGCCCCAGGACCTCACCCTGACTGTCCCCTCCTGCCCTTGAGGGCCCACAGGGGGAGGCCCACAGGGGGAGGTTCAGGCTGCTAGTTGGGTTGCAGCTGTCATTCCCCATTATGACGCCTGTCCTCAGTGAGAGGGGATTTTGTGCAAGGGGATTTCTGCCTGGGTCAGTTCCTGGCTCCCTCAGAACTCAGGAAGGGTGTGGGAGGTGGGGGAAGGGAGGCAGCAGCTCTACTGGAGTCACAGGTGCTGGGCTAAAGGATGAACCCCAGGGCCCTCACTGGAGTTGGAAATGCCCAGAAGGCTTGGGGGGAGGGGCCGGGGGGAGGGAAGCTAGCAGCACCCACCTTCACGCAGGGCACATACACGGGGTTGAGAGTCTCGCCACCCAGCCGCACGGGCACCAGGATGACCACAGACTTCCACTCAGTTGTGGGGTCGGGCCCGGCGACCAGGCGTGCCACGTCCCCCTTGTACACTGCAAGGATGGAGAGCAGGGCATGTTCGTTGAGCCCTGGGGCCCGCCCTCTCCCACACAGGCGACATGGCTGCTCTCAGTACGAAAGGCCTCAGTCCCGAGGAGACCCTGCAGCCCCAGGCAGCTGCCCAAAACGGAGGCCAAGAGCAAAAGCCAGGAAGAGACCGAGGCCTTTGCCCACGATCCCGGAGACTCAGCACCTTGGTTTGCCGATGTGGAAGTGGGCAGACGGAGTCGCCTACCCCAAAGAAACACTCTTGTGTGTGTGTGTGTGTGACCCCAACCACTCAAGCCCTACTCCCCACACCCACAAAGCCACTGCCGATGAGTCCACTCCGACTGCTAGGGACCCGTTGGGCCAGGACAACTGCCCCACTGGGTCTCCAAGGCTGTTTTCCTGGGAGCAGACCACCGCATCCTTCTCCCCAGAGGGGCTAACTGCTGCGCACTTAACCACTGGGCCACCAGGCCTCCCGGGGGTGGGGTGAACCCAAACCTTCTGCCGTCTGGTCAATTCCGACGTGCAGAGACCCCTATAATCTTTAGGGGGGCAGGTGGCCTCACCGTTCCCCCTCCAAGTGGCTGCTAGGTTTAAACTGCTGCCTTTGCAGTTGGCAGCCCAGTGCTTAACCCACTGTGCCACTCGGAGTTAACAGCCACCCCCTACACGTTCCTGATGGACAACGAACCAGGGGGAAGCGCATGTTGGAACGCTGGTAGAGAATGTCGTGGGCCCTGGAGAACAAAGTCCTTCTGCCGCCTGTCACTCAAGGAGAAGCCCCCCAAGTTTCCGCTCCTGGTTCCGCCCCTCAGCACCCACGAATCCTTTCTGTGCGATCTGCCCCAGAACACGTGTCAGCCTGTGAGGCAGTGACTGGGTCAGCGGGAGTGCCCCAGGACCCTGGTCCCCAGCCTCTTACCTGTGCAGTCCTGAGACACGTACACCGCCAGGTGGGGGGCCTCTAGACAGCTCTCCACGGCTTTCCTGGGGAAAGAAGGGGAGGCCTGAGTGCCTGGGGCTCCGCCGCCACTCCCGGGCACCCAGCAGCGGCCCTCACCTGAGGATGTGGGCGACCAGCGACGGCCCATACCAGTCACCCGCCTTCTTGCCTGAACTCTGCCCCAGCTCCACCAGCCGGTGCAGACCAAAGGGCGCTCGCGGGTGGTCGGCAAACCAGGACACAATTTGACGGTGCCGGTGCTCCTGCTCCAGTTCTAGGGTGCCCTGGGCCCGGCGTGGGGCTGCCCAGCGGGCAGGGCCCTGGTGCCGGCAGGGAGAGGCCGAATCTGACAGCTCCAGAGGCTCCAGACCCAGGCCCTTAGCCCAGGTCCAGTCTAGTGGAAGTAATGAAATCATCGAACAAGGCTGGTGAGGTGTGGGGCACAGTTCCCCTCTACTCCCACCGCCTCACCTACCATTCTAACTCCCCTGGTTCCCCACGCTGAGTGACAATTCCCATATCCCTGATAAGGGACCTGATAAACCCCCCTCGCTCTCGCCACCCTGTAGGCTGAGCACAGTCCTAGCAGGACACATGTGTCCTTGGCGCCCCCTCTGGCCCCTGGCATCACTCACCTCGGGGCAGGAAATGCAGCAGCAGGCCCTGGGCCAACAGCATCTGCCCACTGCGCAGCATGCAGCCCCAGCCGCAGTCCGAGGTCAGGCAGCCCCCAGCGAGTGGCGGGAAGTCCCGGCGGTAAGTGAGCCACAGGCGGGACACAAAGTCCCTCTGGAAACGCTGGATGTCCCCTAGGAGAGGTTCCCTGTCAGCCACAGCCCCGGATAACCCTGTCGGCCTTCCCCCACAACAACCTGGGTCCACCAGCTCACCCTCGCCCTCGAAGCAATAGCGGCGGCCACAGAGGTAGATGCTGGAGAGCTTGCTGAAGCTTGTCCGGCTTTTGAAGGCCCAGCCTGTGGAGCCATGAGACGTTAGTGCCCAGTGAGGTCGTGTGCGTTTGCCCGACAGACATGTCAGTTATGATAGCCAGTGTGGCCATCTGGGATCTGGGGCCATCCTCATTCCCACTCCTAGCTCCCATCACCACGGTGGCTCTGGGCAAAGGCCTAGCCCTGGTCACAGCCATATACTTAAACCAGACTCCCTACCTTGGGGTTAGATTCCAACTCCTAGCTATTCTGCAGGACCGAGCAGAACTGCCCCTGTGGCTTTCCAAGACTGCAACTGTTTAGGAGAGTAGACCACATCATCTTTCTCCTACGGGGCAGCTGGGAGATTCGAACTGCTGACCTTGTGGTGAGCAGCCCAATGCATAAACCACTAGGCTAGTGGTTCTCAACCTTCCCCGTGCTGTGACCCTTTCATACAGTTCCTCATGTGGCAGTGACGCCCCCCCAACCATAAAATTATTTTCGTTGCGACTTTATCACTGTCACTTTGCTACTGTTATGAATCCGGCAGTCCCTCCCAAAGGGGTCGTGACCCACCCCTTGAGAATCAGGCCTTCTAACAGCTACAAAGCAACCCTACAGGGAAGGGAGGAGCTGCCCTTGTGGGTTTTCCAGCCCAGTGGTTCTCAACCTGTAGGTCTCGACCCCTTTGGGGGTCCCCTGATTCATGACAGTAGCAAAATGACAGCGATGAAGTCGCAACAAAAATAACTTTATGGTTGGAGGAGGGTGGTTACGACCACATGAAGAATGGTATGAAAGAGTCGCGGCACGAGGAAGGTTGAGAACCACTACTATAGCAGAATCGACAGCCTCATCTTTCTTCCACGGAGCAGCTGGTGATTTCGAACTGCCGACCTCCCGTGTGGCGAGCCAATGTGTAGCCACTCCATCCACGGGGCTCCTAACAGGCTCAGAAGTGCCCGTTAGGAACGGTGGCTGCATTCAAAGGCTGTGCTTTTATTGCATTCATTTCACAGAGGGCAGGGAAGCAAAGGCGCTTGACTAAGGTCACCAGGGGAGGGGAGTTGGAGGTGACCTGCTCCCAAGACAGGTCCGCCCGCGGCTGGGTAGGGCGGGGTGCCCACAGGTGACTCGTGGAAGGGAAACTGGAGTGGTAACAGGCTGCTTCTCCGGAGCCCACCTCCTCCTCCTCCTCCAGGGCGCCCTGGGCTCCCGCGTCCCTCCGGGTCTCGCGCCTCCCCGCCTCCTCACCGTACTTGACGTTGTTCCAGGCCGTCAGGAACTTCGCCTTGAACTTGTCCACCTCATCTGGCTCCCACGGGGCTGTCCTGAGCGGCCCGAGCGCGGGGGCGCTGGCCCCCGAGGGCCCCAGGCCGTTAGCGTCCGCGGGTGCGGGGCCCCGCGGCCTGCGGCCCTCGGGGCGGCGCGCGTCCTCCGGGCTCCCGCTCCGGTACTGCGCGGCGGCCGGCGACACGGAGTTCATGGGCGCGCCGGGAGGACGCACCGAGGCCCGCGGGGGGCGCTGCGGCCGTCACGCTCGCCCTGCGCGCCGCGCCCCGGGGCTCCCCGCCGGCGCCAGGGCCGCGGCATTCGCTAGTCGGCCCGCGTCCCCGCCGCCCGCCGCCCGGCTCTGAACCGGGGCGCTGCCGCCGCCGCCGCCGCCATTGGAGCGGTCCAGGCACCCGGATGGCGTGGGCGTGGTCATGCCGATGCCACGCCCTTGACACGCCCCCTCGCAAGCCCCACCCCCGGATCGGGGCTGGTCCGCTGGGGCCCAAACTAGGGCTCATTCCTGCTGAGCGCTCCTCCCCCGCCGTGTCCCCGGCACCGCCTTATCGCTCCCCCCAGGCGCGCGGGAGCCCCTGCAGACCCTTATCTGCCACCACCAGCGCCCCGAAGCCCCGCCCAGGACCCCACCTCTAGGACCGCCCCCTCCGGATCGCTGAGACGGCCCGCCCAGCGGGGCCGGGCTGCGTTTGCACCTGCCTGCGTCGACCGGTGCAATACTGCGCGTCTCCAGCAGGGGCGCGCGAGGCCGGCCCGGGGCGCCCCTCGTGCGCTGGCCACCTGGAGCCCGCGCCGCCAGGGGACCTTCTCAGCCGAGTCACCCGGGGCAAGCCACGCTCAGTTTTCTCCTGTGAAAAACGGGAACCCCAAACACACAGCAGCATGCACTGATCGACCATTATGTGCAGGGAAAGAAGCCCCGATCAAAGACAGCCTACTATACTGTGGGATTCCTTTTCTAGGAAATTGTAGGATGAGCTGGAGGAACCTGGGTGGGGTGGGTGGAGGAGGGTGGTGGATACGTGTAGTACGTTGAATGGTGCTGGTTTCACGGGTCTGAAAACTTATCTGAGTGTACTTTAAATGTGTGTGCTTTCCTGTATGTCGATTACACCTCAATAGAGCCATAAAAACATTTAAATACCTGGAATGTAATGGGATGCAGGGAAGGGTGTGGTGTAGACAGAGTCGCTGCTTCCTCGAGTTTTCTGGGCTGTAATGTTTATGGGGGAGAAAGACGAGTTTGGTTGGGTTGGGTTGGGTTGGGTTGGGGGAAGGGGTTTCTACTCCCATACAGAGTTACAGCCCCAGAAAGTCACCGAGCCAGTTCCATCCTGCTCTGTAGGTTCTCATTGACTCCATTGTAGTGTGTTGGTCCTTGAGTTTATAATCTTACGGAGAGAGCCCTGGTTGTGCATTGGGCGGTGATCCACAAGCGCAGCAGCTCAGAATCACCACTGTTGTATGGGACAAAGGGCTCTCTACCCACAAAAAGGGCTGCAGGTTGCTATGAGTCAGAATCGACTCCGTGGCAGTGAGTTTGGGGTTTGGTGGATTGTGTAAAGGGTTAACATTCAGCTACAACCACAAAGGTAGAGAGGTCCAAGTGCACGCAGAGGGACACAGAACAAATGCCTAACGGCTAAAGCGTCCCGGTCACACTACGGATCTCAGCCAGAGCCAGCTTCTCTGACGCCCTCTCCATCCCCACCTAGCATAATGGGGCACTGTGCCTTCTCAAGACATCTCAGGGAAGCCTCCCCCCTCCTTCACAGGTCTGCTGGTGCCACAGCCAATGGGTGGTGGGGGGGGGCGGAGAGGCACGGGCCCCTTTTGGACATGATCATTTATTTCTGTCCCAAGAGTTTAGCAACTCGGGATTCCTTTGTTCACCCTCCCTCTGACTTTGTTCACTTCTCCTGTGGCCGCACGTCTGTCCCGTCTCTTCCTCTCTCTTCCTCTCCCTTTCTTACTTTCCGCTCTCCTCTCTTCACTCTGTCTTCCAGTCTCCCCTCACCCTGTCCCCTTGACTTTCTTTCTTTTTTGTACATCATTTTATTGGGGGCTCTTACATCTCTTGCTACAATCCGTACATTAATTGCACTTGACATATTTGTACATATATTCCATCATTCTTTTCTAGACATTTAGTTTCGGTTGAGCCCTTTGGATCAGCTCCTCTTTTTTTTTCCCCCTCTCCTCCCTCCCAACCCTCGTGGCCCCTATATACATTATAGATGGTTAATTATTTTCAAATCTCACACTGACCTCTGTCTCCCTTCCCCTCTGGTTTCTGTTGTTCTCCTCGCCCCTCCCCCTTTACTTTCATTCTAAACACCAGGGCAGGTCATTAACTCTAATAAACCCTCTCTGGGGGGGGGCATTTTCCTTTTCTTCTGAGAAAATTCTCCATGAAAATTCTTCTGTCCCACTTTGATACAATGGGAACACCAGGAGTGACAGTCAAGTGGATTCCAAAACAAAACGCTCAGAGCAGAGAATGGATCTGGAGGCTCTGCCAGGGGCCCCTACACAGTGGCCAGCCACCTCCCTGATTCTATCTCCTCCTCCCACTGACCTCCTTTCTGAAACTCACCAGGTGCTGTCCGGCCTCAGGGCCTTTGCAGGAGAGAGCGTTTCTTCCACTTGGGGCAGAGGTCCAGATATCCACAAGCGCCTCCGGCACTTGTAGCCTGGGATGAGGTGGGCTTTCCTTCTCTCTCTTTCTTTCTCTGTCTCTTTTAAATCATTTTATTGGGGACTCATACAACTCTTATCACAATCCATACATACATCAGTTGTGTCAAGCACATTTGTACATTTGTTGCCCTCATCATTCTCAACATATTTGCTCTCCACATAAGCCCTTGACATCAGCTCCTCATTTTCCCCCTCCTTGCCCCCTGCCCCCTCCCTCATGAACCCTTGATAATTTATAAATTATTATTTTGTCGTATCTTACACTGTCTGACATCTGAGAGAGGAGGTTATAGGCAGACCCCTGTAACTGGATCCCCCTTTCCACCCCACTTCCCTCCACCCTCCCAGTATTGCCACTCTCACTACTGGTCCTGAAGGGATCATCTGTCCTGGGTTCCCTGTGTTTCCAGTTCCTATCTGTATCAGTGTGCATCCTCTGGTCTAGCCAGATTTGTAAGGTAGAATTGGTATCATGATAGTGGGGGCGGGGAGGAAGCATTTAGGAACTAGAGGAAAGTTGTATGTTTCCTCTTTGCTACACTGCACCCTGACTGACTCGTCTCCTCTCCAAGACCCTTCCATAAGGGAATGTCCAGTTGCCTACAAATGGGCTTTGGATATCCATTCTGTACCGCCCCCCTCATTCACAATTATATGATTTTTGTTCTTTGATGCCTGATAACTGAACCCTTCAACACCTCAAGGTCACACAGGCTGGTGTGTTTCTTCCGTGTGGGCTTTTTTGCTTTTCTTTGGCTGCTTGGTTACCTTCAGAACTTTAAGACCCCAGGTGCTATATGTTTTGATAGCCGGGCACCATCAGTTTTCTTCACCACATTTGCTTATGCACCCATTTGTCTTCAGCGATTGTGTTGGGGAGGTGAGCATCATGGAATGCCAATTTAATAGAACAAAGTGTTCTTGCATTGAGGGAGTACTTGAGTGGAGGCTCAATGTCCATCTGCTACCTTAATACTAAACCTATAAATATATGCACATAGATCTATTTCCCCATCCTCATATATAAATATATTTACATATGTACATGCCTTTATTTAGACCTCTATACATGCCCTTTGCCTCCTAGCTCTTTCCTCTATTTCCTTTTACTTTCCTCTTGTCCCACTATCATGCTCAGCTCTCATTTGGGTTTCAGTAATTCCTCTCGGTTACATTACCCTTGATCATGCCCTACCAGGCCTCCAACACCCTCCTCACCACCAATTTGAATCACTTGTTCTCTTGTCCCTGGGTTTGTTAACACCACTACCTTTCCCCCCACCTCCGTCTCTCCCATGTCCCCCCAGAACTGTCAGTCCCGTGGTTTTCGCCTCCAGATTGTTCATCCAGTGTATCTTATGTAGACAGACCTGCAGAGACAATAACAGGCACAAAAACAAGACAGAGAAAAACCAACACAAAATAAAACAACAACAAGCCAATGACAAAAAAACAAAACAAAGCAAAACACAACAACAAGAAAGAAAAGCTTGTAGTTAGTTCAATGACTGTTTGTTGGCCTTTAGGTAGGAGTGTTTTCTGGTCTAGTCTGATGGGGAGCCAAGCCCTGGCCCCAAAGTCTATCTTTGGTATTCCCTGGGGATTTCGTTGCTCAATTCCCCTTGCTGTTCTGTTGCATACCCTTAGTGTTTCGCCTCAGTGTGGTGAGTAAATTCCCACACTGTGTCTCCAGTGTTGTCCCCTGTGGGGCTATGGGTCAGTGAGGGATGTCTCACAGTGGGGCTGGCCATGTGGTCTTCTCTGTGAATTGGCTGCTCTGAGCGGGAATATCGTCCTCCAGGCTTGGTGGGTCAGGGTGTGCTCGACTCTCTCTTCCTCCCTTTTCGTTTGCTCTCCTGTGCTCTGATCAGACATGTCCCTCTCCCGGAGCAGCAGCTTCAGTGCTGTCCTCTGAAATAAATTCTTCTGGGGCTTCTACTGTCTTTAAAGCATCACAGTCTCCCAAAAGGGCAGGTGTACCCTGTCCTATAGAGTCACTATGAGTCAGCATCCACTGGAAGGCAGGGGACTTGGTTTGTGTTTGATGCTTTGTTTGTTTTGTAGTTAATGATTTTCTGAATGGAAAGAGATCTTGAGAGGGCCCCCAAATAGCTCTTGGGGCTCCAGGGGACCCTGGGTCCTGGGAAGCCTCAGGTGTATCACATGGAAAAGAAAGAGGTGGCAAGGCAAGCCTCAGCCCAAAACCATCGAGAGGAGCACTGCCTGGTAGAGACATGACATGAGCATGGAGGTGAGCTTCACTGTTCAAGGGGCCCCAGTCCAAAAGAGTAGAAAGAAACCGGTGAATTTCATTTTAGACTCATTCACTTCACCAACATACCCCCAAATATTCATATCCTCCTTTCACCACGGAACAAAACGACTGAGCTCTCTTAAGCATGTAATCAATTATGAAGACCCACACTTTTGGCCGGGAGGTAGGGATACTAAGTTTAATGAACTCTGGCGACTTAGTAGATGGGTTACAAGTTGGCCTGCAAAACGCAAGTTCAGCGGTTCGAAACCACTAGCCGCTCTGCAGGAGAAAAGTGAGGTTTTCTGCTCCCACGAAGGGTTTTTGTTTTTTCTTTTCCCCCATGAAGTTTTACTCTTTCAGAAACCCACAGTTCCGCCATTTGCTCCTCCTGATCTCAGCTCCCTCATCGTCTGCTTAGGGACAGAGCTTTGCTGGTGCAGAGGGCTGCATTGAGCAGCTAAAGACAGGGTCGGCGGTTTGAAGGCGCCAGCCATTCCCAAGGACAAAGATGAGGCTTTCAGCTCTCCTAAAGGTTTCAACTACGAGTCAGAATCGACTCAATGGCTATGAGTTTTTGTTTGTTTGACCTTCACCTCCAACTTGGCCAGCCTCTCTTTTCCTGAGCCCTTAGAGCAGCTGCCTCAACCTCCCTAATGCCGAGGCCCTTTCAAACAGTTCCTCACATTATGGCGACCCCCACCCATTGGAAATATGTGTTTTCCGATGGTCTTAGGCAACCCCTGTGAAAGGGTCGTTCGACACCCCCCCAAAGGGGTGGTAACCCACAGGTTGCTGCCTTTGCGTCTTGGTGACCACAAACAGAATCATTCCTAACCGACTATCACATGACATTGCTTATTGATCCCTCCCACCCCCTCGCATAAAGATAGGCGGTCCACAAAGAGACCAATTTTCTCGGCTCTGGTGTCTCTGATCCTGGACCAGGAAAGATGTTCGGTCAAGGTTTGTTGAGTGACCGAGTGAACAATGGTCGGAATTGTTAGGTATCATCGAGCCCAGTCCCGACCCCTAGCGACCCCATGTCCCACAGAACCAAACACCTCCTGGTCCTGCCCCAACCTCAGACGGTGGGGCTACTGGGTCGGTCCCTCTCATCCAGGGTCTTCCTCTTCTTCTCTGACCCTCTGCTTTCCCAAGCAGTTGTCCTTCTCCAGGGACCCGCCCCTCCCGACCAAGTATCCAAAGGAAGCCGCCCCCTCTGAGCTTCGAAGGAGCATTGCATTCGGTCTGCATCTTTACAACACGGATCTGCTCCCGTGGACTGCTTAACATGCTCCCACGACACGTCATTCACAGGCATCCCTGTTTCTTTGGTCTTCGTACTCCCGGCCCAGTTTACCAAAATAAGAGCCCTGCCGTCTAGTAAGACTGCCCGGAGGTGGGGTTATAGCCTGGCCACTGGGCTGTAGCATCTGCATGTACATTCGACAGAGGCTTCTCAGTCATTCCAAGAATGTTCCCGAGGGTCTCCACCCAGTTCCCATGCCCCTTCCTGACATGAATCCCGCCCTGGAAACCCCTCCCACGGCGGGCAGTGCCTGGAATAAATTACACCGTCTTAAGGAAAACATAAAAGAGCAGAGAGATGTTTTCTCACGATAGATCATTGTCCTTGTCAAACTGCTCCGGCTGCTGTGGGGCCGGCCGGTCTGGCCTCTCATCTAGCCATGGCGTCATGGGTCTCCGGGAGGGAGTCTGTTGATTCTAAACTCTCCCTCCAACCACTGGCTCCTGAGAAGCTTCTGTGTGCTGGGCACGGTGCTGGTGTGTCAGCAGACGTCCTCGCCTCCTCTTGGAGGGAGCCGACCAACGATGAACTCATTAGACCAATCATTAAGTGGTTACCAGCGCAGCCATGGGCAGGTAGGAACAGAAGAGCTCACAACAGGGGGAAGCAGTCCAGTCTGTGATGTGGAAGGAAGCCACGTTTAAATTGGACCGGGGAGAAGTTAGCACGGGTCAAATGTTGCTGGTGTCACAAGCTTCCCCCAAAACTCGGTGAGGTTTCCTGCTCTCGAATGTTCCCTGTGGGAAAGAAATCCCAAACAGGTCCATCTTCGGCAATGAAAGGGACACGAGGTGATAGCTGATGTGTGGAACGGGGCAGGGAAGGAATCTGACCCAGAGGTAGGAACTTCAAATTAAGGAGGCAGACTGGCCAGCAAGTTTGTTAACCCCATAGTACGCAGTCAATAAGGAACCCGGAGGGACTTGGGAGCTGGGGAATAGAGAGTGCTCAGAAAGCCATTGCTGGGCCCCACTGGTTCATTTTGTCATCTGAGACGTGAGCGCCCAATTTTGCCAAATCAACAAATAAAGCCTTTCATCCCAAAGAAGGTACAATGGGATTTTTTGAGCGTTGGTCAATAAACACACATACATGATTGTCTATTGGTAACCTCATGTGAGAGAAGGCAGTCTGCCCCAGCTCCCCCTCTGGGGACCTGTGGGGTACGGTCCAAGTCGGGGCTTCATACCAAATGCCAACTGAGATGGTCTTGGGGTGTCGCCCGCATATCTCACGTGACCCATCCCATACAAGTTCAACCCAAACCCAGCCCAACCCACGGCCGCCCGGTCCATGTGGACTCTTGATGGCCCTTGGTAAGGCTTCCCAAATTGTGAAGCTCTGTTGTGAAATGTCACCCAATCAGCTCCAACTCACACAGACCTTACTCACAAAATCGCAAAACATGGGCGGGTCCTGCACCAGCCTCACGATTGTGCCTGCGCCTGGACCCAGGGGGGCAGCCACGGTGCCAATCTGTCTCCTGGAGGACCTTCCTCTTTTCCGTAGCTCCTCTGCCCTATCAGGCATGGTTCTCTTCTCCAGGGACCGGTCTCCCCTGGCAACATGTCTAAAGTAGGTAAGACAAAGTCTCACCGTCCTTGCGACTAGGGGGCACTCGGCAGCACATCTAAAACAAATTAGTTTTGTCCTTTTAGCAGTTGATGAAGCTGTCAGTACTCTTCTTCAATCCAACAATTCCCGTGCATCCGTTCTTCGTCGGTCTTCCTTCTTCAGTGTCCAACTGTGCCACGCACATGAGGCCGCGGAGAATGCCAAGGCTTGGGTCATGTGCACCTTAGTCCTCAAAAAGTAACGTCCTTGCTTTTCAGTACTCTAAGAAATCTTGTTTGTATGAGCCCCCAATAAAACGATTTTTTTAAAAAAGAAGTCTTGTGCGGCAGATTTACCTAATACAACTAATTCATCTTTTTGATCTCTTGATCTCTTGACGGCTGCTTCCATGAGCATTGGTTGTGGATCCAAGCAAGACGAAATCCTTGCCAACTTCAACCTTCTCTCCATTTGCTGTCACGTAACCCACTCTACCAGTTGTGAGGATTTGGGTCTTTTAGACATGGAGTGGCAATCCATACGGAAGGCTGAAATCGTTGATATTCCTCCTTGCTTTCAACCAGATCGTGTTATCTGGATGTGGTAGGTCCATTAGCCTTCTTCCAATGCAAAGGCTGCATCCTTGTCCATATACGCCAGCTTCTCTGAGGATTTGCTCAGCACACAGACCGAATAAGTATGGTGAGAGGCTTCAACCCTGTTCCACACCTTTCCTGATCTTAAACCATGCAGTATTCCTTTGTTCTGCTCACACCATTGCTTTTTGAGTGAGTCATGGACAAGTTCCTGGAATTTCCCTTCTTCTGAAGGTTATCCATAGCCAGTTATGATCTATGTTATAACACAGATAACAGATAATAGTAACACCTGTGTGACCGAGGCATTGCCAATCAATGCAAGTCAGCAACTTTTTGCATTCTCTGCTTTGAGCTTAGATCCACCTGACCTGAGCAATGAGACCCCTTGTTCCAGGGTCTCTTCTGAATCCAACCTCCGGCAGCTCACTGTCAACGCACTGCCACAAATTTTGCTGGATGATCTTCCGTAAAAATGTACACGCAATGCTGTTGTTCTAGAACTTGAACCTGCTGTTGGGTCACCTTTCCTTTGGAATGGACACGGGCATGGATCTCTTCCAGTCAGCTGGCCATGGAGCCGTGTCTTCCAAATTTCCCATCACGGAAGAGTGAGTGCTTCATCAGCGTGTTAAAATATTTCCATTGATATTCCGTCAATTCCTGGGGAGTTGCTTTTGGCTAAGGAGCCACAATCTGGGAAAACCACAGGGTAGTTCTGCCCTGTCTGACAAGGTCACTCTGAGTCACAGAGGTGGTAGCAGGTTGGATCTTTCAGTAAGAAAGATAACTACAAACAATAGTTCTGGCAACCGTCTTTGTCAAGAAGAGCTTTGAGAAGCAGAGAGCAGGGAGGAGTCTTTTATTGATCCATCAGGCCAGAATGGGGAGGACAAGGGAGATGGCTCTCTCTATTTGCATATCTTGATCTCCATAGGGGATTCCCTTAAACCTACCCTTGTTCTTTGGATATTTATTGCTCCTCCTCCCTCTTTCTTCTTTTCACTGTTCTATTTATTTATTTGTTTGTTTATTTATATTTGTAGTCAGTTCAAGGACTGCTTGTTGGCCTTTAGGAGCGTTTGCCAGTCCAGTCTGTTGGAGCACCACGCCCTGGCCCCAAAGTCCACCTTCAGCATTCCCTGGGGACCTCCCTGCTCCATTCCCTTGCTGTTCCGCTGCACTCCCCCATTGTGTTGCCTCGGTGTGGTGTGGTCAGATGGGGGAAATTCCTGCACTGTGTCTCTGGTGCTGTCCCCTGTAGGGCCATGGGTCAGCGAGGGGTGTCATGTCTCAGAGTGGGGCCGGCCATGTGGTCCTCTCTGTGGACTGGCTGCTCTGAGCGGGAGCATCGTCCTCACGGCCTGGTGTTAACAGTTTTATTGGCGCTGCATCCACATGCCGTACAATTCAGGAATTCAGTCATATCCGGACGCGCTGTACAAGCATCGCCACAACCAATTCTAGAAAATTTTTCTTCTTCCTTGTCCTCAAGGTTATTCATGTAACATTTTTTCATTGTGGCAAAAATATACACAACAAAGCAGTCTCCAATTCAACAACTTCTACTTGTACAATTCAGTGCCGTTGATGATCCGCTTCATGCTGTACAACCAGGATTGACAACCTTTTCCAAACGATTCCACCACCATGAACAGGAACTCAACGCCCCCCAAGCAGCAACCTCCTCCTCCTTCCCTCATGGTCACCGTCGGTCAAGTTTGGTCTCTTTTGTCCTTTCTTCGTAGTTTTCTTGATAGAGTTTTCTCATACTATACACTCATGGTTAAATCGCTTTCCAAGAGAGTTGTGTATACATCATGACAATCAGTTCTAATGCTTTCTGTCCCCCTCCCCCTCCTGTCTTTCCCTTAAGCAACCTGCCCTTCCCTGTGTCCTTGCTTGGCACTTCATGTGGCTTTAAGATGCTTTCTAGACGTAGGATAAAACCGGCCGGGCCTCTGTCATGGGGGTCTTTGGTTTTAGGCACTCGCTCAAGTCACACCAGGCAGAACTGTGCAATTGCTACCACACTCAGCTTCCAAGCATTCCTGCTCTTCCTGGACAACTTGACATTGTCTCCCTTCCCCGGCCCCCAGCCACCACTGCACTCTCCCCACCCCAAACCCTTGTCCTACTTGCTCATCAGCAAGTTCATCAACCCTCGGTTTCAAAGACCAAAACACATAAATAGATATAACACAACTTCATGAGGGACCACCAATGACATGACACCTCTGAGATACACCCTACTGTGAAGGAACAGAGACACGTAGAATGTGGGAAACCTTCCTCCTCTCCTTGACTGGTCTTCCTCTGTTGCTCCAGGGGACCACAGCCCAACGGGTGTGCTTTGGGTGGTGACTCGCAAGCTTCGAAGACCCCCTAGAGCAATGATGCAATAAATCAAGAAGTAGGACAGAAGCACTGTACCCCTTGTTAGGCTAATTCCCTGGGTTGGTCCAGGAAGCCATGACCCTAAAGCTCCCAACCAAGGAACCAAATCCCACAGAGTGGTTTGGGTTCAACATAAGCAGTCTCAGCAGCTACTTTGGCCAATTCAACTTTCTGCCGACATACAGATCATTGACAGTACGGATAATGATCAGCTAGCTGGGCAACCATGCCCTTCCCCATGCGGTTAAAAACATTTCTTTAATCAAGAAATCAGTCTTGGGGGCTCTTACAGCCCTTAAAACAATCCATGCATCAATTGTATCAAACACATTTGTGCACATGTCGCCATCATCATTTTCAAAGCATGTTCTTTCTGCTTGAGCCCTTGGTATTAGGTTCTCTTTCCTCCTTCCCTCCCCCAAATGTTTCACCACCATCTACTCCACCCCCTCCTTTCCCCTCTCTCACCCCTTGGTAGTGAGAGGTTGAAAACGGAGGATGGGGCCGCCCACCGGCCCAAGGAAGGCCTGGGCGGCACAGAGGCCCCTCCTGTTGGTCCCGGGTCTTACCAAGATGAGAGGCTGGAGACAGAGGTGCGGAACAGAGATAGAATTTAGCCAGGACTGGGAAGTTGAGAAAGGCTTTATTGAGGCAGGGAAAGAACTCCTGGGAGGGAAGGGAAGGGAGAGCAGAGAAGGGCAGGGGCATCTTGAGCCCCTGGGCGGGTTCCAAGACCCAACGAGAATTAGGTCAGGGAAGCCACGCCTGGCAGTGAGGCAGGAGGACATATGCAGGGCTTGAGCCAAGGAAGTATGTGCTGATAAGGGGAAGGAGGGTCTCTGGTGCTGCAGTTACAGGTCTGAGTCAGGATGTGGTCTGTGAGCAAATTGTCCCAGAAGCTGAAGGAAGGGGCTGTACAGACCCAGCCCAGAGAGATAAGCCACTTGGAATGCTGGAGGGAGGGACTGCACCTTCCCCAACTCAGATCTTGAGAGGCGAGGGGGGGCAGGGGCAGCACAGTCCAGCGGGCTATCTTTCAGGAGAGCTAGGGGAGGAGGCTGCATGTTCGGGACCCGGTCCAACCAGGGATCTTCTAATAAACTTGGGTCTCTGTTGTCGCTGCGAAACACCATCAAGTGTGTGCAGAGCGACCCCAAGCGCAGCAGAAGGAAACACTGCCTGAGGATGTCGCAAATGTTTCCACGCTTGTGTCCACTGTTGTCCGTCCATTCTGTGGAGGGCCCACCTCTTTGTTTGCTACCCCTCCCTACACAGTGACTTTTCCTTACCTTTTTATATAAGTGAGGCCATAAAAAAACGTGTCCTGTAGGGATTGGCTTATGCCACTCAGCAGCGTGTCTTCAGACGCCATCCACACATCAACAGAGGAAGTACCCATGCACCGGACTTCATTTCGCCCACCTGCTGAGCAGGATCCCAGTGTGTGCCTTAGCTCCTTCCATGCTTCCCCGAGGGGAAGCCACAAGGACCTACCCAGATGCAGCCCTGGGTGCTGGAGCAGCTGTGGGGCGACCCCTGCCAGCGCTGAGATGCTTACACATCCACTCACTCGGCTTTCCTCCTGCAGTTGGCGTCATTGCATATGTTTGTCGATTGGTGTCAGACATAGGGGTTAATGTTGGAATTGTGGGCATTGGATTGGGATGTTTTCTTGATGTGCACTTACCCTTTAATAAAACCCTCTCTTATACATATGAGTTTTTGTAGGTTTGTTTCTCTCATGTACCCAGACTCACACAAATGGGTTACTTGCTGCCAACTGCAAGGCTGGAAGTTCAAGACTACCAAGTGCTCCACTGCAAAAAAATGCAGTTGCCTGTTCCCATCAAGATTACGGTCTTGAAATCCGCAGGGGAAGTTCTACTCCGTCCTAGACGGTTGCCATGAGTCAGAAGCGGTTGGAAGGAAGTGAGTTCAAGTTTGAATTGGCTAGTTGTGGCAGTCTTTGTGAGAGCCTCTGCTGGCAAGTTCTGGGTGCATCTACCCAAGAGTCCCCTGGGTAGATGACCCTGGGTCATCTGGGAGCATTCCTACCTGAACCCCCAAAGCTCACTGCCACCAAGTTGATGGTGCCTCCCAGTGGCCCTGGAGGACCGGATAGACCTGCCCCGGTGGTCGTAAGAGACCATGACTCTTCACAGAAGTAGGAAGCCCCGCCGTTTTCTTTTGGAGCAACAGGTGGTTTTCAACCGCCGACCTCATGGTTAGCAGCGCATAACCATGACAGCACCGAGGATACCACCCCCAGCAGCTCAGAGCCCCATTCCCCCACAGCCTGGTCCACACTTGCTGTGGTCTGTTTGTTTGCTTTCATCTTGGCCGTCCAAGGGGACTGTAATAGCTCACTGGGGGTTGAGTTCTAGCTCTCTGATGGCCAGTGATGCCGAGAGATGTGTCCTGTGTTTGATGTGAATGTCCTTTGTGGGGGAAATGTCTCTTAAGCCCTTGGCCCATTTATGATTGGGTGTTTCATCGTTCTGCTCGTTGCTCATATTTGATAGGTATTTTGGTTGGTAGGTTCTTGTCAGATATACCTGTTCTGAAGCTGTTCTCCCAGCTGGCCGCTTGTCTCAGCGCTTTTTGGTGAATTCTTTTGATGAGCGAGAGTTTGATAGTCTCAGCCGGTTCCATTTCGTTCTCCCCGCTCCTTCAAGCGCCGCAGGGAATGAGCCTCTGTTGGATACGCTCAGGCCATGGACCAGAGATGTGAAAAGGCTTGCCCACAGACTGAGTCAGAAACTTATTGCAGACAGAGCTAACTTAAAAAGTTAACATCTTTATAGAGACGATTTCACCATGTGGGGGTGGGGGAATGTTCTAGAATTGATGTGGTGTTTGTGCAATTGCTATGATTGAATGATGGAACTATTGAGTCGTGTGATATATGTGAATCATGTGCCAATAAAACTGTTGGGGTGGGGGGAGTTGACATCTTATCCTTTGTTTGCCCTTTTAATTCATTCTTAATTTTTTCCATTTAAAAATATATATAATTTCTGCTTTCTTTTGGAATAAAAAATGCAATTAATGCCCCTAACAAGCTGTATCGAAGGTAATTGTTCAAGGAGAAGCTAATCTGCTGTGCAAGCTGTCACTGAAAACACAACAGCATTTTGTTTGAAGAGGAACTGATGCCACTGAAGAAAGGCATCTAAGTTGCATATTCGTGGGAAACAAGGCTCCAGGGACGGATGGGATAAAAATGGAGATTTTCCACTGATGGGTGCAGGGTTGGAAGCGCTCACTAGTCTATGCCAGTCTATGCCAAGAAATTGAGAAGACATCTAGAGATCCCTATTCATGCCCATGCCAAAGAAAGATGACCCAGCAGACTGTGGAAGTGGCCTGACAATATCATTCATATTACCTGCGAGCAAAATTTTGCTGAAAATCGTTCAAAAGATGGTTGTCACAATTCATCGATAGGGAGCTGTTGATTCAGAGGAGGGGGCTGACAGTGATCACTGCTGATGGGTGAGTCTTGGCTGAAAGCAGAGGATGCCGTGAACAAGGTGGATCGGGGTTTTATGGACCACGGCAAGGTAGTCAGCTGGGTATTGCATAATAAATTATGGATAACGACAGTGGGGTGAGTTTCTTTTTTCAAAAGATAATTTTATTGGGAGCTCATACAAGTTTTATCACAATCCATACATCCATCCATTGTTTGTCAAGCACATTTGTACATGTGTTGCCCTCATCATTCTCAAAACATTTGCTTTCTACTTGAGCCCTTGGTATCAGCTCCTCATTTTTCCCCTCCCTCACTGCCCCCCTCTTCCTCACAAACCCTTGATAATTTATTAAAAAAATTTTCATGTCTCACACTCCCTTCACCCATTTTTCTGTTGTCTGTCCCTCAGGGAGGGAGTTTTATATAGATCCTTGTAATTGGTTTCCCCTTTCCACCCCAACTTCCCTCCACCCTCCTGGTATCTCCACTCTCAGCACTGGTCCTGAGGAGTTCATCTGTTCTGGATTCCCTGTGTTTCCAATTCCTATATGTACCATTGTACATCCTCTGGTCTAGCTGGATTTCTAAGGTAGAATTGGGATCATGGTAGTGGGGTGGGGGGAGAAAGCATTAAAGAACTAGAGGAAAGTTGTATGTTTCATCATTGCTACCCTGCACCCTGACTGGCTCTTCTCCTTCCTGAAGCCCTTCTGTAAGGAGATGTCCAGTTGCCTACAGATGGGCTTTGGGCCCCCAATCTGAACTCCCCCTCATTCACAATGATATGATTTTTTGTTCTTTGATGCCTGATACTTGGTCCTATTGACACCCTGTGATCACAAAGGCTGGTGTGTTTCTTCCATGTGGGTTTTGTTGCTTCTCAGCTACTGGGCTGCTTGTTTATCTTAAATCCTTTAAGACCCCAGACACTCTTTCTTTTGATAGCCAGGTACCATCAGCTTTCTTCACCACATTTGCTTATGCACCCGCTTTGTCTTCAGTGATTGTGTTGGGAAGGTGAGCATCATGGTATGCTAGTTTAATAGAACAAAGTGTTCTTGCATTGAGGGAGCACTTAAGTGGAGGCCCAATGTCTATCTGCTACCTTAATACTAAACCTATAAATATATGCACATAGATATATTTCCCCATCATCATATATAAATATATTTACATATATACATACCTCTATTTAGACCTCTGTAAATGCCCTTTGCCTCCTAGTTCTTTCCTCTATTTCCTTTGACTTTCCTCTTGTCCCACTATCATGCTCAGCCTTCATTTGGAGTTCAGTAATTCCTCTCGGTTACATTGCCCTTGATCACTCCCTCCCAGGTCTCTTACACCCTCCTTGCCATTGATTTTGGATCACTTGTTGTTCCCTTGTCCCTGAGTTGGTTAACACCACTCCCTTTCCCCCACATCCCCCTCTCCCATGTCCCTCCAGAATCATCGGTCCCATTGTTTTCTCCTCCAGATTGTTTATCCAGCCTATCTTATCTAGATAGACCTGAAGAGATAATAACATGCACAAAAACACAACACAGCAAAACAAAGTGACAAAAAGTATATAAAACAATGAGAACAATAACCCAAAAAATGACAGAAAGAAGAAAAGCTTGTAGTTAGTTCAAGGTCTGTTTGTTGACCTTTAGGGGTGTTTTCCGGTCGAGTCTAATGGGGTGCCACGCCCTGACCCCAAAGTCTATTTTTGGTACTCCCTCAAGACTTCCTTGCTCTGCTCCCCTGCTGTTCTGTCCCATGCCCCTGGTGTTTTGCCTCTGTGTGGAGGGGTCAGATCGGGTGCAGAATTTCTTAATACATTGTCTGTGCACACTCCCCCTCAAATGATTTGGTATCAGATGCCTGGGGTTCACAAAGGAGACTGGTTAGCTTGCTGAGACCCTAAGTAAGGTATATAACACCCTTGATGGGGGTGGGCCCCCAAATAAGATGTATGGAACCCTAACGTGGGGATTGGTTAGTTGTCCCACCCTGCTTGCTTTCAAAGTGGAGGGACAGAGCAAAAGGGGAAACCCTCAAGGAGATGGATGGACACCGAGGCTGAAGCCATGGGCTCGGCACAGGAACAACCGTGAGACTGGCGCAGGACCAGGCAGACTCTCTCCTTCAGTTGGGTATAGGATCGCTATGGGCCCGAACTGACTCAAGTCACCTAACTGCAGCCAGGTTTAAAATGAGCCATCCCCCAAGGGAGACCTTATAACCGCCCAGAAAGAGGAACCAGGAGTGGAGCTCATCCTTTGGGCCCAAGATCCCTTTGCTGCCCCTCCGTGATCTGAAACACAGAGCGCAGCGACAGCTGAGACAGACAGGTGGGGAGCAGCAGCAGCATATGTCCAGGTCATCGAATCGAGAAAGCTAAGTGCCACAAGCAGGAGGATGGCTGGCTGAGTGGGAATCCCTTCAGGCATTTGTCCGGAGAGCTAGGTTTGCTGGCACAGTTAGAACTGAGACTAGTCAGGTCAAAGCTTCCTACTAGTGGAGTGGGATGCCTTTGAAGCCATACAACTAAAAGAGCTTCGTAACACTTTAAGGCAGGGCCAGACTGGGGACCCAGGGCTGGAGAGAGGTGTGTCTACAGGCATGGATGGCCAAGAAGGGGCTGTCCTGATTAAAGAACTGTATTCTGAGTGTTTCCGATCCTGAACTGTGGCCAGTTACTTCCCTAGCAAACCCCAGAGCTATGACAATGGTCTGTGAGGCCCGTGTGGCCGTTGCTATGAATCATGAAACAGTAGAGAGTGCTACAGGAGGACGTTTGGGATTAGGACTGGAAACAAACGTTTGTGGGTAACGCTCATCTCCTAGGAATGGGTCCTCCCCTGTGGATCTTGGTCCTTCTCCCCTCTTGTGATGTTAGAGGAGGTCAGAAGTCAGCCCTCCATCCTTTCTGCAAAAAGATGTCAAAGAAGGTGCATTCCAGAGCAGGTAACGGTGCTCAGGGGGACCCTGTCGACAGACCAAGACACAGAACCGTGAGCAGAACAAGGGAGTGTTGTGTGGCTTAAAATCAGGAAAGGCTGGATCTTATCATTGTCTTTACTCCATCTGTGTGCCGCGAAAATAACTCAAGAAACAGACCGAACGAAGAGGAATGCGGCAAGGGGGTTGGGGAGGGCTCCTTAACCGCCTGCAATCCCAGCTTGCTTGCTGAGTGCCAGGAGGATGGAAGGCACTTCCTGGTGAAGATCAAAAACTACAGCCTTCAGTGTGGCTTGCACCTCAACATAAAGAAAACAAAGAATCCTCAAGAAGACCACCGGATACGAGGAGAAAAAGATGCAAGTGGTGGAGGACTTCCTTTGACTTGGATCCACAATCAGCGCCCACGGAAGCAGCAGTCAAGCCATCAAACAGCACACTGCACTGGGCAAACCCGGTGTCGAAGATCTCTTTAACGTATTAAACAGCAAGGACGTAGCTTCGAAGACGAAGTGGCCTGAGCCAGGCCATTTTCTTTTCTTTAAATACTTTTATTGGGGGCTCTTACGTCTCTTATCGCAATCCAAACATTCATCCCGTGTGTCGAGCACATTGGCACATATGCCGCCATCATCATTTTCAAAGCATTCTCTTCCCACTTGAAGCCCTGATATCAGCTCCCCATTTCTTCCCCCTCCCTCCTCCGCCTGCTCTCCCTCTCAAGCCCTTGATAGGTTATCGATTATAATTTTCATATTTTACATCGTCCTCTGTCACCCCTCATCCACTTTTTCATTGTTTGTCCCCCTGGGAAGGTTGATCCTTGTGATCAATTCCCCCTTTCTCCCCGCACCCTCCCCTAATCCTCCTGGTATCTCTACTCTCCGTGTTGGCCCTGAGGGGTTTATCTATCCTGGATTCCCTGTGTTGCAGGCTCTTATCTGTAGCAGTGGGCATGCTCTGGTCTACTCTGATTTGTAAGGTAGAATGGAGGTCATGATAGTGGGGGGAAGGAAGCACCAAAGAAAGAGGGAAGTTGTGTGTTTCATTGGTGCTATGCTGCACCCCACTAGCTCATCTCCTCCCCATGACCCTTCTGTGAGGGGATGTCCAACTGTCTACAGATGGGCATTGGGTCTCCACTCCATGCTTCCCCCATTCACATCAGGAATGGTTTCATTCTGGGTCTTAGATGCCTGACACCTGATCCCATTGACAGAGCCATGTTATTCTCAATGGCCTCACACACATATGCGAGCCGGACAAAGAATGAAGGAGATGGAGGAGGAATCGATGCCCTGGAGTTGTGGTGCTGGTTAAGATTATTACACATAGCCACCAATAAAATGATTTACAAAAAAGAATATTTCATACACTACGGCTTACTAGAAGAACAAGCAAAACTGTGTTGAAAGAGGCATGGCCAGACCAGTCCTTAGACGTGGGATAAATGAGACCTTAGCTCATGGGCTTTGTACATGTTGTCACACGGGCCTCCTGAAGTTCTCAGCCTCCCTCACGCCGCGACCCTTTCACGTAGTTCCTCGTGTGGTGGTGACCCCCAACCATAACATTATTTTCGTTGCCGTTGCTGCTTCCTCACTGTCATTTTGCTACTGTGATGAATCGTCATGTAAGTCTCTGATAGGCAGGATGTATTTTCTTTTTTTTTTTTAACATTTTATTAGGGGCTCATACAATTCTTATCACAATCCATACATATACATACATCAATTGTATAAAGCACATCTATACATTCTTTGCCCTAATCATTTTCTTTTCTTTTTTTTTTTAACATTTTATTAGGGGCTCATACAACTCTTATCACAATCCATACATATACATACATCAATTCTATAAAGGACATCCATACATTCCCTGCCCCAATAATTCTCAAAGCATTTGCTCTCCACTTAAGCCCTTTGCATCAGGTCCTCTTTTTTTTTCCCCTCCCTCCCCGCTACCCCCTCCCTCATGTGCCCTTGGTAATTTATACATCATTATTTTGTCATATCTTGCCCTATCTGGAGTCTCCCTTCCCCCCCTTCCCTGCAGTCCCTCTCCCAGGAAGGAGGTCACATGTGGGTCCTTATAATCAGTTCCCCCTTTCCAACCCACCCGCCCTCCACTCTCCCAGCATCACCCCTCACACCCTTGGTCCTGAAGGTATCATCCATCCTAGATTCCCTGTGCCTCCAGCTACCATATGTACCAGTGTACAACCTCTGCCCTATCCAGCCCTGCAAGGTAGAATTCGGATCATGGTAGTTGGGGGAGGAAGCATCCAGGATCTGGGGGAAAGCTGTGTTCTTCATTGGTACTACCTCGCACCCTAATTGACCCATCTCCTCTCCTGAACCCCTCTGTGAGGGGATCTCCATTGGCCGACACTTGGGCCTTGGGTCTCCACTCTGCACTTCCCCCTTCATTCAATATGGTATATATATACACACATACATATACACATATATACATATACATACACACACATATATACATATACACACATATATCTTTTTTTTTTTGCATGATGCCTTATACCTAGTCCCTTTGGCACCTCGTGATCGCACTGGCCGGTGTGCTTCTTCCATGTGGGCTTTTTTGCTTCTGAGCTACATGGTCGCTTGTTCACCTTCAAGCTTTTAAGACCCCAGACACTATCTCTTTTGATAGCCGGGCACCATCAGCTTATGCACCCATTTGTCTGGCAGGACATATTTTCATTGTTACAAATTGGACGTCATGAAAGCATAGTGATTCATCACAAAAACAACATGTCATTAGATATTGTGCAATATTTATTTCTAATGACAAACAAAGGAAATGTTGTCTCGAAGCATGGTGTAGCATGAGTAACAGTCTTCACGCTGGAAGGACCTGTGTGGAGATGGAGAGAGGAGCGGTGTCTCAGTTCCTAAGACCATCGGAAGTAAGTGTTTTCCGGTGGTCTTAGGAGACCCCTGTGAAAGGGTTTTCCAATCCCCTGGGGGTCGCGACCCCCGGGTTGAGAAGCGCCGCTGTAGCAGGCCCTCCTGCTCGGTGAAGCAGAGAGTTACTGTCATCAGAGAAAGGCTCTCATCGGGCTGGACTGACCCGGGGGCTGCAACCCTGGCTTCAAACCGAGGGAGGCCAGTGAGGAGGCCCAGGCCTGGGTTGTGCTCCGCTCTGTTGGACGTAAGGCAGCTATGACTCAGCACAAGCTCCATGGCCCTGGCCAGCGACAGACTTGATGAAGCCGACTGCCATGTCTGCAGGGAGGCCGGTGAGTTCGAACCCCCTAACCTTTCGGTCAGCAGCTGAGCCCTTGACCTACCACAACATGGATGAGTTTTAACAGCATGGTGGTACATAGAAGAAACCAGTGACAAGAGATGACGCAGTCTACAATTCTATCCATACAGAATACCCCCAAATGCCCAAATAACCAAATTCACTGTCGTCGAGTCGATGCCTGACCCCCAGCGACCCTGTGGGACAGGGTAGAACAGACCCTGTCAGTTCCATTTCTGAGTCTGTCACTGTCTGCTTACAGGAGTGGAAAGCCCTTCCTTGCTCCCGAGGATCGGCTCGTGGACCGGCACTGCTGCCCTCGAGGATCATGTCAGGGAGTGGACCACAGTCCTCTTGTGACGTGTTGTCAACTCTGTCCACGAGGCCTGTGACCACAGTCCCATTCTGGAGGGAGCTCTTGAGACAGGATGAAGGTGGAGGGAACCGCTATGCCTCCAGGGCACCGATGAAGCACACAGACGAGGAAAACCTTAACAAACATCAAGGAAGTAGATTCGTCTTTTTCCAAGGCTGAGGGATTAGGAGAGAAGGGGAGTGGATGCTAATTGGTACCAGGTGTCTTTGTAAAAACATTTTTTTTTAAACATATCGTTTTCGTGTGGTTCAGAAAGCAGCATGATGAGGGTGTATCTGACTTCCTCCAGCTTCTCCGTTGCCACGAGGCAGAGGGCAGACCTGCCTCCACCTTCCATCTTTCTGTACCTCTTCGGACACCAGCCGTCCCTCCCATGACATGCTGCTTCTTTCCTGGGTTGGATCCTTCGTGGTGACGGCAACACAGAACTCACAGATCAAAGTCACAGTGACGGGGGCTGGGTGGCTAACGGTTTCCCACAAGCCAGGATCCGTAAGGACACTGATCCAGTAAGATAGTAAGAATATAGTCACTTATCCATAACAGCACCTGTGATCTCTTGGCTTCTCCCTCTGTAGGTCAGGAAGCCAGCCCACTCCTCTGGCCCCTCCTCTCCGCGCTGTTTCTCGACAGTGTCTCATGGTCAAGTCTTGGCCTGGCTCCTTTGCTCTGTCTCATGGTCTCCACGTCTCAGCCTCTGGTCTCGGCCTCCACTGCCACTTCAGGTCTGGAACAGGCTCCACCGGTGGCTCTTCTTCTGATGCTCCTGGGCTTTGCCGCCTGTTTCTGAGATGGCACTTACGCTCAGAGGCAAGTCTTTGATGGAGGTGGGGTTGTCTGCCAGCAGACTACAAACGGAAAAAAACGCACTGCCATCGAGTTGGCAGACTATACCTCCCCTAGGAAAACAAAAGGGTGGTTGCCTGAGTCCTGTCCTCTAGGAAGGTGGAGACGAAGGACACATTTCACCTTCACCTTGTGACCGAGAGCTCCCTCCGAAATGCAATTACAGCCACAGGCATAGGGGCCAGGGTTTACAATACATCACAAGAGGGACGATGGTTTACTCACTGTCACGGAGTCCTTTATGACTCATAGTAGTGGCCCTCGAGGACAGAGTAGAACTGTCCCCGTGGGTTTCCAAAGACTAACTCTTCCTTCTGTTGTGCAGAAGGTCGAGATGGGGGGAAGTGCAGAGTGGAGACCCAAGGCCCAAGTGTCGACCAATGGAGATCCCCTCATAGAGGGGTTTAGGAGAGGAGATGGGTTAATTAGGGTGTGAGGTAGTATCGATGAAGAACACAGCTTTCCCCCGGATCCTGGATGCTTCCTCCCCCCAACTACCATGATCCGAATTCTACCTTGCAGGGCTGGATAGGACAGAGGCTGTACACTGGTGCATATGAGGGTTGGAGGTACAGGGAATCCAGGGTGGATGATACCTTCAGGACCAAGGGTGTGAGGGACGATGCTGGGAGAGTGGAGGGTGAGTGGGTTGGAAAGGGGGAACTGATTACAAGGATCCACATGTGACCTCTTCCCTGGGAGAGGGACAGCAGAGAAGGGGGGAAGGGAGACTCCGGATAGGGCAAGATATGACAAAACAACGATGTATAAATTACCAAGGGCATATGAGGGAGGGGGGAAGGGGGAGGGAGGAGGGGAAAAAAAAGAGGACCTGATGCAAGGGGCTTAAGTGGAGAGCAAATGCCTTGAGAATGATTGGGGCAGGGAATGTATGGATGTGCTTTATACAATTGATGTATGTATATGTATGGATTGTGGTAAGAGTTGTATGAGTCCCTAATAAAATGTAAAAGAAGAAAAGAGAAAAAAATGATTAGGGCAAAGACTGTACAGATGTGCTTTATACAATTGATGTATGTATATATATGAACTGTGAAAAGAATTGTATGAGCCCCAATAAATTGTTAAAATTAAAAAAAAAAAAAAAAGAAGGTCGAGATGGGTCAGAACCGACTTGGTATCCTAGCCACAAACAGCAGCCGCTCTTTACCGGAATAGGAAGTCTCACCTGCGAACGCGACGCTGCAGTGGAGAATGACGAGGAATCCGCGAAACGTCTCACCACATGGATGAATGGTGGGGTGGGGAGCGGGGGGAACATTTTGCTGAGTGAAACAAGGCACTCACAGAAGGGCAAAAATTGTATGAGGGCACTATCATAAACCCTTAAGAACAGGTCTCTGTGCTCAGAAAGAAGCATTCTTGGATGGTTTGGGGGGGGTGTCGGGGAGAGGGAGATCACTTAGTAGAGAGTAGACATGGATTCACTTGGGGGGACGGCAGAGGCAATATACAATCAGGGGGAGGCCAATGCAACATGGCCAAGGCAAAGGAAGGTACTGGGAGGGCCCCAGGAGTCAAAGACAGTCACAGAAAACACTTATACAGGAGCCTGTCATGCAGGACGAACCCCACTGTACAGATGCATGCTTAGTTTTATATGTATGCTGAACCAGTAGGGGTGGTACATGGTAGCACCTGCCCTAGCCTGTGTTGGTTTGGGAGGAAAGTTCTACATACATATGTGTGTGTCCTGCAGAATATATATATATATATATATATATACATACACACGCACGCACACATACATATACATATATACATATATATGTTTATATGTATACACACACATAGATAGTATACCTTGACTTTCTTTTATATCAGGTGGTGGCCACAAGCAATCCCCCTTAAGAAAGTTGACAATTGGCTTCTCAGAACATTAAAAATAATATATATTTGATAATATATATTCATCTGATAAGTTCTTCTGCAATCCAAATATGCAATTGCTTGGAAAACAACAGTTAGGAAGGAAAAAGACAGGTTCCAACAAGGAGAACAGCACAGGGTGGATTATGGTTCGGATTTTACAGTTTTCCTAGTGTATCACCCATGTCAGAAATCTGCTCCTCGGCCAGTTGGCTGCTCGGAGCTTAAAGAAGTTCCTTCTCTTCCCTGGTTTCATTTCACCTGCTTTTTATTTTAATAGACAGCCTATTAGTGGTTACCAGAGTCAGTATAGAGAAAGTCAGGGCTGGAGGATAGGGGTGATGGAGAAACCACATGGATCATGGAACGGGAACTTGCAAACAGATTCTTGTCATTGCTGCCACTGAGGCTTAAGCCTGTAAATAACTGAACAGGCAAAAGTTGTACAGGGGGATGTGCAAGGGGACTTCAGAGTTTGTGGGAAACTTCCATCACTTTAAAACGTATCTGCCGTCATCCCTGGGGCCATTTCTAGCTGCTGATCCGTTTGCTGGGCAGCTCTTCCTCCTGCATGACCGGGACCAGGCCCTTCAGGAACCCTTATAGGGCTGAGAAGGGCTTGATAAGCTTGGCGAGGTGGGTCCTGCTTGGCTCTCTGTGGTCTCCAGGTCGTAGTCTGGCTGCTTGGTCATCTCAGGAGAGCTTAAGTCAGGTTGGCTCTGGCTTTGAGCTGAGGAGGTGCCAGGCGTCTTGGGCAGAAGACACCGCTGTATGGAAGGAAAGGAAACAAGGGGGGGGGGGTGTTTCTCATGTCACCTTCTTGATCCGTCCAATATGCTCTAATATCAACGAGGCCGTTCCCTTGGTGATCCCGAACACTGGCGTACCGCGTTTCCCCAGTCTGGATCCCGGCACCGTGTCTGCGCCTGCTGCTCGGCTGCAGGGAGGTGGGGGATGGGGGGGTGGGGGGGCAGGGCTCAGGGAGTTTCCCCCAGCCTTTTGCTTCTTTGCAGGTGTTTTGTCTGGGGCAACACGCTTTTTCCTCTGTTAGTTGACTTCACTCTCTAAATCCCTGCCAGGTGAGCTTGAAGAAACAGGTCCCCTTGAGTCAGGCATCGCTTTGTTCCTGCAGCCGCGCGGCCTCCTGCTTGCCGGCTCTTGACTCTGTCTGGCAGATTGTATCTAGCTACAGAGGAGCCCACAAATGGGGCAGAGTTGTGCCAACTGCTCCATCATCACCAAGCGAACCACTTGAGGGGATGGCCCCCTGGGTGGCGGGTGGAGGACCGCAGTCTTGGCACTCGGGGGGGACATCTGGGTCAACCGGCATAGCATAACCCGTGAAGACAATGTTCGCCATCCTACTTTGGCGAGTGCCAACTGGATTTGGGGGTTGTAGATTGGGCAGAGGGTTGACATTTCAGACCATCAAGTCTGTATGCAGCAGTTGGAATCCCTCATCAGCCTCCCCTCCTGTATTCCATCCCAGGGTCCCCACCTGACTTCCCTTCTCCCCCCAATGGATCTCCCTTTCACGCCAGTCTATCCATGCTTTTAAGGGAGCCCCAGCGGCTCTGGTTCCCATTGGGTTGCTAACCTCCAGTCTTGTCACCCTGGTAATCCATTGCTTCCTCTTCCCATCCTTGCCGCCTCTCCTCGGGAGCCTCCGAGCCTGGTGTGCAAGCCTTTGTCTTGACCTTTATCTTTCTAGTGGTGGAATCATGCAATACTTGAACTTTTGGTCGTTGACTGATTCCACCCAGCCTAGGGATCCGCACGTCCGTCCACGGGAAGAGGGGCTCCGTGGGTTCCTCGTGGTTTTTCAGGGAAGATGTTATTCCCCTACACAGTAGAATGGCCCAAACGTGATCTCTTTTTCTACTGATGGGGGGGCCCTTTCCAACGTCTTGCTCCTCGGAGCAGGGCAGCCATGACCACGGGAGTGCTTATCTCTGTCCATGTTCGGGCTCTTACCTCCTGAGAGTATACACCCAGCAGAGAGGTTGCTGGCTTGTGGGGAATTTCTATTCCCAGTTGTCTGAGGTAGCACCTTATCACGCTCCACCATCATGTGGCAGCTGGATCTTGAAAGCTTGGGAGGAACCATCTCCTCACACCAAGCTTCTTCTCAGAGCCCAGGAGAACCTTGCAGTGCACCGAGCCTGCACTCACACCACCTCCTCTGCCAGGCACACCCTTCCTGCCGCCTTTCTCATCATCTGGCCCCACCTTACTTCTGGCTCAAAACAAACCCAAACCCCAGGACTGTGAAGTCAGACCCTGCAGGGAAGAGTAGAATTGCCCTATGGAAGCAGGCAGCCATGCCTTCCTCCCACCTGATCGAAAACTGTCCCGGCCACTCCTGTGGGTCACTGCCGTGTCCTGTTTCCACCCCGCACCACGAGGGAGGGGAAAGCAGCCTCTTGCTTACAGCACTCAGTGACCTGCACTAGAATGTGAGTGTCCGTGGGCAGGCGGACAGCGAGTCCCCATTTCCAGGTGAGGAAACAGACTTCGAGAAATCACCCTGCCATCTTTGTTTCTGGTTCTCTCAGTCAGAGGTCTCGAGGGCTAGGCTGACCGTTTGATGTCCAAAGCCGCCTGGTGAGTTGTGGGCAAAGGTTAAAACAGGGCTTTGAGCCAGTTCAGTCCTGGCCAATGACGTGAAACTGGAACAGACTGTTAAAAACTGTGAGTGACCCAGAATCTAACTGGAACGGAGGAATGACAGATGGGAGCCACAGACTGGGGGACACGGCAGAGGCGTAGTGAGCGAGCCCTTCCAGGAGACCAACACATCCTGACCTTGCACTGCTGCCCGGACTGAGAAGAGCAACACACAAAAAGCAGCGCGGTAGACACTCATCTTTGAGCTGGGCGCCGTTGCTCTTGACTCAGTCAGGCAAGAGAGTTGGGTGCTACACAGTGAACACAGTGCCCTTGCTGGCACCGAGGAAGGTTTCGTTTCTAGCAGGGCTTTGACCTGTCATGTGTCCTGCTCTTTTTATGATGATTTGGGAATCCATACATATATCCTATCATTCCATAGTTCAGGCACGTCCATAGTTCAGGCAGCAGGATTGTCCATTTGCTACCACTGTTGTCAAACACTTATTTTCTACATGGACTCCTTGACATTGTCTCCCCTTCACCCTGCCGCCACCACTGTACCCACAATCCCTTATTCTATTTGTATCTCTATAGGTTCATCAGTCCTGAGTTTCAGAAACAGCAAGTCAAGAGGGTGACCCCCAATGGCCTAACCCCTCTGAGATAACCCCCTAATACGTACAACCAAACACCAAACAAAACAATATACCCAAAATACAGGACATTTTGGAAACCAGATCAGGTCCAGCATGATCTGGCGGTGGGGTGGTGGTGGTGGTTGTCGGAGAGTTTTAATTGTTCAAGTAAACTTTATACTTCTAATTCACTCTGTTTAGTAACCACTTTGCTCCCATCCCTCAATTGTGGATGGAGGGAATTCCCTGGAGGCATAGTTCCTATGTAGTTCTGCAAATGGACCTTGGGCTTCCACTGCCATGCACAGCCTTCTGCAAACCAGAGTCTACACTGTAGTCCCTCCTTCAACTTCCGCTTGTACGCTTCACAATCCCTCTGTGACTGAAGGTGGTGTGCTTCTTCCACGGGGACTTAGTTGACAGCTCACTTAGATGACTGCTTGTTTGGAGACAAGTCTTTAAGACACCAGATGCTCTTTTAACTAATAGCCAGACACCACCCAAGTTCTTCACCACATTTTGCTACAGCGCCCATATCTCCTGTGCTCCCTTCCCAAGAGCGAGTATCGAGCGAGGCCATGATGTAAAAACTAATAGTTCTTAAGTTGGAGTTAGTGTAAGTTAGTGTAAGCCCCAAACCCATCCCTGGATCTCTGTTTTTTGTTTGTTTGTTTTTTGTAATGTTTCTTGTTCTGTTAGCTTTCTGACTCACCCACATTTTAAAAAATGTGGACTCGCCTTGTTGTCACTTTCTCAGCCATGGCTGAACTGGGCAGAACCAATTTGAAGTCTTGGATTAAAACTACCCACAAAACCCACGGCGATCAAGCCAATTCTGACTTATCGCCACCCTCCACCCGTCTTCTGAGATGACACCTTTTTAAGCAGGGGAAGACAGCCTCATCTTTCTCCCCTGGAGCAGCTGGTGAGTTCGAACCATCAACCACGCAGGGAGCAGCCCAACACCCAGCCCACATCGCCCCCGGGGATCCTTCAACCCACTGGCAACAAGGACCGCATCGTTTGAGGGAGAGGCTTGGAGACAATGGGTACCTCCTGTTTCTCCTTCCAGTTCTGCCCACTCATTGACACGCCTGCCCGGGTCCTGCCTGGGCATCTTATGACTCTGGTGGTTTTTCGATTTCATCATTTCTTCTGTGCTTATTCACTGGGATTCTTCTGTACGAGAGACGTGTCCCTTGATTCCCGATTAATGATTTGTTTATTCAGCATCGACTTACATCAGTTAAGTATGGGCTCTTCCATAAGTAGTTGACTCTTTGGCTGAATTTCCAAAATGATGACTGTGTGTGTGTGTGTGTGTCACATTGTTCCGGTGTGGTCCTGTATGTGTGTGTGTGTCACATTGTTCTGGTGTGGTCCTGTGTGTGTGTGTCACATTGTTCCGGTGTGGTCCTGTGTGTGTGTGTGTGTATCACATTGTTCCGGTGTGGTCCCGTGTGTGTGTGTCACATTGTTCCGGTGTGGTCCTGTGTGTGTGTGTGTCACATTGTTCCGGTGTGGTCCTGTGTGTGTGTGTCACATTGTTCCGGTGTGGTCCTGTGTGTGTGTGTGTGTGTGTCACATTGTTCCGGTGTGGTCCTGTGTGTGTGTGTGTGTGTGTGTCACATTGTTCCGGTGTGGTCCTGTGTGTGTGTGTCACATTGTTCCGGTGTGGTCCTGTGTGTGTGTGTGTGTGTCACATTGTTCCGGTGTGGTCCTGTGTGTGTGTGTCACATTGTTCCGGTGTGGTCCTGTGTGTGTGTGTGTGTCACATTGTTCTGGTGTGGTCCTGTGTGTGTGTGTGTGTGTGTGTGTGTGTGTGTCACATTGTTCTGGTGTGGTCCCATGGGTGTTCTTCCCACAGGTCGGCTCCTGTGTCCCTTGGACATTTTTGCTTTGTTTCGAGCATGCTCCGACACCACAAGATGATCCCATCCTGCACGTTCATGTCGTGTTTGCCCTGCCCCAGCCCTAGGGGGTTAGCCACTTGCCCAGGGAGTCCTGGTTCCTTGAAGGGACACGGTATTTAAGAACCAAGATCTGGGTGTGCTCATTGCTGCGGGAGTGCCGTGGCTTCCGGCCCTCCATAGACGGCCACGGGAAATAGGTATGAAACCACGATGTCTCAGAAGAAAGGGGCTGGCAACACACTTCCCCAAAACCAGTCATGACAAACCTTTTACCCATAGTGCACCGTTCTATGCGGACACATGAGGCTGCCAGGGGTGGGAACCAACAGGATGCCAGCCCGTGTTTCCATGCACATCTCTGTCCTCTTTGTTTCTAGCTACCGTGACACAGGTGAGAGACGAAACTCAAAGGGACTCTTCTGGGGCTCTCGAGCTTGCTGCCTTTCACGGGCTTGGGCCTGGTCACTTCTTGCGTGCTGGTTTCAGCGAAAAGCACTTGAACTTTCCTTCTCTAGCAGATGTCTGGCCTTACCCAGGTTCTCCAGCATTTGCATCAAAACCCAACCAAACCAAACCGACTGTGGTCAAGTTCACTCTACGGCCTGCGGTGTTGAACCTCTGGCCTTTGGGTCAGTAGCTAAGCACCTAACCATTGCTGTCACCATGGCTCCTCTAGCTACACAAGCAGCAGGTGGCAATAAGTGAGTTCACACTGATAACTCAAGTAATCAAACAACCAAACTCACGGCCATCCAGTGGATTCCAACTCGTAGTGACCTTCGAGGACGGGTGGAGCCTCCCCTGTGGGTGACTGTGTTGGACAGGGTTCTCTAGAGAGACAAACCAGATTGCTAGTAATTATAAATAAATATATTTATAAAGATAGATATATAATACAAGAAATGAACCATTAAATTATATACAGATAGATAATACAAGAAATTAACAGTTAAATTATAAAGCAGTGAGACACTAGCAGTCCTTTAAGGCTTGAGAGCCGCCAGTTGCCAGTCCCCTTCTATAGAGAGAGCTGGGCATATATCCAGGCAGCAAACAGCAAGGCAAATCACCAACTGTCGGTCCCCAGCTACAGAGACGAACATTTCAATCATGTGGGATTAAAGGGATCTCAACTTACAGCGACACAGTCCACAGGCTAGGCATCCCACAGGTAGTGTACCCCTTTAAACTGAGGCACAGAACAACCAAGGTGAGGCTCACCGAGCCATTTATCCCTCTGCCCTTCAGTTAATCCTACTTGTGTTTATCAGCCAGGCTGGCACAATAAACTATAGCAGTGACTGAGACTGTAACCCTTGAAGGGAGAAGAAAGCCTCATCTTTCTCCTGTGAAGCAGCTGGCAGGTTTGAACTGATGACCTTGCAGTTAGCAGCCCAATAAGTAGCCACTACACCACTAAGGCTCCAGTCAGCCCCACAGTACTGAGTCTTTGCTTATCTGTAGCTTGCTCCTTCAATAGGGACTCACTTTCTCTACAGTCTTTACCTATTAAGTAATTGTGTACTTATTTGTTGTTGTTAGGTGCCATGGGATCCACTCTGACCCATGGAGACCCGCTTTGCAACAGAACCAAACTCTGTCCGGTCCTGCGCCAGCCCGGTTCCTCTGCCTGAGCCCATTGGTGCAGCCGCTGTGCCCATCCATCCGGTCAACGAGATTGCCCAAAGTCTGTAAGACAAGATCTCTCCATCCTTGCCTCTCAGGAGCGCTCTGGCCGTACTTCTTCCAACGCAGGTCGGTTTGTCCTTCCAGCAGCCCGCGGTACTTCTGATGTTCTTCGCCAGCACCACAATTCGAATGCGTCGATTCTTCTATGGTCTTCCTTATTCAATGTCCAACTGCCACATGCCTTTGAGGCCATGACCATGCTTGCTCTTCAAGGCTCTAAAGAGGTCTTGTACAGCAGAGTTACTTATTTACAACGTGCTTACGGATTTTCTTGTTGGCTCCATCCTAGAGCATAAGTGCTTTCAGAATTAACTTATATCCGCAGGGAGGGAGCCGTGGTGGCCCTGCGGGTTAAGATTGGAACTCATCAGCTCTGAGGGAGCAAGATGAAAGCGTGTGTGTGTGTGTGTGTGTGTGTGTGTGTGTGTGTGGCGGTTACATAATTGCGGGTCGACTTGAGGGTGTTAGGAGTGAAGGGCTGGAGTCAGCTTGTCAACGAGGTCGTAGCTTGATTGGAGGGCTACTGAGATAAATGACTCTCTGAAGGGGGCCTCCCTCTCTCTCTGTCTGCACCTTCCTGTGGACAAGCCACACTTGATGAGCTGGAGGAGCCGCGTGGAGACCCACGCCAGCGCCGAGATGCTTCCACCACCATTGGATCCACAAGACGGCCCCCACAGGACTGTGATCTTCCTGCCTTTTACATCACTGCAAGTGACTGCCTGCGTCTGAAGAGGGATTAATGGACTAGTATCGGACTTACGGACTTGATCTGGACCAGGCTGGGCTGTTTTCTCAATATACGATTGCTCTTTGATAGTCAGCTCTCTCTGACACACATTTCAGTGTCTCTGGCTTCGTATCTCTTGTCAGCCCAGGCTAACGCGGTTTGCTTCTGCAAAGATGTACAGTCTGGGAAGCCCTTTGTGGGTCAGTTCTACTCTGTCCCGAGCGCTTGCTGCTGCGGAGCCCATGCTGATTCATCGAGACTCCCTGGGGGGTTTCCAAGACTGTAGCTGTTGGCAGGAGCAGCCACCTCAGGGTTTCTCTCAAGGAGCTGCTGGTGGTTTCAGCCTGGTACAAACAAACCTGTGCGTGTGCATGTGCGTGTGTGCGTGTGTGTGTGTGTGTGGTGAGGGGAGCATGGAATTGGCCTTTGGGCACCACTTTGAGACCTGCCTGCTCTGGGACAGCTGTCAGAGAACCCACTTGCTGATAGGGAGGGGGCCCGTAGGAGGTTCCGGGTCAGACCTCTGGGTGGGGGTAGGGGAGGGGGCGTGGGAAGTATTGCTCTTGCAGGGGTGCGGACCCATTCGCTGAGAGTGGGCCCAGACTGGGCGGGAGGGCTCCTGTGGGCGGGGGCCCTTGGCAGCCGAACCTGCTGGGCAGGTGTGCTGGCCCAGGCATGCAGCGAGGGCAGGTAGTGGCAGGAGTGGGGAGGCTGCAGGCACACTTGGCCTCCAGATGGGACCAAGCTTGGTTGGAGGAGGGGGGGGGGCAGGGCTGGCTGGGCCTGAACTTCAAACTCAACAAAACTCAAGCTCATTGTCATCGAGTGAATTCCAAGTCAATGCCACCCTATCGGACAAGGTTAGAACTGCCCCTGAGAGTTTCCAAGACTCAACTGATTACAGGAGTAGAAAGCCTGGTCTTTCTCCCATGGAGCAGCTGGTGGTTTTGAACTGCCGACTTTTCGGTTAGCAACCTAATGCGTGACCACGAAAAAACAAAGAACAAAAACTCCATTGTCACCAAATAGTTTCTGACTCACGACGACCTTACAGGCCAGGGAAGAACTGCCCCCTGTGGGGTCTGAGACTGTCACTCCTTATGAGAGTAGAAAACATTATCTTGATCCAGCGTAGCGGTGGGTGGTTTGGAACTGCCAGCTGTCCGACTCATAACCACTGTGCGGCCAGGGCTCCTCAGACCTGAGCCTCGCTCCCCTGACTTCGGCCGGGGACACTGTGGTGGCCAATAGTGCCACACCTAACCGTGGCTGAGCTCTCGCTGTGTGCCAGATTCTGTGCGTCCTCAACTCACAGCTTAGGCCTGGGGGGGGGAGGGGTTAAGCCCATTTTACCAATGACCTGGCGCTGTTTGACAAAAAACAAACAACAACCGAAAATCCCTTATGCTAACAAACTGAAGTGCATTCTCTCCATTTCTATTACATTCAAAACAACAAACACTGCCATCCAGGCAATTCCAACCAAGTAGAATTGCCCCATGTGGATATCTGCGGGTGTAACACTTCAAGGGAACAGAAAGCAACATCTTTCTTCCAAGGAGCAGCTGGTGGCTTTGAACAGCAGACCTGGTGGTTAGCAGCCCTGCTGGGAACCCACAGTGGCCCCAGGGCTCCTATCCAGGGTTTATGGTTATTTTCAGGTGTCATCCACCGAGTCGGTTCCGAGCACAGCAACCCCCTTGTACAGCAGAAGGAAACACTGCCTGGTCCTGAGCCACCGGGACCATTGTCTTTGTGTCGGAGCCCATGGCTGCAGCTGTGGTGTCCCTCCGTCTCCTTCAGGGTCTTCCCCTTTTTTGCTGCCCCTCTACTTGACCAAGCATGATGTCCTTCTCCAGGGACTGGTCTCTCCGGGCAACATGTCGAAAGTACGTGCATGAGCAGTCTCGCCGTCCTGGCCTCTAAGGAGCACTCTGGCTGTCCTTCTTCCAAGACAGAATTGTTTGTTCTTTTGGCAGCCCGTGGTCCTTTCAATCGTCTTCACCAGCACCAAAATTCACATGCATCGATTCTTCTTCCATCTCCATAATTCAATAGGAATAATCACATCGTGATGTAACTGTCAGGTTGCACCGTTACAGGACTGCTGATCACAGAGAATCAAGGCCTAGCCAAGTCAGGATGCTTGAGGAGACACCATTCAGTCCATGGAAAGGCCAGGGAGGCTCACAAAGAGCATAGCTTGTCAGGGACAGTCGATGGCGAAGTGTCCGAGCAGGGATTTGAACCAAGGGCACCTGGCTTCAGAGTCTGCCCATCTCTGTACAAAGGAAGAGAGCACTCCTATCTTCCAGGAGAGGATGGCTAGTGCAGGGTCCCCCCTCTCCCCCCTGCATAGGGAGCCACAGGAAGGTTAGCAGCAGGGTAGAAGGCTGGTCTGACATTTCAGAAATATCCTGCTGCTGCCAGTGGGGAGGGATGGAGCTGGGAGATCTTCCGGAGACAGCTGAAGTATTCCCGAAAGGGGTGCTGGGGCCTGAGTCCCCAGGGGCCCAGTTCATGGGAAAGACTGGGAGGCAGTGCGGGTGATGGGCACTGGGCCCTGGGCACTGGGCCCTGGGCACATGGCAGGAAGAGGGGCCAGGAGGTGAGAATGCTGCCGCCTGGGAGGTGTGAAGGAGCTATCTCCCACAGTTGGGTGTGACTTCCCCATGAAGGAGGAGGGGAAGAAGGGTGACCTTTGTCCAGTGCCCCCTTGAATGGGGATCCTTCTTCATCAGGGAGGGCTTGGTGTGTGTGTGTGTGTGTGTGTGTGTGTGTGGTTGTTCTGAGGGTCCCTCTAAGCACTAAAGCTTTAACAACCATCCCCCAACTTTCTGGTGGGGGTGTCTTGGTCAAGCCTCATTGGCTGCGCTGCTCCCACAAGCATCTCTGATTGGTTGAAGCAAGGCTCCTCCTCCCCCCTCCCCCAGGGAGCCTTCAGCACTGGGCCTAAGGGGCATCCTAGAGAGACTACACAGGACATGACTGGCCCTAGGTGTCCCTCGAGGTCCCTCATCACGAGAGTCTCACAGTACCCACCCCCCAGCCCCCTGACACCCTCAGGTTCATCGCCCCTGGGGCACCCTCTCCCCACCCACTGCCACAGGGCCAAGATCGACAGGACCAAAGGTCACTGTCCCAGTGAAGGTTGTAACACCCAGGTCTTGCCCCACCTGCAGCCTGTGGACTTCTGGGCTCTGGATGAGGGAGCTGGACCTGGCCCGGGGCCCTGGGACCTGGTGGGTGGGCCATTCAGGATCAGCAGGACTGGCCATTTCCTAGGAGCGAGGCTGCTGGGACAGGCGTTGGACAAAGACTGGAGACAACTGTGGGAGAAAGACCAGAGCCGACCGCAGGCTAGAGAGACAGTGACCGTGAGACAGCCACAGAGACTGAGAGTTCGCATGAAGGAGATACAGATCTGACACTCACAATCTCTCTGCCTCTTGCTCAGCGGACACCTATTGGGCACCAACGGCAAATGCCAACTCCTGTCCCCATGTGGCTGACAGTCTGGTTCGATCACAGCCTAGAAACAGGAAAAATGCGTAAATCACATTGTCCAGTGCGACAAGGGTGGGAGAGACCTGGGACCTGACCCCAGGGGGTGAGATGAACCTCACCCGCCTTCTCTCGGGGCTGGAGGTTCCTGCCCGCCTTCGTCCGCCCTTCCCCCCATGGGTCCCAGGCCAAGGCCCTGGGCTAGGGGTCTCTGGCCACAGAGGCTCCCGATGCAGACCCCTGGTTCCCCGCGCTGTCCCAGCTTTCCCTCGGGGGGACGTACTTGGGTACTTGGAACTGAGGTGGGCGGTAGGTGGGGAGCGGCCAGAGGCCAGGCGCGGAGGACAGCGGGACCGCTGGTGGGGAGGGGCTGGAGAACCCTCCTCTCCTCGTGTCCCCAGGTCTCCCCAACTGCGAGGGCAGCCCAGGACTGGAGGAGGAGGCGCGGACTCGCCAGTGCCAGTCGCCGCCGGGGCGCGCTCCGCTGCCGCGGCGGGTGGCACAGGCTGGCAGCCTCGGGCTGGGTGCCCGGTCCCCGAGGGGAGGGGGCATTTGCTGCCGCCCGCGAAGTCCCGGCCGCGTCGGGCCCGCCCCGAGCCTCCCGCCTGCAGCCCCGCCCCCTCGCAGCAGCCGCTCTTTTTGCTCTGGGCTGCGCGGCGGCGGCGGCTGGGGCGCCCCGCGGAGCGCTAGGGTGAGTAGGACGCAGCGGGGCCAGGGGGCGCGGGGCTCGGGCTGGCCGGGGCGGAGGGTGCCCCTGGGTGCCCTCGTGGTCGGCCAGAACAACACCCCTTGCTGTGGGCTCCCGGGTCTTTCCCGAAGGCCTCCAGCGCGCGGGAAGCCGGCAGCGCTGGGCTGAGTGCGGGCCCCCGGGTGAGGGGAGTCGGGAGCCCGGAGCGCGTGGACCTCACCTTTCTGGGCAGCGCTACGGCCAGTTTCACTGCTTCAGTCCGGCCACCGGGCGAGTGGGCCGTGGGGTCCAGGCCGGAGCCGAGCGCTCGGCGCTGAGTCTCCAGCCGAGCTCGGGTCTGAGAGGTTTGGTGTCTCACCTCCCCACCCCCAGCGCGTGGAGCCCTGGACTCCTTGTCTGTCTGTCTATACGTGCGTGCCGTTCCCAGTGTGTGACTGAATCTGCCTTGCTTCCATGTGTCGTCGCGGGAACGGAGACTGGTCCCCTCCCTCCTTACTTCTGGGCCTCTCCTAGCTGTTCAGAGGGGCTTGCTCCGTGTCCGCTCTGAGCGGCACCTCGGGTTCTCAGAAGTAAAGTGGGAGTAAGGGGAGTCGTCCGGAGATGAAAGGGTGCGGACGCAGGTGGGAGGTGTCATTATGCTTTAATGACCTGTGTGCCCCTTCGGTGCGCCGTGGATGCTGCCGGCTGCCCTCTGGCACTGTCTGACAGCGTGGGCATCGGGAATGGATGAAGGGGCTTGGTCCCGCGCAGAGCCCTGCAGAGTGTGAGTTGCTGGGTGAGGTGGTGTGGGTGGAGGTGGGGAAATGTGGTTGTGTGCCCCCATTCGCAAGCGGCTGGATTTGTGTTTCTGTGTTGCTGGGCCGTGTGAGTGCATTTTCTTGCTTCCTCTGTGATTGGTAGGGCCCTGGTGGTGGCGTCGCAGTGGGTAAATGGTCAGGGACACCAGCCGCTCTGGGGTAGAATCTGGGTTGAGTTGGGTGGTGGGAGGCTCTTGACCTTTCTCTGTGTCTGTGCGTGTGAATCACTGAATTTGTGTGTAGCATCTGAGAATGATGGACTATGCCGCTGGGTATCCGGCTTGTGGGTGAGTTTTGGGTGTCCCTTTTGTGTGTCGCCCCAACCCCTTGTGTATGTCTATCTCTATGGGCACCCTGCTTCCATCTCCAGCACGCCCTTGGCCCCAGTGTGCATGTAGAAAGCGCGAGGGTTAGGATCCTTTCCCTGGGACGGGAAGCTGTGCGCTGTTCTGTGTCCAATTCCTAAGGCCGCGGGGATGGGGTGGGGTGGGGGGGCAGGAGGGCGATCAGCCTGACTCTGGGCCTGGCCTCTCCGCAGACTTGGGGTGGGCAGCCCATGGAGCCTGGGCTGCTGCGGCCGGCGCCGGTCAGCGAAGTCATCGTCCTGCACTACAACTACACTGGCAAGCTACGTGGCGCTCGCTACCAGCCGGGCGCGGGGCTGCGCGCCGACGCCGTCGTGTGCCTGGCCGTGTGCGCATTCATCGTATTGGAGAACTTGGCCGTGTTGGTCGTGCTGGGGCGCCACTCGCGCTTCCACGCGCCCATGTTCCTGCTCTTGGGCAGCCTCACGCTGTCTGACATGCTGGCCGGCGCGGCCTACGCCGCCAACATCCTCCTGTCCGGGCCGCTCACGCTACGCCTCTCGCCGGCGCTTTGGTTCGCGCGCGAGGGAGGAGTCTTCGTGGCGCTCGCCGCGTCGGTACTGAGTCTCCTGGCCATCGCGCTCGAGCGCCGCCTCACCATGGCGCGCCGGGGACCAGCTCCCGCCGCCCGTCGGGGTCGCACGTTAGCGCTGGCGGCCGCTGCTTGGGGCGTATCGCTGCTCATCGGACTGCTGCCGGCCTTCGGGTGGAACTGCCTGGGCCACCTGGAGTCCTGCTCCACTGTGCTGCCGCTCTACGCCAAGGCCTACGTGCTCTTCTGCGTGCTCGCCTTCGTCTGCATCCTGGCCGCCATCTGTGCGCTCTACGCGCGCATCTACTGCCAGGTGCACGCCAACGCGCGGCGCCTACGCGCGAGGCCCGGGGCTGGCGGAGGCTCCCTGCACCGAGCACGCGGCACGCCTCGCACGCTGGCGCTGCTGCGCACACTCAGCGTGGTGCTCCTGGCCTTTGTGGTGTGCTGGAGTCCCCTCTTCCTGCTGCTGCTGCTCGACGTGGCGTGCCCGGCGCGCGCCTGCCCGGTTCTCCTGCAGGCCGACCCCTTCTTGGGCCTGGCCATGGCCAATTCGCTTCTGAACCCCATTATTTACACGCTTACCAACCGCGACCTGCGCCATGCGCTCCTACGCCTGGTCTGCTGTGGCCGTCGCCCCTGTGGTCTAGGTCCCGGAGATTCCCAGATGCCCGGGAGTGCGGTGGGGGTTTCGGGCGGTCTGCGCCACTGGCTGCCTTCTGGCAGCTCCAGCCGTTCTGAGCGCTCGCTGCCCCGTCGGGATGGACTGGACACTAGCGGCTCCACTGGCAGCCCGGGCGCACCCACAGCCGCCCAGACCCTGGTGCCCGCGCCCTCTGCAGACTGACGCACGCAGGCCCACCACGCCTCCTCCCCGCGTGCAGACTTTTTCTTTTTAGGTAAAGGATGGAGTCGGCAAGGCAGCAGAAGGACGCAGACAGGGTAAATGTCAATGGAAGCAAAACCCCATTTCCTGCGAACTTATATGTACCAAGCATCACATCAGGCCCTAGGGACGCAACAGTGCACAAAACAGACAACGGGGTGCCTGAAGAAATACAGCAGACACGTCCGTCCGTGACAATGTGAAGGTGGTGTCCGTGATGAAGGACCTGAAGGAAGAGCCTTCTGGGTGGAAGGAACAGCAGGTGTGAAGCCCCCCCCCCTCCAGGCTGGTGTGTTTGGTGAAAACAAGGATCCTGGTGTGTGGGGATCAGTTCCCCAGTGGGGGGAGCAGCCAGAGACAATGGTAGGGAGGTGATCACATGTGTAGGGAGGAGGGCCTTGTGTATGTGTGGTTGGGGGAGGGGTGAGCAAGGGTGGTCTTGGGACTTGCTCAGTGACATGGGACATCAAAGGTTCTGGGCAGATAGAGGCTCCAGGTAACCAGGCTCAGGTGTTCACAGACTCCCCCTGGCCATCATGGAGACAGGTTATGGAGGGCCCAGGACTTGCGCTGGCCCAAGGAAACCATAACGCAGACCAGGCCCATACTGGATCCATTGTGGCAGCAGCTGAGAGACTTTCTGAGGAGTTGGGCAACATGGGGTGAGGGGAAGCAAAGAGTCAAGAGTGGCTCCCCCAGTTTGGAGGCCAGGAGCCAGGGACGGGCACCCCTTTGTTGTATCCATTCTGCCCAATCCTGCCTGAGCTTCTTAGTTCTTGGAGTACAGTGTCAGCTCCTTTGTTGTATGAAATAATACAAATAAACTTCAAATCCAGAGCAATTACAATGTATTGTACCAGCTAGTCACCTCCATTTGACAGATGATGTGACTGAGGTTCCAAGCCCTCAGTGGCCTCCCCGAGGGTTTGAGCAGGATTCCAGGCCTAGGGTGTCAAGCTCCCAGGCACAGGAGGCTGCACGTCTAGGTCTGGTTCCACTGGATGCTTTCCAATTTGCCATTCCCAGCCCCCTCCCCTGCCAAGGGCTGTATTCACAGCCTGGGGCACTGCCAGGCCCCTTTGTGCCCATAAAAGGCTTCAAGCAGTCTAGCAATGTCCCCAGACACATTCCTGACCCCTGAGCCACAGTGAAGCTCGTTGATCTGGCCCAGGGAAAGGTGGGGTTATTGGATCAACATTGCGGTGTGCCACCTGGCGGAGCAGTCTCAGAACTACAGGTGGCCAGACAAAGGTGATTCAGGCTGGGGTCCGGCTCTGAGGAGGGCCATCTCAGGTCTGGCCTACAGACTACACATCTGAAACAAACAACCTATTTCCTGAAACACATGCCCACACAAGCTTGGTGCCAAGGTGCTTTCAGGACTGGACCCAGTTCCTGAACTTCCAAGGGAACCTGGAATCTTGCACAAAGCACCTTGCCCCAATTGTCTGACCCAAACCCACTGAGTCCATTTCGACTCAGGGTGACCCTATAGGGAAGAACTGAAATGCTCCCTAAGCTTGCCAAGGCTGCAAATCTTGACAGGAGCAGAGTTTCAACTTTCAACCGGGGAGCCCGGTGGGTTCAAACTCTTGACCCTGTGGTGAGCAACCCAATGCATAACCAATTCGGCCGCCAGGACTCCTTTGATGGCGTGATGGTAAAGGCTGTACAGATTTTATCCACATGTCACAACAAACCCACCCCTGTTCCTGGGCACCTTCTAGATCCTCTGAGTAAATGAGCTGAGATGAACTTACTCCTGGTCTCATAACTTGGACATTGTTGCATGTTTTTTCACATGTCGTGTTCCTCTGTTCTTCTGTTTCTCAGTTGAGATGGATGGACACTTGCTCTTTCTAACTGGTAGCGGAGTATTTCATAGTGGCTGGGCCACTTCCTCCCCCCTAGGGAGAGTCCAATTCTCAGGGAGCAGTGACTAGCGTGCCACCTGCGGCAGGTGTGCCAGTGTATCTTGGGGGGCGACGAGGAGGGGTGGAACCCCACAAGGGGCACCGCTGGGTCACCGGGCGTGTATGTTTGCTTTTAGCATAAGCGAGCTTGCCGTGGGGCGAGCGCGAGGAGGCTGCGCTTGTCTCCGCCTAGGAAACAGCGCCCACTCTGGAGGGCTCCGGAAAAGCCGGTCGGGGCGAAGAGGGTGGAGGAAGCCCCCGCCCCTTGACTCCAGGTTCCGGTTTAATCCCAACCCAAACAAAACAGAACTCCCTGCCCTTGAGTCCATTCCAACTCGTGGACATCTCAGACCTCGGAAATTCGTAGACTCCTTTCTTAGATCAACAGCTCAGCTCAGCGTTTCCCCAACCTCCGTCCCTTCCTACCCTTTAGGTATGGCACGCAATGGATTCCAATTAGGCTAAACTTTAAAAAAATAATAAATACAAATAACATTTATTTAAAAGTTAACTCTATATCCTCTACGGCTTAACTTGCAACTCAGTACCCCTTGTCTTAAAAAAAGGGTGGGGAATATTCTAGATGGCTTGCTAAGCCTTCGCAAGGAGTATCCCCAAAAACCTAGCAGGGCGATGCTGTTGCTTTTCCTGGGAGGCCGTTTAGGAGCTGGGGAGAGGAGGGCCCGCAGGCTGGACCAGCTGCAGGCCAACTCCAGGAGCCTCTTAATAAACAGAAAATCGAGCTAAAGACAGACGACGCAGGTCGTGGTGGCGGGATCCTGCGCGCAGCACACAGCGCTGGCGTCGCGCTCTGTGCAGTTACGGGAAGGGGAGCGGGTCCCGGGGAGCGGGTCCCGGGGAGCTGCCGCGTGCGGAGAAGCGCGGACGATGACTCTTGCAGCATGGAGCACGGAGCGCGCCCGCTGCCCTCCGACGGGCATCCTACACCTGCGGGAAGGGCGGGGAATCGCCGCTCCTCCCCCGCCCTCTCCCCGCCTCCTTCCCGGGCGTCCCTAGGCAGCTCCCCACGCGACGCGGCCGGGACCCCCGAGCTGCACTGCCCCAGAGCCCAGGCCCCGCGACGGTGGCCGAACGCCCGCGGACCCCCGACGGCGGAGGTCTGCGGAGAAGGAGACGCCGCGGCCCCGCCGCTGCCCCTCTGGCTCCCGGAAGCGCCGCGGCGCCCCGGGCACCCCCCACCCTTCCGCGAGAGCTCCGGAGGCGACACGGGAGCCGGGGTGAGCGCGGGGAAGGGTGGTCGCGGGTTCCCGGGGCGGGGGCCGGGCACGCCAGGTGTCCCACTCCGCGCAGGACCTGCGCCGGGCGGCGGCGCGCCGTAATGGCGGGCGCTGCGGTCTGCACGCAGGGGCCGCGCGGCTGGCGACCGCAGGCGGGCGGGGGCGGGGGCGGGGGGCGGCCCTGGTCGCGTGCCCGGGGCGCCGCCGGAGGCCCCAGCCGCGGGGACTTTTATTCTGACACGGCGGGCCCCGCTCTGCTTAGTCATGGTGACCTGCGCGCTCCGCGCCTCCCCCCGGCGCGCGGCCATGGAGGCGCCCGAGCCCAGGCGGCGGAGGCGGAGCCCGAGCGCGGCCATGGCGGGGTGAGTGTGGCGGCCTGCGCCCGGGCTGCGGGCACAGCGGGCCCGAGCGCCCCGGCGACCGTACCCCAGGCCCGGGGAGCTGGGCAGCGCGGGCCCCCGCGCCTCGGGGTTCCCCGCGGGTCCGGATGGCCAGGGAGCGCGGCCCGGGACCAACCCCTTTGTTGGACGGCGCGCCCCGCGGGGTTTCCCTGGAGAGACCGGAGCGGGGTGGGAGGCCCGGGGAGCGCCACCCGCCCGGGGGCACGGGAACCCCGGGGTGGGTGCGGGCAGCGCCGAGTCTGTGCTCCGGGGCTGCTTGGCGAGAGGCCGCGACAGGGCCACTTCCTGCCTTCTCCAAGCCTTGGTGGCGACCCATGCGGGGCATGCGCAGTCCCCACTTGTCGCTTTGTCGGGGGAGTGCCTGGTGACCAGGGGGCACCAAAGGCTGAGAGGCTGCAGCGGGACCTCAGTTTGGGTCCTACCTAGATCCCAGCCGCACCCTGGTTTCCAAGAAAGAGGGTGCAGTTGGGTGGGCAGTCAGCCAGCCTCGCATTAACAGAGCCTGGCGCAGTGCCCGGCCCTGGACAGGAGGTGAGGGAGACACCAGGAAAGGGGGAGGGGGAAGATGGACAGGGGCTGAGATTTTAAGTGAACAGGATGGCCAGCTCACCAAAAAATCAAGGGGACCCCCTCCCTGACCTGTACTGTAAGGAAAGAGAAGGGAGGGGGAAGAGGGCCGAGGGAGTCCCTACAGGTGCCCCTTCCTCCCAACCAGCTGTTGTAGGCACCTTCCAAGATGCCTCTCAGACCTGACTCTCCAAGGCCCAGGGGCTTCTTCATTCATGCCCACCCTCCTCTTTGTTTGTCTCCCACTACATGCTCCCTCCTCCCCTTATTTATTCCTGGACCTTTCCAAGAAAGGAGCTTCGAGGACTAGAGGCTTTTTGTTGGGCCAGCAGTTCAAAACCACCGGTCACTCAGAGGGAGAAAGATGAGACTTTCTACTCCTGTAAAGGGTTACAGTCACGAAACCCCGCAAGGGCAGTTCCACACTGTTCTTCTGTAGGGTTGCTAGAGTCAGGATCCACTCAATGGCCAGCCTTTTGTTGTTGTTGGTTACTCCCCTCAAACCCCCCCCCAAACATCAGCTGCTGGAGGGCAGGATAGTGTGTCTCTTGCTCAGTGCTGGGTCCCTGTTGCCTAGAACAGCACCCAACATCTAGTAGGTCCTCCTGGCGTCGGAGGTGGATGCAGGGAGATTTGCGCGCCTCTAGGAAGAGCACTGCGCCCTGGGTGCTGGCGTAGGATGGGTTAGGCATTGGGCTGTGGACCACAAAGTCAGTCAGCAGTTCGAATCCAGCAGCTCGTGGGGTGGGGGTGAGGTAGAGGTGAATCTGTCTGCTCCTGCAAAGATTGACCGCCTTGGAAACCCACGGGGCAGTTCTCCATCCTCTAGAGTCGCTATGAGTCAGAATCGCCTTGATGGCAGTTTGGTTTTGAGTTTGAGGAAGAGCCGAGCCCCACGAAGGAAAGGGGGGCGGAGGCTGGCTGGGCAGGCACTCACAGGCTTCCGAGATCAGTTTCGCTCCTAGTGCCTCGGGGAGGCATCAGAGGATTCTGGGCAGGAAGGGACATAGAGGGCCGGTGTTTGAAGTCGGGGCTCCGGGGCTGGTCGGGCTGGGTTGGACACTGGTTGACTTGGGAAAGAAATTTATCCGGGCAGGGCTTTGTCTTACAAAGGGAGCTCTGGCCCGGCCCCCAGCCCTGTGCTCTCCTCCTCCAGGCCCCTGAGTGCCAGCACTGGTGGTGCCCTTCGTCTCCAAGAGGCCCATGCATCCGGCACCCGGGCGTAGCCGGGCTGGGGCCCCCAGCCGATTCCTGCCCCTGCAGCCACAGCGCCCCCAGGGGGCAGGGGACGTGGTGATGTACGCCTCCACTGAGTGCAAAGCCGAGGTGACGCCCTCCCAGCATGGCAACCGCACCTTCAGCTACACGCTGGAGGACCACACCAAGCAGGCCTTCGGCATCATGAACGAGCTGCGGCTCAGCCAGCAGCTGTGTGACGTCACACTGCAGGTCAAGTACGAGGACGCGCCGGCCGCCCAGTTCATGGCCCACAAGGTGGTGTTGGCCTCGTCCAGCCCCGTCTTCAAGGCCATGTTCACCAACGGGCTCCGGGAGCAGGGCATGGAGGTGGTGTCCATCGAGGGCATCCACCCCAAGGTCATGGAGCGCCTCATCGAGTTCGCCTACACGGCCTCCATCTCCATGGGCGAGAAGTGCGTCCTGCATGTCATGAACGGCGCCGTCATGTACCAGATCGACAGCGTCGTGCGCGCCTGCAGCGACTTCCTGGTGCAGCAGCTGGACCCCAGCAACGCCATCGGCATCGCCAACTTCGCCGAGCAGATCGGCTGTGCCGAGCTGCACCAGCGCGCCCGAGAATACATCCACATGCACTTCGGGGAGGTGAGCACGGGGCAGGCGGGCTGGAGGGCCTCCTCCAGATGCGAAGGGCTCAGAAGCCGGGTTCTGTCTGAACTTCTAGTCCCCACATCTGGGAGACTGGACGAGGGCCAGGGGGAAGTGGTTTGTATGTTGTGCTGCTAACTGCAAGGTCAGCAGTTCAAAACCACCAGCTGCTCCTTGAGAAAAAGACAAAGCTTTCTTACTCCTGTAAAGAGCTACAGCCCCAGAAGCCTTGGGGGATGTCCTACCCCATCCTGTAGCGTCGCTATGAGTCGGCCTCGACTTGGTGGCTGTGTTTGGTTTCTGTGCTCTGTGGTGTTTCAGAAACGGCGGGTGGAGGCAGGGGGCACGTCTGCAGTACCAGCCCGCAGGGAAGGAGAGATGCTGAGCAGCCTGCCCCAGCGGGTATTTCTTGAACCCCCAGGACGTGCAAACTGCAAGCCTGACCCCGAGCCCTGCTTCCCTGGGTCCCATCTGCGCTGTTCTTGGTGCACCAGTGGTGTAGCAGCTTAAAGCTCTCGGTCACCAACGCAAAGGTTGGCAGTTCAAACTCACCACCTCCAGAAAGATATGCAGCCTTAAAAACTGGCCCTGAGGGTCTTTCCGGCCATGGGTGAGTGGTGTCCCGAAGGCTGGTTTCTGGTTCCATTTTCATTTTCAAGCACAGGAAGTTCTCAGCAGACACTGGTTCCGGCGTGGCTGGCGACACCTGACATGACACACGCTTGAGTGACAGTGATAATGGCAGTGTGTTGGGCGCTTAGTGTGTGTGCCAGCCCCTCCTTACAGCCTTTAAGGCGCTGGCTCTGCCCACCTCTGGGGGTGAGGAAGTACTCCGGGCAGGCGGGAATTGCTCAATATGCCATGCCTTAGGGTGCCCAGGTTCTGCACCGCCCACCTCGGGGTCTTCTAAGCCCTCCTCTGATGCCTGGGCCAACCAAAGTCCAGGACATCGCCTATACAGGGTGGGCCAGACACTTGCCCAGGGTCACAGCCAGAAAGTGGGCAGGGAGGCAGAATGGCAGCTCCGGCAGGCACCTTCAAGAGCCTTCCCTTTCCCCGGGAACATTCTTTCCCATTTTTCTACACTCTGCCCTTTTCCTAACGTGGGATTGTGTTAGGAGACAAGAGGGCTCTCGGGGCATCTACTTCAAAAACCAGTGACACAAAAAGGCACAGGGCACGCTGTCACTTTGTGCGCACACACTATGTACCTGGCGAATAAAAGTAAAACATGTTTTATTTGAGCGGAGTCCCTGGCGACGGCACACATTACAGGACAGGATGGCTCCATGGGGTTTCTTGCAGCGGAGCTGGGCTGCCGACCACAAGGTCAGCAGTTCGAGCCCACCAGCCGCTCCGCGGGAGAAACATGAGACCTTCTGCTCCTCGGGGCGCCTGCAGCCTCAGAAGCTACAGGGGCAGTTCGGCCCTGCCCTATCGTGAGGCCACTAGGAGTCAGAGTTGATTGGAAATACTCTACTGAAACGGATCACCAGTCTTTTCTTCCTTGGTGCCACCCAGTCAGTCAGAGCTGCCACCTCTTGGTTAGCAGCTGCGCGCACTGTTCACGGCGCCTGCCACACCCGACACATGTCACGAACCCCTGTCCTCCCCACACCGTTTGGCTCCGGGTTACCCAGACGGGGAAATGGAGCCTGGGTCCGAGGCAAGCTGAGTGCCAGGTCCGAGGTGGTGGCGAGGGCCTGGAGGAGAGCCTGTGACGTCATGCCCCCCTCCCCCCCCCACAGGTGGCCAAGCAGGAGGAGTTCTTCAACCTGTCCCACTGCCAGCTGGTGACGCTCATCAGCAGGGATGACCTGAACGTGCGCTGCGAGTCTGAGGTCTTCCACGCCTGCATCAACTGGGTCAAGTACGACTGCGAGCAGCGGCGCTTCTACGTGCAGGCCCTGCTGCGAGCTGTGCGCTGCCACTCCCTCACGCCCCAATTCCTGCAGATGCAGCTGCAGAAGTGCGAGATCCTGCAGTCGGACTCGCGCTGCAAGGACTACCTGGTCCAGATCTTCCAGGAGCTGACGCTGCATAAGCCCACGCAGGTGATGCCCTGCCGGGCGCCCAAGGTGGGCCGGCTCATCTACACAGCCGGCGGCTACTTCCGCCAGTCGCTCAGCTACCTGGAGGCCTACAACCCCAGCGACGGCTCGTGGCTGCGGCTGGCCGACCTGCAGGTGCCGCGCAGCGGGCTGGCCGGCTGCGTGGTGGGCGGGCTACTGTACGCCGTGGGCGGCCGGAACAACTCGCCCGACGGCAACACGGACTCCAATGCTCTGGACTGCTACAATCCCATGACCAACCAGTGGTCCCCCTGCACCTCCATGACTGTGCCACGCAACCGCATCGGGGTCGGGGTCATCGATGGCCACATCTACGCCGTCGGCGGCTCCCACGGCTGCATCCACCACAACAGCGTGGAGAGGTGAGGCGGCCCAGGACTCCGAGGGGGGCCCAGGAGCCTCCCTATTGTCTGTCCGAGCGGCCTCTCTGCTCTGGGAGAGGGATCTTCCGGGCAGAAGTGGCACCCCACCGGAAGCTTTATGGCCAGTGACCTGGGATGGTGTGTTTGGGGCTGAGCGTTGCCCATTGGGCACGGCAGGTGGGAAAAGGAGTCTACCCACCTGGTAGGTAATGTGCAGATGTTGAGCGTGACCTTTCACAGTCGTCTGTCCAAATATTGTCACAGCCCACAGACAGGTGAGGTTCTCCATCTCCTGAGTGCAGGCTGCCATCCGCCCCACTGTGCCTGTGTTTGCCTGGCACAGCCTGGCCCCCTGCCTCCTCCTCCCTGGAGCGTGGCTGTGGGTGCAGTGCTTACCTGGAGAGCCTGTGAGGGGGAAGGCCCTCCACTGGTGATGCCTGCGATGTGGGGGAGAGGGGTTTCACACCAACACCCCAGGGGCTTCTGACATCAATGAGGATGAGTCACCCTAAGCAGACCGCTCTGGAGAAGGACAGGGACATGAGGGACAATTGCACTCCAAGCACAAGTGTGCCTGCTGACCCGGGCACCGCCTGGTTATTACAGTTGAAGTTCTGGGCACCTAGAGGGCTGGACCACTGTTTATTCCATGACACCGGGCACACCGCCTTACCTCTCTGATGTCCCATCTCCTGGTCGGTAAGGTGTGGGGCGATAATAGGGTCCATCTGTCCACTGGGCTGTCGGCACAGGGGAGCTGGGGGCACGATTCCATTGACACCGTGCCAGTGTACTGAGCCTCTGGGGTCGACCAGACATGGGGCGGGGGGCGGGGTAGCCTCCAGCAGACAATGGCTGTCAGCTTCAGTGGTCTCCTCCTGAGTAAGGGCTCTTGACCAGCCACCTTGTAGAACATTCGGAGGAGTAAAGGGTTGGCTGGTGTAGAGAGCCAGGAGCAGGAGGGGGCGATACTGTGCTGCAGTCTTCACCGCCTCGTGCGCCCTCTGCCTTTACAGGTATGAGCCCGAGCGGGACGAGTGGCACTTGGTGGCCCCCATGCTGACGCGGAGGATTGGCGTGGGCGTGGCTGTGCTCAACCGACTGCTCTATGCCATCGGGGGCTTTGACGGCACCAACCGCCTCAATTCGGCCGAGTGCTACTACCCGGAGAGGGACGAGTGGAGGATGACCACACCCATGAACACCATCCGGAGCGGGGCAGGTAGGAGGGGCCTGCGGGGAGGGTGCGGGCCACCAGGAAGACCACTCCCCAACCCCACCTCTCCCCTCCACACCCTCAGATGACAGCCATGCCTGAACTCTGCTGTTCATGCAGGAGAGCTACAGACCCCAAATTCCGGGTGCCCGTCCCACCCTCCCCCCAACCTTTCTGAAAAGTCTCCCCAAAGAGGTGTGGGTGGGCCCACCAGGGAAGGTGCTGGCCCCCGAGTCATGCCCTCACCCTACCCCCCACCCCCAATGTTGGTGTCATGTAGGTGTCTGCGTCCTGCACAACTGTATTTATGCTGCGGGGGGCTACAACGGCCAGGACCAGTTGAACAGCGTGGAACGCTATGACGTGGAGACGGAGACCTGGTCCTTTGTGGCTCCCATGATGCACCGGCGGAGCGCCTTGGGAATTACCGTGCACCAGGGGCGGATCTACGTCCTAGGTGAGACCCATGGGCAGGACTGCAGCATGGCACGCCCCCTCTGCCTGGCCCACCTCCTTCCATGCTCCCTGCCCCGTCCCTGGGGGAGGGGAAGGGAGGGACTCAGTGACTGTGACTGGCGGCCCCCTGCTCTCCCTATAGGAGGCTACGACGGCCACACCTTTCTGGACAGTGTGGAGTGTTACGACCCGGACACGGACACCTGGAGTGAAGTGACCCGCATGACATCAGGCCGGAGCGGGGTGGGGGTCGCCGTCACCATGGAACCTTGCCGAAAGCAGATCAGCCAGCAGAACTGCACATGTTGAGGCTGCCCACCCCGTTTACCCCCCTTAATTCTTGGGCGCGAAAAAAAAAAGGGGGAAAAAAGTCCAATTGAGAGTATTGTTTTCATATAAAAACAGACACAAGTCGAGGCAAGAGAGGGAAACCTCCTTATGCCCACCCGGAAGGCCGAGGCCCTCCGTGTTCCAAGGACAACGTGACAGGAAGGAGCCCACGCAGGAAGCCACCCAATCAAAGACTTCCATGAAGGCGCGAGGAAGCCGCCCACCGAGAAGCCCCTGCGAGCTGCCTCTGTCTCCCTCTGAGGCCCAAGCAGGTGCCCAGGCCAGTTGGGTGGCCCCCCCAGCGCCGGTGTGATTAGCCTGGTCGGGGCTCACCCACTGAGGTGTGGGGTATGAACCCCAGGGATGAACCTGTACATAGAACCGCGGGCTGTCTCCACGCAGGTCAGTCATTTTGTCAATAAACACCCTGTAACTTTCCCTTGAAATAAAGAACAAACTAACCAGTGTCTGCCACCGCTTCTCGGCTGGAGGCCTTCGACCCAGGGAACACAAAGGTCTCGGATTTCAGGCTGGTCTCTAAACCCGGTTTGAGCTTGGGCCACCATGCCCTGCTATGTAGGGCACCTCTTGGCCTGCTGGCTGCCACACAGGCCTCCCTTGTTTCAAGGACAGGTGTCTCCAAAGGCAATGGGGCCTCACGCTCATTTCTTTTATTTTTTTTATTTTAACAATTTATTGGGGCTGATACAATTCTTTTCACAGTTCATACATATACATACATCAATTGTATAAAGCACATCTGTACAGTCATTTCTTTTATTTTAAATATAAGTCAGCGGGATCTGATAATATGCCTGTCGAAGTCCTTCAGGCATCACCAGAAGGCATTCATTCATATTCGGGTGCTGTCAGTCCAGCCCCCCGTGTGTCAGTGTCACCGTGCTCTGGGCTGTTCACAGCTGGGACCTGCCAGGGGCCTTTCACATGCACCACACAGTCTCGTGTTCAAAGGCGGGTCATTCCCCCCCAGCCTGCCTTTCCAACCTGGTGGGACCCCGTCTAGACATTTGTTCATGTGCTCCAGTTACACCGACTGGACTTCTGTTGTATTTGGATCCTTGGGGATTCAGCCAGAAGTGTTCCCAAGAGAGAATCCTCAGGAATTGTTTTCAGCAAGGGGATTGCAGACACGGGTCTCTGAACAACATAGGCAGAAGCAGCTCATGGCCCAATCTTCCACCCATCAGCCAAGGGTGGCCACAAGGAGCAAACGAGATCCAGTCTGCCAGTAGCTTATGGAGACTTGGAGGCGCTGTCCGGTAAGCATTGAACTGGTATGGTGGGCGGTTCAAACCCGCCAGCTGCTCCTTGGGAGAAAGAAGAGGTGATCTACTCTGGAAAAGATTTACAGCTGCAGAAGCCACCGAGACGTTATGCGTCAGAACCAGCTCCGTGGGAGAGGGTTCCCGTTGGTTTGGTTTTCCAGGAGCAGAGAGAGGAAACACGGGATTCCCTCCGTCAGGTACCTCCCACCTCTGCACCGATCCTCAGCTCTGGAAGACTTAGAGAGTCTTGCCTCTGGTTCTCTGGCCCTTATCTTAAAAGTGTCTATGGAATAGGAAAAGATGTCCATGTCGACTGCGTGTCTGAGTCTGGGGAAGGACGGATTATAAATATACTATCGTTTCAAAGCGCATCTGCACATACTGTCTGTCACAGTCACACTGTGGGCCAAGAGAGGCAGACATGAACTACCCCTACCCCCACCCCCATCCCCCACAGAGAAGCAGAGGCTCAGGGAAGTGACTAGCCCAAGGCCATACAGCCAGGAAATACAGGGGTCCACATTTGACCTTCAGAGCCTGGCACCAAAGCCACCATTCGGGGGGATATTGGGTGGGGCCTGCTGGGTCAGCAAGGATCCCTGGCTGTGGCATGGGTTAAGGGTTGGGTTGCTACCAGCAAGGTCAGCACTTTGAACCCACCAGCTGCTTCAGGGGAGAAAGGGGAGGCTTTCTGCTCCTGTGAAGAGTTCCGGCCTGGGAAACCGGAAGGGACAGTTCTGCTCTGCCCTGTAGGGTCTCTCTGAGTCAGAAGCGAATCAATGGCAGAGTCTTTGGGCTTGAATTGGGTCAGTGAAGGATCCCTGGTGGTGCAGCAGTTAAGCACTCCACTGTTCACTGACCGGTCAGCCGATTTGCATCCACCAGCAAAATGAGGCAGTTGCCATCTGCTCAGAAACCTTACGGGGCAGTTCTGTCCTATAGGGCCACTGTAAATTAAGAATTGGCTCAATGACAGTGGGTTTGGTTTTGTGGGGTCTGCAGGCATAGTGAAAGTTCTGGAATCGGTGCTTTCCAGTTGCTCTTGGGGGTGTCACCCCTCTCCCAGTCAGGTTCTGCTGGGTGAGGGAAGCAGGTAGAAGACAGCAGTCCGTGAGTCAGCAGTCTGTGAGTCAGGCCTCTGCAGTTCCTCAAAAAGGTGGGCCCGACACCACGGCCGGACCTCACTGTTAAACTCCGCAAAAGAATCGTCCAAACTATGGGTCCTCGCTCTCCTAGCCACTGGAGCCGTGGCCGTGAATAAGACAGAAAGTCCCTCCCCTCCTGGGAATCTCAGCCCAGGAGGGCAGGGAGAAGCCTGACCAACACCCAAGGGTGCCTCAGGCCCTGCCAGATTGCGATCCCACACAGGCCCTGTGGGTTTCCCAGACTGCTAGTCTTTCCGAGCAGAAAGCCTCATCTTGTTCTCAGAGTGGCTGGTGGTCTAACTGCTGATCTTGTGGTTTGTAGCCTAATGGATAACGTACTGTGTTAGTCATGATAGACGAGAGAAACAAATCCACGGACACTCATCTGTGTGTAAGAAAGAACAATTGGCTATTGAGAAAACATCCCAGCCCCATCCAGATCAAGTCCATAAGTTTGATATTAGCCCATATGTCTGATCCCAATCTATAAAGTCTTCAGACTCATGAAACACATGCAGTGATGCCGAATGCAGAAAGAGCACAGGCCAATGGGTGGGAAGTTTTGTGGATCCAGTGGTGGTGTAAGCATGTCAGTGCTGGCAGGGGTCTCTACGTGACTTCTCCAGCCCAAGGCACTAGCTTAGCTCCATGTGTCTTGTCAGCTGCAATGTCTCCCAGGGAGTGAGCCGAGAGAGAGTGTGTCCCACCTCCAGGGAGGAATACGGGAGTTCCCAGAATCCTCAGGAGAAGGCCATGTCCAACAGAGGGGACTCATTGGCTATGACCTGATTGACAAGCTAAACTCCACCCCTTCCCTCTTAATCTTCTCAAACTGACACCAGATTATGTAACTCCCACACCCACTGTAACTCCTCTGCATGGAAGTGTGAGGTTGAAACAGTAACTACAGAGAGCAGGAGATGTACCAGGGTGCATTGCTCCACCACACTGTCTAGACATGGTTGTGGGAGCTAGGTGGAGAGTGACTCAGCAGGGACACAATGGATCAAGGATGATGAATAAATAAAACAGCGTTGATTGGACTGCTCATCAGCCGCTCCTTGGAGGAAAGATGTGACAGTCAGCTTCCATAAACAGTTACAGCCTCAGAAGCCCCATAGGGCAGTTTTACCCTGTGCTGTCGGGTCACTGTGAGCCACTGGGTCAGAATCCACTTGATGGCAGTGGGGATGGGTTTTGCTGTCGCTCAGAGTAGAGATAAGGGCAGTCTGGATTAGATAGGCGGCGGTGGGACTGGACTGGAGAAGCTCCTACAGGCGGAGAGACTGGATATGAAGAGTGGGGACTAGAGACATCCAGCAGCAGGAGGAAGCCTTGGCTGCAGTTAGAAGGGAAGGGAAATGGAGGTCCGTTTTAGGAGTGTGTTAGCCTGCATAGACTAGAGAAACAAATCCACAGAAACTCACATGTATATGAGTTTTAGACAAAGAGTAAGTGTGCATTCAAACCCCCTCCAGTCCAAGCCCATAAGTCCGACTTAGTCCATATGTCTGACACCGATCTACAAAGTCCTCCTCAAACTCACAAAATACACGTAATGATACCGAATGCAGGAGGAGATCACAGGCCAGTGGGTATAAAGTCTTTGGATCCAGTGGTGGTGTAAGCATCTCAGCGCTGGCAGGGGTGCTCCATGCGGCTGCTCCAGCACCCAGGGCTGCATCAGGGTAGGTCCATGTGGCTTCTCCTCAGTGATGTCTCACAGGAAGTGGAGCCTTGCCAGCTGAGGCAGACAACTAGCTAAGGCAGCCACACACCGGTCCAACCATCAGAGAGGAGGAGACAAGAGAACTAGAAAGGTGAAGCTCACCAAGCCATTTCTCTCTCCGCCCTTCAATTAATCCCACATGTGTTTATCGGCCAGGTTGGCAAAATAGACCTTAACTATCTCAAGGAGGGATGAACTTGAGACCCCAAGGCTTTAGGAAGGTGCCATGGGCCTTCAACATTTCCAACAAATGGTTCCCACAGGCTGTTCTTCATGTTCCAGGCAGAGAGAGTGGGGACCGGCTGCTGTGACTGTCTCATGGACCAGGAAGTCATGATCACATGTCCTGTGTAGCGGCAATCCCGGGGGGAGGCGGGGAGCATAGGAGCTTGATATGAGCCAGAGGCCCTGAGAAGGCTTCCTGAAGGACTGACATTGAGACGGGAATCCAAAGGACTTGTAAGTTGATAAGTTGTGTAAACCAGGTGAGAAAAGAGATGATTCTGCATAGATGGAGAGAGGTGTGTGTGGCATGGTCTGGGGACAGTTGAGGCTCAGAGGGAGGAAGGGCAGGAGGTGAGATGAGACTGAACAAAGGGATGCTTTGTGGTTAGGTGCCCTCCAGTCGGCCCTGGCCCGGAACAGCCTCTCTGCACGACAGAATGAAGCACTGCCCAGTCCTGGGCCACCTGCCTGTTGTTGCAGCCACTGTGTCTCTGTCACTGCCCCCCTGCTTCAGAAAGCATAATGTCCTTCTCCAGGGACTGCTCTCTCCGGTGGCATGTCCACAGTAAGCGAGAAGGAGGCTTGCCAACCTTGTCTCTACGGAGTATTCTGGCTGTCCTTTGTCCAAGACAGATCTGTTGGTTCTTTTGTTAGGCTAGTGCAATGGTTCTCAACCTGTGGGTTGCGACCCCTTTGGGGGTCAAATGACCGGTTCACAGGGATCGCTCGATTCATCACAGTAGCAAAATGACAGTTATGAAGTAGCAATGGAAATAATTTTATGGTTGGGGGTCCACCACCACATGAGGAACTGGGTTAAAGGGTCACAGCATGAGGAAGGGTGAGACGCACTGCTCTAGGGTACTTTCAGTGTTTTTTGCCAGACTATAGTTCAATACATCGATTCGTCTTCCGTCTTCTTTATCCAATGTTTACCTTGTTTATCCAATGCCATGTGTTCTTTGAGCGCTTGACTACTGTTTCCATGAGCACTGATTGTGGAGCCAAGCAAGACAAAAGCCTTGACCACTTCAATCTCTTCTCCATTTTCATCAGGATGTTACCTGTTGGTCCATTTGTGAGGATTTTGGTTTTGTTTGCATGGAGTTGAAATCCACACCGAAGGCTGCCATCCTTCATCTTCATCAGCAAGTGCTTCAGGTCCACCTCACTTTCAGCAAGCAAGGGAACAAAGAGATCGTTGGGCCAGCTTAGGTAAAGTCTCCGGGGACGTAGGCTTTTTTGTTTTAATTTTCAATTGTACATTATCTTTTTCGTAATATAATCTTTTCCTTTTTTAAAAATTCCCAAGTAAAATGGAAATCTGACTCCCCATTCAGGCCTCCTCCCCATCTGAAAATAAAATAAAATAAAATAAAATAAAAAGAATGCAGTCATGTTCTGTGGATGTGTTAGTCTGGGTACTTTAGAGAAACAAATCCACAGAAACTCATGTATAAGAGAGAGTTTTATATAAAGGTTAAGTACACATCAAGAAAACACCCCAACCCAGTGCTGCCCAAGCCCACAAGTCCAACATTAGCCCATATGTCCAACACCAATCCACAAAGTCCTCCTCCATCTCACAAACACACATTATGACACCGACTGCAGGAGGAAAGTCGAATCAGTGAACATGTAAGCATCTCAGCACTGTCAGGAGTCTCCACATGGCTGCTCCAGCACCCAAGGCTGCATCGAGGTAGGTCCATGTGGCTTCTCCTCAGGGATGTCTTGCAGGAAGTGAGCCTTGCCAGCTGAAGCAGGGAACTGGCTAAGGCAGCTGCACCCTGGTCCCACCATCACGAACAAGAGACCCGAGAACTAGAAAGGCGAGGCTCACGGAGCCATTTAGCCCTCCGCCCTTCAATTAACCGCACATGTGTTTATCGGCCAGGTTGGCACAATAAACTTTATCAGTGGGTTTCCTCCCAGCCATGACATCATATCACACACGAGTCCACCACGCACACTCTCCCTTGCAGTGGGTCTTGGGGATCCACCGACCGTGTCCCCTTCTCTTTGGCAGAGACACAATGTCCTGCTTCTCTCTTTTACACTGCGTGACTCTGGGTCTCCCTGTCACCAGCCAGCCTGCACCACCCACTCATAGTCATGTCTTTGAAGACCCAAGTGTTTCTCCCGGTGGCTTCTGAGAGGTGGCCCTCGCTCCAGGTGGAGCAGGCACGGCGCGTAGTTTTCGGATCACCTTCTGAGATGGTGTTCTCTAATTTCTTCCCAGCTGTTTGTTGAGACGTCTTGACGCACGTAGACACAGCCTCATTCCCAGTCCCCTGCCCTCGGTGCCGGTTCTGGGTCAGATTGCAGGTGAACTTCCGGCGTGTGGCTTCTGGAACCTTCCCCGTCCACTGGTTGAGGCTCCTGGATCTCCTGCCCTTAAATCCCACGTCTGCCTGAGTTGACCGTGGGTCTTGGTTGGCCAGAACCTGGAATTGTGACGGGTGGGATTTAAAAAGGCAGGTGTTCTCCTCAGACTTTGTGTTTTAACTCTCTTCCTGCCTCCATCTGGGCTGTGTGGTGTGTTCTATGAAGTAAGGACTTTGATTTGTTTTCAGATGGATGGCTGCCCAGCCCTTTATTTGCTTATTTTAGATGTTACTAGAGTTTTCATTTATTTGTGGAACATTGTTTGCTTTGAATAGCTTAGTTTCCTCCCACCTCACCCCCTTCCCCAGTAGTTATAGGGTTACACTTGCTACTTGTGTAGCAAGTGCAAAGTTTCCGGATGCTCCCACCGGGGCCTCAGCACAGCTTCTCCCATCTCCTATCAGTCAAGTAGTAGCAGGACTGCGGTACCTTTGCTACAAATGGCGAGTCGGTGGACACATTGTTACTAAAGACTGCAGGTTATAGCAGGACGAACCTTTCGGCTCGTACAGGTCCATGGCTATTGACAAATGCAAACTGTCTTGGACCGTGGTACCAATAGCAGACACATCATTTCACGGTTCCTCATACGCCCTGTGTTCCACCGGCTTATCCGTCCGCCCCTCCAGAACCATCGGCAAATGCTGGTCTCTTCTCTGTCTCTCCAGCTGAGGCTCTTTCAGAAGGTTAGGTATCGGTGGTATATAGATGGAATCGGTGGTGTATAGTCTTTCTAGACCGGCCTCACCCACGTCACCGTATCAACCATTTCCCTCGTCAGCCCAGCTCTTAAGGAGCAGCGCATCCTCTCACCGTGGCTTTGACATGCCATCCTGGAGGAAATAGGACACTAGATCCCCACATAGGCACGTGATTCAGTCATCTGTTTTTCTATTCCATTTGATGGCTCTGTTCCTTTTCGCGCCAATTCCATTGTTCTCCCTACTACAACGTTAGGATGTGTCTTCATATCAGCATAACAACCCCACCTCTCTCTCTCTTTCTTTTCCCACCTCCCCAAAATAGTCTTGGTGATTGTTGCTCTTCCCCAGGAGACGGGAAAGCCTTTGAGCAGTCTCCCGATGATGACTGGGTGGCGTGAAGATGCTCCAATCAGGAAGACGTGCTAGTTCTACGATATGAGGTCTCTCCACGCCAAAGCCTCAAATACCAGAACAGCTGTGAGGGGGACCCCCGGATGGGGTGGGTTGTCATTCTGTTGTTCACAGGTGGTGATGAGTCAGAACCATCTGGACTGTACCCCACAACAACAGAACCCCCACCCAAAACAACAACAACAATAAAACCAGGACATTTATCTATTAAATGAAGTCTTCTTTCATGTTGTCAGGAAAAAGCGTCGCTTCCGCAAAGAGCCTGCACAGGAGTTGGCTTGTGAGGGCTTTCTGGTTTTGTGGCTCTGGTCCGTGGGAACTTGACCCTCGGTCAAGAGGACAACTGTCGGCACAGAGATCGGTCTCCCTCTGGCCTGTCTGCTGAGTTATCTTGCTTCATTCCTCTCCTGTCCGTGCGTTCTGCAGGCGGTCAATCCACCCGCGAAGCGTGATAGCTGGCACGGCTTCATCCCTTTGGATCACGTGTTGGTGGCGGGTGCTTCCCAGAACGCACTAGAACCTCCTTACAATCAACGGTTCTTACTGGTAAGAGTGGCGATTGCTTCTAATGATCCATCGTTAACTCTGATGTTGGCTGAAAGATGTTCCGATTGGTCTAGTTGTGAGGAGCTGGGGCTTCTCCGCCCGGAAGGCTGCCATCCTTGATCTTCATCAGCAAGTGCGGCAAGTCTCCTGACTTTCAGCCAGCGAGGTTGTGTCATCCGCATCCCGTGGGTTGTTAGTAAGCCTTCCTCCACGTGTCTGTCCATCTGTCATCCTGTGAGAGTTTGATGCTGGAAGCCATCCATGTCTCTGGGTTTCAGATGCCAGCAGGGTCACCCACAATGAACAGGTTTCAGCACAGCTTCCAGATGAGAAACAGACAACGGAAGGACTTGGCTCCCCACTTTGGAGGAAGGAGCCGCTGAAAATCTATGCGTCCCTTCGAAATCATAAACAGGTGTTGGATTTTGTAGACTCTCACTTCGTAGGTGGGTAGGTAGATGACTGCCTTTGCATCGACTCCAAAGCAGTGACTGAAGTGCAGCAGAAGGAAGCGTTTCGGGTTCTGTGTTATCTTCATGGTGACTGAGGTGAATTGTTATGGCTAAGGTGTTGAGACAGTTAAAGTTTATTGTGCCAACCTGGCCGATAAGCACAGGTGGGGTTAATTGAAGGGCGGAGAGATAAATGGCTCCGTGAACCTCGCCTTTCTAGTTCTCGGGTCTCTTGCGTTGTGGTGGTTGGACCAGGGTGCAGCTGCCTTAGCCAGTTCCCTGCTTCCGCTGGCAAGGCTCACTTCCTGCAAGACATCCCCAAGGAGAAGCCGCATGGACCTATCCTGATGCAGCCCTTGGTGCTGGAGCAGCCATGTGGAGACCCCTGACAGTGCTCAGATGCTTACACATTCACTGATTCGGCTTTCCTCCTGCAGTGGGAGTCATTGCATCTGTTTTGTGAGATGGAGGACGACTTTGTGGATTGGCGTTGAACATATGGGTTAATGTTGGACTTGTGGGCTTGGGCAGCACTGGGTTGGGATGTTTTCTTGATGTGCACTTAACCTTTATATAAAACTCTCTCTTATACATGAGTTTCTGTGTATTTGTTTCTCTAAAGTACCCAGACTCACACAGGTGTCTAGCCATCTCACCAGCTAATGGTGTCACCAGCTAATGTGTCAAGCCATCTCCCTCACCCACACTAGCTCCCGACGTCTTCCTCAGACAAGGAGTGTGTCTCCAGACAGCCATTCTTCCCCATGACATGGCCAAAGCCAGCAAGTGGATGTTGTTCTGATTGATTCATCAGGTTGTTATTGGCTAATTGTTAGAAGGAGATTGCCAGGCCTTTCTTCCTAGTTGTCTGAGTCTGAAAATTCGTGGGAAACTCCCCCTAGGTGGGTGACCCTACTGGTATTTGAAATACTAGTGGCACAGCTTCCACCTCACAGCAGCCTGCAGGTCACCACAGTCGCACTAACTCACAGCCAACTGGTAGCACTCGTGGGCACCCACTGCTGTCTAGTCAGTTCTGACCCTCGGCGACCCTATAGAGAGAATAGAACTGGCTCCTTAGGGGTCCAGAGGCTGTCAATGTTGACAGAAACAGATTTCCTAAGAGCAGCTGGTGGGTTCAGATGACTGGCCTTGGGGTTAGCAGCCCGCTCGCTGCTCAACCCGCTGCGCCACCAGGGCCCCTTTTCCTCAGTAAAGAGGCTCCAGGGAGCTGCATGCCTCACAAGTTGCCAGGGGAGGCCGGGCCTGTGGTCCAGAGGCCACACATCGGAGGCTCACCGGTGTCCAGCAAGAACAGAGGAGGACAGGCGACATGGGAGAGACCCCACTAAAGCGGGAGGTGGCAGGAAGAGAGCCTCGGGGCCAGCGGCAATGGGAGAGGATAAACAAAGAACGGTCTCACAGGAGCCCAGTGGAGGGGAGGGAAACAAAGGAACAGCGAGCATTTTAAAGAGCACCATGATTCAAAGTACAGCGGTCCAGGAAGACATCGAACTCACGGCCATGGAGTCCATCCTGGCTCGCGGCGATCCTGTAGGACAGGGTAGAACTGCCCGGAGACCGTCGCTCTTCCAAAGAGCAGCTGGTGGATTTGAATCACTGACCTTGTGGTTAGCAGCCCAACACAGACCCCACTCCACCTCCGGGGCTCCTTCCAGGAACATAGATGTTCACATGCCCGCTGCATTTGCTGACTGGGAAGCAGTGAGCTTTTGGAGAACATTCCAGTAGACTTGGGGAGGTAAAGTGTTGGCTTCTTTTGCTCTGTATTTGCGCTGGCCTTCGAGCCGGCGCTGCTCCCGAAAGGCTGGGAGGCGGTGAAGGAAGCAGAGGAAGGGACCTCTGGTTTGAGGCAGTCGGCTGGAAACGGAGAAGGTAGGAGCGGAGAGAAGGGTTCAGGTAGAGCTTGGGTTTGACTTGTAGGAGTCTGAAGTGTGGAGAGTGTGTTTTGTAAACGGAAAGGGAATCCGGGTGGAGGGAGAGATACGGCCGGCGAAGGGAAGAGAGGGTGGGCTCCTGATGACCACGAGGAAGCAGCTTCTCTCCCACGGTGAGCTGGGTAATCGGCCCAGGCGACTTCCAGCTCTGTGCTTCCGCCTGTGTCGCACTGCGGGCGACAGACTCTGCCTTCAATGAAGGGAACCCTTTCTCCCTTGGGAGTTTTGAACGTATAAATATTGGTGGAAATACACACGGCAGGAGATGGACTTGAAGAAGAAATGTCATGGAGCCATTTCTCAAACTTGCTGCCTCGGAGCGGGCTCTGGCTCACAGGACAGGCTGGAACCGCCGCTGTGGGTTGCCGAGACTGCCACCCTGGTAGGAGTTAGGAAATGTCGTCTTTCTCCAGAAGGGCAGCTAGTGGTGTCCAGCCACCGACCTTGTCGTTAGCAGGCCAATGCGGAACCGCGACGCCCATAGGGCTCCTTCTTGACAGATGTCGAAAGGAATCGGAGTTTAGCCTCAAGCGAGCCCCATCTCTGGCTCCTACCACTGAGTCACTCCACCTTGGGCATCTGCTTCCTCACCTGTAAAACGGGATGGCACAGATCTTAGTACCAGGTGCTCAGTGGATGCACATTTGGTTGAATGGGAATGTGTACGTTCTGGAACATTCAGATGCCAGCGGTCTGATTGATCAAGGTTGTTGAAGTCAGAACCAGCATGGTGGTTACGGGTTCTGGGGTGAGCCCACTGGGCACTCTGGAGAAGAGAGATGAGGCAGTCCGCTTTTTTAAAGACTGCGCGGCCTTGGAAATCAGTATGAGTTGGAATTGATTTGATGGTAGTGGCTATGGGTTACAGTTAAAGCTAAAATAATAATGACAACGTCTCTTGAAAGTAGAGCTTTTGACTTGTGTTGTCTTGTTTGAAATTCCTTGCTGGCTCTCAGTACCTCTGAGAAGCAGGTGGTTTGGTGGCACCCATGACCTGGGATCTATACACAAAGTGAGTCTAGAACAGTGTTTCTCAACCTTCCTAAGGCCACGACTCTTTCATATAGTTCCTCATGTGGTGGTGACCCCCAAGCATAACATTCTTTTCTTTTTTTTTTCTTTTTAAACATTTTATTAGGGGCTCATACAATGTTTATCACAATGCATACATATATCAATTGTGTATAGCACATCTGCACATTCATTGTCCTCATCATTTTCTTTTTTTTTCTTTTTTTACATTTTATTAGGGACTCACACAACTCTTATCACAATCCATATATATACATACATCAATTGTATAAAGCACATCCATACATTCCCCGCCCCAATCATTCTCAAAGCATTCGCTCTCCACTTAAGCCCTTTGCATCAGGTCCTCTTTTTTTTTTCCCCTCCCTCCCCGCTCCCCCCTCCCAATGTGCCCTTGGTAATTTATACATCGTTATTTTGTCATATCTTGCCCTATCCGGAGTCTCCCTCCCCCCCCCTTCTCTGCTGTCCCTCTCCCAGTGAGGAGGTCACATGTGGACCCCTGTAATCAGTTCCCCATTTCCAACCCACTCGCCCTCCGCTCTCCCAGCATCGCCCCTCACACCCCTGGTCCTGAAGGTATCATCCACCCTGGATTCCCTGTGCCTCCAGCCCCCATATGCACCAGTGTACAACCTCTGCTCTATCCAGCCCTGCAAGGTAGAATTCGGATCATGGTAGTTGGGGGGAGGAAGCATCCAGGACCTGGGGGAAAGCTGTGTTCTTCATCGGTACTACCTCGCACCCTCATTGACCCATCTCCTCTCCTGAACCCCTCTGTGAGGGGATCTCCATTGGCCAACACTTGGGCCTTGGGTCTCCACTCTGCACTTCCCCCTTCATTCAATATGGTATATATATACATATATAGACACACACACATATATATATACACACATATATTTTTTTTGCATGATGCCTTTATACCTGGTCCCTTTGGCACCTTGTGATCACACTGGCTGGTGTGCTTCTTCCATGTGGGCTTTTTTGCTTCTGAGCTAGATGGCCGCTTGTTCACCTTCATGTCTTTAAGACCCCAGACACTATCTCTTTTGATAGCCGGGCACCATCAGCTTTCTAGCATAACATTATTTTCGTTGCTACTCCATAACTGTAGTTTTGTCATATAACTGTCTGATATGCAGAATATAGTTTCATGGTTACCAATTGAACATCATGAAAGCATAGTGATGAATCACCAAAACAATATGTCATTATATATTGCGAAATGTTTATTTCTAATGACAAATAAATGAAATTTTGTCTTGAAGCATGGTGTAACATGGGTAACAGTCTTCACGCCAGGTATTCATCTGTGGGCCTATCTGCATGTGGGCAGACCCGCCTGGAGATGGATAGAGGCACCGTGTCTTGGTTCCTGAGACCATCTGAAATATGTGTTTTCCGGTGCTCTTAGGCAACCCCTGTGAGAGCCGTTTGACCTCCGCCCCCCAGGGGTCGCGACCCACAGGTTGAGAACCACTGGTCTAGAAGGAGTTGGGCACCCTCTTGTGGACGTCTGGGCAAAACCAGGGGCTATTTCCAGAAGAGGAAGGAGAAGCCTCGGGGTGTGGAGAACGCCCTGATCTCGGCTTACTGCTTCTCCAAAGTGAGCCTCCTTCAAAAGCTGTGATAAATGACATCTCTTATCCATTTTCGACATCAAACAAAACGTCAAGTGCATCGTTTAAAGGCCACTTCCTCCTGCCAGCCCGAGCACCTCTTCCAGACCCTTTGGCTGCTCTGGGTCACAACGTGGAGTTTTAGGACGCCACCGTTTCAGCCGGGTCACCCGGGAACACGTTTTCGGACTACGGATCCCAGGAGCCTCTGGGATCGAACAGCCAGAGCCTGACAGCTGGGGTAGGAAGTTTGAAAGTGGGCAGTGGATGCTGACTTCACTTGCTGTCAGCTCCAGGGTCAGGAAAGAAGGAAGTGTTAGCAAGGGCGTGGTCCTTTTACTCCTCAACTCCCGGATTTTGTGTCTAGAGAGTCTTCTTATAATTCATCGCCTAGGTTCTCCCCTGACTCAGGCCGCTTCATCCTTCTCGTGGCCATCTCTCAGCTCCTCTGAAATATTCAGCGTTTTTCCTTTCTTACCTCTATGCCCACCTGCAATGTTTATCCGCCTGCTCTCTTTCTTAACATGTCAGAACACACTCGGGTACAACTGACATCCAGGCACCTACCCCGGGGAGTTCCCTCCCGCGCTCCCCAAACCGCAGCTCTGCGAAACCCTTCATCTGCGATCGCTGCAGACTAGGTTGCTTTTTCTAGTTTTCTACCAAGGAAACCATACGCTGTGGTATCCTTAGATAGGTAGGTTCGGGTGCGGAGCGCATCCGCTGACCCTATCAGAGAGGATGACCCTTAAATGGCCCCGAGGTCCAAGGTTATGGAGGCGGGGGGGAGCAGTGTCGCAGAGGAGGGGCTGCCAAGGCAGAGGCATTACTGAGATTTTTGTCACCTGTCACCCAGTGGTAACTTATTCCCTCACCCACAGCCATTGGGCAGACAGGGGGCTTGGTCTGTCTCAGCCAATGGGAGGGGGGGCGGGTCCTCGAGGGGCGGGCCTGGACCAGGAAGCTCCGCCCACCAGGGAAGTTCCACCCACATGGGGTGGGGGGGTGGGAGTATGTGACATCATGAATTATGGTGACATCAGCCCTAAGGGGGACACTGCCCCGCTCAAACCCATGGAAGGCGCTCTCAGGCTTTGCACATCCCTGTGGCCTGGGTGCTTATTAACACACAACTTGTCTGGCTCCACCTTCCTGATTCTGAGTCTGTGGGTCTGGGGAGGAGCCGCAAGCTGTTTTCTCCAGCACCCTTCATTCTGATGTGGGCGACTCTTGGAACAGAATTCCAGAAGCTCTCCCCTTTGCCTTTCTGGGATGGGCTGGTTTTCCGGGAACCCAGACCCTCTGGTTAACCCTGGGTCAGGATTTCATGACCTGAGAGCATCATGCCCCTTCACTCCCCCAAGCTCCTGCAGTGAATGGTACTGGGTGGATGCACCCTAGTGAAAATCTCACTCTTCTGTTCAAACCCCCCACCGGTGCGCATGTGCAGTCTGTCTGAGAAAGGCACGGATCCTTTCCAATCACTTACACTCCCCAAACAGGCTCTTGAGGAGGGAGCACTAGAGGGAGGCACTGGCTAGGTGGTTTAGATGGCCTGCTTAGAGGCTCCAGACACCTGCTTACCTTCCATCCAGCCAACGGTCCTTGAGAACCGCGGGTGAGACAGGCAGGCCCTAAGCTAGGTACTAAGGAGGCAATAGAGGCCAAGCTCCTAAGCCATGATCCACCCAGAACTTTAGACTTGGTACTCCAATTGGCCAGGGGAGGCCAGGTGTAACCCACACAAGGTGACACTGTCGGGGGTGGGGTGGGGATGACTCCAAAATGACCCTCTACAACATTTGTTTGTAAGGTGAAATCTTTTTAATAAACGAGCTCAGTGTTTGTTTACAAGGTGCTCTGGGGAGTTAGTGGGTTACACTCTGGACAGCCGAGCAGGTAGCTCTAGGAAACCACCAGTCAGTGGCTGCTGGGAGGAAGAGGAGCTTTCCGCTCCTGTGGAGTCCTGCCTGGGAAAGCTACAGGAGCAGCTCCACGCTGGCCGTTAGGGTTGTTGTGTGAGTTAGAATCAACTAGACGGCAGTGATTTTTTGAGTTCACAGGCAGTTACGGCCACATTGTGGTAAGGCCAGCTTCCAAGTCTCCCTATTCCTACATGGTGGAAAACTCTGGGTTCGTTCACTTTCCGAACCCCTCACTGCGCTCTGGGACTCAAGGCAATGCCTCCAATCATCATGGCTTTGTCTGCGCACACTACAAACGTGTGCTGTTGTCTGGGGTGCTGTCAATCAGTGTGTTTATAGTGGCGGGTTTTGTTAAAATTGCTGGCGTTTTAGCCACCACGTTGTAGTAATTCATATGTGTGAGCCCGTATCAATAACTTTTTTTTTGAGAATGAAACAGCCACTAAGGGAAGAGGAGAAAAATGACACAACGCGGTGTCTATTCAATGATTGTGTTGCGCCAACAATGTTGTAATTCAATGTGGAAATTTCATATAATTGAGAAATAATACATTAAGCAATTTATAATGAGATCCCAGATTAGTCTATGATTACTACAGATAACCAACATTAAGAATTTTGTCCACCACTGGAGTGTCATGGTCTTGTACTGAGCTGGCGTGTGTGTTGCTGTGAGCCTGGAAGCTAGGCCACGGGTCTCTTAAGGACCAGCAGGACCCATCTCTGAGGATGAGCTCCTTCTGATAACACGTGTGAAGTGAGTGAGGTGGATTCTTGCCTCTCACTTCTGAAGAGCCTTTTGGCTGTGGCGTCAGGATGGGAGGAAGGTGTGCATACGATACCATCTGGGTTGCTGAAAGTGGGGAGGTCTTGAAGAACGGACTGAAGAAGATCAAAGACTGTAGTCTTCAGTATGGATTACACCTCAACATAAAAAGCAAAAAAGAAAAATAAAAGAAAAAATTTTTAAAAAAAGAAAAACCAAAAAAAAAAAAGAAAAACCTTCACAACTGGTCCAATGAGCAACATCATGACAGATTGGCATTGCCACAGATTTCATTTTGCTTGGATATACCATCAATAGCCCTGGAAGCAGCAGTCAAACTACCGTATATCCTCAAGTATAAACCAAGTTTTAAAGCAAATTTTATGCCGTTTTCTGGTAAAATTAGTCGCCTTGGCTGATATTTGGGTCGGCTTATACTCGAGTATATACGGTACATATTGCATTGGGCAAATCTGCTGCAAAAGTTGTCTTTAAAGTGTTAAGAGACAAAGATGTTACTTTAAGCATTAAGTGATATTTTTTATTCCTTCCTATGCATACAAAAACTGGGTAAGGCAGACTGAGGAGGAATTGGTACTTTTGAACTACGGTGTTGGTGATGAATATTGAATATACCATGGTTGCCAGGAGAATCACCTTAAGCTTCACTTTAACAAGACCCAGGGCTATTCTCGTTTATTATCTGATTCAGGGGCAGGAACAACAATGACTTCGGGGTGCCATGTTCCAGACGCCGTACAGTACCACCGGGAGTGCAGCACACTGCTTCTGTCCTCCTGGAGTGGGATAAGCATTGGGCTGCTCATTGCAAGGCCCACTATTGAAACCCAGCAGTAGCTGTGAGGTAGAAGGAGGTCTGTCCGCTCCCGTAACAATTTACAGTCTTGAAAACCCTGTGGAGTGTGTTCTTTGGGCTTGCGCCGAGTTGAAATCAACTTGATGGCAGTGGGTTTGTTTGTTTGATCTTAGGGGAGGTAGACAGTCACATGATTATCCATTCATGTACTGCCATAAACCCTGACAAATGCTCAAGGAAGAACATAGTTTGCAAAGGTCACAAGCAACGTATGTTTCAGCCTTATTTATAAGCTATTTTTCTCCCCTGATTCTGCCTTGCTTAGCATTGGAGTTCCATGCCTGGAAGATCAACGCACAGTGGGACCTTCACAAACATTTGAATGCTGAGTAGACTAATTCACGGTCACAACGGATATGCAATAGCTCAGTGGCTGGATTCAAGTGGGTTGACCTGATGTTCTCAGATGCTTCAGCAAGTGTGGATTTTGCCAATACCGTGGAAGAGCAGTCGGTCAGGCAGGATTTCAGTGAAACATTCCGAAACCTCTTCTAGCTCCTTGTCACGGTGATCTTGAGACTTCATGAAGCAAAGTATCTGTGCATATCCAGTCATTCAATAAGTAGTTACTAAGGTTGTTGAGAACTTTGAGATACATACATGATTATATATATACTCATGTTATATACAATCAGCTTTAGAACCTTCCTGCAGCTGCTGTTTAGTGAGGAGGAATGGCTCTGGTTCCTGAAAGGACTGCTCATGGGACACCGTGAGTTCCTTTATTCGGCTACTTTCACTACCCCCCACCCCACTTTGAGGGGCGTGAGCTGAGTCTTGCATTCCAACTTCCCCGGCGGTGGACGTCACCACGGCCACCACCACTGGAGCTTTGGGACAAGTCAGTCTGGAATGGGGACGACAGGGACGTCCTCAGAACGAGCATATGAAGGGGGTGGGGGTGGGGTGCAGGCCGGGGCTCCTTCTGGGAAAGGGGAGGGGGCGCCTGGGTCCCTCCTCCGGAAGCGGGAACAGCAGGTGGGGAGCCCTTGAGAACTGAACGTCTGGGGTGGGGTTGCGGGGCCTGGCGGGGGTCTCCTTACGAAAGAAAGGGCAGTCTAGAACGTCCGTCCTCGGCAGGGTACCCTGGCACCCCGCCTGAGAAGGGACCCCGAGGAAGCTGGGGCTCCGTCAGGATGGGCACGAATCTCGGGAAGGAAGGGTCCACTCGGGTGTGACTCTCAAGAAAATGAGACGATGCCAGGGGTCCCCCTCGGGGAGGAGGCAGCATGCCAGGAAGCCCCTCGCAAAGGTGACAGGACCCCAGGGCCCCTCCTCAGGAGAGGGGACGACGCTGAGGTCGCCACGACGCTGGGCTCGCTCTCAGGAAGGGGCGTTATGCCGGCGCGCTCACTCGTCCACGGGCGCTCGCACCTCCCAGCTCCCGGGCTCCCACGGCGAAGCGGCCGCACATTTCATTGGCTGCTCCCTCGACTACTGGCCAATCACCGCGCGAGACGAAAGCGCCCGCCCTGGCCACGCCCCCATCCGGTCTGCGCGCGCCTTCCTGGTCCTGCTGTACTTCCGCAGCCCCGCTCTAGGGGGCGCGCCGGGACTGGCGCTCCCAGGTAAGGGATGGGCTGTGTTTAAAGGGTCGGCAGTTTGAAACCACCCGCAGCCCCGCGGGAGAGAGACTGGGCTTTCTACTCCCTTAAGCAGGAACATGCTCAGAAACCCACGAGCGGTCGCTATGAGGCTGCATGGACTGATAGCAGTTCTTTGGTCTGCTTTTTTGGTACCCGCCATACAGGTATGTGAGACGTGAGTGCCTAGCACACCTGGAGAGGGGAAAGCAACCTGCTGAGATCCAGATTCACTGCCATCAAATTCTGACTCACAGCCAGTGAGTCGCCCCTGTGAGCTTCCCAGACTAACTCTTTACAAGAGAGTCTGAGGAGTGGCTGGCGGTTTCGAACTGCTGACCTCGCGGTGAATAACCACCCTGACCCATAATCTCTGAGTCACAAGGCCTCGGCTGAGCTCGTCTTGAAGGACAGTGTTAACCAGAATCCAGAGTCGTGTGTGCTTATCCACCTTACTGTGCGCTGCCCAGGTAACAAGTGCCACCTGGTTATTTTTTCCCCAGTTATCAAATAACTTCTCTCTGATTGTTGAGGTAGTACTCACTCACTGTCTTGCACAATTTGGTCATGCTGTCAGGAGCGACCAGTCCCTGGAGAAGGACATCATGTTTGGTCAAGTGGAGGGGCAGTGAGGAAGGAGGCCTTCAACCAGGTGGGCCCACATGGTGGCTGCAACTATGGGCTCAGGCCGGGGAACCATGGAGAGGCTGGCGCAGGACCGGGTAGCGTTTTGTTCTGTTGTGCATGGGATCGCTATGGGTTGGAACCAATTCGGAAGAATGCAGAACACAAAAAACAAATCTCTTTAAGAACAACCACTAGAACAGTGGTTCTCAACCTTCCTCACGCCGAGACCTTTAAATATAGTTCTAACTCTGGTTCCTTTCCAGAATGTACTCGTCTTTGGTCCTTTACCAAGGGCGTCCTGGACATGGAGCTGTTTTGAGTTATAAATATAGTTCCTCATGCGGTGGTGACCCCCCCCAACCATAACATTATTTTTGTTGCTACTTCATCACTGTCATTTTGCTACTGTGATGAATTGGGTGACCTCTGTGAAAGTGTCGTTCGACCCCCATAGGGGTCGCGACCCACAGATCGAGACCCGCCGCACCAGAGAGATCCATTGTAAACATCCGACAGACAAGCTGCCTTTTCTATGCGCCTTTTGTTGAGTGCTATGTACTACGAAACTTGTGTAAATGTCTTCACTGTGAGCATCCTGTCCCATCAGTAGAAAGAGACCTGGCATGTTTGGGTTGCTGCTTCACTCAGGTGTCGCATCATGTAATGGCTCTCTGATACTGTTGGACATTCCACAATGCTCTGCCTGTGGTGGTGTAGTGCATTACGCGGGTGGGAGCTGTTAACCATGAGGCCGGCAGTTTGAACCCCTGTCCCCTCTGAAGGAGAAAGATGAGGTTTGATGGTGCTTTGAAGGTTTCCAGCCTCAGAAATCTTCAGGGCTGTTCTAGCCTGTCCAATAGGGTTGTTATGAGTCAGAATCAACTCGTTGGCAGTGAGTTTGTTTTTTTGGAATTTAATGTTGGACGTCTGGGATCTTTTAATAATTCTTCCCCATTCTGACCGAACTAGAGGAGGGACGTTTTTATTTCTGTATCTGATTGTTCCTTATTTATTTATTTATTTTTGATTGTTTCTTTAGGCTAAACAATTTTTTAAAAGGCAATGCCTTGTGAAAGAATGCCATTGAATTGTATACTGAAAAATGAGTTAAAAGAGCAAGTTTTGTTATATATTTTAAAAGAAACAAACAAAAAAAAAAAGGAAAAAAAATTCCATGACTGGGTCAAAGTCCGCACACACAATGGTTATGCTTTTGATCAATATTGCCAGATTGGTGGTGTGTACCAGCTTCTACCAATATCAGTGACGTATAGGAGTCAACCATTTGCTTAAAAAAAAAAATAGTGCCTGTGGCAGTTACATAATCTCATGTCAACTTGAGTTGACATTAAGAGTAAAGGGGTGGAATCTAGACTGTCAATCAGGTCACAGCCTGATGATGCTCATTGTGGGCGTGGCCTTCTCCTGAGGATTCTGGGAACTTTCTTTCTTCCTCCCTGGAAGCAGGCCACCCACACTCTCTCTCTGCTTTATCTTCCTATTGACAAGCCACATGGAGCCATGCTGAATGCAGCCAGAGCCCTGGAGATGCATCTACCACCAGTGGATCCACAAGACTTTGCACCCACCGGACCTGTGAGCTTCCTGCATTTCGCATCATTGCATGTGCTGCCTGAGTCTGAAGACTGATTATTGGACTGCTATTGGACTTAGCGACTTGATCTAGGCTGGACGGGGATGTTTTCTTAATAGTCAGTTACTCTTTAATATAAAGCTCTCTCACACACATAATGTGAGTGCCAGGGAGTTTGTTTCTCTGGACGACTGGGACTAACGCGGTACCTGATTTCATTTCCACTGCCCTTCTAAAAATAAGTGTTGAAGAGCCACCTAGTTGGGCAGAACAGAACCATCCGATAGGGTCTTCTTGCTCTTTGTTTTCCCATACGGTTTCTTAAGCTGTAAAGCTTTGGGGCCCTATGGCACGGGCTCTTCTTCCTCGGAGCAGCTGGTGGGTTTGAACCTCAGACCTTTAAGGTTAGCAGCTGAGCACTTGAGCTATTCTACCACTAGGGCTCCTTCCATAAGGGAACGTCTAGGGGGTGGGGGTAGGGTTTTCCTCTGGGTTCAAATCCACTCAAAGGCACGCACAGCCATCAGATCGATGCCGACTCACAGCACCCCTATAGGCTCGGGCCGACCTCCCCCTGAGAACATTGTCTTCTCTGCCAAATGGAACCGATGCCAGAACATTCCGAAAAGGCAGCCGGAGAGGCTGAGACCACCGTCTGGCACAGGTTCCCAAACTCCTTGGGTTCGCTCGCTCGCTGCTGACTCGGTGCCCCCGTGGGACAGGGCAGCTGCCCCTGTGGTTTCTGAACCTCACTCTTCTAGGATTGGAAGGTCTCTTCTTTCTTCGTATGAGCCGCTGGTGGTCTCCAACTGCTGATATTCTGATTGCAGCCCGATCAGTAACACTCTGCCACAAGGGTTCCTTAAGTGTCCTGCTGTCCCCTCTTAGGGGGAAAAAGTAAATGACTCACCACCCTCTGACAATTAAAAAAATTCACACTGCAGCCTGCAATCCAGGATAAAGTGTAGTTGTTGGCTTTCAGCGCCCCTGGGATTGTTCCAGCGCCCCAGGGATCTCCCACTTTGGTTAAAAAAAAAAAAAAAAAGACCATGTAATCGTTCCCAGCAGGCCTGGTCTTCTAAAGGCCAAAGGTTGGGGTGGGGGAGGGGAACGGGAACATTTGCCCAGGGCCTCACAGCCTGCAAGTGGCTGGTGTCAATTTCAGAGAATGAACCCACTCCACCCCTTCCCCAGCTCCCTTTGGTCTGTTCAGATTACAGGCCCTTCTGCTCTGGGTCACCTTCGCCTGAGGAAAGATGAACACCCCGCCGGGGGAATTTTCAACAGCCTGCCTAGGGTCACCCGCTGGCCCCCACCCTTTGACCCACATTCTCAGGCTGTCGCCACAGCCCCAAGCTGCTGTGGAGCTCTTCCAGAGCCGGAGGGTGTTTGGCGCATTTTGCACACCTATCTGTTCTTCTACCCTGGGGAAACTGAGGCCCGGAGCAAGAAGGTTGTCCAAGAACACACCACTACTCCCTGCACCCCACCCCCACCTTCGAGCCCTTTGCCCCTGACTCTGCTTCCCCGTCGTGGAACCACGTCCATGTCTCCCCTGGGCTCCCAGCGCAAAGTTCAGCTTCCCTAGAAACTTCCACCTAGTTTTCTAGAACCCTCTGTGTCCATGCTGGCCCGGGGCCCTCATCTGCGAGGAGTTTTATAACCACAGGCTGTGCCAAGTCCTCGACATTCGCTCTCCCACTGGACTGGCCAAGACCAAAGCCATGGGCAACACCACGCCGGTCGTCCTGTAAAGTCAAATGCAAAGCCCAGTCCCCCTGTTGCACTTCGCACATTTCAAGTACCTCCGCGCCGGCCAACACAGATATGAACGCTCCATGGTCACAGGACATTCCGAACCACGCTGGACATCTGAACGCAGGCTAACCCTACTTTAGCAATCATGCAACCGAGGAGCAGAAAGGTCAAGTTCAAAGTCACACAGCTAGCGCTGGGGTCCAAACCCAGAGGCCTTGGAAGCTAGGGCCCGATGGCACAGTTGGCGAGCCCATGACCCTTTTGTGGCTCCAGGCAAGCTGCCCTGGCTGTGTCCCAAACGCCTGCTCTGACCCTACAGGCTGCATTCCGCCCCTTCAGCACCTGCCTGTCTTTCACTCCTCGAAAGGGGTACACCCGGGAGGCAGCCAATATTCTAATCAGGAAACCCATAGTCAAAACACTTCGGTGCTTTGCGCATGCCCACCCTGGGTCAAGGGCAGGGTTGCCCGACTGAGCATTAAAGTGCACAAGCCTCTTTGGAGTCTGGAAGAGCAGGAAGTCACGTCGAGGCAGAAGGCGCGTCTGACTCGAACCACGGTCGTCCCATTCGTGTCCTTTGCATGTGAAAGTCGCACCGTGACTAAGACCAGAGAGGAATCGATGGGCTTGAACGGTGCTGCCAGAGAACACTGAGAAGTCCCGCGGACCACCAAAAGGACAGACACTTGTCTCGGACAGACAGACAGCATGCTCCTTAGAAGCCAGGGTGGCGAGACTGGGTCTCAAGTTGCTTAGGCTATGTCTACCAGGAGAGGCCAGTCCCTGGAAAGTAGAGGGGCAGCCCACAAGAGGCCCACCCTGGGTGAGATGGGCCTACCCAGTGGCCGTGACCGTGGGCACACCAACAGTCCTGAGGCTGGCACAGGGCCAGGCAGGGATTTCCTCTGGCACTCGGGGTCACCACTCAACAGGACTAACGCCACCAACATCTGTTTTTATCCACCGGGAACCCTGGTGGCTACTGGGCTACCTCATGAGCTGCTAACCACAAGGTCAGTGGTTCTAACCCCCCAGCGGGTCCTCTGTGGAAGATGAGGCTGGCTGCACCTATAAAAATAGGAGGTTTGGGAAACCCAAAAAGGGCAGTTCTCCTCGGTCCTGTTGGGTTGTGGTTCCAAGGTCAGAATCAACTAGAGGGCAGTAAGGGTTTAAATCTTCACCCCGCATTAGTGGCTTGGTTCCAGTAACGGTTGTCAGAAGTGTTTTATTGGTGAACTTGATAGTTTGTGAATTAGGCTACCCGTGGGGTTCGTGCCAGCCCATGGCTTCCCTATAGGACAGAGCAGAGCTGCCCCAAGGGGGTTCTGAGTCTGCCATCTCCTCGGAAGCAGACTGCTTCACAGAGCGTCAGGCGTGCTCGAACCAATCCTTTTGGTTGTCAGTCATGTGTTTTAACCACTGTACACCAGGGCTCCTTAATTAGCCCGATATGATTTTTTAAAAAAGGCTTCCAGGGATGGAATTAATGGCCTTCAAATAGGTGACCTGGCTGCGACTCACTTTCCAACCTTGTATAAACACACTAGAAACAGCTTGAACCCTGAGTGATCGGCGTCTAGCTAATACCCGAGAGCAGTGTGTCCCAAAGTGGGCCATAACCCCCGCTGAGGGGCGCCGGAACAATCCCGTGGGGCTGCAGAAGCAGATACCCACACTGTAACCTGGATCATGAGCTAGATTACAAAAGTTTACAATTGCAAGGGGGGGCACTGGATTTTAGTTTGTGTTTTCGGGAGCGGAGCGAGCTAGGCCAAATACGCTCGAGAACCTATGCTTTCTGGATTCCGGCTGCCTGATAGCCGTAAAGCTGAAGACCCAGGAGGAGTTGGTTTTACCTCACAGCAAGAAGCTAAGGCCACGTGGCGCTGTCCCCGAGGACACACCCCCTCCCCGCCCCAGCTGTGGCCCTCACAGAGCCAGACAGCCACATCTTTCTTCCCTGGAGCAGCTGGTGGGTCCTAAGTGCCCTCCCTCCTGTTTGCAGCAAAGCACCCCACCACTGCCACATCAAGGTTTCTTCCATGGCCTCAAGGCTCGAAACTACCCAGAATTCAAAAACACACACCAAGAAACCCTGCCACTGAGTCGACCCGGCTCACCGTGACCTTGCAGAATGGAGCAGGCTTGCCCTGTGCGTTGCTTAGACTGTCAGTCTTCACAGCAGTGACGTGTCCATCCTTCTCATGCAGCGCGGCTAGTGGTTCCCAACAGCCGACCCTCTGGTTAGCGGCCCCGGCCGTATCCCACTACCACACCCAGAATCCTTTCAACAGTTTAACAAACAGCCTGCCTCTGGGAAACTTCTTTTTTTTAAGCATGCAGGGTGACAGTTTCAACACGTGAGGGCTACAGGCCAGAAACCCAGAGTCTAAAGTAGTCTGCACCCTGCCCGGTCCTGTGAGGACCTTCAGGGGGTTCAGTCTCTCACGGCAAGCACCCAGTCAGCTCTCCCTCCGGGGGACTGTCAGGCAGGGTAGAACTGACCCTGTGGGTTTCTGAGACGGGAACTCTTTTATGGGAGGCCGAAGCCACCTTTCTCCCAAGGAGTGGCTGGTGGTTTCAAACGTGGGACCTTGTGGCTAGCAGCCCAGCAGGTACCCAACTCCCCCACTAGGGTTTCATAAACAGCACTCGCAGGTCTGCGTGCTTCTTTCTGTGACCGCATTCTTCCAATGTAATGTCGGCCCAAGACCTTTTATTCTAACCCGGCATGTTTCTAAGCCCAGACGCAGAGTGGTGTCAGGCTGCCAGACTGGCTCCCGCAGCCTCTGCATCAGGATATAGGGTCCAGACCCTCCCCTCCACCCACCCCATATCGTCAAAATTCCACCTGTTGGGCAGGGGAAGAGAGGATACAGGCACCCCCTCCCACACTCCCTCCCCCCTACCAAAAGGCGGTCTCCATTGGAGGGTTTCCCAGAAACGAGGTGGGGGGGTGGTGGAGGCGCAGGGGGCAAGAATGAAGCCATGTGAGCCAGGAAGGTCGGTGAAAGCCTCGGTTTAATCAGAGACATGATCGAAGGATTGGTTACCGATCAACAACACGCCGACTGATCGTCAAGTGGACAACACACACACACACACACACACACACACACGGCTCCCTGCACCCACCCTGGGAAGAGGGGGCCCTGGAAAGGGACTGTGGGCCCATCTTGCCCCACTCCCCGTCCCACCAGCTCCTGGGGGAGGGGGGCCTCCACGGGCTCTGCCCCCTGTGGGGGGGCTTGCCTTCCTGGGGTGGTCTGTGGGACAGTTCATGTAATTCAGCAGAACAGAAGGCTTCCTTCCGGAGGCCCTGCCTTCGTTCCCAGCCAGGTCTGGGGAGCAGCCAGGGAAGGGCACATTCTGATTTCCCTTTATGCATAAACCAACCTGACAGCAGGTGTAAAAGAACCAGAGAAAACACCGCCAACAAACGACCCACGGGGGCGCTGCGGAGACAGAAACTGCTTGTGCTACACAAATAAACCCTGTACAGCATTAAGGGGCTGGGTGCCCTCACCTCGGCGGGAGGGGGGCAAGGGGCGTAACAGATGGAAGTCTAGGCTGGAGGGGTGCGGGCTCAGGGCTACAGTACCGTATGCTCAGAAGTAAGGGGAGAGGGCAATACAAGAGTTCGCCCTGCCTTGCCAACCTGTAGAGCCAGGCTAGGGGGCATGAGAGAGAGAGAGGGGGCTGTGTTTTCTTCTAAGCAATCTTCATGGCTTGGGGGAAGAGCCAGGATGAGTAGGGCCGAGGGGGCACAGGGGAGGAAAGGCTGAGAAAAGACTCCGGTGCCAGGGTGGGAAGGAGTGCCCAGGAAGGGGAATGTGGGTATACATCTTTATTGCTTCCTCCCAGGGCGAAGGGATGGGCTACAGTCAGTCCCGAGGGGGCTGGGAGAATGAGGGGGGAGGCACCCCCAGGAGGGGAGCTCCTGACACCCCACCTTCACTCCAGATGTAGCTGGGAGCCACTGTAACACGCCCCTCTCCTATGGCCACAGGGTGGGGTGGGGGGGTCATTAAGGCAGAAACAAGAGGAGAAGCAGCTGGAAAGGGAGGGTGCAGGCCAGAGCTGCTGCTCCTCCCTCCCCCCAAAACGGAAACCATTCCAAATAAACTGGAAGGGGAAGAAAGGTGGTAAGTGGAGGGGGGGGGCAAGCCTTCCCCAAACCTCAGGCTCAAGGCTAGCCAGTGGGAATGACCCCTCCCCACCTTAAAATGAGCAGTACTCACCCCCCCACGCCCCCCCAGGCAGCGTAGCCTGGTTTGTGCAAAATGAAACGGAAGACTTAGTTGGGGAAGTCAGGTAGGGGCTGGGGCTGGGGCCTCCCACAGAGACCCCCCAACTCCGCCCAGAATGGCTATTCCTGACTAGGTTCCAAAGACCCTCCCCAATTCAGGAGAAAAGCGGGGTAGGGGTAATGGGCTGAGGGGTGGCGGGGACTCCACACCCCAGCTTGGGCCTGGGCTGTGAGGCCGGAAGACTAGAACCTGGGGTGAGGGGTGGGGAATTCAGGGAGCAGGGAACCTGGGTGCGGGACGGGGGAGAGCCTGGAGCAGGAGCATCTACAGTTGCTGTGTTTCATTCTTTTTTTGTTTTTTTCTTTTTTCTAAAAATGTTAACCCTTAAAATTAAAAAATAAAATAAAATCCCTTCCCAGACCTCAGCACCTCGTTCCCCAGTCCCACCACCTCCCCAAACCAATCATCCAAACTAACCAACAAAAAAAAGTCCCCATGGGTAGGGGTGCGGAGGAGAGGGGACAAAAAAAAAAGAGGAAAAAAAAAGTTACTTTTCCGTCTTCTTTTTTCTCAGGCCCGCGAGTTTCTGAGGCATAGGAGGCGGCGCTCGGGGAGTGCCGAGGGAGACCACCGTGGGGGGGGACAGGGTCTGGGGGCTGGGGTTCAGGGAGGGTCTCCATTTGAGCTCTGCCCGTTGGAGGCTGTAAGTGTGGCTGGGTCCCTTGGACACATCCCTGTGCACGGATGACACGCTCTCTTGGCAGCCTGGTGCTCCCTTCGGGACCCCCCCTCGGCCGCCATGGAGGGGAGGCCCTTGAAGCCCGGGGCCTCCTCTTCAGGGAGCGGGGTCCTCAAGGCAGGCTGAAAGGTGCATCCAAGGGACAGGGCCTGGGCGCTGCTGCAGCTTACGTCTTGGGTCTGGGCCTGGGCCGTCCTCTTCTCGGCTGGGGGGACTGGCGGGGCCATGTGCACTTCCTCCAGCTGGTAGCCCTGGGCCAGGGCCAGTTCTTGCACTGTGGATGCATCTTGGCTTGGGGCTGCCAGCTGGGCCTTCGTCACCTCCTCCTCCTCTTCCTCCTCCAGAGTCAGCTCAAACTGGAACTTGTCGGGGGCTGGCGGGTGGCCTGGGCCCCCGGGCTCGTCCTCCTCGGGGGGTGGCGAGGGACTCTGGCGAATGGCACTGTAGTACCAATCCCGGTTGTCTTCCAATGTGTCCAGGATCCCCTGGGCATCGGGGTGGACCAGGTCTGCCCACGTCTCCCACAGCGGGTGCACAATGTAGTCGATGAAGCCCACCTGCAGGGGCAGGGGTGGGGGAGAGGCAGAGGGAAGCATCACCAGGTGGTCTGCTGCGGCGGACAGGACAGCAGCACCTCCCCCACCCCCACCCCCCAGGTGGTGGCAGGTGGAGGAGGATGAAAAAGATGGCAGATACCAGCTGACCCAGGCATTTCACTTCTCCAGCTCCACCCTGGGAAAGCTCCGGTACAAGTGAGAGCGCGTGCGAGACAGAGAAATCACGTGTGAAAGTAAACAAAAACAACACAGTGTGCATCCGCGGGGGCTCGGTTTGTTTCCATCCCAGCAAGGAGACCTGGTGGAGCAGCGGGTGCCCCGCTGGGCTGCTAACCACCACAGTCACCAGCCGCCGAGGAAGAGAGAGGAGGCCTTTTACTCCCATACAGAATTAGAGTCCTGGTGGGGCCGGGAACTTTTTTTTATATATAAATTTTCAAGGGTTCATGAGGGAGGGAAAAACAAGGAGCTGATCCCAAGGGCTCAAGTCGAAAGAAAATGTTTTGAAAATGACGGTGGCAATGTATGTACAACTACGCTTGACACAGCGGATGGAGGGGTTAACTTTTTTTAAAAAAGATGGATGGGTGGATGGCGATAAGAGCTGTAAGAGCCCCCAATAAAATGACTTATTAAAAAGAATGACAGTGTCCAAAACCCACGGGGGCCCTTCTAGCCTGTGCTCTAGGGTCCCTTGGAGTAAGGATCGACTCGGTGGCAGTGAGAGACACCACAGGACCCATTCCAGGTGATGGTGACGAAGAAACCAGCGCGCGCGGTCACACCCTGGCACTCCATGGGCCTGTCTAGCTAACCACCCTGACTTCTTGTTCTCTCTTGCTTTCTTTAAAAAAACAGCCAACTAAATGAAATTTAAACCAACCAACCAGCCGTCCTCACTGCATGGAGCTGATTCTGGCTCAGGGAGAGGGACTGACGCAGCGGCTGCAACCATGGACTTGGACAGACTCGGGGTGGTGTGTGGTCCAAGGTGGAGCAGTGTTTCATTCTGCTACACAGCACAGTGGGTCGCCGTGAGTCGGAACTAACTCAAAGGCACTGCACACCACCACCACCGCCAGCACCACCACCAGCACCAGCAGCACCCGGTCGAGTGGTGTTAGGCTTTGAGCTGGTAGGCGTTTGCAGTAGCTTGCACAGGATACGCCTTGATTAATTTTTGTCCTCTCCTGTCCGTTAGTTTCCGTCAAGTTTATCCCAATGGCTGGCTACCTCCTGGCTGCAGAGCTGCTGCCGAGCCTGTTCCAGGCAGGTCAGAACCCTTCGGGGAGCAGATGACCAGGCCCGCTGTCCAAGGTGCCACTGGCACCGTCAACCTTTCAGCTAGGAGTCAAGTCTTGAGAGTTAGGCTGCTTTCTTTTTTTTAAGTTCTGTAGGATCTTAGGATTTCTCTGGATTCACACAGTGGCTGCAGCAGGGGGTTCAGCCCCGAGAACAATGGAGGATGGAGCAGAATCGGGTACCATTCTGTTCTGTTGTCCGTGGGGCCGCTTGCTCCGAGTCAGAAGCAAGTCCTCAATGCCCCCCTCCTTTCTTTCTTTTTTTTGTTGCTGCCCCTCTACTTTACCAAGCAGGGACTGGTTTCCCCTGAGAATGCAGTCAAAGTATGCGAGACAAAATCTCGCCACCTGGCTTGTAAGGAGCTTGCTGGCTCTGCCTCTTCCAGGACAGACGTGTCTGTTCTTCTGGCAGCCCACGACCCCGCCCATCTTCTTTGCCAGGACCATAACTCAGGTGCATCAATACTTCTCCCGTCTTCCGTATTCAATGGCCAACTTTCACATGCATAGGAGATGACTGAAAATGCACCCAGACAGTGACTAAATAGTACACCCGCTACTTTTATCCTCTGGGATGCTGAGTCCCGAGAAGGAAACGGAGGAACCACCCCGTGACCCTCGAAACATCCCCAGAAAAGTCGATAGCGGAAAACGAAGCACACGCGAAAGACACGCTCCGTAGAGTAAGTGGCTCACAACCACAATTGTAGAACTCACGCAGTGGCTCTCCAAAGGGTGGGAGTGAGGGCTATGGGCTTGGTCTTCTCCCTGTGTCGTTTGCAATCCCCTCAACACGCAAACCGAAGCTGTACAAGGCTGGTTCCTTCGGAAAACCAAGACTTCACTTCCCTGGGGACCCGTGATCAGAAGGGGCCAGTCCCCGGAGAAGGACATCAAACTTGGTCAAGGACGGGGGCCCTCGGGAGGAAGGACTGATACAGGGCCATGGGTTCATGTGCGGCCGGAACCGGGCAGTGTTTCCCTCTGTTGTATCTTGGTGAGCTCAGAGTTGGAACAGACTCACTGACACCTAACAACCCCAACGCGGACATGCGGCAATGCCTGGAGGTCATTGTGGCTGTCGCCGCTTGGTGGTGCAGCGCGGTGTTCCAGATATCTAGTGGGTGGAGCACAGAGAGGCTGCATCGACACCCTCCCCTGAGCAGGTGGCCCTGCCTGCAAGAACAAGGGAGCTTCCGATGTCGGCAGGGCTGAGGCTGAGAAACCTGGTCTGCCCGGGCAGACACGCCAAAGCCAGAGGGTGACGTTCACCCACTAGCAGCCTGGAAGAAGGGGCGGGAAAGACACCGGCACGTTTGCTCTTTCCAGATGAGTCTTTTACAACTAGGACGGCGTTCCTGCGTCGCCTGGCGCACGCACCAGTCACTGTGCCTCATTCTGAAATCTGCTGAAAACCAAGCAACTCGTCCCTGGGTGGTGCGAATGCTTCACACGCTCGGCAGCCAACCGGGAGGTTGGTGGTTCGAATCCACCCACAGGCACCTCGGAGGACGACAGTTCTGGGGACCTACTTACAAATCACCCACCCCGGATGGACACCCCTCTACATCAAACTCCTCTTTGGACCCTCGTGGAGTCACTATGAGTCAGCTGACTTGGCAGTAACTAGTTCAGGGTGGGATTTTTTTAAAATAATTTTTTAAGCGAGTAGTTACCACCATGGTGGAGGCCTGCAGGCTGCCATGCTGCTGAACAAGTGACAGCAGAGATTCCAGGTGAAGAACGAGGAAGAGAGGCCTGGGGATCCCCATGCTCCGCCCCCCACCTTATTTCTTATTCAAAAAAACCTGGAAAACTCTTTGAACCACACTGGTCCATCAATCCCTGCGGCTGTGCATGCGGCTGCCCTGGGTTAGCAGTGACTCGATGGCACCTAGCAACGGCTGACGTGTGACTGGGCTTACCAGCTGAACCACTCACTGCCATCATCGGGAGCTAGTGAGGCAGGGTGGTTGCAGTCTGACTCTTAATGACACTGGGGCAGGATACAATTGCTCCTGTGGGATTCTGAGACCGTAACTCTCTGCAGGAGTAGAAAGCCTTGTCTTTCTCCTACAGAGTGACCCGTGGTTTTGAACTGGTGACCTTGAGGTAGCGGCCCAAAAGTTAACCAGGAGGCCACCAGGGCTCCTAAAACGACATCAAGCTCTGTAACGAAGACTCGAAGGTGGGTCCTTATAGATATTCGTCTATCGGGTTCTCTCCACATTTGAGCCCCCAGAAAACCTGGCTGTATTTTTCCATCGAGAGAGGGCATGGTGCTGAGAAAGTGGGGGGGCTGGGCGGGCGCTCTGGGGCCAGGCCAGGTGGGTGGCGTACCTGGGACTTCTCCACGGAGGCCGTGTGCTTGTCGCACATGGGGCTGATCTCCATGCCGCGCTCCCGCTCGCGGTCGCCCTGCTGGAAGAACTCGGCCATGATGCGGTCCGTCCACTGCCGGTACAGCTCCAGCGGCTTGGTGGGGTTGCTGAGGTCAGCACAGTGCACCATGTTCCGGAGGACCTGCCAGGCGAGAGCCGGGGGCCTTCAGAGGCCGGTCCTGGGCCTCCTTATCAACCATCTGGGGGTCATCAAGGGGGGAGAAGCAGCGGGTGGCGCAGTAGGGAGCAGTGGGTAGGAGGGACAGGGGTGGAGGAGGGGGAGAGAGGTGGGAGCAGGGTGGGAGATGCAAAGGGACTGCAGGGAGGGGAGGGCAGGGGCATTGGGAGATGAGAGAAGATGGGGGCGGGAATGGGGGAGCCGGCATAGAGACGAGGAGGGGCAGCAGGCCAGGTGCTGAGGGACACGGAAAGGGTACAATCTCTCTATGGACTGCGGGGGACGCCACCTGGATTCGGTCAGCGTAGTTGTCCAACAGGAGGACCCCCGAGCTGGTCACTTTCTTGGTCTCCACCATGGTCTTCAGGTCAGCCAGCAGCGACATGTGCTTGGACATGTCTGTGGCCAGCACCTGGGGGGCAGGGGCTGGCTCATACACCCTTGAAGTCTTCGTGCCCGCAGCCCCCGCACACCCTCACTGGTCCCGCCTCTCCAAAGGACAGGGGCTCCTCTGGCCTTCAGAGGCTCATGGACCCTCTCCAGACTCCGCCCTGCCCCCCCGCAGCCCCGCCCTTCCTCCCTCAGGCCCCGCCCCGCCCACCATGTCGATGACCATCTTGCGCAGGCTCTGCCGCTGGCGCTTGCTGAGGTTCTGGAAGATGTCGCAGTTGTCGTCCTGCAGCAGCTTGAAGCCCACGGCCAGGTGGTGGTTCTCGAGCACCGACTCGTCGTTGTACATGAGGGCTAGCTCTGAATCTGCGGCCCGGGTCAAGGTCAGGGGCGGCGGCCAGGAGCCCTGACCATCCCCGCCGCCCCACCCCCATCGGTTCTGGCAGCCCCGGCCCACTCACTGGTGTTGATGAGGAATTGGTTGGAAACCCCAGGGTGGTCCACGTCGTGGATGGCAGCCGCAAAGAGGGCGGCCAGAATCTCCAGGTCCGTGAACACGGCCTGGGAGTGGAGAGGGGGGCAGAGAGAACTTGAGTTCAGGCAGGGAAGTAGGGATCAGAGAGGTGGGGTTCAGAGAGCATGACAAGAGGAGGAGGGGCTGGAGAGATGAAGGGGGGCCAGGGAGGAAGGAGGGCTCAGAGAGATGGGGGAGCCCCTGAGGGTATGAGAGAGGGGGCAGGGGCCAAGAGATACAGGGCATCGGAGCTGGGTGCTCAGGGAGGGCAAGGGGGTAGAGAGACATGGGGTGGGCGGGGCTCACGTCCAGCGCAGGTGTGGCCAGGAGCACATGGGTGGACTGCAGGACGTCGGCCGCGTGCAGGCTGTTGTGGTAGGCCACATCCCCGTGGTAGTGATCCTCCAGCGTCAGCATGTACGTCACCATGGTGTTCACAGGGATGTGGAACTTCTTCAGCAGATCCCGCTCCTGTGGGCAGGCCGGGGTGACCCTGAGCCCTCTCCCCGGCCCCCACCCCCACCACACCCCACCTCCACCCTGCCCCATTCAGCGCCCACCTGAAATATCGTGTACATGATGCAGCCCAGAGATCGGCCTCCGGCGTAATCTGACACGCAAAAGATGTTCAAGCCCCACTTGTTCAGGTTCTCCAGTTCCTGGTGGGGGCAGAGGGCACAGGGCAGAGGTCAGGAGCCTCCAAGCTGCAGAGAAGGCACCCTGGCCTTCCAGACCCTGCCCTGCGGCTTTGGAGCTCCTGAAACAGATGCTGGTGTGGGTAGCATGGTAGGGCTTTCTCAGAACTGACCTCCTGTGTCCTACTTGGGCTGACCACCCCGTGGCCCCAGCTGCCATCCATGATGTGTGACAACCGGTCAAGCACTGGGCTAAGCACCCGGTTGCACCTGGTTGTGAGGGGACAAAGGCCCAAAGAAGGAAATCGACCCACCAGTGGCAATGCTGGGAGGTGATGCCCCCACTGCCCCCACCCCCCAGCATAGCAGTTCCCCATGTTTCCCCAAATCCAGGCGCCCTGGTGGCAGGCACAGTGGGTATGCGTCGGGCTGCTGGACCGCAAGGTCAGCAGTTGATAACCACCAGCCGCTCCTTGGGAGAAAGACAGGGGGCAGTTCTACCCTGTCCTCCAGGGTCAGTAAGTTTTTGCTCTTCCTCAGTCCAGGGTCCACTCCAAATCATGGCGACCTCATGTGGCCAGATGTCCTCCACAAAGTTCTCAGGGACTAGATTTTCAGCAGCAGACCGCCAGGGTGGACCGCAGCACCTCTGGGTGGACTGGAACCACCAGCTGTTCAGGTCGTGGTGAGGTGCTGTCGAGTCCATTTGGACTCCGACTGACCCTGTCTGACTCATCCGTTTTCCTAGACTGTCATCTCGATAGGCTCAGAAGGCCAGGTCTTTCTTCCTACTGACACCGAACGGGTTCAAACACCCAGCCTTTCTGTATGTGCTCGGTGCTTAGCACCTTTCCTAGCACCCTGTAGGTGCACAAGGTGACTGAACAGAGGACGCACCAGTCCCTGGCATACAGAGATCTATAGTACAAAGCGGGGAGGAGTGGGGGGCACACACTTCAAAATGTGTGCACAAATATTTATTGCTTTATACATAAACCAGACCAGCACTTGCAGTTTTCTACACAAACGAAATCTGTGTGGAAACATAGACTGAAAAGATAACAACTTTCCCTGCACATGTTGAAGCTCCCTCGATGTGTCAGCTGAGTGAGCCACCGTGCTGAGACCCACACACTCCCCATTCCCCATCATCCAGGCCGTTCTGCATTCTGACTCGCAGCGACCCTACAGGACAGGGTAGAACTGACCCTCTGGGTGTCCAAGACTATCTTTTTACGGGGAGTCGAAAGCCTCAACTTTCTCCCACAGAGGGGTTGGCGGCTTCAAACTGGTGACCTTGAGTTAGCAGCCCAAAGAGCAATCACTAGACTCCCCAGGATTCCTTCTAAGACCCACAGTCGCTTCCTCTTCCAGAAGACATGGAGTGGGTGATGCCATCCACCCCTGGAGTCCCCCCAGCTCCAGGGCAGCCACGGCGGGTTCAACTCTCAGGCAAGAGAAGCCTGTGGGGTCTGGCTGTGGCCAGGGTCTGGCTGAGCCCACGCCCTTGCTCTGCGACCTGCCCCCACACCCGGACTTCTTTAGAATTCCAGGAAACCCTGACTCCTCTGCCCCCCTGACCCCCACCCCCCACCCGGCACCACCCACTTGAGCCAGGAGGTCCTCTTGATCGCTCTTCACGCCGAAGCGGGGGATGCTGGAGTTGTTCCGGCTGCTGCCGTGCCTCAGCTTCTTGACTCCGGTGATCTGCGACATGGGCTGGAGGTGCGCGGGGGGCGAGAGCTGCTGAGAGGGCTGGCGCTGCCACTCCGGTTGCTTCTTCTCATGATGGGCCTTCATCGTGGGGGATGGGATCTCCACTTCGTTCTGCTTGTCTGCACCAGCGGGGAGCCAGAGACAAGCATGAGCACCGGCGGTGGGGCAGCGGGGGTGGGGGGTGTGAGGTGAGGGGGCTCCCCTGATCCTCCGTGTCCACCACGACCAGAGGCCGGGGTGGAGGGGCTGCCTCACCAACTAGGGAAGACCTCTTCCGCCGGCTACTGGGATGGAAGCCAAAGGCAGGGTTCATGTTCTTCTGGGAGGTTGTGGGTTCTGAGGCCGGCCCGGCGCCCTGGGGAGACCCCCGTCCGATGGATAGGCTTGGAAGGGGGGTGGTGTGGGTGGTCAGGAAGCGGGGGGCCGTGATCAGGGACTGCCGAGGCTTGCTCCGGATGCCCCGAAGACCCTCTCGGGCTGGGAGGGTGTTCCCGGAGGTGGAGGGTGGCAGTGCTATATGGAGGGGCAGGGGAGGGGTGGTCTCGGGCTCCATTTCCCCTCCCCTGGGCTCCTGGCACAGCCTGCCTGGGGGCCAGCCCCGGCAGCACCTTTCTTGAGCTCGCCAGAGCCGCCAGAGCCCAGCCAGGGCCACCCATTGTGACCTGTGGTGGCCAGTCAATGGCAGTGGCTTAAGGGAGGACATTTGCATGCCCTTCTCCTATTGGCTGGACCCTCAGAATTCTGGACAACCACACCCTCTTGGGGGGAGGGCACTGAAACACTAAACCCTCCTCTAGAACTTTGACCACCCGTGGTGGTGGTGGTGATGGTGGTGGTGTGGTGGTGGTGGTGGTGGTGGTGGTGGGTGAAATCTCCCCAACCTGGGTGCTTTGGGGATCCAATTACAGAGGCCCTTGTAGCACAGTGGTTCAGTGGTCAGCTGTTCAAGTCCACCAGCCAGGGGCAGTTCTTGCTCTGCCTCTACAGGGCAGCTGAATCGGGACTCACTTGGAATGACCTCCAAGACACAGGGCTTGGATCTCCGGGGATGAGCTTAGGGACAGACGTGAGAGTGACTTTGAGGTCGCCTTGCACTCAGGGGTCCCCATGAATTTGGGGTAGCTGACTCTAGGCCCAAAGGGCCCTGGTGGCATAGTGGTGACATGGTGGGCTGCTAAGCTAACCTCAGGGTCAGCAGTGTGAAACCAACGACTTTCTACTCCCCTGAAGAGCTATAGTCTCAGAGACCACACGGGCAGGTCCTATAGGGTTGTTATGAGTCAGTATTGACTCAAGAGCCATTCTGTACCTAGGTACAGAGAGTGAGTAAAAAATCCTGAGTTAGGGCATTAAGAATGTCAGGGTCTCTAAACTGGGGATATCACTCCTAGCTTGGGAATGCTTGAGTTTGCAGGCTTGGAGCCAGGAGCCCTGGTGGCACAGTGGGTTAGGCACCCAACTACTCCGGGGAAGGTCGGCAGTTCAAAGCCGCCAGCTTGCTTCTGATGGCCACCTGGGAAGCTCAGGGGGACAGTTCTACTCTGTCCTTTGGTGTCTGTGAGCTGGCGTCGACTCCACAGCACCGGGGTTGGTTCTTTTCAGGGACTGAACTTGTTACTGTTAGGGGCCATCGGGTTGGTTTGGGCCCATAGCGACCCTATGCACAGCATAACCCTCTGCACAAACATGACCCGGCCCCACAGCATTCCCACAGCTGTCCCCCTGCTTCAGCCAAGTGTTGCAGCCTCTGTGTCTATTCATCTCCTGGAGGGCTTTCCACTTTGTTTTGTTTTTTAGTGATGGGCGCATGGGGGTGTTTGTCGTCTCTCAAGAGCCCAGGTGGCATCGTGTTTTAGCCATCGGGCTGCTCATCCCTAGGTCAACAGTTCGAACCTAGCAGCGGCTCCACAGGAGAAAGAGGAAGCTTTCTTCTCCCGTCCAAATGCGCAGCCTCAGGAACTCACTAGGGTCCGGTAGGGTTGCTGTGGGTTGCGATCAAGCCCATGGCAGTGAGCAGGTTTTGTGTTGAAGTTTGAGAACCTTCCTTATGGAGGTCGGGCATCCTTTTTGAATTTAGAAGGTTTTGCAACTTGAGGGAAGCAACTGAAGTTTGGAGAATGGATTGAATTTGGGGTTCTAGGGGGTTTCCCATTGAGCTGTAACCCGCAAGCTCCGCAGGTCAAAACCACCAGCCTCTCTATGACGTTGAGGGATTTTCTACCCTTGTAATGAGTTGCCGTCTCGGAAACCACCCTGTCCGGTAGGGTCACTATGAGTCGGTATTGACTCAAGCGCAGTGAGACTGAGTTTGGGGGACTTTTTGAGTTGAGGGGGTCTTGGTTGAGGTGAGCAGTGCCTTCTCTCTCTCCCTGACACAGAGTCGGCTCTGACTCTCAGTGACCCTATAGGACAGGGTAGAACTGTCCCTGTGGGATTCCGACATGGTAACTCTACGGGAGTAGAAAACCTCATCTTTCTGGTGCAGAGGGACTGGTGCTTTCAAACTACTGACTTGGCAGTTAAAAGCCAAAGCATAACCAATTATGCCACGAGGGCTCAAGAGTCTCGTAAGGTCTTCAAAAGCGCCCCAGTGGCACTTTAGGATAAGCAATGGGCTCCTAACCACAGGCCAGCTGTTTGAGCCCACTTGCTGCTCTGTGGGACAAAAGTGAGGCTCTCTGCTGCTGTATAGCTTGAAACCCTCTACAGGAAACCATCCTTGGTAGAATCCATACAAATGGGGAGCAACCTGTTGGCAATGGGTTTGGTGGGCGGCGATATAAAGAGCTCCGTTTAGTTCGGGGTCCTACAGAGGCTGGATGGGCCTTTCCACTTGGACGTGGTTTTTCATGTAAGCGTCCCACTGAGTTTGAGAGCTCTCTTGTTTGGTGACCTTGACCTTTGGGGAGGTCCGAGTTGGGGCTCCTGGGTAAATCTATGTGGGAGGGTGCAGGCTCTGGGGCAGCGCTCTCTGGCCCACCATGTGCCCCCCCCCGTGTACCCCCCACCTCAGGCCCAGCACTCACCCAGGAAGGTGGTAGAGATGTACTCAGAGACCTGGTTTCCTGACCTACTCATTTCAGACAGGTGTGTAAGCTCTCGGTTTAGCATCCTCTTGAACTGCAGTGAAGGAGCAAGGAGGGAGGGGATGAGGAGGGGGCTGGGGCGGGATATATGAGGGGGACCAGCCCTCCCTGCCAGGACATTCCTTCCTGAGGACCTCATGAACTCCTCTGGTTTTTCTGTATGGCTAGCAGAACACAGCCCCCTCTTGAGGCAGCCAGAGGGGAGGGGCCGGCCCATCCTCTTCTCCCCAGCTCTGGATGGGGTTTCCAGCAAACCACCCCCTCTCCATGCCTGAGGGAAGAAGAGCTCCCCCACCCACAAGGAGGAGCCAGAGGGGCACCTGTGGAGAGGAGGGACTCCTGGCTACCAAGAAGCCAATGGGTATCAGGAGAACATCATCACCATGGTGATGGGAGTCTCCTTAGCAACTCCCCTACCAACCAGCTGCTGAGTTGGGGAGGGGTGGGGGAGCCAGGAGGGAGGACTGAAGGCCAGGGCCTCTTAACCCTTGCTTTCCCAGAGCTACCCCTGACCCAGGGCTTCCCAGACATGCACCCCCAATCCCTGGGGGTCCTGGCTGGCTCCCACCCCCCACCTTCCTGTAGAGAGGATTGTAGTGTCTGAGCTCTGGTGAGAGATCTGGCCTGAGCAGGTTTGAATAGTGGGCTGAGAAAATGCTACATTGGCCAGTCAGGGGGGTCCCCACCCTGGCTTCCTCTCCCCCAACTTCAGGGAGGTGAACTGATGTACAGATCAGTGGAATCTACCCCACGCCGGGCATGGGGGCCACTGCTGGGCCCCCAGTGACATTCCACACAAGTCTCTTCTGTGACATTGTGCGGAGAGGAGAAAGGGCATTGGTTCCCTGTCCCCCAAGCTCAATCAAAGCACCCCCAAAGCAGGAGCACACTGCTCTCTTGCAATCAGGTGGGGTACTCGGCAGGAAGGTTGCCCCCCAGTAAGATGGGGTGCTCACTGCTCACAGTACTGCCTGGAGACCCTGGATAGACAGGCAGGCAGACACACAGCGGCACACAGCCACAGCCTCCCCCCGCCCCCTCCCCCGCCCCGTGTCGCACAGCCCCACACAGCCACAGGCGCTCACACCCACCAGGGTGCACAGACCCAGGCACTCACTGACACTTGGGGGTCACATGCCCCAGGAAAACCAGGCAGCTGTGGGCAAACAGATGGCCCAGCACAGCCTCCTGGTCCCAGTCCCAGCTCAGGCCACGCCAGCCAGACCCAGGCCATTGCAGACACAAGCATCTGGGACTGACCCAGTCACGCCAGCCAGGCAGCCAGGGATCCACACACCCACCCACCCCCACCCCCAGCAGGGCGGCCACACACCCCCAAGCGGCCTGCCAGCCACCACCAGCAATGCCCAGCCCTGGACCACACACAGACCCGTCACCAGGCTTCATTGCCAGGCCACACACGTGCACAGCTGCACACACAAGCCCAGATGGGGCCTGGAGAGACCCGAGCAGGAGGGCCTGGGAGCGCCTCTCTCTGCCCTCCCTCCCACCCCCTGCAGTCCCCTACCTGGTCCCACCAGCCCACCAGCCACGGCTTGGAGCAGGTCTCGCAGAAGAAATTGACCAAGGGCATGTTGGAGCCTTAGCCCTGCTTGGGACTGCCGCACACAGAGACTGGGCTTGGGGAATCCCGGGGCTAGTGGGGGGGGGGACGGGGGAGCGGGGTGCTGGGCAGGTGGGCAGTGGACAGGGAGCCGCGGAGGGGCCTGGGCCGGCCCAGCGGGGCTGGGGGCTCCCTTCCCCTCCGCGCTCCCAGTGGCAGCTCCGGTTACATGGTCTGCCAGTCCCTGGCCCTGGTGGGCCCCCCCACAGGAGCAGCTGGAGGCGCCCGGGGGTCCCTGCCCATGGGGGGGGAGGTGGGGGTCCCGGGAGGGAGGCTGCAGAGGCCCAGAGCTCCGTGTGTGCGTCTGTGTGTGTGTGTGCGTGCTCACTGCAGTACTGGCAGGCTGCATGCAGTGTCAGGTGGTGCTGAGAGGGGGGGGCATTAAAGGGGCATCAGAGCCCATGGCTGTGGCCCGGAGTCAGGTGGGCCGACGGGAGGTGGGTGGGGGGCACAGACAGGCCCTTTCCATGGACACACCCAGACTCCCCCACCCCGGCTCCCCTCCCCTCCCTCCAAAGACTCAGACACACAGACTTGGCTTCTGTGAAAACAGGCACACACCCAGATACTTAACACACACACACACACACACACACAGAGTCAACAACCCAACATGTTTATAGTCACACTCGCAAGCAGAGACACAGCGCCTTCGGACACACCCCTTCCAAGACACAGACACGTGTGGAGAAGCAAGCCTAGGGGCAAACAGCCAGACACTGGACACCAGACAGACACCCGCCCCCAGACACAGTCTCAGAGAAAGAAGCCCAGCTCCTCATGGTCCCTTGGAGGCAAGCTCAAAAGACACCAAAATCTCCTGCCCCCGAGCCTGCCCTGACTCGTGGTGACCTAGAGGACAGAGAAGAGGTGCCCCTTTGGGTTGTCAAGACTGTGGAGCCCTGCAGGACTAGACAGTCTCCTCTTTCTCCCTCAGTGCGGCTGGCCGGTTTGAACCGCTGATCTAGCACTTAGCAGCGCGTAGCCCGCTCACCACCGGGGTCCTTCGCTCTGACAGGACGCACAAGTGCACACACACAGACGCACCCTCAGATCCACGCCCAGAGGTGCAGTCACGCCTAGGGGCACACAATCTCCCTCAGGCTCGCATACCCTAAGTCTCCACCTGCACGTGAACACAGCCCAAAGACAAATACCCGCCTCCATTCACAGACATATGCACCCCCAACACAGGCACCCCAATTTCCTGATAGGCCACCCACGAGGTCTGCCACCGCAAGTCCAAGAAGTCTCATGCGCCCTGCCAGCTCTGAGTGAGTGGTGCCCCTGGACTTGTGCAGTGCGCAGTCTGCACAGGTGTCGGGGTGGGGGGCCCTCACGCCCTCTCCCGCAGCCTGGCAAAGACCCACACAGAGGTAGACCCATGCTAAAATTCATACCTGGGCCAACTCATACCCTCACACAAACCAAGGGCACACCTGACATGCTACCTCTCCGGGGCAAAGGCAGGCCTCTCCAGGGCAAAGGCAGGCGTCAGAGACCACAGTCACAGGTACACCCCCGCTGTCTCCACCAGCATAGGGCCCCACTGATCATGGGCTCCACGGACAGACACCCCAGTACAGTTCCCAGGTGTGGGGTGTCTGAACACACTTCTGGACTTGGGAGAAGTCAGTATCTGAAGAAGCCTTGGTGGCGCTGTGGGTTAGGTGTTGGGCTGCAAACTGCAAAGTCAGGGGTTCAAACCCACCAGCTGCTTCTCCAGAGAAAGACGAGGCTGGCTGATCACTGAGTCAGAATTGGGAGAAAGATGGAGTTTTCTACTCCCATAAAGAGTGATAGGCTCAGAAACCCACAGGGGCAGCCCCCTAGGGCCAGTATGCGTCCTCATTGACCCCATGGCACTGAGGTTCTTAAGAATCAGAACTGACAGAGGGACCAGACTGCACCCCAGTGCTCCAAGATGTGAATGCTAGGGAACCAGTGGAGAGGTCTGAGGGGCTGGCCCCAATCCCAACTATGTAGACAACTGCCCCTCCCCCCAGAAGAATTCACTTCAGAGGACAGCATTGAAGCTGCAGCTCCGGGAGAGGGACATGTCTGATCAGAGCACACAGGAGCAAACGAAGGGGGAGGAAGAGAGAGTGGAGCACATTCTGTCCCACCAAGCCTTGAGGATGATATCCCTGCTCAGAGCAGCCAATGCAGAGAGGACCATATGACCAGCCCCACTATGAGACACGACATCCCTCACTGACCCGTAGCCCTACAGGGGACAACACTGGAGACACAGCATGGGAATTGCACCCGATCCGATCCCACCACACCGAGGCAAAACACTAAGGGCGTGCACCAGAACAGCAAGGAGAGCAGAGTAATGAAGTCCCCAGGGAATACCAAAAATAGACTTTGGGACCAGGGCTTGGTGCCCCAACAGACTCGACCGAAAACACTCCTAAAGGCCAACAAACAGCCCTGGAACTAACTTTAAAAAAAAGAAAAAATGAATCAGCATTGACAAGGAAGGCAATGGGTTGGGTTGGGTGGGGTGTGGGGAGAAGATGTCCTGAAGCCCTGCCCCTCCAGGCCCCGTCCCCGGCTGCCCACCTTATGAGAGGCCATCTCGCTGACAGAGCGGTGGGTCTGCATGGTCTCCAGCTGCTCCAGGCACCAGTCCAACTCCTCCAACGTTTCCCGTGCCAACTGCTGACAGGTCTCCTCTGGGGGAAGGGCGGCAGGCTGTGGCTGCAGGTCCTGAGGGGTCCTGGCCCACGGGGATGGGGAGCTCAGGGGAGGGAGGTGCCCAGGGAGGAGGAGGTGGGGCAGGCACGCAGTGCAAGGTCCTCCCGCACTGGGATCGCAAGAAGGACGGTTGTCCAGCCCGGGGTTTCGTTTAGCTACCTGACAGCGTGGCCTTGCAGACAGGGGGTGGGCCGCTCAGCGGTGACCGCCTGCAGAGAAATGGGCCCCGGTGTCAGCTGGGGCCCCCCAACAGCCCCACCCTGACAACCCAGGAATAGTGCCCTCTGGAGTAAGCACACAAACGGGCAGCCCCTCCCTGAGCCCAGAACCCATCTTACAAGTGAGGAAACTGAGGCTGGGGAGATGAAGCCATGCGCCCCGATCCCCTCCAAGGCCACACAGCTGACCAGCTGGGCCAGATCTTGTGACTACAAAGTTTCTGTACCCCGGATTGCCACTTCTGGCTATTGGAACCTTCTGAGATTGGCTCTGTCCCCCACCCACCCCAGCCCAGAGGCCAGCCACCACCCCCTAGCTGCCACATAAGATTCCTTATTTATTGAGGAGCCCTGGTGGCGTGCTGGGTTACTGCGTGGGCCACTGACTATGGCTGTGGACTAAGCATCGGGCTACTAACCACAAGGTCGGCGGTTAAGGGCCACCAGCGGCAGCATCTGCTCCCGTTGAGACAGGCAGCTTCAGAAACCTTAGGGAGTCCTCGGGGATCACGAGCAGTGGGAACCAACTCGGCCGCAGTGGGTTCACGCAACTCAAGAACCCAACTCCCCGTCACTGGGCACATTGCCACTCAGAGCCACCTGAGCCTCCTCATTCTCTGCAGAGCGGCCCGTGGTTTCAAACTGCTGACCTTGCGGTTAGCCACGGAAACTCGTAACCCACTGCGCCACCAGGAGGCCGAGCGGGCTCACCACATGCTGGCAATGTGCTAGGGAGGGGGGGCCGTCGTGGGTCACGTGGGTGGGGCTCTAGCCACAGGCCAGCCACTCAGACCCACCAGGGGCTCTGTCTCTGCCACTGTCTCCGAGAAGGAGAGTCTCAGAACCCCCAGGGAGTGCTCTGCAGGCTCACCAACGACGGAATCAACCCAAACGCTGTGGCTTGGGTAATATTCTAGCCCTTTCTAGCCCTTGTCTCCGTGAGTCCTCCAAGCAGCTCTCTCCAGAGCTACTGAAATTCCCATTTTACACAGAGGGCGGAGCGGGGGTGGGGGGGGCTGGAAACAGAGAGGCCCCATGCAGAGCCATCTGCAAGGCAAACGGGCAACAGGGCCAGGAATGGCCTGTTTCTTTCTCTCTCTCTCTCTTTCTCTCTCTCTCTCTCTCTCTCTCTCTCTCTCTCTCTCTCTCTCTCTCTCTCTCTCTCTCTCTCACACACACACACACACCCTGCACACACTGTCCCTGACATTCCGTGGCTCGCTCTTTATAGAAGCTTCCAGCTCTTAAGTTCTGAGCCACGGCGGCTCCCTGCCTCCGAGGGAGGCCTGAACAGAGGCTCAGCAAGGGTGCCCAGGGCCGGGCTCCAGCCTCCACTTACTTGTGGCTGGGAATGGGCACATTGGTCAGGAGGGAGAAGTTGCTGCGGACGCTCCGGAGACTGGCCAGCACCTAAGGCAGAGATGCAATGAGGTGAGGAAGCAGCCCCCACCCCGCACCCTTTTCCCCCCCAGCAGGGGAGAGCTGGGGAAGGGTCTCACCTGGGCAAACGGGGTTACGATGAGGTCTTCGGCATGCCTGCAACCAAGGGCAGACGGTCAGGGCTGCCACAGCAGGGACCCCCGGGGCCCGGGCAGCCAGAGGAACAACTGTGTGTGGTGGATGCCCGAGAGGGGTGGCTGGGGGGCAGGAGAGGGATTGGGGACCTCACCAGGGCTTGGGCGGGGCCTGAAGGAAGGTAGGCAACAGGAGGGGCTGGGAACCTGGGCTTGGGGGTGCAGTGGGTGGGGAAGGGGTTAGGGGCAGGAAGGGCGCTGAGGCCCGGAAGTCGTCTCTATGGGGCAGGATGGAGAGCACCCAGTAGGTATGGTCAGGTGGGGTGGGGCTGTCTTGGAAAAGGCAGGATAAGGAGGGGTGGGGTTGAGTGGGGTGGGGGAGAAATTCAGACCCGGTAGTTGTGATCAGGGAGGGGTCAGAGTCGGGGGCTGCCCTCATTTCTGGGGCCAGAGCAGCCAGTAGGTAGGGACTAGGCTCACAGGGTCCAAACCACAGGGATATCAGTGGGTGGTGGGCCAGACAGAGGGTCCAGGGTGGGTGTTAGGCACAGAGATGGATGGGCACACAGACGACAAAGCAGCTCCTTGGGGGCTGCGGACCTCTCACTGTGGAGGGCAGGCTGTTGGGGAGGAGCTGGGCACCCACAGTCTTTGCCAGGACTGGCAGCTCGGGGAGGGACTTGGGGCACAGGTGGGGGAAGAGGGGAGGGGGTGCTCACGCTTCACTGGTGACCGACGAGTTCCGGGACATGGTCTTGGGCGACATGTCATAGTCGCTGTCCGAGCGGTAGAGGAAGGACTCTCGCCGCTGGCTGGTGGCCCCCCCGGCGTGCAGCACGAGGCCTGGGCTCGCCTGCGAGTCCAGGGGGCTGCGGCCGGGCGATGGTGTCGGCCCATTCTCGGAGGCCTCGAAGCTGCAAGGAGTGGGAAGAGGGGCGGGGAGGCTGAGCTGGTGGTGGGGAGGTCAAGACGGAGGAGGGGGCCAAAGGGAGACAGACCGAGACAGGTGGGGGACAGGGCGTTGTAGAGAGCAGACGGTTACTAAGGGCCTGAGGGTGTCAGGCTCCCTTGCAGGTAACTGGGGATGCAGAGGTGACTGACACAGACCATATCTGTGCCTCAGGGAGATGGCAAGAGGGGTCAGACAGGCTGTGGGACCCTCTTTGGGTCTGCTCTTCACACCCCCAATGAATTCGGAACCGCTCAGCCAGTCAGTTCCTGTCACCTCCTGCCACGACCAGCGTCACTGTCTTCTCCGATGGCCAGAGGAGCCTGTGAATGCTTGTGTCTGACCCCGTCCCTCCTCTGCTCAAACCTTCTCCTGCTCCCACAGCTCCCAGAACAAAAGGCCAAGTTCTCACTGTGACCTCACTTCCTTGCCCTCAGCTCCCCTCTCACCCAGCCACACTGGCCACCTCTATGTTCCAGAAACATCCAGGGCATTCCAGCCCCAGGGCCTTTGCACCTGCAGCATTCTTCCCCACCGATGTCTCCAAAGCTCCTGCCCACCCCACTCCATGTGTCCCACAGGAGAATTCTCTCTCTACAGGGTGGCCGGGCCCTTTGTATCCTGGCTCCGTGTCAGCCTGTTGAATGCAAGGTCAGGAGTTCGAACCACAGCCGCTCCACCACGGGAGAAAGACAAGGCTTCCTACTTCGGTCAAGAATTAGTCTTGGAAACCCACAGGGGCAGTTCCGCCCTGTCCTGTAGGGTCACTGTGAGCCAGAATGGACTCAATGGCAGAGAGTTGGTGTGGTTTGGCATTTTGTTTTTCCCCTTGGTTCTCGTGAAAGGAGGAGATTGCCAGGACTTCCTTCCGAGGGGACCAGGTGGGTCTCCACCAGCCATCTTCCAGTTGCCGGCTGAGTGCAAGCTGCTATCTCCCCACCCCCACCCAGTGCCCCTGTCCCCACCTAGGAACCTGTCTTCCCTGACTGATACACTATTAGAGTCCGGCTGGTGCAGTGGGTTATGAGTCAGGCTGCTAGCTGCAAGGGCTGCAGTTTGCAACCACGGGTCCTCCTGCAGGAGAAAGAGGCGGCTTTCTTCTCCCGTAAAGTTACAGTCTCCCCAAAACCCATCTGCAGAGGAACTAGTTAGATTAAGCCACTGGGAGACCCCCTACTAGCCCCAGGCCAGGGTCTCAAACGGTCTGACTATCAGACAGAGATCATTGTCATCCACAATCGCTGAGGACAAACGGGTGCATAAGCAAATGTGGTGAAGAAAGCTGACGGTGCCCAGCTGTGGAAAGATATAGCGCCTGGGGTCTTAGAGGCTTGAAGATAAACAAGCGGACATCTAGCTGAGAAGCAACAAAAGTTCACGTGGACAAAGCACACCTGCCTGTGTGATCACACAGGGTCAATGGGATCAGGTATCAAGCATCAAAGAACAAAAAAATCTTATCACTGTGAATGAGGGGGAGTACAGGAGTGGGGACCCATGCTCATGTGAAGGCAACTGGACATCCCCTTTTAGAAGGGTCATGGGGAGGAGACAAGCCAGACAGGGTGCAGTGTAGCAACGACATAACGTACAACTTTCCTCTAGTTCTTTAATGCTTCCTCCCCCCACTATCATGAGTCCGATTCTACCTTACAAATCCGGTTAGACCAGAGGATGTACACTGGTACAGATAAGAACTGGAAACACAGGGAATCCAGGACAGATGATCCCTGATCCCCTCAGGACCAGTGAGTGGTGAGAGTGGTGATACCTGGACGGTGGAGGAAGGTGGGGTAGAAAGGGGGAACTGAGCACAAGGATCTACATATAACCCCCTCCCTGGAGAATGGACAACAGAAAAGTTGGTGAAGGGAGACGTCGGACAGTGTAAGATATGACAAAATAATAATAATTTATAAATTATCAAGGGTTCATGAGGTAGCTGATACCAAGGGCTCAAGCAGAAAGCAAATGTTTAGAGAATGATGAAGGCAACAAATGTACAAATGTGCTCAACATGATGGATGTATAAATAAAATGATTTAAAACAATAAAATGATTTAAAACAAAAGAGAGAGAGAGATCATTGTCATTTTGACTATGCTGGATCGAACTTGATACTTGGTTGGTTAACCTCCCTATTGACCCAACCTGAATTTGTCCCAGGTATAAGTGTCTCTTGCGTGTTCCATGACAAAAATTTCTTCCCTGGTTTTTTAAATATTGATGGGGGTCTTTTCTTTCTTAGTCATTTTATATATATACATATATATACATACATACACACATATACATATATATATTTCCTTTTTTAAAAGAACTCAATAGATGCTTATTTAATGTAGAAGCAGCATCCAGAATATCATAATCAAATTATATATATACATATATATACACACCTAAGTACTTAATACATAATTTCTATAATATTAACAGAGAGGGGAATTTGCCAAGCATACCATTACTAAATATCTTGAATATTGGTTCATATTAATATATTTAGACTCATTCAATTTTATTTAAACTGCTGCACAGCTCTGTAATTTATTTAACTTGTTTCTTATTAAGGAAACATTCAGGTTGCTTTTTTGCCTCTAGCTATTATGTATGGGCACTTAGTACTTTTGCTTTCTTTTCAATGATTTTTCATTTATGTCTTTTAAAATCTTTATTTATTATTATTTTATTCTTACCACTTTATTTCTATTTTGTTTTTTATTGTTTCTATTGGGCTTCGCAGTTGGTGAAACACAGAGGAGCGGATGCATAGAGATGATAACGGATACAAGGGTTTATAGGAGTTGTAGGGATGGGGGGTGGGCGGTAGGGAGGGTGAGGGGCTTTTAGGAATAAACAGTGCAGGTGGGAGGGGGCGGGGAGCACTAGAACTGATTGTGATCGTGGAGGGGGGTACGTTCTAAAATGAATTGTAGTAATGACTGTACAATTCTTTTTGCTATGGTTGAACGATCGAGCTATTGAATTGTATGATACGTAGATCAGGTGCCAATGAAACTGTACAACACAGAAAGGGCCAGTCCCAGCCTCAGAGGCCCACGGGGACAGTTCCACTCTGTTCTCTAGGGTCACGATGAAGGAGAGTTGGCAGTGAGGTTTAGTTTGGTTTAAACCCAGCCTTTCGGATTTTCCTCCTCTTTTCTCTCGGTTTCCTTCCCTTCTGTGCAGTCTGCCTGTCTCTCTAACCTGCGCAGGGACTTTTGTGGAGTCCTCGGAGCCTAGAACAGAGCCTGGCAGGTTGGTGGCCTGTAAGTACCCCTGGGATGAGTCATGAAAATCACGGAACGAAAAGTCATCTTGGGAGACTTGAATCCTCAGTTAGGTCCCGGCTCGACTGACCACATCCTAGTGATGGCTTTTGTTTGAAACGTTCCTTTTTCAAAAAGCAAGGGAGGGAATGTCTGTACCGGACTGGGCCTGGAGAGGAATTAACACCGGGCCGAGTGGCAGCAAGGCCCTGAGCGGTGGCTTTAGCTGTGGTGATCGGGGCACGCTGGGGGGTGTCTGAGCAGGGTGTTGGGTTGACATGGACCTGGCTCAAGTCAAGGAACGGGAAGAGCACTCCAGCTACCAGGACTGGCAAGTGCAAAGGGCCTGAGGCAGGCAAAGGCTGGTTTCTGGAGAGCAGCAAAGAACTGGTTGGGGCCAGAGTGGGAATGGAGGTACTCACAGGCCAAGACAGAGGGCATTAGGACCCCTGTCTGGGGCCACTGGTGAGACAGAGGACCGCCCCCCACACACACCCCCAGGATGAGGCAGGGAGCCCCTGGTAGCCCACTGTGTGACTTAGGGCCAATGATAACTTCACTTTCTTCATTTAGCAAACGGGGACAACCACTCCCACCACCATCAGATTTGTCCAGGTGCCAGCCCTCAGACAGGTGAAAGTGTGGGAGCTTGAGGAAGAAATCATTAAAAGCACCAGGGACCATAAAACTCTCAGCAGCCCAGAAAATCTCTCCTTGGGGCGCAAACTCAGCAAGGCATTCGATGCGGGTGGAGAGCTGAGGCGCTATGACCCTGCCCCACGCTGTGGGGTCTCAGGAAGCCACTGCCCCCTCTGGTGTTGGAGAAACTGGCCCAATGGGTCAGGACTTTGGATTTGCTCCGATGGGGAGGGGGAGGGAGCAGGAAACCTCTCTTTCTACTCCCACATGTCAAGGGATTTGAACACTCCATCTGCTGTAAATGAACACCCCGAAGTCTCCTAGCTCCAGACAGAGGCCCCAGTTTCCCAATGTGGAGCCAGTCGGGGGGGGGGGGCTGTCACTGCCATCATTTTCCAGGTGAAGAAACTGAGGCACAGAAGACACCCTGATCGGCTCAGGGTCCCACAGCACAACTGTGGCAGTTAGACACCAGACCCGTCCTCAGCCACCACAATGTGAACTGCTTACCAACAACAGCACCCCCCTCACACACACACACGCCCTGCCCCCTGCTCTGCCTACGGCACCTCCACGTGAGCAGGGCAGCACCCGCAAATGTTCCTAGGGGCAGGGAGCCAAGAAACCGTGCAACTAGATGTTCCAATTTTCCAAGGAAATGCCTACTTTTAGTAGGCAAAAATGCAGACTTCTTAAATCGCTTAAAACAACAACAACCAACACCACCACTGACGACTGTTCTGTTTGGTCAGCAGAACCACATCAGGGCAAGACGGGTCTTTAAATGATTCCGGGGCCTGCAAACCTGCTCTGAAGACTGATGTGGACACGTGGGCAAACCTTTAACCACTGCTCAGTAATGGAGCCTAACTAATAAAACTCCATGTTAAAACAAACTGTGAAGTTTGTGCTGTGCCGAAGATACTGTCGAGTGAATGGAGAAAAAGGGAGATGAGGGAGGAAGAAGAGGAAGAAGAAGAAGAAAATAATAATGGGGAACAGGGGGGGATAAAGCTCCAGATTGAACAAAATGCCCTACAAAGGACATGTATCTAGAATACACTTAAAAAATATTTGAAACTCAATAATGAAACAGCTCAATTAAAATTCTCTTAAAAAAATGAACAAGAGATTTGAACAGATTGTTCACCAAAGAAAAGGAACAGATGGCAAATAAGCACAGGAAATAGAATGTATCCTTTGGGAAATGCAAATTGAAACCAGGAAATACTGTCCCGCCTACGAGACTCACTAAAACAAACAAACAAACAAACTGACGATATCAAGTGCTGGCAGGGCTAGGGAGCAACTGGAACACTCATCAATGACGGCGAGAGTGGAGAGTGTTGACAGCCACTTTCGGAAAACAACAACAACAACAAACGGCCTGGCAGCTTCCATGAAAATAAATACACACTTGCTACATGACCCAACAATCGCACTGCTGGATACTTTCCCAGGATAAATGAAAATATGTGTCCAAGTTAAAAACCCCCGTACACAAATGTGTCTAAGAGCTCTGTTTGTGATCATCAAATCCTAGAAACACCTGGTCCATGGACCAGTGCAGGGAGAGACAGGTACAACCTATACCATGGACTAGTGCTCAGTTCTACAAAAAGGAATGAACGACCTAAATTAGACGGAGGTCAACCTGGGTGCACGTGGGTGGTAACATGGAGGCATGTGTCAAACTGCATGGACATGTAAACGGCACAGCCTGAATTTTCATTCGGAAAATTGGCACTCGTCTGCTTCGTTGACTCTGCAGCGGCCTTTGTGTGAATCAGACAAATGAAGGGTAACACTGAAAGAAGACGGCGTTCCGGAACACTTCTGTGTACACAGAGCGAGACGTCTTCGAGCAAGCACCGCGAGAGTTGCGTGGTTTCAATTCCAGAACGGTGTGCGTCAGGGTTTCATCCTTCCATCAGACTGATTCAGTCTGTCTGCTAAACAACTAATCCAAGAAACCGCATTACAGGAAGGCGACCAGGCCGTCAGGATGGGAGGAAGGCTCACTAACAACCTGCAACAGGCAGCTGACACGACCTTGCTTGCCGAAAGTGAGGAGGATGTGCAGCATCAGGAGATCAAAGACTATCCAGCTAACAAAAATCCTCACCACTGGACCGATGAGCAACTTCACGGTAAATGGATAAACGGGCACAATGGCCAAGGGCTTCATTTAACTTGGATCTACAACCAACCAGGGAAGCAGAAGCCAGGAAATCGGAGCACGAATCACACTGGGCAAACCTGCTGCAAAAGACCTCCTTACAGTGTTAAAGAGGAAAGGGTGTCACTCTGAACCTTTGGGAGCCCCTGACCCAAGCCATGGCGTTTTCGATCGCCGCGCATGCATGTAAAAGCTGGACGAGGAAGAAAGAAGACTTTGATGATGTTGGCGTAGACTAGTAAACGTTTCACAGGCTGCCAGGAGAACAAACACATTTGGGTTGAAAGTAGGACAGCCAGAACGCTCTTTAGAATCAAGCGCGGCGAGACTATTTCATGTACTTTGGACATGTCACCAGACGAGAAAAGTCCGCGGAGGATGTCATGCTTCGGTGCGAAAAAGAGGAAGGATCGGCGTCAAAAAGGAGGACACCGATCCACAAGACGGGCTGACACAGGGACGGCACAGTGGGCTCACACCTAGGACCGACTGTGAAGATGGTGCAAGACGGGGCAGTGTCTCTTTCTGTGGTTACACAGGGTCGCTAGCAGCCGGAACCGACATGACAGCGTCGGACAACAATCCTGAAAAGCAATTTAATGAGCACGCTCATTGTGGACTCAATTAACCACTCCTGGGTCATCTGCTGGAGACGTCGCTGATGATGCCCGTGTACTGAGCACCTGCGGTGTGTGTGAGGTCAGACCCCTTTAGGTATACGATACAGGGAAACTTGTCGCCGCCGGTAGGCATAACCTGGGTCAAAAGGAAGACGCAGATGTTTCCCACTACAATAGCGAAGAGCACAGTGGTCAGGCGGCATCCTGTCAGAGGCGGAAACTGTCCAGCCCTGAACCTGGAACAAGACAGCTCCTCTATGGAGTTTCGGCTCTCCCAGATGTCACTCTAAGGAGACACTTTCTGAGCCCTGGCCGTGGGCTGGCACCACGGAACCCCTTCCTCCCATTTAACTCAGCTTTCCACCCACCCCACGAGGAGGGGTCTGTTACCAGCCCTGTACAATGAGGACACTGACAGGCATGGCGGGGCAGCCACGGGTTGGTGGCCTTGCTGGAGAACCATGGACCTATCTTCCAAAGTCCTGGCCTGGGTTTGGGGGTTCTGTTAGCAGGGACTGGACTGAGGGAGGGCCCCCCTCGGCCCCAGGAACCATAGCTGCCGTTTAGGGAGAATGAGCACCAGGCCCCAAGACGGTGCCCACGGATACGCCAGCCTCAGGGAATTCCACCCTGCGCAAGCAGCAGCCCAGAGGCCAGGATGGAAGAGCCAGCCCAGGGGGCCCTGCTGTGCGTGATGACAGGATCTGATGTCCTGAGACTGAGAAAGAGCAGAGGGAAGGGGGTGAGGGCTGGTGAGCTCGCAGTCCCAGCCAGGCCCCAGAATCAGCACCCTAGTCTATGAGTAGCCTCCCCTCGACTTACCATTGCTCACGGTGACCCAGAGTCACCCTGGAGGCTGCTACAGAGATGTCCCAATAAGACCCAGAGTCAGCCTGCCTGCCAACGAACCCTGACAGCCATCAGCGGGGCCAAATGACCTTCCCAAGACTCCCGGCCCCTGCTCAGGTGAAGCAGCTCCCCAATCCACCCCTTTGGGCCCCTGGGTACGCCCAGCTGGGCAGCAAATTGGGCCTCTGGAGGGAAGTGAACTTCAGGGAGCTCTGCTGCAGGGGCTGATGGGAAACAAACAAGCTGGTGTGGAGGCAGGGAAAGGGGACAAGTCACAGTCGATGATTAGAGAGAGAGAGAGAGAGAGAGACTAGCTGCTGTGGAATGTCACATGGCAGGCACATCTGAACAGCCCATTTTCCAGAGAAGGAAACTGAGGGAGAGAAGGTGATTTGTGATGGAACAAGGATTTGAACCCCAGGCAGCCAGGCTCCAAGCCACATTCTCTATCACTAGGTGTCTGTCTCCCCTGCTCCCTGCCCTCCTCCCACTGAGGAGGTGGCGGGGCAGCCCACATGGAAACGCCTGGCATTTGCCTTGGGAAGGTCACATGGAGGTTGAGGGTGACGTTGGTGTAAGTCTGCCAAGCAGGCATGTGGTGCCAGGTGACATGGCTGCTTATGCGGCTGGGTGTTGAAGGAGGGAGTGTGTGTGTGTGTGTGTGTGTGTGTGTGAGGGGGCTGGTGCCAGGGCATCTGGGTGCCCCCAGGGATTACCGTGGCCATGTGCACCTGTGGGTGTGAGGGAGAAAGGTCAGAGGTGCCTGAGCTGCGGAGAGGGTACCTGTGAGCTGCAAAGGTGGTATGACTGTCCCTAAGTGTCCCTGAATACACATCTATGTATCCTGGGTGCAGGTGGGAGCAGGGGCCAGGCCTGTGGGGACCTGTGGGATCTGGGGTCCAGTGGTGACACAGTGGATGTGAGGGGTCAGCTGGGGCTGCTGTGGTGTCAGCACACTGTGAGTCCATTGTAGGCCCCCCTGCCAGGAGACCCCATTATCCTTGTATGGTATGTGTTGTGCCACATCTGTGCACCCAGGCATCTGGAGGGGCTGGTGCAGGGAAACAGGGACAAAAGTAGGGATCCTTGAAACTTCTAGAAACTTAAAACTTCATCTTAACACTGCCCAGCTGATTCTCAATACACCCTCAGAAGGCCAGGAAGCTCCCCGCCCCACCCCCACCCGGCTTGGTTTTCAGCCTGGCAGCCCCGCAGTGAGGGAGAGGGGCAGGACAGGAAGACCTGGCTCCAGGCCTGAAGCCCAAGTGAGGAGCTGGGCACCCATAGTAACTGACATGGGGAGTGCTGGAGCCCAGGTTTGGGGGCGCTAAGCTGAGGAGACTCACACCTAGGGGAAGCAAAAGGGGGCAGAATTCCAGCATTCAAGCAACCAGTGGGGGCAGCCACCTTCAAGAAGCCCCCTCTTTAGAATCAGGGAAGTGGGGTGGAGCCCCAGCCAGGTCCTAGAATCCACTTGGGTAACCCCCCAGCCAGGTACACTGGGGTTTCCTCCCACCCCACCCCAGCACAGCCAGAGCGCTAATTCAGAAAGGCCCTGGCGACCGGCCACCCACCTGACGGATCTGCGTGGCAGGTGCCGCCGGGTGTCCTCGTCGCTGAAGGAGAAATGGATCAGAGGCTCATGGACCACGGGGGGCAGTGCCAGGGCCGGGGGCCGGGGCCGCGGCCGGGGCGCACCACCTGAGCGCATGGGGACTAGGCGCGCCGCGGGGGCGCACATGGGGCTGGGGTCCGGAGTGCAGCGTGCACTGCTCGCCGGCCGGCAGTGTCTGCGGCCGCTGGCGACAGCGGCGCCTCCGCCCTCCCGGTGACCCCCCCAGGGACAGCCCCCGGGCGTCCAGAGCGCCGGGGCGGGCTCCACGCTGCCCGCCCCGCTCCCTCAGGGCCCGGCAGATCTGGGCACACACCTCCCGCCGCCAGCCTCCGGGCGCCCAGGGCTCCGGTTCCCCAGCTCCGGCCCCCACCCCCACCGGCCCCGCCTTCCCGCTCTGACGTCGAGCTGGGCCGGCTGGAGGGCTCTGAACGCCAGGCGCCCTGGGGGAGCGGGACCTGCAGGGCCCGGTGACAAAACCCGGGGGAGGAGTAGTGCATGGGGGTGGGGGCTGGAAGCACAGAGACACTAAGATACAGAGACTCCCAGAGACGCCGTCCTGCCCACCCTGACTCCCATCTTCTCCCCTGTCCAGGAGCTGACCCTTGTCCTGGGTCATCTCCCCGCCTGCCTCCCTCGTGTCTCCACATTCACAGGTCCCCAACCAGGACATCAGAGGCGAGATGAAGGGGCAGACCGGGCTAGGCCTGCCCAGGTGGGCGAGAAGTCACCCACAAGCTCTCTGGCACCAGCTTGTGCCCTGGCCAGGCTGCCAGCCTGTGCCTTCCAGGATAAACAGACTCTGGGGGAAGCCAGATGGGATGTGTCCCCAGGCCCATCACCCCCAGGCTGTGCGCCCCTGCAGCCTGCACCCCACCCCCTGTTCTGGGCAGGTAGGAAAACAACTTGCCTTGCCCCCGCTTCGGTGAGGGGTGCACCTGGACGGCAACACCCAGAGGTCACAGCTGGCCCACAGACTGGCAAAACCGAACCCTTTCCCAGGTGACCCTGGCTGGCAAGTCCGCCTCACTCCCCGCAAGCCTGGCCAGGGCCGAGTGGCTTCAGATCTGTCGCATGTACTGAGCGCCTACTGCACGCCCTTTCCGACGTGGCCCCAGCACCCCAGCAGGGCAGGGGTGAATTCTGTCGCTGTCATCCAAGGGAGGCTGGGAGGGCGAGCCTCAGACTCCAGGACACGCGTGAGATGCCACGGAGACTCGCCCCTACAGCCACTTACCCTGCCCAGGTCAGACGGCTGAAATCCTGGAAGCTCCGAAGGAGCCGAAGGCGTCTGCGTAAAGTTGGGGACCGGCTGGGGAAAAAGACCGGAGAGGAGGGCGGCGAACGCAGGCGACGGGGCGCCAGCGGGCTCGGGGGCTCGGGCAGGAATGCCTCGTCCTCCGAGGCCGCCGCCGCCACCGAGAAGGCCGCCAGCTGCCGCTCCGGGATGCGACCCAGGCCGCGCGGCCCCGCCATGGCCGCGGAGGGCGCGTGGGGCGGCCCCTGCTGCCGGGCGCTGGGGAGCTGCGCCGCCCGCCCCGCGGCCCAAGCAGGCCGGCCGCCCAGCCCTCTTGGGCCCCGAGCCCCACCCTCTTGGCCGCCTCGGCCCTTCCGGCTTCGCGCTGGGGCCGCCCCCAGGGCGGAGCGGGGCCTGGGCACCCACGGGCTGTTGCGGGTCCCAGAGATGAGCCACCGTCCCTTTGGTGTCCCTACACTTGGCAGAAGTGTCTCTACAAGCACCAGCAACGACCCCCTAAATCGCTGGGGCTGTTCCACAAAGCCCCGTGGTGGAGAGGTCACACCGACCACAGGGAGGCCCCACAGCTCCTCCAACCTTTCCAAGGTCCCCATGTGCACAAACTTTAGGGGTGGTCTGCGAGACCCCCCATAGACTCTGGAGCCCACCCACATACCCCCCTAATTCTAGCACTGTCCTCACTGTGTCTGATAACAGTCCCCACAAGGCCCAGGGACATCCCCAAGAATCCCAGGACAAACCCACAAACCTCCTTGGGAACCCCTTCAAACCCCAGGAGCAATTCCATGGTTCCTTAAGAGCTCCCCCTAAGCTTCCAGGAGCACCCCACCATCCTTGAGACATACAGGGACATCCCCCCAGGTCACCCCTAGAATCCTGCCCAGCTAGAGTCACTTCCACTCACTCCAGGATGGTCCCTAGAATCCCAGAGTCCCTCAGGGGACCCTGGAACACTTCTGTATCCCTCAGGTGTCCCCCAGGACCTAAGCTCCTCCCTAGCACCCCTGAGATATCTCTACCAGTATAGAGACCCCCAACGCAACCCCAGTGATGGCTTTGAACTGTGGCTATGCATCCACCATCATAGAGATGCCACCAAAATCTTGGGGTCCCTCATAGACCGGAGGGGCACAACTAGCTTCTCCATGGCTTTGGAGCACTCTTACAACCGGAGGCCATCCCTAAAACTCAAGATGTACCCGAAATTCTTGGGGATCCCCCATGAATGCTCCAGACATGTTGCCACAGCTCTTGGAAACCTTAAGACACCCCTAAAATCCCCAAGCAGATCCACAGCCCCCGAGGCTCCCTAAGAACCTCCTCACCTCCTGCCAGCCCTGCAACTCCTCAGAATCTGGAGGGCGCCTTAGCGTCGGGGTCCCCAACAGTCAGAGAGGTGGTCCCGAGAATATCAGTGCTCTCCCACACACAGATGGAGGCTATTTGGGGCCCAGCAGTGTCCCCCCCTGCATGCTCCACCTTTTTGAGGTGCAGCCTCTAGAGCAGGGTCTTCCCATCTGTCCACACCCCTCTGTCCCCACATGGGGAAGAGGAGGAGCCTCATTTTAGGGGAGAAAAGGGGTTGAGTCTGCATTTGAAATCAGTATCTGCCTGCTTATCCCTCTCTCTCTGTCGACGGTCCCAGAGCGGGGGCCTGGGCTGGATCTTTCTTGTAATCAATCCTTTTATTGGGGGCTCTTGCAGCTCTCATAACAATCCACACATCAGTTGTATCAAGCACATTTGTACAGATGTTGTCATCATTTCTAAAACAGTTTCTTTCTGTCTGAGCCCTTGGTATCAGCTCCTCCATTTCCCCCCATTGGTCATTTATATGTTATTTATATTTTCATATTTTACACCATCCGCTGTCTCCCATCACCCACATTTATGTTGTTCATCCCCAGGGAGGTGTATGTCGATCATTGCAATCAGTTCCCCTTTTCGCACCCCACCTTCCCCTTCCCCTCCTGGTATGGCTACTCTCATTATTGGTCCTGGGGGGTTTACCTGTCCTGGATTCTGTGTGTCAAGAGTTCATATCTATGCCAGTGTACATGCTCTGGTCTAGCCAGATCTGTAAGATAGAACTGGGGTCATGATGGGGGGGGGAGGCATTAAAGAACTAGAGGGATGACTGCACCCTGACTGGCTCATTCCTTCCTTGTCACCCTTTCTTTGGAGGGGGGGGAGTGGAGACATTTTATTCCAAAAGCCAACAGATCAGTCACTCTCCATGCCCAAGTTCTGTCACCTGTGCTTGGGAGCAGAGCCTATGGTAATTTTCTGGGCTTAAGGTATCAATGGACACAGCGTTCATGAACTCGTCCAGTGGGTAGGGAGGGCACTTCCAGGAATGCTCTTGGCACCTGCTCCTCCCCATGGTAATACAGCTGCACAACCATTCCTTCGAGTCCTTATGCTGGCAGACTTCTATGGCCAGGTCGGCTGCAAATGGGGGCCATTTGTGGTCAAAGATGCCCAGGGCAATTAAGAGAGGTATGAGGGTGACATCATGAGCAGCATAGAGGTACAGCCTTCTGATCCCGCTAGGTGGAATGGCAGGCTTCACGGCTTCCAGTGGGTTGTTCTCCAGCATGTGGAGGAAAGGGCCGACGGTGAACTGAATGCTTTCCCTGTTTTCTTTTTGCAAGATGGACAGAAAAGTGTCGACAGCTCTCAGCTCTATCACCCCTGCAAATCTCTTCAGGGTGGGGCAGCTTGGGAGGCTGTGTACCTGCTCAGCAGACAGACTGTCCAGGAGACTAAGGAAGTCCACCTCGTCACTACTGCTCCTGCCCAACCCTTCCTTCACCTCTTTCAGATCCTCTGCGATTTCCAGCAGCAACGAGGCAGCCTGCCCTTGTGACCCTTTTGTGAAGGATGCCCAATTGTCTACAGATGGGCTTTGGGTCTCCATCCCAAGCCCCCTTGCTCGAATCAAAATGATTGTTTGGGGGTCTTCTGATGCCTGATACCTGATCCCATCAACACCTCGTGATCACACAAGCTGGTGTGCTTCCTCCCTGTGGGCTTTGTTGCTTCTCTGGCCTCTTGTTTAACTTCAAGTCTTTAAGACCCCAGACACTATCTCTTGTAATAGCCAGGCACCATCAGCTTTCTTTACCACATTAGCTTATGCACCCATTTTGTCTTCAGCGTGACATTTCTTGACTAAGTGACCTCGGGCAAGTCACCCAGCCTCAGTGTCCACTGCTGTCAAAGACCCAGCTGGTTGTTAGGCTCAGAGATATACCATACCAAACCCACTGCCACTGAGTGGATGCTAACTACCAAGTGGATGCTGAATTTTTGGGGGGGTTGTGTTTTTTCATAAAAGGGGAAGGTAGGTCAAATAAGTTTGGGAACCTATGTGACCTATAGCACCTTCACGAGTCAGTCAATCAACGAACATGATGGGTTTGGTGGTTTCATCCAATAAAACGCTTCCTGGGCATTCGGGAGCTCTGGGGGCCTAGCGGGTGTGGGTTGGGCTGCTAACCACAAGATTAGCAACAGTTCTGAAGCTAGGAGCCGCTCCGCAGGAGAAAGATGAGGCTTTCTACGCCCATACCGGGTTGTCTCAGACACCCACACACAGTTCTCCCTGTCCTGCAGGGGCCGCTCTAAGTCAGAATCAACTTGGTGGTGGCAGTATTTTATTTTGTTTGAGCCAACGCTCACATTTAACCTTCACAATGCCCCCTCCCAACCAGGTGAGAGGGCTGGCTCCCATGTTGCAGATGGGAAAACTGAGTCTTAGAAAGTAACTCGCTCAAGGTCACACAGCCAGTACATGGTTGAGCCAGATCAGCATTTCTCACCATTGATTGCATCATGCCCCACTCACCCCCACCCCCAAAACCAAACCTGTCACCATAGAGCAGATCTCAGCTCCTGCCAACCCTGGGTACTTCAGAGCAGCTCCACGGGGTTTTCTTAGCTATCATCTCTCTCATGGAAGTGGGGTGCCAGGACTTTCTTCCATGGTGCTGCTGAGTGGAGCTGAACAGCCAGCCGTCTGGGGAGTCGCCAAGAGCAAACCATTTGTGCTACCCAGGGACCTTGCCCCACTCAGGAGCCCCTTTAGATAGCCCCCTTCATCACCTCTCTCATGAACTAAGGCCACCACAGAGATACTATAGATTGCTTTATACATAAAAGTTAATTTGTCCGCGCTCCCCCACCCACTCACCTACAAGAACCAAATGTCTTCCCCTTAGGAAGAGAATGCAAGGTCTTTCAGGCTTGGCACTATTTCCCCCGCCCGCCCCCCCCAGCCTTGGCACTATTGATGTCTGGGACCAGAGAAACCTTTGTCCTGGAGGGCATCCTATGGATTGTAGGATGTTTACCATCATCCTTGCCCTCTACCCACTAGATGTCAGGAGCATCCCTGTTCGTTGTGACAGTTAATGTCTCCAGCTGTTGTTACACACGTTGGTTGCCTGGGAGGCACAGAAGTCCCTGAGTGACCATCATGCTCTAGACCAGCGGTTCTCAACCTGTGGGTCGCGACCCTTTGGGGGGGGGGGTTGAATGATCCTTTCCCAGGGATCACCCAATTCATAACAGCAGCAAAATGACAGTGATGAAGTAGCAACAAAAATAATTTTGTGGTGTGGGGGAGGGGGTCACCACACCATGAGGAACTGTATTAAAGTGTTGAGGCATTAGGAAGGTTGAGAACCACTGTTCTAGACTCACCTAGGCTGACCCCCTGGCCACCCAGACCCTGAGGTCCAGTTACAAACCAAAAGGAAGATCATTTGCCGCCAATAACCCATCCACTCTCTTTTTCGGAATCATCAGTCCAGAGATGAGAAGGGCGACACAGCCAGAGAGAGATGATGGTTCCGAGCTCCTGGCTCCAGAGGCAAGGACCTCAGCAGCTAGGAGCCCTGGTGGCAGAGTGGTTACTGACTGGGCTGCTAGCAGTTCTAAACCACGGGCCACTCTGTGGGAGAAAGACAGGGCTTTCTACTTCCTTAAAGAGTTACGGTCTCATAGGGGCAGTTCGACCCTGTCCTGTTGGGTTGCCAGTGCTTCAATGCCAGTGAGGTTTGCTGGTTGTTTTTAGGAGACACAGAAAGCCCTATGCAATTCAGACCTTGGCCATCACCTACAGGGCCCTACAAAAGCGGCTCCTTCCCCTCCCTAGGAGAGCCTCCTTTCCTTTCAGGCATTCTCTACCCCACCCCCACTCCACTTCCTCTATTCCAGCCCCCCTGGCTCCCTCCTCTCTCCCCGTGTACCAGACACTCTCAGCCCTCAACGCCTTGCCACTGGCTGTTCCTACTCCCTGGGACCTTCACACACACACACACACACACACACACACACACACACACACACACACACACCTTTCTGCTCTCCCTTAAATAGGGTTCTCTGTGCACATGTCAGCTCCTCCTAGAGGCAGGGCCCCTCTCACCTACATACCTTTACTCTCTGCTGGGACTGCCTCACCCACCCCTCTGAGAACTCCAGGATGGATGGTACTGGGTCTACATTGTTTTGCACCCTGGCCTGTAAGATGCCCCCCTCGACATTGGTGTGATGAGCGGATATGGTACAAACAAGGAAACGGGGCTCAGACACCTTAGAGTGCTGGGGAGAGAAGACTCCCGGGAGGAAAATGGCAAAACTTGGATGTGAACTTGTCCTTCCGCTGTCTCACCAAGCACTGCTGTCACCCACCAGTCTGCCCAAAGCCCCAGTTTCCGGCACCTCAGAGGAGCTTGTGGTCTTTTGACACCACGGAGAGATGAAGCGCCCTGGCAGTCACTGGCTTGGATGTGCAGCCTTGGGGACGCCTCCTTCCTCTCTGCGGATGTCACTTGGGGAAGTATGTCTTCAAAAGCAAGCTCTGACTGCCCAGCCCTGTTGCACACTCTCAGCCTTACCATAGTCCTCGAGAGGAGCAGTCTCACAGGAGTGTGTGTGTGAGTGAGGGAGGGGGAGGCCCCTCTTCTACTAAAGACAAAGCTGATGTTGGGCTAGAGCCAGCAGCCAGGGTCAGAAGTGACTCTCACCCAGCAGGTGAATTGCTGGAGTCAGAGATCTGACTTTTGGGGGTCTCAATTTTGCTGTGTGACCTTGGGCAAGTCATTGCGTCTCCGTTTTTGGCAGGTATGAGGAGCCAACGAAACATGTTGGTTGATTTTGGCTCCTGATGAACCCATGTGGGACAGAAGAGTACTGCCGTGGGGCGTTTCCGTGGCTGGAATCTGAACCGAAATAGCTCTCCAGGCCTTTTCTTCAGCGGCGTTCCAAGTGGGTTGTACATCAAGTGCACATCACAGGCTCCCGCCTAGGGACCTTAGATGCTGAGACTCAATAGCCAGACATGGATCCGGGTAAGGGCGCACAGACCCAGAGACACTCCCGCAACCAAGTTGCTCTCCTCTGCGTCCGCCAGGCGGCCCTCTCCGCCACCCAGGGCTGGAAGGGAGTGGAGGGGGATTGGGACAGCGCTCTAGTCCCAGCACAGGGAGGGCAAGCATCTCCCCCCGGAGTCTGCGGCCGGCCGGCCTGGCGCCCGCTCTCCGGGACGCTCAATAACCATGAAATAATAATCCGGGGCGCCGTGGCAGCGGCATCGGCGGCGGCTGCCACTTTGCTCCAAGACGGAACGTCCCAGAGGCTGATCCGGCTTGGGAGCGCACAGCCAGGCTGCGCCTTTCCCATCGTCATCCAGCAGGGTGCGCGCACGGAGACACCCTGAGAGAGGGGCGCGCTGGGGACCAGGGGAGGAGAGGACCGCAATGGAGACAGGGAGCAGGAGCAAGGGCCAAAAAGAGAAAGTCCAGCGCGGCTGCCTCCACCCGTCTCAGGGTCCAGGTTTTGTCAGCGTTCCTCTTGGTGGGGGAGAGTTTGGGGCACCCAGCCGGCGGGGGGCATACCCTGCCCGCGTCCATCCTTCTCTTCCTCATGCTCCATTTGCCTCCCGACCAGACCAAGCGTGGCAGGGCCGTGACTCAGCCCCGCAGGGCGCCAGGAGCCCTGCCTGGTACATCCGCAGGTCTGCAGGGGGCGGGCGGGCAGACGCCATCGAAGCCGGCAGTGTCTTCCTCTATATTCCTGTGATTCAAATCCGGGTGGCTCTGTGGGCCCCTCTTCAAGAGGCTGGGTGGACGCCTGCTTGGGGAGCACTGGGAAGCCCCAGCTTGTGCATTACTGGAGCCCCCTGCGAGAAGAGGTGGCTTGGCCCAAGGCCTATGTGAAGGAGGGGTTTTATCCAGTGGAGGTTTCTCAGTTCCCCCTTCCTCTTCTGTCTGGGGGAAGGCGCTGGCACCAGTGCCCCACCCTCCAGGCCGCCACCCACCCCCACCCCCACCAGGGCCCAGCTGTGGCTGGCACAGTCAGCCAGGGTGGCTCCACAGACCCAGCAAGAAGCAGGAACCTGAACCCCTGCTGGCGAGTGGCCTGGGGGGCTGGAGTTCCTGCTTTTTCCCTCCCTCCCAGAGGAGCACAGAGCATCCCATCTCCTTCCCCTGATGCCAGGTCCCAGAGCAGGGCCCTTGATGTGAAGCCCTTGATACACATTCTGGTGGTTCCTAGAGCTCTCCCCTCCCAGATGAGGGCCAGCCACAGCTTCACTGGACACAAGGGGTAAAACGGAGGCTTCACAGGCACCCTGCTTGCCGCCTCCTGGTGGTGTGAGGTGAGGCAAAAGGGATTTTGACTCTGGGCCTCAGTTTCCCCACATGTGCCAGAGGGACGCCTCCCCAGGCACCAGGGACGAGAATGTCCCTGGCAAGGCGCCCCAGAGTGAGCTATTAGGAGATGGTGCTAACACTGCTCACTCAGCCACTGTCCCCATGGGGTCGGCCCCCCAGGAGGCCGGAGGGAGGTTTCCCTGGGGCCTGCAGAGGGGGTGGGGCCCAGCTTCTAGTGCGTCCCACCCCCATCTTCCCAGTTCCAGGACAGTGACCTGTTTCAGTTTGGCCTGCAGGCCCTGGTCTTGGCATTTCCTGTTGATTCCAGTTTTGCTTTCCTTTAGCTTCTCTGGGAAACAGCAAGCTGCATGTATCGGACCCATCGTTTTTGCTTTCTGGTGGGGGCTGGGGGTGGGTGGGAGGCCTGTGCTGCTTGCTGAAGGATTCCCAAAAGATGTGAGGCCCAGAGAGGCAAAAAGTCCCTTCTCTTCCTCCAAGGAATTGTGGGTCACAGCCTGGAGGAACTCCGGGGGGGTGGGTGGTAAGCGGCTTCCATCACACTGTCATTGTGTTGGCCCATGCAGAGGGGTGGACTCATGGGCGTCAGGCTGAGAGAGCACTTGGACCAGCTTGTCAGTCATGAATCATGAGATCAGTCAGGCCTTAAAGCACCAAGGGAGCAGAGACAGAACCAGAGAACCGGTTTGGGAGGGTGGGAAGGGACATTTGGAGGTCAGAGAGCCCACCCACCTGTCAGCAGGCAGCCAGAGCAGCCATGAGGACATCCTGTAAGCTAGAGCACAGACCCCAGACCTAGGCACCCAGGCATCTGACAGCACGGTCACAGGGTCCCAACCAGTGGTCCAGAGACCACCGACAGTAACATGGACACAATCTCTCACTGGCCCCTACGCACCCCCCACCCCCCAGAGTATGCTGTCACAATGACTGCCCCAGGAATACACAAGGCCACCTTATCACAGTCACAGGGTCCCTGGAGCACACATTCACATTGGCACAATCAGTGTCACTGTGAAAACCAGGGAACCACAGAAGCCCAGGCCAAACACCCAATCAAGTCTGCCACAGCTAACCATCGTACCCATAGTCAGAGCCGAGGGTGGGAGGTGGGCAGACTCAGGTGGGTCAGAGGCCAGACATTCTCTCTCTCTCTCTCTCTCTCTCTCTCTCTCTCTCTCTCTCTCTCTCTCTCTCTCTCTCTCTCTCTCTCTCACACACACACACACACACACACACACACACACACACACACTACTGTCGCCTCAGAGGAGGCAGGAACCTCCCAAATTTTATGGTGGACCTGGGTCCTCTGTGCTGTTCTCTACACCTGGGCAGCTCTTGTCCTTAGAACCTCCAGACCCCAACAGTGAGTCCATGCAAGATGCCCCTTCTGGCCTTCCAATTCCAGCTGCTTCCAGGTGAGTCCACAAATGTCCTTTACCCCACACAGTCAGTCTTGCGCCTCTAGGTTGAGGCCCTCCAGCCTGGAGCAGAAATTGTGGTCCTAGTAGGCATGCCAAGCACAATGAATCTAACCAGGCTCAATTGCCTTCAGGACGACCCCTCCAAGAGCTGCCCTGCCTATCGGTCGCCCTGTACTGCTACCAACTGACCATCACACGTAACCTAGCGCTGCTAAGTTCACCCCTGGACAGGCTGCATGGGAAGCCGCCAGCACAATGCCGCGCCAGGAACTCTGCCCCGGACGCCCCCGCAGTAAATCAACCCCACCCCACCCCCAGCCATCACCCCCTCAATGCCAGGCACAATGACCCCACCCGTGTCACAGCGCCCCCTGCGGTTGGCGGGGCGTATCGCGCCCTGTCTGCGCGCTTCTACGCTCCGCGCGCGTCCCTAGTCCAGGGTCTTACCGCTTGCAGCTGCCTCCACCCGCGCCGCCGCTGCTAGTGCCGTGGAAGGACGAGGGCCAGGACATGCGGGACGTGCGCAAGCCCGGCCGGTCGCTGGTGTCCACGGCGTCGGCGCGCTCTATGGGCCGGTGTGGCGACCATTCGGGCTCCGCGCGCTCTGCGCTGTCGGAGTAGCCCCGCTGCTGGATCCGGATAGGGGTCCGAGGCTGCCTCCACAGGTGCTGGGGGGGCGGCTTCAGGGTAGCCTGGCCTTCCCGGGGCCCGGGCAGGGACAGAGACAAGCTCCTCTCCGAGGGGGCGGCCGGGGGCTCCATAGCGCCGGCCTCCACCTGCGCCCCCGGGGGCCCCGGCCTCTCCAAAATGCACTCCTCTCAGCTGCTCGCGAGCCGTCGCGTCCGGGGCCCCGCGGATGCGCCCGGCCTCGGTGGGGCCATGGCGCCCCGGGGACAGACCCGGGGGCGCAGCGGGCCGATCGCCCCCGGGCCGGGCGCCGCGGCTTCCAGTCGGCAGCCGGCGCTCAGCTCTGTGCTCGGCTGCGCTCTCCGCGTTCGGCGCCCGGCTAGGCGCCAACCCCTGCTCCCCCGCCCCGTCCCGCCCCTCCCCGCCCCCAGCCCGCCGCGGCTGTCAGCGCCGCCCCCCTCCTCCTCCTGGGTCCGGGCCAGTGGGGGGCAGCCACCCAAGAGGGGGCCCCTCCCCTCCCACGCAGAGCCCTGTTCCCGGCGGGGAGGGGCCGCCGGAACTCTGCTCTTTCCAGAGCGCCCAGCCTCGCCGCGGCGCGCACGGGCACTGAGGAGTTAAACGGTTAATCCGACCGGGAAGACGACACGCGACTGGTTGCCGGAGTGTCAGTCAGTCCGTCCATCATGACGGGGGCGGAGCCTAAGCTTGGCGTGTCCTCGCCGCTACCCCTGGTCGGGGGAGGCTGGGGGAGAGTGGGTCTGGGTGCGAATGGCGCGGTGGCCAGTGTGCTGGGAAACTCCTGCTGATGAGTCCGAGGAAAGGCTACGGTGTGTGTGTCCGAGGCGGGGGTTGCACACACGTGGCCCCCTCCGAGGGGTGTCTGTGGGGCTGGAAGTGTGAGTGTGTGTGTGTGAGTGTGTGTGTGTGCGCGCCCGCGCGCGCGCACGTGGTTGGCTGTTGCGGGCCGCCTGTTTCCCGGGATTTCTCGCTGTGTGTGTGTCTGTGTGTGAAGGATGTGTGCGCACGTGTGCTGCTCCTTGGAAGGATGCGCGGCTTTCCGGGATCAGGTTCGGTGGCCGCGGTGGGGGGGGGTCCCGTGCGTGCTCCCACGCGTTTGATGAGCGTTGGAGTCCGTGTGTGTTTGCAGTTGTCAAAACGCGCGCGATTCCGCCTCGAGTCTGTGATGTCCGTGGGCGTCTAAGCGTGTTGGCGGGTGTGTGTGTGTGGGGGGGGTTACCATCGGCCAACCTTGGGGATGGTTCAGAGGTGTGTCCCTTTTGGTCCCCTTGGGGTTCCTGGAGGACACCGCGGCCACTCCCGCCCACCACTCTCTTTATCTCTGTTTCTTGCAAAGTACATCTGCAGGAGGTAAATTGAGGCAGGTCCGCGGCAGTAGCGGGGCGCACCCGCGTGCCCTTTTTAGGCGAGTAAACAGCCGCGCCTCCTCCCCGCGGCCTCCGCCGGCAGAGCCCCCCTTCCGGCACCTAAATCGGGAGATGCCGTGACTCACGCTCCCGCCTCCCCCAGCGCCGCGCCGAGCGAGCTAGCTAGCGAGCAGCAAAGGAGGGGATTCGAGAGCCTCCCTCCCCGCGGGCCCCAGTAGAACTCCGCAGGCTGCTGGGCTGGGGGCGAGGGTACCCCTTCCCAAGGACCAATCAGGGGACGTCGCGAATCCGCTTGCTCGGGTGCTGGCCCCCAGAACTAGGACCCTAGGACCGCGCCCCCAGCGCCCCCTTCCACAGCATCCCGGGCACAGGCCGTGCGGTCTGCCACCGCCCCTCTCCCTCCGGTAATATATATATATATATATATATTTAAAACCTGCGCCTCTTCAACCCCCACAACCGCTTTCTCCTTGCCAGAGGCCCCCCTCCCGCCCTGCCGCCGCCCCGGCGTGGGTGCACGCAGGGCAAAAATATGCCCCCCTGTCCACAGCTGCCGGGTGTCGATGAGACTAGAAATGTGCCCCAAATTCTCGCGGGGACTCCCCCATTAAAGCCACACCAAACGATTTCAGGGAGAATTTGCAAGGACCCCAAGTTCATCGGAGGGGCTCTGCCCTGAGCCAGAATCTTTCAAGGGGTGGTGGTGGTGGACTCTGGAAGGGTTATGGGCACTCTCTGCATGATGTGGGAGGGGAGAGTCGGCCCCTCTCTGAGGCTGCCCAAGAGGAAAGGAGGCTGAAAGTCAGGGCTGTCTGTGGGTATGACCAGGAGGCAGAGTCTGGGGGCTGGGGAGGATGAGTGTCATCACCTCCCCGCATCTGGAAATGGTCCACAGGAGCAAGCAGAGGCCCTGATCTGCGCAGGTAGCAGTGGCTTGGGGAGAACAGTGGTGATGGGTGCAGGCCAGGGGCCTGGACTAGATCAGCTGTCCGCCTTTAAGACTCATTTGGGGCTAGAAGGGGGGTGGGGTCACCCTTGGAGGAAGCAGGTAAGACCAAGCAAGAAAGTATAGGCTGAGTCTGGAAGTGCAGCCCCTCTCAGGCTTCCTCCTCCCCAACAGAGAGAAAAATGGCTCCCAAGACCTCCTCCAGGAGATATGGGAGAAAGCGAACCCTTCCCAGAGGGGATACCCAGCCCTAGTGCCCTGGTCAGCAGCTCAGCTTGGGCAGGCCTGTGCATGTGGGAAGTTACAGGGGTCGGGAAATCAGAGCCCTCTTCCCTTGCTCCTGGCCCTTGCTGACTCAGGCCACTGCAAAATGGAAGAAGGGGTTCTGGGAGCTGGCGAGAGGCGCCTTGGGGGAGGGGTGCCACAAGCGGATGGTCAGGCTTTGGGAGAAGTTTCAGCTGGTTTTGCAAAATCGCAGGGAGCCTGGAGTGCTGGAAGGGCTGGTGGCTGGCTCTAGCCCAGTTGGCCTTGTTCCTCCTCCCTCCCCTGGCCCCTGTCCCTGGGGAGGGGGGCAGGTCCCCCTTGGGCCTACCTGTCGGCCCTGGTGATGGAGATCCTGGGCGGGATCAACAGCGGCAGCGTGGTGGGCCGTGATGGTAGAGTCGCCCCTGGGTCCGAGGGCTCAGTCTGGATCCAGCCCAGGCCAGGGCCAGATGAAAGGCGGCGGCGGGGACGGCGGAGGTCGGCCCCCAGCATGTTGGAGCTACTGAGCTCTGGGGTCTCCCGCAGCCTCTGAGGAGGAACGATGGTGGGATGGGGGCCTGGCCGGCCAATTCTGAACCCCACCCCCTAAGAATATCCCATCCAGCTGTTGGAGGGTGTGGCTGATGGTGGCTGGAGGGGGTGGGGGGATAGAGCTTCTGGACACCTCCCTCCCCATCTGGGGAATCCCTGCTCTGCCATTATATTTGTGGGGTTCCCTCTTGCTGTCCCAGGCCTGGAGTCCTGCATCCTCACATCTGGGCCACTGATGAATGGAATCAAGAGTATAAACTGAGGCACAGAGACCAGCCTCGTAGCTTTCAGACACCACGCTCCGGAAACAGCCCGCCCGGAACAGCAGAGGGCGTTCGTCTTCCCTGAGACCCTGGCTCTGCCCCAGTCAATCGCGGCCCCTCGCACCTCATCCCCTGTCCAAGCCACCGACAGGACACTGCGACTCCTCTTCATGCCGCCAGCCTAGAGCGCCGTAGGGGATGCAGGGGCCATGGCGAGTGGGCTAGCGCCTCCTGCAGGACCAAACCGAATGCATCCACCATTAGCGCCCCAAGGGGGTTCCCCGTACTATTGTGTCACCCCCCCCCATTTTGTTCTTCCAATACCAGACCATACGGAATCTTTAGACATGTTAATGATCCTTTTTAATCATAGGGTAATATGTGATATCGTTGTCAATTGCCTAAATGTAATTTCTCAGATTATATTAATTCCATTGACAAAATTGTTTGGTGGAATCTTTCCACATTGAGTTGCACGTTCTTAATTACATTCTTCGCAACTGAGCAGACCGTCTTTTGACTTTTTTCTCCTCGTCCTTTAATTGTTACTTCATTCTCAAAACAAAAATTTACAGGTTCGCAAATACACAGTACCAGAAGATCGTTGTAGCTAAAACACCAGAGATTTTGACAAACGCGGCGACTGTAAGCAACTGACAGTAATGACAACAGGCTTGTGCCTGGAGCAAAGGAGATCACGTGATTTGAATCCTCGTCGTAATTGGGTCATGACAGCTCTGACCAGAGCACTTTACCCAAAATCAACTTCCATCAAAGTTACTCACTGTAACCCAACAAGGCATAGTAGAATTCCTCCCTAGGGTTTCTGGGCTGTAAAAACTTAGGGAAGCAAACAACCTCAGTCTTTGTTCATCCCAGCAGCTGGTGGATTTGAACCGCTGACCCTGTGGTTAGCAACCCAATGCATACGCCACTAGGGCTCTGCGCGCATTTACGCAAACCGTAAATTAGTATGAATATTTACGCAAACCGTAAATTAGTATGAATGTTTTCATAAGCTGGGCTTATGAAAAATGGCTTGCTGGCTATTTTTAGTTTTAAAAAATCGTTGCCTGCGGACACATTGCACGGAAACTACGGGCATTTTGGCGTCACCTCCTCTGCCACTGTCACCCGGCGCCGTGCACACTGACCTCCCTGGCCCGCCTCCGTGACATCACTGCCTATGGGCCAGTCCGCAACTTGCTTAGACCCCCGAGTTGGTGCCTCTCCCCGGGCGTGACGTCAGCCGGCGGTTGACGCACTGCCCTGCGGTGACGTGGCCAGCCCGTTACCAGGGCTACGGCTGACGCACGGCTGGGCTCCGGGCCGCGTCAATGCCCGGCTCGGCCGCTGGGGGGCCGGAGCCGCGGCCGGGTTGCCCCAGCCCCCACCCGTCTTCCCGCGGGGGCTTCCCCGGCTGGGGATCCCGCCGGGACTGGGAGCTGCCAGAGCTGGCCGCGTGTGGCGCGTGGTCCGAACCGGGGGCCGGAGGAAGCGTCTCCGAGCTGTTGGGCTTTGATGCCTAAACCCGAAATAACTCCGCTGTGCGGGGGCCGGGCGCAGAGAGACGGCGGCTTGGGCACAGATGGGGGCCGCGCAGGCAGAGGCGCGCGGAGACAGACAGGGACGCGTGGAAATAGAAACAGACAGACAAGGATACAGACGCAGCTTGCTGCGATGGGTGCGCGCTGCTGCCGCCTTGGCAATGTCTAAAAGCCAGGCGAAGCTGGGGCCACACGGGTGCCCGCCCTTGCGCCGCAGATGACTCCTGAGGCCATAGGCTAGTGGCTTCGCGCCGAGCCTCAGTTTCTCCTCTGTGGACTGGAATGATCCTCGCTGAGGGAGTCCGTGTGAGAATGCAATGAGATCATATTTGCAGTCTCCCACGATAGTGTCTAGCACTCCGTACTGCAAACAAAACATAATGTAGCTGTGGAGTCACTGTGAACTCAGAAGGGACTCGGTACAGGACAGAGCGGAAGTGCCCCATTGGGATCCCAAACCTGTGATGAATCCTATGACCTCATCTCTCTTCTGCTGAATGGGCTGAGGGGTATGAACCACCCACCTTCTGGACAGCAGCTGAGCGCTTCAGTCACTGCGCCCACGGGCTTCCTGGCATTCAGTAATAATGTACTAGATGTCACAAACGTTATGAGCCTGAGGGAGCCTGTTACAGCTAACGCTCAGTCGTGTGTCTCTTCACTCCAAATCCTCGGTGGCTCCCACTTGCTTGGAAGAAAAGTCAAGTCTATTTTGCTTCACGATTGCATCCCCAGTGCTCAGAACAATGCCTGGAATATAGTAGGTGTTCAATAAGTATTTGTTCAAGGCCGGGTGATTATTTTGAGGACTGGGTAGTATGATATCTATAAGATTCTTAGCAGGTCTATCACAAACTACGGTAGGTGCTTTGCTTCCTTCTTTGATTTTTTTCTCTTTTTCTTGGCTTATTGCACGGCCAGCACCACTATTCAGTGTTAGCTAATAAAAGGGAATGCACACAGCTCTTACACTTATCCCCTATCATGTGGCCCCTTGATAAACACATGTTGAACAAATGGATGCATGTCGAAAGAAAATGGCCACCTCCAAGTTCTCAGCCCAAATGAGGCAGTCCAGTTCTGGGCTCCCCTCCATGGTCTCGAGTATTCTGACAGACTGACCCTGTAGGTTCTATTCCAGAACTGCCCCGAGAGTCTGCACAGCGACAAATCTTCATGGAAACACACGGTCTCTTTCTCAAACGGAGGAGCTGGTGGACTTGAACTGCCAACCTTTCAGTGCCCCCCCCCATGCTGCACCATTAGCAGTCCTGGCACACAGTCTTAACTCATGCTGAAAGATTTAAGGCGGCAGATAATGAGAGAGGCACCCAAGGACATCTACCGAGAGAAACGCCCCCCCCCCCCATAAGAATGACACCATTAGGTCTGCTTTAAATGCTGCCGGCCATGTAGCTGTGCCGCTTTGGGCAAACCACCCAATCTCTCTGGGCCTCACCTTCATCTGTAAAATAGATTGCACACTGGTACCCGCCCCATAGAGCTGTGGCCAGGATGAAGCCACGAGGCATATAATGTTCTGAGCGCCACCACCAGCCGCATGAACACAACAACTGTTGTCGCTGACTCATGTGGAGCCGGACACAAGAAACAGCAGTGCGCACACAGAGACCTCACCTCTTCCCATGCTCCGCCTTGCTCACTCTCCACCAGCCTCACTCCCCTCCTCAATGTCTCTCAAACACTGCAATCAAATGCCCACCCCAGGGCCTTTGCACTTGCGCTTCCCTTTGAATGAGAAACAATCTTCAGATTCCCAATGCTGCCCTGCTCCCACCACAGTCCTTGTTTTAGACTTACAACCTGAACAGATCAAACTCACTGCTGTCCAATCAATCTCGACTCATGGTGACCCTTTAAGACAGTGGTTCTCAACCTTCCTAATGCTGCGACCCTTTAATACAGTTCAATGTGGTGGTGACCCCCCTAACCATAAAATTAGTTTCATTGCTACTTCATCACTGTCATTGTGAAAAGATCGTTCGACCCCCCATGTTGAGAGCAGCTGCTCTAAAACAAGGTAGAACAGCTTCATAGGGCGCCAGAGGCTGTAAATCTGTATGGGAGCAGACAGCCTCATCTTGCTCAGGAAGTGTGGCTAGGGGCTTTGAACACCTACCTTACAGAGAGCAGCCCAACTCTTACCCCCCATGTCCCGCCAGGGCTCCTTTGAACAGTCTAATAAAATATACAACTTATTATTATTATTGTCTGTCCTTTGATGAGGATGCAAAACGGGTGGGAGTCTATTGGCCCCAGTGGGCACCAGGCATGCAGTAGGTGCCCCATAAGTAAATTTTGACTGAATGCATGGGCCAGGGGCCTTCCTTCCTTTGGCCTCTGTACCAACTCAACTCCCTCTAGAAGTCTTTCTGCTGAGGGAAAGCCCCCAGCCTCACTCTCTGACATCCATCTTTTCTGTTCCCCCTCTTTCCAGTACCTCAATTCCAGGAGGGCAGGGAATTTTTTTGGGGGGGAGCCTCCTTCTAGACAGGTGTGGTCATGCAGGCCCCAGCCCTCAGAAGGGCCCTGTCTTTGTTTAATGCTCTGCGCTGGCTGGCTTCTCACAGCGACCCTCAAGAACAGGGTAGAGCAGCCCCCGTGGGGTTTCGAGGCTGGAGCGCATGGTCTTGTCTTTCTCAGATAGAGCAGCTGACCGGAGTCGAATGGAATCAAGCAGATGGAGGTGAGAGAGTGCCTAAGTTTGAACACATTTTCATCTCATCCTGGGCCTTGCAAGCTCTACCAGTGGTCCTGGCTGTATGCCCAGTGCCTACCTGGGCACCAGGCCCATGGTGGTCCTCTAGGATTGGGGGACGCAGGAAAGAGTGGAGAAGTGGCTGTTCAGGGAAAGAGAGAGCAGTAGGGGCAAAGCACATCCCCTTTGCAGACATCAGAAGCCTGGAGTGGGAGGGATGCAGAGCCTGGGGAATTGGCTGGGTGCCCCTGGCGTGGGGGAGGGAGTTGCCTCTAAGCCCTCTTCTTCTCCCCCGGCCAGCTGGCCAACTGGTGAGGGGGGTCCAGATGGCAGAGGAGACTCACTGCACTGGCAGCTGACGCCGAGAGAGGCCTCACCGGCCACCCTGCCCGTGAGCAAGTTGGTTCCAGCTGCCTGGCAGCTCTTACTTTTGGAGGAGACATACAGCTGAATGTCCCCTAAGCGTTTTGTCCTGGGAAGGGACTCTCACCAAGCTCCATGAGCCCTTGGAGCTCCAGCCAGCTTGGGAAGGACCATGGGGACCCCAGGTACATGGGCACATCTGGGGCTTTGGGCATGGCTCCATGGGGGAGGGGGTTGCCATGGGGGAAGGGGTTGCCTTAGGTTTGTGCAAGTGTGCCTGGGTGGGTGGTGCTTTCTAAGAGTGTGAGAGTTATGTGGCCGAAACTGTACCTGCAGGAGCGTGCACAGGTGACGGGTGACACCACGTCAGTCCCTGTGGGTGTGTGACACCACGTCAGTCCCTGTGGGTGTGGGTACGCCCAGTTGGAAGTGAGTTGTGTTAGGGGAAGGGCTGAGAGCAAGCGAGCATGTGGATACCTGGGCAGCAGCATTTCCTGTATTCGAAAGGGAGGCTCTGGGTTAGGCCACCACTCCAAAACCACACGCACTGCCATCGAATTGATTCTGACTCAGAGGGACCCTGGAGGACAGGAGAGAACTGGCCCTGCGGCTTGCTGAGACGGTGTATCTTTAAGGGGCAGACAGCTTCCTCTTTCTCCCTCAGAGCAGCTGGTGGTTTCAAACAGCTGACCTTGCAGTTGGCAAGTTCAATGGGTAGCCCATCACCCCACTGGGGCGCCGAGGGTTCCGGCCAGTGTTTGGTACGAGTTCATCTGATGGCTTGTGTCTGGGTTTGAGTGCGCAAGAGTTATCCAACCCCACACCCACCTGGGAGTTTTTTTCCTGGATCCCACCTGAAGTGCCTCTCCTGTCCCCTCTGTCCCACTTTTCTCTCTCGTTACAGGCCCTTCCGCTCCATCTCAAGTCCCAATCACCACCTGTTAGGCATGTATTTGTTTATGCTGCTTCTGTTTCCTCCATGAGATGACAGCTCCAGGGAGCAGGGAGTCTGGTTCTCAGCACCTGGCACCCAGTAGGTGCTCAGTAAATATCCACTGGATGAATGGAAGCCGAGCTGTAGCTCTGTGGGGGGTGGGGCATGGCTACTGGCCGGGCATCAGGGATGTCTGCTGTGCCCTGCACTTCCTCCTGGCAGCTCGGCTCCTCTTGCCAGCTCTTCACCACTCTTTCCTTGCTGATAGCTACCCTGCAGTCAGCCCATGTGTAATCTGACAAAAATGCTGCCTGCTCCTGTCCCATCCCCATCTTCAGTTGCAGATGGGGCTCTTGTAATTCACAGGGTTTTTGTGTGTGTGGGGTTCCCCTCCCCTCCATTGACTGATTTCCAGAAGATTGTAAAAAAAAAGAAAAAAAATTAAATTAAAATTGAGTCAAAAAAGGAAATAGATCGCCAGTCCTTTCTTCCTAATCTGTCTTCCTCTGGAAGCCCTCCACAGACAAGACCGCTGATAGCTGTGCCTGAATCTATCCCATCTGCCTGCTCTCTTCCCTTCCCTGGGTGGAGGTCATGCTAATCCCCCTTTCCTGATCTAAAGTGCCCTGAACCGAACTTCCCCTTAATTCCCTCAACATTGATGGAGCACTCCGGGGTATCAGGCACTGTGCTGGCCCTGGCCCCAACGTAGCTCCGGACCCCAACATAGCTCAAAGCGGAGGCGCAAAGCAGTCGTGAGCAGGAAATCTCATTGAATCCTGGATGCTCCCTTCCCTGTGCCTTTCTTCCCTCTTTCTGCCGGCTGGGAGTTCAGTCTTCGCGGCCGTGCAGTCGCCTTGGGTATTTCTGTTTACAGAGCCATCTCTGCGCGCCCTCATCAGCCTGACACGTCGTCTGCAGTCTCTGTTTATTATCGCTGCGGCCCCGCAGCGCGGCCAGAGTGCTGGGCACTTGGGGAATCCGTGGGGAAAGGGGAGAAATGATGAAGCGGGGAAAGCTTAGCAAGCCTTCCCTCGCGAATTCCCGGGGTGTCATCACCCACTTCGCCGATGAGGAAACTGAGGTTCTGGAAGGCGAAGCCCTCCAGCGCGGTTCCCACCGCAGCGAGGTGGCTTGTGGCTGTGGGACGCAGCAGGGGAAGCAGGAGCAATGGAGAGGAGTCGGCCCAGCCTCCACCCTGCCCCGCAGGAACCAGACACTCGAGGGGGTGCACTGATGGCGGGGGAGTGGGGGCAGAGCAAAGCGATTCAAGGGGCCGTCTCTTCCAGCCCCCAGAGTGAAAGACGCTGTACTAGAAGATTAGGAAATGTTTGGAGCTGGAGAGGGGAGCTGCCTGGTCAGGTCCAGGGAGCTGGGATGAGGAGACCTGGTTGGTTCCCTGGGGCTCGGCAGCACCAAAGCCAGAGATAGTCCCGTGCATAGCAGGGAATCCCCTGCATCTGGGGGGTCGCCCATCAGCCAGCACACCGGGAGCCTGGAGGCTGGGCCATAGCCGGGAAAGCGCGGATGCTGCGGCCCGGCTTCCCTGCGCGGCTGGGGAACCCCCGCCCCCCACGATGAGAGCCCCCACCCTCCGCGGCGCCGGGTCCCCTCCCGGCCGCAGTTCGCAGCTCCAGGCTTACCTTGCAGGGGGCTGGGGAGAGAGTGTGCATGTGTGTGTGCGCGGTTGTGAGTCCCGCCCGGGTGTGGGTACGTGTGCGCGCGCGTGCCCGGGTCGTGACGGCCGCCGAGATGCTGGACAGCCCGGGCTGGAGGGGGAGGGGAGAGGGGGACTCCCCGCCCCCGCCCGCCTACTCCGGGGTTTGAATGGAAGGCGCGGGGGGGAGGGGCGGCAGCGGGAGGGCGCTTTTGTCTGGCTGGCCCCTCCCCCTCCCAGACGGGGAACCCCCGCCCGCCCACCGACAATCCCGGAGCTGTTTCCACCGATCCCAGTCGTCCTCCAATCACCAGCTGTTGGGAAGCCTGGGAAGAAGCTCCCTTCGCTCCGGGACTGGAGCGCGGCTCATCCCATCCCCCTGCCCCCGGGGCCCAGGCGCCCTTTAATCCGATCCTCTTAGTCCTCAACGGTAACCAGGCCTCTTATCCTGGGTCGGGACACCTGGAAGTCTGCAGCCGGGTCTTCCCAGCTCCGAGTCATGGAGTCGTTGGAGCCCCGGGAGCAGAAGGGGCCGAGACGCAGGGGAAGGAGCGTCGCGCGGCCGCCGAGGTGGGCGCGGAGGGAAGCCCCCCAACCACCTCGCTGCACTTCCCCGCCGGGCGCGGAGCCGGAGGCCTGGGGCCCTGCCGAGGCATTAGTGACACCCAGCGGCCACGCGTGGGGACGTCGCAGGCGCTAGCCCAAGAGGTGATGCCCGAGGGCGGGAAGAAGGAGGGGGGTGTGTTTTCGCGAAGATGTGTGTGTGTGTGTGTGTGTGTTTCCGAGAAGACTACAGCTGGTCTGGGAGCGGGAAACACAAGCCCTCGACGGTCGCACCTTGTCTCCCTCAGACGTCTTCCCAGCGCGGGGCGAACACCCTTCACGAGGGGTAGGGGCGGGGCGACTTGCCGAGGCCCCGCCTCCCGGAGTGGGCTCGTGCTGACGTCACGGGGCGTGGCTAAGGCGACAACCCCCGTCTACACGCCAGGGACCGCTGCAAACGCTCCCTTGGAAGCAGCGGGAAGTAAAGGGCTTTGCAGCTGGGGTGCCGGCCTGTGTGCCCTCAGGGGCGCCCCGTAGATCCCCCAGGCCCATTGAGGCAGGATCTCGGGCGGCGGGGGGGACGGGACTCTCCCGAGACCGAACACGTGCACAGGAGCCTTTAAGGCGCGCTCGGTCTCCAGCGCCGCCGTCGCGGTTGCTAGGAATGTGACGTCACGCGAGCGCGCGCGCCCGGGCGGAAGCGGAAGGGGCGGGGTTCCAGGGGCCGAGTCTCCGTCGCCGCGGGAGCCGGAGCGGGCTGGGCCGCTGAGGCAAGATGGTGGACTACAGCGTGTGGGACCACATCGAGGTGTCGGACGATGAAGACGAGACGCACCCCAACATCGACACAGCCAGCCTCTTCCGCTGGCGGCACCAGGTAGAGAACGCCCCCGCTCCCCCTCACCCCTCGCCGCTTCTGACGCCAAACAGCCAGGGACCTCACCTTTGGCTTTGGGACTCTCTCAGCGCCTGTGATTCTTTTTTTCTTTTAATCATTTTATTGGGGGGGGCTCATACAACTCATCACAATCCGTCCATTGTGTCAAGCACATCTGTACATTCGTTGCCCTCATCGTTCTCAAAACATTTGCTCTCTACTTAAGCCCCTGGCATCAGCTCTTCATTTTGCCCCTCCCTCCCTGCTCCACCCTCTCTCATGAACCCTTGATAATTTATAAATGGTTATTTTGTCATATCTTTCCCTGTCCGGCGTCTCCCTTCACCCACTTTTCTGTTGTGCGATCCCCCCAGGGAGGAGGTTATATGTAGATGCCTGTAATCGGTTCCCCCATTCCACCCCACCCTCTCTCCACCCTTCCGGTAATGCCAATCTCAGCACTGGTCCTGAAGGGATCATCTGCCCTGGATTCCCTGTGTTTCCAGTTGGTATCTGTACCAGTGTACATCCTCTGGTCCAGCCAGATTTGTAAGGTCGAGTTGGGATCATGATAGTGGGGGGGGGGGAGCATTTATTTAGGAATTTGAGGACAGTTGTATGTTTCATCGTTGCTACACTGCACCCTGCGTGGCTCGGCTCCTCCCCAAGACCCTCCTGTAAGGGGAGGTCCAGTTGTCTACAGATGGGCTTTGGGTCCGCACTCCCCCTCATTCACAATTATATGATTGCATCCGTGATTCCTATTAACATCCAAGGGCCTCTGGACTCAACTCCAGGACCACCAGGACCCAGCGGGTCTTCAGGCGATCTCCAAGAACCCGCTCTTAGCTGCGTGGGACTCGCTGTTGACCCTAAAGACGCGTATTGTAGTTTTCATTACCCGAGATCAGACTTGAAATTCCACCCCCCACCCCCAACCCTGTCTATTATCCTTTATTTACGCTTAAAATTCTGCCTCAGCGTCTGGGCCCTCAATTCAGGCAGGAGATCACAGTTGAGTTCCCACTTACCATCTGGGTTCCTGACTTAGGGTCTACCCTTTGATTCTCTTCTGGGACTCACTTGGAGGCTTCTTGACGGGGACCCTCAGTCAGATTGTCTGTTCCTGGCCTGGGTCTTTGAACCCGCACCAAGGCCCCTTCCCTAACAGTTAGATTCCTGACTCATCAGGACTGTCGAATAACGTTCCTAAATTCGACTGTGCAGAGTACACCTGCCCAGTAGGATTTGCAAGGATTTGACCTTTCTGGAGCAGATCGCCAGGCCTTAGTTTCTAGGCATCTCTGGATGGGTTTGAACTGCCAGTCTTTGCGGTAGCAGCCAGCACCTACCCACTGGCACAACCTCTGACCAGGGTCTGGGAACCTACCTAGTTTCACTCTACACTCCCAGCTTCTACAGCCTCCTTTCCCATTACAAGGGGAACCCCGCCCCCCACAGCTCCCTGCCTTGCCAGAGCCCCAGCCTCTGCTGACTGTTGCAGGCCCCTCCACAACAGGCCACTGGGTCCCCTCCAACCCTGAGTGTGCCCAAATGAAAGGGCTGATTTGTAGGCCTGCCAGGACTTTGTGCTGAGGGACCTCTGGGTGAACTGGAACCCTGCCCCTTTGCTTAGCAGCCGTGTGTTAACTGTTTGCACCATCCAGGGACACACCCACCCCCAACAGAATCCCAAGTTGAGACCTCCATCCTGTGGCCTGCCACCCCTCCCTCTCCTTGCCCAATTGGGCAACTTGCATAAGACTTAATGTTTGTGCCCCAAAACCAGAGTTCCCACACCCAACCTCCCATGCCTGTTGAACCCACTCACCCAGGTGGCAACTTCCAGTCATTGATGTAGAAATTTCTCAGATGGCACACCCCCTTCCTTACGGGATACCACAGCAACTTCATTCCCTAAAATGGCTGTAGTACCTGCTGGGCACGCCCCTGGAATGTGAGAAGAAAGTTCTAGCACTTCTGTTTCCTGCTGTGTGCCTCCTTTTACTAAATAGTTAGATTCTCCGCAAAGCTTGCAAGTATCTCCTCGGGAGTATCTATTTTAGTCACATAAAGAGGTTAATCTTTGCTTGCCTGCAGAGGGGATTTGCCTCCCACACCCCAGGGCAGCAAGTTCATGCTGCTGGGCCCTGGCAGCTACACCCTCCTCCCCCTTGGAGCCTTTTCCTGTCTGGCTGCTGAGCTCCGCCTCCTTCCTTATCTAAATAGCCTTGTGGCTGCAATAGAGGCGGGGCTTCCTTGTCCTCAGCCACAGGCTGGACTGGACTCACCTCCCAGTCTGTCCATTGCTGCCTGCCTGGCTGTCCAGTGACCTGAGGACCCTGCTCACCAGCCCCTCTCCCCCAACAGAAATGATGTAGCCTTGACTTTCTTGATGAGATTTTAGTCAGGAGGAGGTCGTGGGGGGAGGGGGGTGGTTAGATGCCTTCCAGTGAGCTTGGACCCATAGTGACTCTGGACTACAGAGGAAAACACTACCCCGCCCAGAGCCACCTTCACAATTGTCACGTTAGAGTCACTGTGTCCGTCCGCCTTGTGGAGGGCCTTCCTCTTGCCCTGCGCTTCCACTCTATCAGCCATGATGTCCTTCTCCGGGACTGGTCTCTCCTGACAACTTGTCAGAAATACATGAGCAGAGGCTCGCTGTCCTTGCCTCAGCCGAGCATCCTGGCTGTACCTCTGCGGAGACGGATTGGTTTATATATATATTTTTTCTGACAGCCCATAGTACTTTGAGCATTCCTCACCAGCACTATGATTTAAATGCATCAGTTCCTCTCCGGCCTTACTCCGTGTCCAACTTTCTCACACGCACATGATGTGATTGCAAATGCTCTGGCTTGGGTCGGGCCTCTAAGTAACTTCCTGGAACTTCAACACCCTGAACATGTCTGTGCAGCAGAGTTACCAGTGCAGTGCGTCACTGATCGCTTGATGGCTGTTTCCACGAGCATTGATTGTCCATCCAAGTGAAACAGAATCCGTGGCAACGCCCATCTCTTTCCTTTCAATCATGATGTTATCTGCTCGTTCCATTGTGCAGAGTCTGGGTTTGGTTTGGGCGAGATTGACAGTCTGTAAAGAGCTCCGCTCAGGCCCTGGGTGAAGCGCCCTTTTCTGGAGCAGAAAGTGGGCTGTGTCAGAAAGTAGCCTGGTGTCTTTTGACTTGGCATCACTGGCGCAGACAGCCTTGGATTCCCCACCTGGGAATCTGCTTAGTATCCACTCCTTGGCCTTGTGGGGACTATCTGATTTTATGGCTGCAGCTGTTCGGGGCAGCGGCTAGCATACTGCAAGCTCTCTATACAGCTTAGCTGTTGCCCTCACCACTGACAGATAGGCAGTTGGCGTCCATGATGAAAACTAGAAGGGATGAGGGGGAGGATTGCTTGCTGCTTTGGCTCCCTCGGTCTTGGGGATCTTTCTAGTAATCTGTACATCAGTGGGCCTCAGACTCCCCTCTGTATGGCAGAAGGACCGTGGTTCTGCCCTGCAGTCCCTGCTCCGTGCAGCCTGCTCTGGGCTTGGCCCCATGGCCACAGGGAGGGTCAGTGCTGACTGCCAGTGACCTAGAGGAGGACTGTTCCCCAGGGTTTCTTGGGCCACCTCCCTTTCCTCCCTCTCAACCTGTGGGGGGTTTGAACCGTCAGCCTGGTAGTTATCAGCCCCCACTGCCTAACCCACAGCGCCACCAGAGCCCCTTCTGTCTGCCTTGGGGGTCACTATTTCACTCTGGTCACACTGGTGGCCGTCCCAGCAGTGACAGCCTGGGCAGCCAGCGCCTGCTGTGCCTTTAGCCGGTGACAGTACTTCAGGTGGCCGGAGAGCTCCAGGGTGATGCAGCCACAGTGGAGAACAAGACAGGGCTCCTGTCTTGCCCGTGTGGAGGCCTGGGCTGCCTCCACCCATTATCCATCTCAGAACGTGAGCCTTCGGGCCTGCTGTGTCCAGTCTGTTGAGCTTGTCTTAACTTCTCACCCACTGTTGGCCCGGCCCTGTGCTAGAACTTTCTCTGCTGCAGCCTCAGAGAAGATTCAGAGGGAGTCAGCATATCACCGTGGAGGTGGTGATGGCCACAGTGGTGACCCGCGGGTGACAGCTCCTGAAAACTTGTGTTGGACGCAGTTTTGTCTTGTAAGCTTCCTTAGCCCTCGTATTGTGTTTTCTTGAATCACGTTCGGTCAGCAACAAAGAGAAGCCAGACGGGTGGGCCTGGTGGCTGCCACAGTGGGTATGGCGATGATGAGGGTGACACAGGCCTGGACAGGGTTTCGTTCTGGTCGCTATGTGTTGGAACCAGCTCCACAGCACGTAGCAACAGTGACTGCCCCCACGACAATCGTGTGAGGTCTCGCTTCCCAGAGGAGGGAGCCAAGGCAGGAACAGGTTTTGGTGTTCTCCAAATCATATTCCCGAGGGCCCCCCGGTTCCTGAGACCCCGCTCTGGGCTGCTGGTGGAGGCGAGCAAGTGAAACCCACAGACTGGCCAGGGTGCTAGGCCAGCCCCCAGAGAGAACATGTCCCCGGGGACAGAAGAGTGACGATGGCAACTCAGGGGGACATGCTCTGTGTGTCCATCCTGGCTCTGGCCTTGGGGCGTGACTAGTTGCCTTGACACCCCACCCCCACCCCCGCCTCCCACAGCCCTGCGAGGTGGGTGCTGTTGTCTGAGTGTGGGAAATGAGACAGAAGTTTGGAGAGTGACACCTTGCCATTGGTCATGGGATAGGACCCCAGTTCTGGGGCCCCACGGCTACCCCAGCACAGGGGATAGTCGTCTGACGAGACTCAGATAGCCAGCTGAGACCTGCACAACCTCTGGGAGGGGGTTCCAGACTGAAGAAGCAGCATGTGCAAGGCAGAGAGGCCACAAAGCTCTGGGCCTTTGGGGACAAGGGCCAGCAGCACCTGCCTAGTTCCCAGCGTTGGGGAGGAGGGCAGGACCCGCTCCGACTGGGAGCTTGAAGAGGAGGACCCTGACTGGACCCCGACAGGACCCTAACACTCCCAGATGGGGCGCTGCTGCCAGGGGGACCCTTTTCAGAGCTCTCCTGTCAGCCTCAGCGCCTGTGTTGGACAGACAACCATGGGGAGTGGCATCCAGGTCTGCCAACCGGGCCAGACGGGTGGGCTGGTCTGAGCAGACTTATTGGAGGCTGGGCAAGGTGTGAGCGTAAGGAGAGAGGAAGATGAGGGGCCGAGAGTCTGAGGAGCTGGGAGAGGGGCGTGGGCAGGATGCAGGTGGGATCTGAGCTGGGCCCATGAGGGCAGTGCTGGGCTGGAGACAGTAGGGCCTTGGGACCAGACTGCTGTGGTTATCAATTGCCACAAGTTGGCCCTGGCTCACAGTGACTGTCTGTGCACAGAGCCAGCTGCCTCCTGCGTTTCCAGGTGGGGACCTTTGGGGAGGAGCTCACCAGGCCTCTCTCCTCTGGCACCATTCGGTTGGCCCATCTGCTGACCTTTCAGCTCACAATCCAGCAAGCCGACCAGAGCCCACTGCCTTTGGGTATCAGAGACTGTTGGTCTGTGGTGGGGGCAGCCAGCCTCCTCTTTCTCTCGTGGAGCAGCTAGTGGGGTTGAACCGCCAGCCCTGTAGTCAGTAGCCGGTGCTTAACCCAGTCTTGCCAGCAGGGCTTCTTCACGCCAGATTAGAGGAACATCTAGAGGTGAAAAGTGTCAGGACCTGGCCGCAGAGCAGGAGGCGATGCCCTCATTGAAGGGGACCCAAGGCAGGACACACAGCCTTTGAGACAGGACATCCAGCCGCAGGTTGCTTGGAGGGGGTGGGGTTGTGGGCAGGGCACAGACTGTAGTGAGGGCAGCTCCAGGGGCACCAGGAAGGGCCCAGTATCTCATGCTTCATCCTGCAAGGGGCTCCTGTACCCCTGCTGTGTGCCCGGCTGGTCCCGGGCTCTGGAGACACAACAGAGCAAATCGCTGCCCGTGGAGAAGGGTCAGTGGCCTGGAGGTGATGCACAGGCCTCACAGCCTATTGACAGGTGCCCAGCAAGGGTGGTGGCAGTTGAACCAGATCTTGGGTTTTGGAGCAGGGGGAAGAAAGCGGAGGTAACGAGGTGGCTCTGGGTGGTAGCAGCCGTTGGTCTTCTAGGTGGACCATCAGGCCTTTCTTCTGTGGGGCCTCGGGGTAGACTTGACTCTCCAGCCCTCCCAACAAGGGAGTACGCTTGTGTGGACACCTGGGGAGGGCGTGACCCTGGCCAAGTGCTCAAGAAAAGGCAAGGCAAAGGCGAAGCAGCCAGCAAGGCTGGAATGGAGAGCCATGGGACCCCGTTTTTGCCCTGGGTGAGGTAGCAGGCCCGGAGCACTGTCAACAGAGAAGGGACGCATCCTGGCTCCAGGCAGGGGGCAGTGGGTGCAGCCCTGCCTGGGCCCTGGTGACAGGCCACTGACCCTTGCTCCTGCAGGCCCGCCTGGAGCGCATGGAGCAGTTCCAGAAGGAGAAGGAGGAGCTGGAGCGGGGCTGCCGCGAGAGCAAGCGCAAGGTGGCTGCGTGCCAGCGGAAGCTAAAGGAGCTGGAGGGGGCCGGGGGCGAGGCCAACCCCGGGGAGCTGGAGCGGCTGCAGTCGGAGGTGCAGCAGCTGCGCAAGGAGGAGCGGAGCTGGGAGCAGAAGCTGGAGGAGATGCGCAAGAAAGAGAAGAATGTGCCCTGGAACGTGGACACGCTCAGCAAGGACGGTTTCAGCAAGGTGTGCGCGCAGCGGGGGCCGGAGGCAGGCAGGGCTGGGGGCCTGCATGGAGGAAGCACCCCATCGGTCCCTCCTTTGATCTGCCAGAAGGCCCTAGTCCGAGGCCACACCTGCCACGGCCAAGTTCCCGCCTCCTTGATGCTCATGGCACCGCCACCACCTCGGGAGCTGATGGGATGGGCGAGGCGGCCGCGACCCGACCGGCTCTGCTCAGGGCTCGGCGGGGCGGCCAGGCCCCAGCCCACTCGCCCTCTCGCCCCACCACAGAGCATGGTCAACACAAAGCCCGAGCCGGCGGCCGAGGACTCGGAGGAGGCGAGGGAGCAGAAACACAAAACCTTCGTGGAGAAATACGAGCAGCAAATTAAACACTTTGGTAAGTTGCGTGTGCATGCGTGCCCGTGCGGATGGCAATGCCCCGGGTACCGGAGGCTGCCTTCCCTCCCAGGCCCCGCCAGCTCCCAGAGGATACCTCCCTGCAGGTATGCTCCACCGCTGGGACGATAGCCAGAAGTACCTGTCAGACAACGTCCACCTGGTGTGCGAGGAAACGGCCAACTACCTGGTCATCTGGTGCATCGACCTGGAGGTGGAGGAGGTGAGTGGTGCAGCTGGGGCTGGGAACCGCGACCAGAGCTGGCAGCCCTCAGGTGAGCATGGCTATCCTTCCTCCTGCAGAAATGCGCCCTCATGGAGCAGGTGGCCCATCAGACCATCGTGATGCAGTTCATCCTGGAGCTGGCCAAGAGCCTCAAGGTGGACCCCCGTGCCTGCTTCCGGCAGTTCTTCACCAAGATCAAGGTGGGGCTCTGCCCGTGCCCCCACAGGCGGGACTGGGGCAACAGGCAGCACGTGGGCCCAGATAGTCAGGAGGCCACCAGGCCCTTGGAGAGGCCATTAGACTAGGGGTGATCGGGGCTTGAGGGGAAACAGCAGGAGGTCCCTGACAGCCGCCCACCCCCACAGACAGCTGACCGGCAGTACATGGAGGGCTTCAACGACGAGCTGGGGGCCTTCAAGGAGCGTGTGCGCGGCCGTGCCAAGCTGCGCATCGAGAAGGCTGTGAAGGAGTACGAGGAGGAGGAGCGCAAGAAGAGGCTGGGCCCCGGCGGCCTGGACCCCGTGGAGGTCTACGAGTCTCTCCCTGAGGTGCGCGCCTGGGGCTGGCTGCGCTGGCTGGGCTGGGCCCCCCAGTCACCACAGACCTTGACCTGGCCCCTCTGCGTTCCCAGGAGCTGCAGAAATGCTTTGACGTGAAGGACGTGCAGATGCTGCAGGATGCCATCAGCAAGATGGACCCCACTGTGAGTCACCCCCAGCGCATGTGCGCACACATGCACCTCCAGGCTCCCCCCTGTGCCACCTGTCTCCTGTGATTGTCCCTGTCACAACGGCCATTTGTAAACACAGGCCCCAGTGACTCAGAGGGCCTGAGGGAGGGCGGGTGGGATGCAGAGTGGGGGCCAAACACACAGTAGGGAGAGTTGAGTGATAGTCTGCAGAGCCGGCAGTGTCCCTGGGTGGCACAGGGTTTGACGCGCTCGGCTGCTAACCAGGAGTTTGACTCCCGACCCAGGGCTCTCTTTGAGAGAAAGCCGAGCAGTGTGCTGCTGGAAAAATCACAGCCGAGTGCACAGTGGGCCACACACGAAGGCCCTGTCACCCGGGATCACTCCCTGGGAGCCGGACTCACTTGACGAACGACAACTGTTGGTTGCTGTTGTCCTCAAGCCAGCTGGTGGAGGAGGCCTCAGACTAGTTTGACCCTAGTTTTGCTACATGGCTTTCTGGTTCCCCATCTGTAAAACGATCTGGTTGTGGGATCTCTAGAAGCTTCCATGGGGATCTGAGTCTAAACCAGGGCGTGGCAGTTTGCCACACACAGGCCCGCTGCCCATTTCTTGTAAATGAAAGGTTTCTCAGCACATAGCCCCGCAGATCTGCTAGTGTGTCGTCTCCGGCTGTTTCCCCTGCTCGGTCTGGCTCAGGCGAGGAGCTACATTGCAGACACTCCGGGGGGGGGGGGGAGTGTGTGTGTGTGTGTGTGTGTGTGTGTGGTCGGAGGTGGTGGGGAGAGGTCAGCTTCTGTTTTCCCATGAACCCTCTTGTCTGGCTCACAAAGCCTAAAATATTCCCCACCCAGCCATTAAAAGAAAATGACCTCTCTGTTTCCAAAACTCCCCAAACTCGCTGCCATCCCGTCAATTTTGACTTACACCGCCTCTGACTTTTTAAGACTTTTTTTGACTATTTAGGACAGTAGAAAGCCAAGTCTTTTTCCGAAGGAGCAGCTGGTGGGTTTGAACTACGGACCTTTTGGTTAGCAGCCCAACGCATAACCACTGTACCAACAAGGCTCCTTTCAGCCTCAGGTTTAGTACCGAATTCAAAAGCGAATTAAAGTCGTCAGGGTGACAGTGGTGTTCCTCGGCCACACTCGCCGCATCCCAGTGCCCCTTAGCCGCCGGGTCAGGCAGCACAGAGCACAGACCATTCCCACCCTCACAGAAAGGCTTTGGGACACTTGCTCCGAGGGAGCGAGATGAGGCTGCGTGCCCCGGGAGCGACTCTGTGGCAGGCGTTGGGAGGTGAGAGGTCAAGGAGAGGAGCATCTCGGAAGAAGGCTTGGACATGTGAACGTGAGCTATCCGCCCCTCAGCGCTCGGGAGCCAGCACCTGCTGCTCATCAGCCCCCCTCCTCCCCACAGGACGCAAAGTACCACATGCAGCGCTGCATCGACTCGGGCCTCTGGGTTCCCAATTCCAAGTCCAGCGAGGCCAAGGAGCAGGAGGAGGCAGGGGCCACGGAGCCCTTGCTGGAAACTGACCCCAAGCCAGATGACGAGAAGGACGCCAGCGCCTAACCCAACTTAGTCACCACCACCCGCTTGCTTGCAGGCCCCCGCGCTCCCTTTATCAGACAGCAGAAATAGACGCCATCTTGCTAGCTCTCGGCTCCCCCCGACTTTCACTGCTCCCCCAGTCTCAAGCTGAGTGGGGAGGGTGGGGGCCCATCCTCCTTCCATCCTGCACTACCCACCCCAACCCCGAGCGTTCATCCAAGTCTGCTTTGAGTTGAGGGGCATCACTGCCTGCAGCTCCCCTCTCTTCCTCCCCTCCCCCATCAGCATTATGCCAAAGGCCTTGGGGTACAGAGAGGGATTCGGGTGGCAGGCCTGTGGGGAGCGACCCTAGTGAGGGGCCTGCTTCAGTCACCAGGAGCGCCTCCTCACTGTGGGCCCACTGTTGAGATCTTCCAATAAAGGATTTCAGATGCTGTGGGGGCTGTCGGCAGCTTTGTGGGGAGTGGCCTCTGGAGATGGCAGGTGGGGTGGGGGGTGTGATATGGAGGAGGTGCTGCCTACTCCTCAGCCATGGGCACCACCATCCCTCCAGGAACAGCGACCTCCACTTGGGGGGCTTAAGGAGACACTGCTTCCCAGACACCTTGAGCATGATCACGCCATGTCACCACGACTCAGCAACCAGAGGGTGCCAGTCATTGAGCCGCAGGGCCTGCCCACATTCCAATCCACTTGTTCCACAAGGACTTGGCATGCTGTCAGTGTGGCCCTGAGCCAGTGACTTCACCTCGGAGTCATCTGTGCCGAGTGACATCAGGGCCTGCCATGATGAGGGCCACGCACGCCGTGTTCCCCAGCAGGACCTTCCCTCCTGGGACTCCAGGGGGTGAAGCAATGGAGTCTTTCAGCCACAAGGCTAAAGATAAAGGGGTGCATGTGTGTCGCTGATGTCCTGTCTCCTACCAGGACAGCCCCCTCTGCAGCAATCCCTGACTCGCCTGATTCGTCATCCGCGGTGCCCAGCGGATCGCAGGCCCTCTGAAAGTAAGCCTGCCACCAGGGCACAAACCAGCCCTGCAGGACATCGTGCTCAGTAATGCGGAGGGGTGGTGAGAAAGAGGGACACTCAATGAGATGGATTGACACTGGGGTCGAGCCAACAGCTGTGCGGATGGCGCAGGGTGGGGTGGGCGTCTCTTCTGTTGTACAACTCAATGGAATATCAAGCAGCCACAGCCCTGTCTCTTAGGGGTCCTGGCACCACAGCCTCACAGTAAAGCTGTTCCAGAGGATTAAATAGCCACACTGGCCGCTGTCTAATCCTGCTGCCCTCTCGTTACAAAGTGGGCCATTGCACAGGGTTTCAGGAATAAATCACCGTGTCTTCCTTCTAAGGTGCTTTTCGGTGGACTTGAACCACCAACCTTTGGGATCGTAAATGGTAGTGTGCTGAGCCCTGGTAGTGTAGGTGTTTTACACTTTGGGTCGGAACTACCAGTCACTGTGGGATAAATACAAGACTACTCCCCTACAGTTACCTTCTTGGAAACTGCCCACGGGGGCAAGTCGCTGTTGGTACCTTGAACCCGGGTCCCAGGACACTCGCGTTGTTCACCACCAGATGGCGGTGGTGAGCCGCACAAACCGAATCCCTCCGCACCTAACAGCCCGTTGCCACGGTATCAAGACGGTCCCCCAGCCACCCCTGCCGGCGGGGATGGGGATCCATTCTCACTCCTAAGGGAGCCTTTGCACAACTGCCCCTTTGGGGTTCCAAGCCTCTCTCCATCGGCGTGTCTGGTGGGGTGGAATGGCTGACCTTGAGGAGCAGCCCAATGCTTAACCCACTGTGTCACCAGGGCGCCTAGAGCGGTGCTAGGGTTTTAAAAACTGGCGCCAGGACAGCAACCAGAGGGAGTGGGGATGTCCAGAGACGATCGCCAACTTGTTCCAAACGCAATCGCTGCCAGGGAGTCAATTCTGCCTCGTGAGAGCCTATAGGACCAGGTAGAACCACCTCTGGGTTTCCAAGGGGAACACTTGACAAGCGTGGACCACCTCATCTTTCTCCCAAGAAGGAACAGCTGGGGGTTTCAAACTGCTGGCCTTGGGTTTAACAACCCAACCGCTAGGCCACCTGGGGTCCCTAGACGGCCACCAGTTCCCAAAATGGGCAATACCGCACCCTGGGGGACAATGCAGCAGTCTGCCAAGCACACCTACACCTCACCCTGGATCATGGGCTACAGTGTAAAGTCTGATTGTCAGGGACGGCGTTCGATCATTCTCTTCCCTGAAAAGTAGGTGATAGGCCAAATGAGTTTGGCAACTATGAGGGGGTACCCTCCAAAAAAGGGGGGAAAGCTGCACTGGGAGGAGCTTTCTTAGTACTCTAGGTGAGCATCCAGCCACTCACTGGGTTAGTGCACCCAGTGGCATCACCTGGGAAGGTTCTCTCTGATCACAGTGAATTTTTTCATGAAAACAATTTCACTCGAACCTCATTTTTTAGCAGAATTGAGATAACGGCATGCAGCTGTGAAATTTTGTTTCCTGCTCAGGAAAGATGCTTCCGAAACTGTTGTGATGTTGAACACAGCTTTACCAGGACAGCGCGATAGGAAATACCCCAGTTTGCAAGTGGTTTTCTCATTTCAAAAGAGGTGAAATGTCGGTCGATTGATGACAAACCTCGTTTCTCGATGTCCGGTCAACTTCCTGAATGAACAAAAATGTCACCTGGTCGTGCATTTGGAGTTTGTTATAGCAGGTCAGACTGTTAATCAAGTTTTCTACTTAGAGATTCTGAAAAGATTGCACAACGGTGTGTGACAAAAAAGGCCCGATCTGTGACAGACGGGGACTGGTTTTACCACCACAGCAATGCACCTGCTCGTGCACCAGTTTTGGGCAAAAAACAGGATGCCTCTCTTGCCCCACGCAATTTATTTGCCTGACCTCGCTCCTTGTGACTTCTTTTTGTTTCCGAAAATGGAGAGGGACTTGAAAGGACAGCGATTTAAAGACCGTAGAAGAGGTGAAGAAGAAAAAAATGAGGGAAATGCTGTCAGTCGTCATCCAAACAGATGAGTTTGAAAAAAAATGTTTCCACGAATGGAATCGCAGATTTGACACATGTATTTAGTGTAATGTCTTTGAAGGCAATCAGGTTGTTTTGTAAAAAAAAAATTTTTTTAAATAAATAGCTTTGAGAAAAATTCCATTTTGGGGGGGAACCCCTCGTATATGAGCCATTTCTTGATACAAATCTCTTCAGACACTTCCCCCCACAATATAAGTATCACTGGTTTCATGTCTCTAGAGAACCCAGCCTAACACAGATGGGAATTCTAGGTGTAATTGTTTGGAGAACTGCCAAACTTTTCCCCAAGAGGCCATAGGTCTGGGGAATGTTTACATTTATCCAGACACCATTTGGGATGCCTGAAGCATTCCCTAGTGAAGCCAGTCCAGAAATCAGACCTCTGTGCAGTAGAAAGGAATAATTGCTTAGAAATTCCATAAAATGAAAGCCACAAGAGCGTTCACTCTGGGCCAGGCTCCTGACGAGGCCCCTGCCAAGTGTTCCCAGCATACCCCTGAGACAAGCATGTTCCACGGTCCGGAGGAGGAAGGCCGAGCCAGATGCATTGAAAGGACTTCTGAGGATCACACAGTGGCCTGAGCTGGGACTTGAACCCAGACCACCTGGCACCAGCCTACTCCCCTCTGTTTCCATTACAGACCAGGAGGATGTCCCATCTGCAACTCCTGAGGTGAGGTCTCCAAACTGTAAGTGCACACCCTCACTGAGGGAGCAGATCCACCGAGAAGCTTCCCTGGGAGAAATGCCCTAGGCACCAAGCTCAGGGCTGTTTGGGGATGAGGGGGGTGGGGGTAGGGGCTGACCAGTCCCTGAACTTGCCCATTCAAAAAGAAAACAAAAGTCTCTTGCTCTGAATGCACCAAGTCTTGGCCTTTCCAGTAGTCCCGTGGGTGGTGGAAAAGGTTTGAGGAAGCCCCACCCTCTTGTACTTTGCAAGTCTCCCTGAGTCCAGGGGAACCCCCACCCCACTCCCACATACACACACCAATGCCAGCTTCCTCTGGAAAACACACAGGCAGAGCAACCCCCGGCTCGCCCAGAACAGTTGGTCTTCACACCCAAAGTCTCATGTCATCAGATATCCCTTGCTCCTGCACAAGTCAGGACAGTGGCTCACTCTGCACTAGGCCCGGAGCCTCCTGGCTGGGCCTCCAAGGAGTCTGGGGAAGGAGACCCTGGCCCTGGGGACCACACTGGAGCCTTCTCAGCAGACAGCCTCTCCTTGGCCTTTGCGTCTTCCTCGTCACAAGGGGTGCTAGCCCTCTTCAGAAGGATCCAGAAGGTTATGGGCGTGGTCTGCACCCAGCAGTTGGCCCAGATACAGTGCTATTGTTCCTTTATTATTATAACTGAGATGATTGCCACTATTGTCCCTAATCACCCCAGCTGATATTTCCTGTGGCTTCCTGGGATGGCAGCCACCAGGCCTCTGTGTTGGCCTGCACTCCCAACGGAAGTTCCCCACCTCTTTCCCAGTCTGGCTATTGAGGAATCTGGCACCCTTGGCTTCCTCCTTCTGTACCCCGGCACCAAGAGGATGCTTTGGCCGGAAGGCTCTGGCCAGCCCCTCTGCAGCAAGCAGGGGGACAGCCTGAGACCCCACTCCTTACAGCCTGACCCATAGAACTCCCCCGTCATTCCCCCTCTCCTGGAGGAGCCCTGGTAGGGTTGGAGGGTCGATGGTGGGCTAATAACTGAAAGGTCAGCTATTCAAACCCACCAGCTGCTCCTTAGGAGAAAAGACGAGGCTGTCTGCTCCTGTAAAAATCGACATCCTTGGAAATCCCATGGGGTAGGTTTATTCTGTCCTATAGAGTTGTCAGGGAGCTAGAGGGAGAAACCAGGGGGTGTCCCTCTCCATGCCAAGGCCTCCCCGCCCCCTTACAGGAAGTAGGGAGCCAGTCAAGGCTAGAGGGCGCGCACAAATTCAGGCCTTTGAGACAGGAGGCCAGTACACTTGGGAGGACCCCAGTCTAGGCCAAGTGAGCTTAATTCAGCCCATGGGGTCAACCAGGACCTCGACCACGCCCCCCAGCGGAGGGCCCTGAAAAGTCGGAGCCAGGAGCCCACTGTGCTCTTTCGTGTTGAGGTTTCTCTGCATGTGGGCCTGAGGAGCCTGAGAGTGCTTGTGTCAAACCTGAAACTACTTCTGGCCTTGCTAAGAACGCACTTGGATCACAAGCCAGGCTTCGGCATGAATTCCTCCAAGAACCGAGGTATTTTGTACCCTAGAATCTAACAGAGTCATCTATAGTCAAGTCTGACACCGTGACTCCACGGCAGTGTGTGTGCCATGCCAGAGGAAGGAGCCCTGCTGGTACTGCAGGTTAAGTGATGGGCTGCTAACTGCAAGGTCAGCGGTTCAAACCCACTGGCCGCTGTGTGGGCGAAGGATGAGGCTGTCTGCTCCTGGCAAGAGTGACAGACTCAGAAACTCAAAGGGGCGTCCTACTTGTCCTTTGAGTCACAGTCAAGTGTGATAGGTGTGACAACCCCAGGGAACCTGGTGGCAGAGACTCAAAGCTGCTTCCGCTGTGAGGTCACAAAACTCAAGCGGGGGTCGTGAGAAGTTTGGCAAGCCAACAAAAAACGAACTCGAAATCAAGCGCAGAATGAACCCGAGGGGGTTCTGGCAATACTGGTCCATGTGGCACATGTCTTGGACGTCAAAGGGCTCCTGAGTGGGCAAAGTCTAAGCGCCCTGAATTCTAAAGTAAGGCAGGCGTGGCCCCCGGGCGCCACTGAGCCGTGTCTAGTCCCCTAGCAGCCTCCAGTCCCAGCTGGGGGAGGTCATTCCACGCGTTTGTTCACAGGAAGACGCGCAGACTTTCCTAGGGGAACGCTGGGACAAAGCAGACCGTGTGACCTTGCTGCCCTGCGTGTAGGAAGAGAAGAAACTGGAAAGACGGAAAACAAGATTTGGAGGACACTGTGTAGACCTGAGAGAACCCCCCCAAAAAAATGACCCGGAGCCTCAATAAATGGGGGAATTGGGATGCTATGTACAAGGACCGCCAAGAGAACAAACATCTGTCTTGGAAGAAGGATGGCCAGCATGCTCCTTAGATGCCACAATGGCAAGACGTCCTCTCATGTCCTCTGGACGTGTCGTCAGGAGAGACCCGTCCCTGCAGAAGGGCATCAGGCTTGGTGAAGCGGGGTGGGGGGTGAGGGGCAGAGAGAAGGAGGAAGGCCCGGGACAAGCCGGACGGACACCTGGCTGCACCAGTGACTCAGACATAAGAACCCTCGTGAGGAGGACGCTGGGGCCCGTTGTGCACAGGGTCACGATGAGCCGGAACCGCCTTCCTGCCACCTAAGCAGCAGCGTCTGGGACAGCCAGTGTCCTCTCCCTCCTGGGCCGGACATTCCAGGACGGAGGGCAGGCCCCCCAGTGCCACTGAAGCGAGCTTCTAGTGGAATGTCAGTGGGTGATGCGAGGTTTGCAGGAAAATGTGAGGACGGGGTGAGAGGGCTGTGCTGATTCAAGAAGCAGAGCTTCTCTTCCAGGAAGTGGGGAGGATACAGTTCTCAGCAAGGGTTGTTTGTCTCAGGCCCGGCTCATCACGGTTGCTCTGGTCCACCTCCTGGCCGCAGATTTCCCCTCATCCTGCATCTGCCTTGTAGCCACCTCCTGGACGCTGGATGAAAGATCATCTGAAGGAGTCGTGACTGGGATGTTGCCGTGGGCCGGTTTGTTCCGAGAAAGGGGATGTGTCAGATCCAAGGAATGTTCTAGAGTCACTTGCATCGTTGTGGGTGAATCGCAAGAATGTCGAGGGACCAGAAAAACAAAAAGTCTCATTGAGTAAATAAAGCTGAGCGACAGAAGGAAATGCTTGTCTAAAGTCTAAAAGCAGACCAAAGCAGCAGGTGAGAAGCTGAGAGTCTCAATAAAATGAAGGAGAAATCTGGGGAAGACTATTCCAGGGGAGGGCCACGGGTAGATTCCCACCTGGGTGGAAGTTTGGCCCATGCAGCTCGTAAGCAGCCACCTTGTGGGAGGCTGTCAGCGGAAGCTGATGTCTGGCTGGGGGGCTGAACGGGTCTCAGGGCAGGTCTTCCAAATTCAGAGCCTAGGAAGAGAGGCCTGGCAATCCACTTGTGAATATCAGCCAACCAAGAGTCTATGGACTAGGCGAATGGGACCTGACTCAGGTATTTGCAGACTCACTCTGGTTGGTTCAAGGTGGACAAACGGTGAGAAATGAGAGCAGGAGTCAGGGGACAGGCCAGAGACCCCTGCACTGGTCCAGGTCCACAAGGAGGGGACTGGACCAGTGGGTTGTGAGCAGCAAGCTGATGTTGAACCCCACAGGACTGACTGCTGAGCCAGAGGTGGGTGGGTGAGAAAGTGGGGAATCAGGAGCCCCCTGACAGAGGTCAAGGATATGTCCATCTTCTGTCTGGATCCCTTCTGGAAAGGAGTAAGCAAACACAAGGACATGTAGAGGGACACACTCAAAAAAAACAAACAAAAAAGAAATACACTGTTTGTGTCCCTCTCCTTTATTCTAAACAAAGGCCTGGAGACACTGGAGATGTCTCCACGTCCGTGGTCGGTGTAGACCAGTGGTTCTCAACCTTCCTCATGCCACAACCCTTTCATACAGTTCCTCATGTGGTGGTGACTCACACCCCCAGAACCATGAAATTATTTTCATTGTTACTTCATCACTATCATTTTGCTACTGTTAGGAATTGGGCGACCCCAAAGGGGTTGCGACCCACAGCTGCGTTTTCCTCCATTGTCCAGAGGAGTCCTTTTAACAACAGACTCCTGGTGTTCCCAATGCTCACCCCTGGCTGGGGACAGACTCCAAAACCAAGCTCACTGCCCTGGAGTCGATGCCAACTCACAGTGAGTCAGGGGGGCAGGGCAGAATTTCCCCAGGCTGGTTTCCGAGATTATATCTCTTTACAGGAGTAGAAAGCCCTATCCTTTTCCCACAGAGTGGCTGGTGGTTTCAAACCGCTGGCCTTATGACTGGCAGACCAAAGACATAGCCAGTACAGCAGCAGGGCTCCTGGAGGGCAGACTGGAAGAGCCGGCCTCTTCACAAAGACCCCGCCCTTCCTGGAAGGACCAGCTCCAGCTCTGGGCCACAAAAGTGACCACTCTGACTCCAGGAACAGCCTGACCTAGCTCTGCCCTGGGAACTCTAGGGCGTATTTGACTTACACATTGGGCTACCACCTTCAAGGTCAGTCCTTAGAACCCATCAGCTGCTCGGTGGTAGAAAGAGGCTTTACTGCTCCTGTGAAGATGTAGTCTCAGAAACCCACAAGGGGCGGTTCGATTCAGTTAATCAGAATTGACTGGATGGCGGTGAGTCTTGTTTTGTTTTTGAGCTCCACACCCCCCAATGTCCTGGGACTCGGTTTCTTCGTGGGCCTCTGTGAAATGGGGTTCAGGAGAGTCCCCAGTCAGAGGGGGGCCAGGATCAAGAGAGAAGTGGGGAAAGAACTCAGCACATAGAGCTCAGTAAATCTCGGAATCTGACGGGACAGACAAGCAGCTGACAAACTTGATCCACACACTGAGCAAATAATCAAGAAGCTGGCCTGATGAAGGAGAATGGCTGGAAGGCTCATTCATCGCCTGGCAACTGCAGGTGACACAGCCGTGCCCGCTGAGAGTCAAGAGGACTTGTTACTGAGGAAGATCAAGAACTGTAGCCTTTGGGATGGATTACACGTCACCATAAAGGGAGCAAAAATCCCCTGTGTGAGTCCAGGTGGACTAGAGAAACAAAGTCATAGACACGCATATGGGTATCAGAAAGAGCTTTACATTAAGAGTCATTGTATATTTAGAAAACATTCCAGCCCAGTCCAGATCAAGTCCATGAATCTGATACTAGCCCATATGTCCAATACCAGTGTGCAATTCCTCTTCAGACTCACGCAACCCATGCAATGACGCTGAGTACAGGAAGATCACAGGTCAGTGGGTGGAAAGTCTTGTGGATCCAGTGACGGTGGAAGCATCTTAGCGCTGGCGTGGGTCTCCACGTGGCTCCTTCAGTTCCAGGGCTCTGGCTCCATCAGTGTAGCTCCATGTGGCTTGTCAACAGGCATATGGAGCTGAGAGAATGTGTTACGCCTCTAAATGAGGTCATCAACCCGTGACCTGATTGACAGACTAAGCTCCACCCCTTCATTCTTCATAGTCTCAAATTGACACCAGATTATGTAACTACCACATCCTACTGGGCCAATAAGCCACAACATGATAAACTGAGAAAAGATGGAAGTTGTCAAGGATTTCAGCTTAGTTGGGCCACAATCGACAGCCATGGGAGGAGAAGTCAAGCAACCACATTAAAAGCTTTAGACCCATATCCCTTTTAAAAAAAATCATTTTATTGGAGGCTCATACAACTCTTATCACAATCCATCCATCCATCCATTGTGTTAAGTGCTTCTCAAAACATCATTCTCAAAACATCATTCTCAAAACATTTTTTTCATCATTCTCAAAACATTTTTTTCTACTTGAACCCTTGGTATCATCATCATTCTCAAAACATTTTTTTCTACTTGAACCCTTGGTATCAGCTCCTTATTTTTCCCCTCCCTTCTTTTCTCCCACCCCCTCAATATCTCTTTTTCTATGACTCCCTGTTTGGTCTGTTTGACTCTGTTACCCTTCTCTCTATCATCAACTTCTTTCAGCTTGCACATTCTGGTCACAAACACAACGTCCCTATTGTAAAGGCTCCTCGATAGGACACTCGGGTCTGAAAGCATTCACAGTCCATACACCGGTGTCTTCCAACTGACCATGGATCCAAAAATCTCCAGAAAGGAGCACATTAGATGGACCCACTGTCCTCCCCGGACCAACTTTCAAATCAAGGGCCACATCTAGAGAACACAACGCCATAGCTAGATCTCTGTCTACGGACAAAGGTAGGTGAGGGGATAGAAAGGGGTAAGAAGAAGTCAGAATCCTGGAAGTCTAAGAGACCAAAGACCCAGATGCCCCCAATGTAGGGAGCCCTGAAGTATTTTGGTCAAGAGACCCCGAACTGTTCCTTGTCGACACAGACACGAAAACCCCTTCCTATTTTTTCTTACACCCAAATTTCTTTCAGTTGACTAACAGGGCAGGACAAGGACCAGAAAACTGAACAGATCTGTTGCCAAAGGACCACTTTAGAGTGTTAGCCAAGAAAGCTAAGATGCGATGTCACTTGGAAGGCGAAGGCGTGTTTGACTCAAGCCGTTGTATTATTCTATGTATTCATTTTTAATCTTTTTTGTTGTTGCTGTGAATTGGCTGAAGACTTACGAAGCAAATCCGCTTTCCATGCAACGATTCAAACACATTCAGGCTCACGGCATTTGTTACAGTTCTCACAAGGTGGTCCCACCTGCCCCACGGCCCCCTGTGTTTCTTACTTCCGCCCCTCCGGCTCGCCCAGAGTTAGTCCTTGGGGAAATGCTGCCTTCTGGATCTCAAAGGGTTGATTATTCTAAGGACACGGTGTATCTCCCTAGGGTTCACGTTTCCCTTGTAGGCCGATTATTTGCCAAGTCATGGTATTTTCTTTCTTTCTTTAAAATCATTTTATTGGGGGCTCTTATAGCTCTTATCACAATCCATACATACATCCATTGTGTCAGGCACACTTGTACATATGTTGTCATCATCATTTTCAAAACATTTTCTATTTGAGCCCTTGGTATCAGCGCATCCCTCCCCCACCATCCCTCCCTCATGAACCCTTGATTTATAATATTTTTTCATGTCTTACACCGACCCATGTCTCCCTTCACCCACTTTTCTGTTGTCTGTCCCCTCGGAGGGGATTATATGCCAATCATTGCGATGGGTGCCCCCTCCCTCTCTTCTCCGTCCCCTCCTGGTGTCACTACTCTTATTGTTGGCCCTGAGGGGTTCATCTGTCCTGGATTCCCTGTGTTTGAGCTCTTATCTGTAACAGTGTACATGCTCTGATCCAGTAAGATTTGTAAGGTAGAATTGGAGTCATGATAGTGGGGGAAAGGAGCATTAAAGAACTAGAGGACAGTTGTATGTTTTTTTGGTGCTATACTGCCCCCTGACTGGCTTCTCTTCCTTGTGACCCTTCTATAAGGGGATGTCCAATTGTCTACAGATGGGCTTTGAGTCTCCACTCCACACTCCCCCTCATTCGCATCGATATGATTTTTTGCTTTGGGTCTTTGATGCCTCATAAGTCAAGGTATTTTCAATAATCTCATCTGCATGCAAAAGCAGGAAGTTGGCAAAGATTAAACATACCATGGATTTCCAGAAGAAAGAACACATTTGTCTTGCAAGAAATACAGCCCAAACACACTTTGTTATTTGTTGTTAGGTGCCTGTAAGTTGGGAGAAAGATGGGGCTTTCTACTCCCGAAAACAATTACAGTCTCAGAAACTCAGCGGGCAATCCTCCCCTTTTCTATAGGGTTGTTACGAATAAGCATTGACTTGCTGGAAGTGCAATTAATTTTCTTTTTTGGCCTTTAAATTGGCCCTGATTTGTTGCAACCCTGAGTACGAGAGAATGAAACATTGCCCAACTGCACGCCATCTTCACCATCTTCGCCACGTGTGAACCCATTGTTGCAGCCACTGTGCCAACCCATCTCACGATAGGTCTGCCTCTGGTTCAGTGATTTTCTACATCACCAACCATGACATCCTTCTCCTGATAACCATCCTCACTTCAGAGGATCGTGCTGGCTGCACCGCCTCCCGGACAGGTTTACTTGTTCTTCTGGCCATGTGGGCTGTCTGCAACAGTCTTTGTCAACAGCGTGATTAAAATGCATCGATTCTGCTCCAGTTTTCCTGATTCTTTGCCCAGCTCTCCCATGTATCTGAAGCGATTGAAAATGCTGAGGTTCTCATGGGGAGCTGATATCAGGGGCTAAGTGGGAAGCGAAGGCTTTGAAAATGAAGATGGCGGCATATGTGCAAAAGTGGTTGACACAGTGAAGGAATGTATGGATTGTGATAAGAGATGTAAGAGCCCTCAATGAAAGTATTTAATAATAATAATTTAAAAATTCACAACATATGGCATTCAGGTCAGATAAACCCCTCAGGAATAGAAACGGGAGTAGAGATATGAGGAGGGTAGGGGAAAGGTGAGAGAAGGGGGGAAGAAACCACAGGGGGAGAGAGCAGTCGGTGTAAAAGATGAAAATAACAATTTATCATTTATCAAGGGGTCATGGTGGGTGGGGGAGAGGAGCTGATAGGAAGGGCTCAAATAGAAAGTAAATGTTTTGAAAATAATGATGGCAACATATGTACAAATATGCTTAATACAATTGATGTATGGATGGTTATGAGCTGTAAGAGCCCCCAGTAAAATGATCTAAAAAAGAAAAAAATGCCGGGGCTCTCACCAGGTACCCCTAGTGTTCCAAGTGACATCTTCGCGCTTTAGCCTGTTAAAGAGACGATTTGCAGTCCATTTGCCCAATACAGCCGTTGGTTTTCCCGACTTCGTTGTGGAGCTAAGTAAAAGGAAATCTCGGACAATTTCCGTTGAGTCTCTGTCTGTCAAGATGCTGCTCGCTGGTCCAGTTGTGAAGTCAATAGCAGTGGAATTCTCCTTAGCTGAGAGGATGGTGCTCACCTGTTTGGGATCTGTTATTAGGAGGGACCACTCCCTAGAGGACATTGTGCTTGGTGCAGAGTCAGTGCAAGACGAAGACCCTTCGTGACTTGGATCGACACAGTAGCTGCCACAGCTCAAATGTAAGTATGGGCCCAAACATGATCATCGTGAGAATGGTGGGGGGACTGGGCAGCTCGTTCTTGTAAATGGGGTCACTATGGGCTGGAAACCCACTGGAGGGGGAGCCTGGAGAAGAATGAGAATTCCAGACACTGCAGTGTGCTCATGTGGAACTGGCACCTGGATCAAGAGGCTGTTGTGGGAACACAAGCAGGGAGACCTGCGTGGTTTAAAATCAAGGAAGTATCCTCTCACTAGACCTATTCAATCTGCATGCTGAGCAAATAATCAGAGAAGGTGGATTCCATGAAGAAGAATGCAGCATCAGGACTGGAGGCAGGCTTATTCATAACCTGCATTATATGCAGATGACACCGCCTTATTTGCTGACAAGTGAGGACCCGAAGCACTTGCGGATGGAGATGAAGGACTGCAGTCTTCAGAATGTATTACAAGTGGATGTAAAGACAGCAATCCCACACAACTGGACAATAGGTACCATCACGGGAAATGGAGAGAAGATTGACATTGCGGAGGATTTTGTCTTGCGTGAATCCATCTTCAATGCTTACAGAAGCAGTAGGCCAAAAGACATGTTGCATTGGGTAAATCTGCTGCACAAGATCTCTTGCCGAGTGTTGAAAAGTAAGGCTGTTACCTGCCCCAAGTCATGGTATCTTCAATCACCTCAATTGCATGTGAAAGTTGGACACTGAATAAGGAAGGCCGCAGAAGAACGGATGCCTTTGAATCGTGGTGTTAGTGAAGAATATTTGAAGTACCGCTGACTCCCAAAAGAACAAATATATCTGTGTTGGAAGACGTGTAGCCAGAATGCTCTTTAGATTTGGACATGTGGTCAGGGGAGCCCAGTCCCTGGAAAAGGCCATCAAGCTTGGTCAGGTGGAGGGGCAGTGAAAAAGAGGAAGATCCTCGAAAGAGGTCTTGACGCAGTGACTGCAGCAATGAGCTCAAACAGAAGAACATTTGTGAATAAGGTGCCGGACCAGGTGTTTCGTCCTGTGGGGTGTGGGGTCTCTGAGTCAGAACCGAGCAGACAGCACCGAACAACGAGGGCACAGAACCACCAGCACCACCATCACCTGGACAACCAGGGCAGGGCTGCAGGTAACTGGAAGAGAAAAGAGGGCAGGTGGGCAAGAATGGTTTCCGAGGCAGGAAGGGGGTCTTAGCCAGCCATGCGGGGCTGGCAGGGCAGACAGGGTGGAGAGGCAGGAAGGGGAGAATGAGGAGCCAGACGACAGAGGGGAAGGCTGCAGCTTTAGACGCCCAGGTGAGAGTCGGGGCGAGGACCGGAAGCCAGACTGCGGAACCGGTGGGCTTCTCGAGAGCCGCCCGCGCGGCACAGACCAGGCTCGGGCCGCCCAGCCCCGCGGGCCAGCCCCTCCTGGAAGCTGCCCGCCCGGCAGCCAATCGATGAGACTGTAGTACTTCCGGGTGCCGGCTCAGCCAATCCTCGCGGAACGAGCAGCGAGCCGGAGAACCAATCAGAGAGTCGTATGGAGGAAGGGGAAGAAAAGAGACCAATGGAAACACGTGAAGGCGGATAACGCAACCAATGAGCGTGCGTATTTCATGCGTCCAATGGGAGGCGGCCTCGGCGGGGGGCGAACGGGCGGTGGCTCCCGCCGAGAGGGGCGGGGACTGAAGTTCCAGCGGAAGTCCCCTGGGCAAGGTGAGTTTGGGGATTGGGCCTCCCGAGGGGCAGTGTCTGGTGGCTCAATGGTTAAGCGCTGGATTTTGGTGACAATCTACCAGTCGCTCGGTGGGAGAAAGATGTAGCGCTGTGCTTCCCTAAGGATGTCAGACTTGGAAATCCCGCGGGGGCAGTGTTCTGCCTTGTGGGGTCGCTTTGAGTAGCCGGCAAGGGATTTTTTTTTGGGGGGGGGTGGGGGATATAGGGAAGGGGTGACCCGGAGGTCATCAAGAAGGGCTTCAGCGGTGGGAGGCAGGGCAGCTGGCTGCGGTTGGGCATCTGCTGCTGTCTAGGCACCCGTTCCCGCCGACTGCCGTCCCAGTTTGAAAAGGTTCATGTCAAGAGCGCATCCCCATATCAGAGCTGGGTCCAAGGTCCAGTGGAGATGATGAAGGAGGGGGCGGCATTCCAGAAGGCCTAGCCCTAGAATCTCCTCTCAAACGCTGATAGACACTAAGACCCTAAAGCAAACCCACTCTCAGCAACCCCACAGGGACTCCATAGAACTGCACCCCAAGGTTTCTGGGACTCACAGTGAGCATGCGTAGACGAGAAGGAAGCACTGCTGGGCCCAGTGCCAATCTTTACTGAAAGCAGACAGCCCGGTCCTGACAGCCGGGCAGGGTTTTTTCTGCTCGAAGTAGAGTCACTGAGTTGGAATCCACTTCTCTGCACTTAACAACCCCATGAGCCAGTTACTGCATCTGGGCCTTGTGCCCAGCCCACTTCCTGCCAGTAGCTCTCCAGAAGAGGCGGAGGCTTCCGGCAACCCTTTTTCACCTTCCCATCATTGTCTGGGAGGAAGGCTTATTAACCTGTGAGATGCAGATGATAAAACTTTGCTTGCTGAAAGTGAGGAGGACTTGAAGCACTTGCTGATGAAGAGCAAGGCTGGCAGCCTTCAGTACAGATGACAGCTCAATGTCAGGAAGACCCGAATCCTCACAACTGGACCAATAGGAAACATCAGGATAAGTGGAGAAAAGATTGAATTCAAGGTTTTTGTTTGGATCCACAATCAATGCTGATGGAAGTCATCAAGAGATCAAAAGATCCATTGCATGAGGTAAATCCGCTGCACAAGACCTTCCTTTGGAGTACTGAAAAACAAGCGTATTACTTTGAGTTCTAAGATAGGCCCGACCCAGTCCATTGTATTTTCCATCGTCTCAGATGCATGTGAAAGGGGTTGGAATTAGTTAAAGCTGACCCAAGAAGAACTGATGTGTTTGAATTGTGGTGCTGGGGAAGAATATCGAAAGTCCCATGGACTGCTGAAAGGACAAACAGATCTGTCTTGGAAGAAGTACGGCCAGAGGGCTCCGTAGAGGCAAGGATGGCGAGACTTCGCCTTACGTACTTCGGACATATTGTCAGGAGACACCAGTTCCTGGAGAAGGACATCATGCTTGGTAGAAGAGCAACGGAAAAGAGGACGGCCCTGGACAAGATGCATTGACCCAGTGGCTGCAGCGATGGGCACAGGCCGAGGAACAATGGTAAGGATGGCCCAGGACTGCGCAGTGTTTCCTTCGGTCGTGCCGAGGGGTCGCTGTGGGTCAGAGCAGACTTGACACCTTAACAACAACATCAACAGCAACATCGTGGCCTTAAATCAGCAACATGGTGGTGGGACCACCCACAGCTCCTCTCTGACCACTCTGGAGGTCTCTGAATCCTTTGGCCCTGGGTCCTGCTCTCTAAAAGTCCTCGGGGCTGGGTTTCCTCGGAGTCAAGAGGGGCTGGGGACACCTTGGAGTTAGCCGTGGGAGGCAGGTGCCTGGGCCTGAAAGGAAACAGCATGAAGCTGAAACCCACCCTCGTGACTCAACCCCTTGCTTTCCTTAAAGTTGGTCTTTAATTTTTCCCCCCATACATGACCCAGTGACGCGATGCAGACAAGGCAGGGCCATCCTGTGATGGAGATATTCTCAGCACCTCCATCCTCCCGAGGGGGACGCTGGGGCCCCGAGTGACCGAGTGACTTGTCGGAGCTGCCACCAGGACCACCAGGACTGGCCCGGGTTAGCGTATACCCCATGGGCTTGGGTATTTGGGGGCCAGAGGGGAGCTTGAGATTGGTGCGAATTATCAGAGAGGGAGTGGGAGGTGGGCTTCTGTGAGCATGACTAGAGGAGGAGACTGGCCCCAGCCCCCTTGACTGGATGGGGAGACCGAGGCTGGGTCATGAAATCAGGCCCCTTAAGCAGCCAGCCACTCACCGAAAGTTCGAGCCCATCACTGGCTCTGCGGGAGGAAGGTAGGGCAGGGTGAGCCTTGGAAGCCGGAAGGGGCAGTTCTGCTCTGTCCTTCAGCGTCTCTGTGACCCAGCATCGACCGGAAAGAAATGGTGAAGGCCCCAGGGGGGCAGGGCCACAGGGTCCTTCTCAGGGCCCCAGCTGGGCAAGCAGAGGTGGAAGCAGGTGGAGGCCCTACACAGTGGGAAAGTTGGGATAGGGTGGAGTCCGGCCAGAATGGGTGAGACCCAACTGACAGGCAACCCTCCTTTTGCAGCCTCGGGGTGCAGCATGCCTCTGTGCCAGTGGGGGGCCACTGCCCGCGGCAGCAGGGCCTCTGGGGACCGAGCTCAGGCCGTGGGCACGGGAGGCAGCTTGCGTGTACTTCTGCACTGGGCCGGGCCGGATGGCGGGGAGCCCTGGGTCACCTTCAGCGAGGGCTCCCTGACAGCCGAGGACATCTGTCTCCACATCGCACACAGACTGGGTGAGTCACGGGCCAGTGGGTCATCAGCCCCATGGTTGAAGGGGACTGGGGGTGGGGAGCAACCCTGTAGCAGGGGAGCCCCGTGCCCATGCATTCACCTGCCTGCCTGTCAGTTTATTCAGCCAGTGCTGCCTTAGCATGCCCCCCCCCCGCCCCAGCCTAGTGGGGAAGCACCATAAATACACAGTGGGAAAGTGTGCAGGAAGCCTGAGGCTTTGCAGAAACTCGGCCACCGAGGAGGGGCCTCGGGGCTCGTCGGAAAAGGCCTCCCTCAGAAGGTGCTATTGGAACCAAAGCGTGGGGCAGGAGGGAGGGCGGGCGCTCTGGCCATATCGCAGGAGAGAGGGAAGAGCCAGTGCAAAGGCCCTGGGGTGGGGGTGAGGGGTCCCCAGAGCAAGAACAGAGCTGGCAAGGGGCAGACGAGAGGAGGGGAGGGTGGAGAGGCTGTACAAGTCGGTTTTTACTCCGAGGGAGCTGGGAGCCTTGGAGGGCACTGCCCTGACTCAAGTGAACAGCGGGGAGGGGGGGGAAGGGAGGAGAATTGAGGGCGGGGGGGGGGAGAGTGGGCAGGGGGAGACGCAGGAGGGGTGGGAGGAGACTCTCTCCTAGGTGGGAGCTGGCTGGGGAGAAGTGGGGGTGGGGACACGGTATCTTAACAGTGCCTTGCTTCAAGGCCAGGGAGAAGAGTTTAGAGTTTCTTTGGTCATTTTCCTTCTTAAGGAAACGTCTCCTTGTGTGGTAGGTGACAGTGCACAGACACTCGGTGTCCATTCCACCCTTCTGACAAAGGCCATTCCTGGCCTCCTCACCATGTGCATTCTCCTGGTTCCCTTTCTTCCGTGGGGCGAATGGCCCCCTCATCTTAGCTTTGGGGGTCAGTGTTGAACGTGTGCCTCATAGGGTCGATTGAGTAAGAGCCTGCCTGCCTGCCTCGTGGTAGTGAGGGTATTGTTTGTCTTAATAAGCCAGCTTATGGTTCGGTAGCAAGGTGAACTTCAGGAGTACCTCAGGGCACCTTGGGACAGTAGCATGGGGGCTTCCTCTCGTTGATCTTGGGTCAGTGGGTGTCTTTGGGGGCTGTGGGGTTGGTTTAGCTTACAGCAACCCTGTGTTCAGCAGCACCAAACCCCTCCCGGCACTGCGCCAGCCTCACGTCCTTAGGCCCGAGTGCCTTGTGGCAGCCCGTGTGTGTTATTCCGTGCTGTGAGGGGGCCTTCCTCCTTTTTGCTGCCCCTCTCCAGGGACTGCCCCTTCCCGATGACCTGTCCAAAAGACTGAGAGTCCACCATGCTCGCTTCCAAGGAGCCTTCCAGCTGGACTTCTCCGGGAACGGATTTGTCCCGTCAGCTGACAGCCCACCGGCACATTCCGCCTCCTAACACCGTCATTCGAATGCCCCCGTCCTTCATGGTCTTCCTCATTCCCTGTCCGGCCCGTGCATGAGGGTGAGGTGATGGACTACGCCAGGGCTTGGGTGTCAGGGGCGCCTTAGTCCACAGAGGCCTGGCCTTCTTTAGGAATTGTGTGAGGAGCCTTATTCCCAAAAGCTTCTCTTGGGTCCCTTGCCCAAAGGGGTTGGTCATGGGAGCCGGACACCATCTAGTTCTTCTGGTCTCAGAGTAGAAGAGGCCATGCTTGATGCCGCCCCTGAGTCCAAGAAACCACCTTCCACTTTCACTCCGATTCCCGTCCTTCCGTCTTGCTCAGATGGGTAGAAACCAAGAGACAAGGAATGTGGGTTTCAGGTTCTCCAGTGGGTCCCAGGTAAACCCGAGGCCCGCAAGGGCTTAGAGCGCCTGAGATGCACTTCATGGGGGTGAGGAGAGGAAGTCCATCCACTTCCACCCCCCTGGAAAGTCCCCTGAGGTCCTACTCACTGCCTCCCATGGGACCCGGGCCCTCCAGGGAGGGGCCGCACGGCCCTGTACTTTCCCATCCATCCGTGGCTGGCTCCTCAGAGACGTGGTGGGATTGCCAGAGGGGAGGAGACATGCTTGGCAGAGGGACCTGCAGGTGCAGGGAGCCCAGAGCACGTGGCCTGTTTGAGGAAGCAGACGACATCCAACCCAGCTGGCACATCGACCGGAGAGTTTCAGGGAAGTGGGAACTGAAACCACAGCGCAGCCGACAGGGGCCGGCTCGGGAGGACGCTCCCGAGGGCGCTGGGCTGGGCCTTCCCAGGGAGCAGGAGGGAGCCCTGGAAGGCTTGAGGAGAGAGAGAGAGAGATGGGTTCTTTAGAACATTCTTGTCACCAGGGAGACATTCTCCTGGGGCTGGTGCAGGGGGTGAGGTGGGGGAGGGCAGGGCAGGACAGGCGGAGGCCCTAACGTTGGGGAGCAATCTGACATTCTCTAAGGACATTGGAAGGAGTCCTGGTGACACCTGGTGAAGTGCTTGACTGGGAACCAAAAGGCGGCAGTTCGAACCCGCCAACCACACCACAGGAAAGGCTGCTGCGGTCTGCTTCGGTGGAAAAGACAGCCGTGGACACCCTAGGGGGCCAGTTCTGGTCTGTCTGACAGGGTCAACTCAATGTCAACAGGTTTGGTGTTTTGATTGCATTCAATTATCATTCTTTAAACTCTCTGCCTTCCAGGCGAGGCCGACTCATAGAGATCCTGTAGGGCAGGGTAGAACTGCCCTATGCATTCCTCAAGGGCAAGAAATTCCACTTCTCAGAATGGCCCCCTGGAGACACTCAGCTTGTGTGACCCAGGAGATGCAGACAAGGGCGTTTAGGACCGCCACGTGTACCTCGTCCATCAACAGGAAGAAGCACGGCATAGTTGAACACTGGAGTACTAAACGGCCAGGAAAAAGGAACAACCCACAGCTCCCCACAATGTGGACGAAGCTTTTAAAGTTTGTAACATTGAAGAAGGCTTCTTTAAAAATGTCCAGAGGCAAGGATGTTTCTTTGAGTACTAGGGCACGTCAGGCCCGGGTCACAGTATTTCAGTGGCCTCCTCCCTCTTCGATGACAGGTGGAAATGGAATAAGGAAGGTTGAAGAGGAATGGATGCATTTGAATTATGGTGCTGGCCAAGTAGGAGATTGAAAGTACCACAGAGTGCCGAAAGAACAGGCAGGTCGGCCCTGGAGGAAGCAAGGCCCAAACGATCCTTAGAAGGGAGGCGGGCGATCCTTTGTCGCCTTTGTCACGTTCTTTGGACGTGTTGTCCAGAGAGGCCAGTTCCTGGAGAAGGACATCCTGCTCGGGGACGTCGGGGGGCAGCAAAAAGGAGAAAGCCCCTAGGCAAGAGGCCCTGGCAGGGTGGCTGCCACACCGGCTGGAGCATCACAATGTGCGGTCGGCGCGGGACCGGCAACGCTTCGTTCTGTTGTGGGTAGGGCCCCGGTGGGTCGGAACCTCCAGCAACATTGAAGACTAGTGTCAATGTTGGCTTCACTAGCTGCCATCGAGCTGGCTCTGACTTACGGTGGCCCCACACTGAACAGAAAACAACCCAGTCCGGTGCCATCCTCACAATCACTGGTCAGCTCGTGTATCTTGAGTTGGGGCTGCTGACCACAAGGTCAGCAGTTCGAAACCAGCAGCCACTCCGAGGGAGAAAGAGGAGGCTGTCCTACCCTTCCCTAGAGGGTCAGCAGGAGACAGAGTTGACTCAGTGGCAGTGAGTGTGAGCTTTTATGTCAGAGTCTGTCGCCCTCTCCCCTAGCTCTTCATCGGCTGCTTTCTGGAAGCAGCTCTCCAGGTCCATGCTCCTGGTCTCCCATCCTGGGGGAGCTCCACTGAAACCTGTCAAACTGGCGGCCGCCACAGCGGGGCCAACTGCCTCGACCTAGAGGAGACAGGAATGAGACGTCTGCGATGGCAACGTGACAGACCTAGGTCTCTGCGGGCCCTTTGGGGAGAAGGAAGGAAGAGCAAGTCAGTTGACTGGATGTGGGTGTTTAGAAGTGATTCTGTCATGGGGAGATGAGCCAGTCAGCATGCAGCATAGCATCAACGAAGCATAAAGCTTTCCTCTAGTTCTTAAACGCTTCTTCCCCGCCACTATCATGATCCCAATTCTACCTCACAAATCTGGCTAGATCAGAGCATGTACACAGGTACAGATAGGAACTGGAAACACAGGGAATCCAGGAGAGATAAACCTCTCAGGACCAGTATTGATACCAGGAGGGGAAGGGGAAGGGGAAGGGGAAGATAAAAGGGGAACTGATCACAGTGATCTCCCCATAACCCCCTCCCAGGGGGACAGACAACAGAAAAGTGGGTGAAGGGAGACATCAGTCAGTGTAAGACATGAAAAAATAATAATTTATAAGTTATCAAGGGTTCATGAGAAAGGGACGGGGGAGGGAGGGGGGGAAAGAAGCTGATACCAAGGACTCGAGTAGAAAGAAAATGCTTTGAAAAAAAAAAAATGAATGAATGAATGAAAACATTTTGAGAATGTTGATGGCAACAAATGTACAAGTGTGCTTGACACAGTGGATGGATGGATGGGTTGTGATGAGTTGTATGAGCCCCCAGTAAAATGATTGGGGGGAAAAAAGTGATTCTGAGTGGACTCTGCTGATAAACCTTTGATACCAAGAAGAATTAAGCCTGTGGCTGGGGTGGGGGTGCTGGACAACCTGGAGACTGCGAGACTCCCGAGGAGGCCGGCGTGGGTAGATCCTAGCCAAGTGGGCGATGCAGACAGAGCAGAACTCGAGCTGATGGAGGGCCTGGAAGGAAGCAAAGGTCATGTTTCCGGCTTGAAGAACTGGCCAGGTTTAGGGACTGCAGATGAGGCCTGTATGGCACAGGGTACATTGAAGGGGGCCTGTGGTGTCCCCGAAGAGACAACTGAGAGGGAGCTGGATGCGGCTTCTGTCGCCGGGAAGAGACCAGGCAACGTGCCAGTGGTTTGCAGAATCGTGAGTCAGCCTAGGATGGGTCTTGCTGCTGTAACAAACTTCCCCATAACCCTCTCAGCTCGAGACAGTCCGTGTGTCCGTCTTAGTGATCAACTGCTGCTGTCACAGAAATGCCACCAAGAAGGGCTTTCATAAGCAGAGTCTTACGTTTCTCACAGTTAGGAGGCGGGGCGTCTGAATTCAAACCCCAAAACCAAACTCCCGGCCATGCAGGGCAGGGCAGCACTGCCCTGTGAGTTTCCAAGGCTGTCACTCTTCGTGGGAGCAGAAAGCCCCATCTTTCTCCTGTGACGGGCAGGTGGTTTCGAACTGCTGGCCTTGCAGTTAGAAGCCCAACCTGTAACCCACTCTGCCCTCAGGGCTCCTCAGCGCTGTACTCAGGGAAGGCTTTCTCTCGGAGTCTCTGAAGGAAGGCCCTGGTCTCGCCACAGCTTCTGTCCCAGCGGTCTTCAGGAAGCTTGGCCTTTGTCTCCCAGGGCCTCGCCCTGCTTTCTTCATCCTGACTTAACCTGCTCTTTTACAAGACTGATTTCAGACCCCCTACACTAACGCCTTTCCCACTGACAGGATAAGAACAGCCCATCCCAAATGGAATACAATCACAAGCACAGGCTCTTCATGTACAGCTCGTGTTGTAGGGGACATTAGACTTGATTGCCCAATCAAATCTCGTGCCTGGCAGGTGGTTCACCCCTCAAAGCTTTGCAACCCAGCCCAAGGGGCCCCCACCATCCCTGGGACCTAGAAGGCGACTGGAGGACGGAGTGGCCAGCCCAGAAATGTGCAGACCCTTTTATGCCCGCATCCCATTGACCAGAAGGCATCCAATGGCTGCATCCTAGCTGCAAGGGAGGCTGGGAAGTGTAGTCTTCCTGTGAAGCTTCAGCCTGGGCATTACACTGAGCTATCTGCTAACCCATGAGCCAGAGAAGAAGAGCCAGCGGGGAAGAGGCCCAGGGAGGGCGTGTGAAGGAGGCAGAGGGGCTGGGGCTCTTGGGGCCGATGGCCACAGGAGGTCTGAGTCCTGGCCTTGTCTTGCCCTGTTCCAGGCATCACCCCTTCCTGCTTCAATCTGTTCGCCCTCTTCAATGCCCAGGCCCACGTCTGGCTGCCCCCAAGCCACATCCTGGAGGTCCCCAGAGACAGCAGCCTCATCCTGCACTTCCGTATGAGGTGGGCCCATGCATGTATACACACACACACACACTCCTGCCCTGGCTCCATTGCAGGGCAGCCCGTGATGCCCCATCTCCTGCCTGCAGGTTTTATTTCCGGAACTGGCATGGCATGAATTCTCAGGAGCCGACTGTGTACCGTTGCGGGCCCCCTGGGGCCCAGGCTTCCTCCCATCCAGCAGAGGGGGGACTGCAGTTCCTAGACCCAGCTTCCTTTGAGTACATCTTTGAGCAGGTGTGAGCAAGGCTGTTTGGGGTGAAGGGAGGGGGAGTATATCCTATCAGTGGGAAACTCGGGTGCGCATGAGGAACCCCCACTTTCCTCCCCAATTCAGTATTGACAGCAGATTTCATGGCCTGCCGTCAGGGATGCTTTGCCTCAGCTGGGACTCCGGGAGTTACAAGGGAATAAGTGCCAGGATTGATTAGTGCTGTCTGTTCTTGCTGTGTGTTGGCTTTGTCCCTTCCCTCTCCAAGGTGTCCTGAAGGCCCTTCAATGCTTTCCTCCCTTCTTTGCCGACCCCACCCCCAGGGCAAGCACGAGTTTGTGAATGATGTGGTCTCCCTGGGGGAGCTGTCCAGCGAGGAGCAGATCCGCCACTTCAAGAATGAGAGCCTGGGCATGGCTTTCCTGCACCTCTGCCACCTGGCTCTCTGCCTCGGTGTCCCCCTGGAGGAGGTGGCCAAGAAGACCAGGTGTCCGGGAATGGGGCAGGGCTGGTGCAGGGGGTGTGACCCGATCTCAGGGGCGACACGTGATAAAAGGAATCACCGAAGGCCCAAGTCCAGGGTTTCAGATGTCCAGACTGTGACGGTTATGCAGGAAGGAGCAGCGGGGCTGGTCAGGGCGGGGATGGGGAGTCAGGGAAGGTGCTTCCAGAGAAGGGGCTCTAAGACCTGAGGCCGGTGAAAGAGGGAGCAGTGACCTGGGGAAGAGCATTCCAAGCAGAGGGAAGAGCCAGTGCAAAGACCCGAGGCTGGGTGGTGCCCCGCCTGTTGGAGGGACAGTGAGGAGGCCAGCACAGCTGGAGCAGAGGGAGCTGGGGGCAGGGCAGGAGGAGAGGGGATTGGGGAAAGCCTCAGAGCCCCTTGGATTTGAGAACTCATTAAAATAAAAGAGCAGGAAGGAGGCGGGAGTCTGGGGAGGTGGAAGCCACTTAGCTCCAGGGACAGACAACCCCAGGGATCCCTGCATTGCCAGGAGGCCTGGGACAATCAGGACAGGCTGCCTGGAGGAGGCAGCCCAAGACTGGGTCAAGGACATAGTTCCCGATCCCTGCATCCACTTGGTGGCAGTCAGGTGTTGTTGTTGTGTTTTGGTTGTGCTGGCAGGGAGTCCCGGTGGCATAGTGGTTAGGTGTTGAGCTGCTAACCGCAAGCAAGGTCAGCAGTTTGAAGCCATCAGCCACTCCTTGGGAGGAAGATGAGGCTTTCTACTCCTGTAAAAACCCACAGGGGCAGTTCTGCCCTGCCTTATAGGAACACCCTGAGTCAGGATTGACTGGGTGGCAGTGATTTGGTTGTGGTTTGGTTGTGCCACCAGGAGTCCTGGTGTCACTGCGGTAAACTCTCTAACACGGGCATCCTCAAACTAGGGCCCGCGGGTCACATGCGGCCCGCCGAGGACATTTATCCGGCCCGCTGGGTGTTTTTGCCCCATTTGTTTTTTCACTTCAAAATAAGATATGTGCAGTGTGCACGGGAATTTGTTCAGTTTTTTTTTTTAACTATAGTCCGTCCCTCTAACGGGCCTGAGGGACAGTGAACTGGCCCCCTGTTTACAAAGTTTGAGGACCCCTGACCTAGAAGGTCAGAGGTTCAAGCCCCCAGACACTCTGTAAGGGGACGCTGCGGCCACCTGCTCCTGTGAAGCTGACAGCTGTGACGTCCCGGTGGGCCAGAATCAACTGGACGGCAACGGGGCCGGTTTGGGGTGTAGGTTTGACTCCTCTGCTGAGACTGGAAGGGAGAGCAGGTGTCATCCAGGTGCAGACAGCCTTGGCCATGGAGGGAACAGGCCCTCCCTTGGCCCAGAGGCAAAGGTGGTAAAGGGCCGGCCTCTCTCTATGGGAACTGAACGTAGAAAGCTATGCCTTCATCACAGGCCTGCCCTCTGAGGGTGCTGGGGAGCCCTGGAAGATTGGGAATAAGGGCAGGAGCCCTGGGCAGTAAGGGACCTGGAGACCATGGTACAGGGACCTGGGATGGAGGCTGGAGGCCAGGGGGAGAAGGGCACACGTGGAGGACCAAGAACAGGGCTATATCGGGGGCCAGAGGGGCCCCGTGGAACTGTGCCTGCCTGTTTTGTTAATGGTGAAACTGTCCACCATCAAAAGTACCCCATCTCAGTGATTGCCTCACGGACACTTCAGAGCCCATCTACAGCCGTCCAGCAGAGCCACCCCACAGAGTGTCCAAGGCTGTCAGTCTCTGTGGGAGCAGGAGCCCAGGTGGCACAGTGGGTACATGTTGGGCTGCCAACTGCAAGATCCGCAGTTCATGTCCACCGGCCGCTCTGCGGGAGAAAGAAGAGGCTTTCTCCTCCAGCAAAGCGTTACAGTCTCAGAGATGCAGAGGTAGCTTTACCCTGCCCTCTAGGGTCACTATGAGCTGGCACAGACTCGATGGCAGCGGGTTTGGGGGTTATAATGAGCCGGAATCGCCTCACAGGCAAGAGGAGAGTCATTCTGATGTCCTGTTTCAAGGAGCCCTCGTGGCATCGTGGTTATGAGTTGGATGGCTAACTGCAAGGTCTGCAGTTCAAGTCCACCGGCCCCTCCGGGAGAAAGACAAAGCTCTCTACTCCCATCTCAGAAACCCACAGGGGCAGATCTACCCTGTCCTACAGGGTCCCTATGCGTCAGAGTCGATGCTGGTCTATCGATAGTTGAAAGATTAGCGACGTCTCCCACCCTGCGGAGTCGATCCAAACAACCCCGTGTGTGTCGGAATGGACTTGTCAGTGGCTGGTTCTCCGGAAGGTCTGCAGGTGCCCTTGAGTCTTCCAGTTGGCAGTCAGGCTAACATGTGCTGGGCAGCAGTGCTGGGCGGCATCTGAAGCACTGTGTGCCAAGACTCCTTTCATTCACCTGCCCTAGGGGTGGGCACTGGGGGGGCTGTTACAGGTGAGGATGGAGGAAGTTGTCTGAGAGCTGCTTACAGCCCAGTCCAGTCCAGCTGTCTGCTCCAGAGACCTGAGCTGCCTCCCTCTCCCCCCAGGCTCCTTGGCCCCTCTCTCTCTACCCTGACAGCCCAGCACCCTGTGTCTGGGCTCTGAGGCCCCATGACCCCTGGAGAAGTCCTGACTAACCCCACATCCTCCAACGAGACCCCTGACCAGTGGCCCCCCCATGTCCCTGAGCCTGGCCCCTAGCCCCCCCACCACCACCAGGCCCTGACAGCCCTGCATCTGCCCCCCAGTTTCAAGGACTGCATCCCGCGCTCCTTCCGGCACCACATCCGGCAGCGGAGCGCGCTGACACGGCTACGTCTGCGCAACATCTTCCGCCGGTTCCTGCGAGCCTTCCAGCCCGGCAGCCTCTCCCAGCAGCTCGTCATGGTCAAGTACCTGGCCACGCTCGAGCAGCTGGCACCCCGCTTTGCCGCCGAGCACGTGCCCGTGTGCCACCTGGAGCTGCTGGCCCAGGCTGAGGGGGCGTCCAGCTGCACCCTGGGCTCCGGGCAGCCCCCTGGGGACCCGGGCCCTGAGCCTGCCACCGGACCCCCTACCCACGAATTGCTGGTGACGGGCACTGCGGGCATTCAGTGGCGGCCAGTACAGGCAGAGGTGAGCAGGGTGCTGGGGGTGGGGGAGGTCCATGTGGGGTGAGCAGGGCCCTCCATGGCAGGCCAGTGTTTGAATCTGTGTGTGGGTATAGCAGGGAGAGCCATCTTCCCCATGTGACTGCTGGAACCTGGCTTTGTGGGGGTGTCGGGGTGTCTGTCCACCCCCTGGGGTCTGTTTCTTAGGGAATGACTGGTTTCTGGACCCCATCCATTCAGAGTGCCCCTTTGCCCGACTCTGGATAGCACACACCTGGGAGGGAGTTAGAGGCCTTCTCTGCCCTGCTGGAAGTCTGGCCCAGGAACATGTATTTGGGGGGAGTGGTCTGCGCTCCTGCCCACCCCGATGGGGCGTGGTCAGTAGGCAGATGACCGAGGAGGCTGCTCAGCGCCCACCCACCCATCCTCTGGCCCATGGGCTGGTTTCCAGGGCTCTGGTTGCAGCAGGGATCCACCAGCCAGCCCTGCCCGGAAGAAGGGCGAGGCCCAAGAGGCGGCTGAGCAGCCAGCACCCTGGGCCTCCTTCTGCAACTTCCAGGACATCAGCCACCTTGTGGTGAAGGAACAACGTGTCAGCGTTTGTCGGCAGGACAACACACGCCTGGTGGGGCCTGGGCAAGGGACGGCGGGGAGGGGGCGGCAGAGCCAGGACACCCCCCTGACAGCCCCCTGCCTGCAGGAGCTGACCCTGCCTTCCCGGGCCGAGGCCCTGTCCTTGGTGTCCCTGGTGGATGGCTACTTTCGCCTGACAGTCGACTCCAGCCACTACCTGTGCCACGAGGTGGCTCCTCCCCGGCTGGTGATGAGCATCCAGGATGGTGTCCATGGCCCCCTGCTGTGAGTGCCCCCCCCCGCACCACGACTGCCAGCCAGACTGAGCTGGAGGGACTGCGTACCCAAAACGTGGTGTGTGCACATGCATGTCTGAGGAAAAGGGTTTGCAGGTGCATGCTCGCGGCTGCATGTCCACATGCACGATGCCACGTGTGGGTATGTGTGGTGTGTGCGGGCATGTGCCACACTCCAGGGTGGCAGGGAGAGCATAGGGGCGACTGCCCTCGAGCATGTGGGTTTGGGCTATCATTATGGATACCGGTTGTTTTTCTGTAGCTTTAAAAATTGGGCAATTTAGACTTATTGGTAGATTTGTATTTTGCATCTTCCACTGTATTGGGGGTAATAGAAGGAGCCCTTAAAATAAATTAAATAAATAAATAAATAAAAGGAGCCCTAGGGGTGCTGTGGGTTAGGTGGTGGACTGCGAAGCCCAAGGCCAGCAGTTCAAACCCACCAGCTGATCTGCAGCAGAAAGAGGAGGCTGGCCTTGCCCATAAAGATTAACATTCGCTCAAACCAAGAAACAACCCACTGCCATGGAGTCGATGCCGACTCATGGTGACCCTCTAGGACAGAGCAGAACTGCCCCTGTGGGTTTCTGAGGCTGTAACCTTTGATGGGAACAGAGAGCCTCATCTTTCTTCTGCAGAGTGGCTGGTGGTTTTGAACTGCAGACCTTGAGGTTAAGCAGCTCACTCGTATCCACTATCCCATTCCAAGAAACCCTCTCTAGGGTCGCCAGGAGTCAGAGCTGACTCGGTGGCCACAGCTTTTGGTTGAGAGCAGCTGTAGCCAGATCCCACACACAGTGGGCCTTTTAAAGACCAGAAAGTGATGACCTCGTGGGCTTGGGGGCCAAGTTCACACCAGGGTGGGTGTCGGCCCTGTCGACGTCTTCTTCCTTGTTGCCGGCCCTGGGGTCTTCCTTGGTCTTCCCCTGGTGTCTGTTGTCCCCCACGTACATCTCTGGGTCCCTTCTGCCCATGTGGTGATGGAGACATGATGACATCTAGGACCCTCCACACACACACGCCAGGTGGCCAGGTGACGTCCTCTGATGCTCCCTGGCTGGTGGTCTGCAGAAACACGTCCTGTGACACGCCTCCATGCCCATAGGAAAGACCTTGTATCAAGAAGCAATCAGGTGGGGAGCAGCTCAGACCCCCAGGTCGGATGCTCGTCCACAGGCCCCTCTTCAGACTCCAGCAGCCCTCGGGGTCAGGGACAGGGTCCCAGTGAGCAGGAAGGTGTAGGAATCAGTGACAAGGGGAGGATCCCAGGCTTCCACACCCCCCAAGGAGGCATCATCAGACTGGGACCTGATTGACAGGACAGATCCCATTCCTACCCAGGAATGTTTGGTCGACACAGAATCATCCAACCACCACACAGGCCCAAGGGACAGGGCTCAGGATGTGTTTGAAAGGACCAGTGGCCAGCGGAGGGCAGGGTGGGTGTGGGCTGGGGGCACTGTGTACTGCAGATCCCCGTGGCTAGTCAGGGAGTGCGTGGGGTCTTGCACCTCTTGCAGCCCTGGCAATGTGCACGTCATCTCTCGGCGGCTCGGTGGCGTGTGTGGCGTGTGTGGCTGCGTGTGAAGGCTCTGATAGTGCTTCTGTCTGTCGTTGATCACCTGGTGTGTGTGGCTGCTGCCAGGCCAGGATCTGTGGTGACCCGCCTGTCCCATCGTGGGCGCTGTTCCTAGGGACCCCCTTCTCCCACTGGGACCCTGGGACTCCACTCCCAGAGGGAGTGCAGGTCTCATGACGCTGGTCCTCAGAGGGAGGCGAAGGCCCATGACTGTCACCACTAGGTGGGGGACATTGCCGCGGGTCTGTGGGCCATGCCAGGGTGGGAACCACTGCTCTGTCTGGCCATACCGATGCACCACATGAGCAGCTGTGGCTGGGGGTGGGTATGTGACCAGCTACCGAGTCTGTGGCCCCCTGGGAGCGGCTGTAGCTGTGGCTGGGGGTGTCAGTCTGGCATCTGTGTGACTTAGCCCGAGGCGGTCTCCCCGTCTCAGAGCAACTGTGACACACAGCTGTTACCTGCGGCGTGTCTGCATCCCTGTGACATGCTACATCCGGATGTGTGTGTGTGTCAGCATCAGCATCACCACGAGTGGCCGTGTCTGACATTTGTCTCCCAGCGGACTCATTCTGAGTACCCAGATGTGGGTCCAGCAGTGACCCCGGGGGACCTGATAGAGCCCCTTTGTCCTCTGCTCAGGGATCCCTTTGTGCTGGCCAAGCTCCGGCCCGAGGACGGTCACTATCTCATCCACTGGAGCACCAGGCACCTCTACCGCTTGATCCTCACGGTGGCCCAGCAAGAGCAGGTGGGCCCGGGCAGGGCCTGGGCTGAGGTGGGCGCACCCATGCCTGGTGCCCCACTCACCAACACCCCTGCTTGCCCCCAGGCACCCAGCTCGGGGAGCGTGCGCCTGCGGAAGTTCACGGTGGAGCTGCAGGCCGGAGCCTTCAGATTGGAGGGCTGGGACCAGGCCTTCCCCAGCATCGGGGCGCTGAGGGCTGCCCTACAAGACTGCTGCTTGAGTGCCGGGGATCACTGCTTCTCTCTGCGCCACTACTGCCTGCCCAGGCCAGGAGGTACCCAGGGACAGGGTAGGGCCGGGGGGCCAGTGGGGGATCTCCACCCAGGAGCCCTCAGTGACACAGTTCCCCACTCCCAGAGCTCTCCAACCTTATCATCATGCGGGGGCCTCAAGCTAACACCCGGCCCCTCAACATCGGCCAGCTCAGCTTCTACCGGGTGCACCCGGACCAGATCACCCAGGTGTGTGGGGGAGGGGAGGGGGCTGCGGCACCAGGGCCAGATCCCCCAGGTGTGTGTAGTGGGGGCTGGGGGGGTGTTGTGGCTAGCTGCCTCCATGGTCCCGTTGTCTACTGCCCCCCCTCAGCTTGCCCACTTGGGCCAGGGCACTAGGACCAACGTGTATGAGGGCCTCCTGCGTGTGGGGGACGGGGACCCCGAGGAGGACCAGGAGCACGGCGGGGCCCAGGAGCTCCGAGTGGTGCTCAAGGTGCTGGAGCCCCAGCACCATGACATGGCCTTGGTGAGTGGGCGTGGCTGAGGGTAGGGGGATGGGGTGGGGTCTGAGGGGGGGGAAATCTTCAGACCCCTTACGGTTCTGTCCCACAGGCCTTCTATGAGATCGCCAGCCTCATGAGCCAGGTCTCCCACACACACCTGGCCTTTGTGCACGGTGTCTGCGTGCAAGGCTCTGAGAGTGAGTGCCTGCCTCTGCCCCCAGTGAGACCCCAACTCCCTGCACCCCTTCCCCTCCACTACACTCCTCCTAAGGACACCCTAACTTTCCCCTGCACCCCTTCCCTGAATATACCCCCATCCTATATGCACTCTTGTTCTCTGACAATACCCTATTCCTCTCCTGCACCCCATACCTGAACCAACTCTCCCCTGTACCCCACTCCCTGATAATACCCCAATTTTCCCTCTGCACCCCTTTCCGCTATGACACCACAACCTTCCCCTGCATGCTTTTCTCTAACAGCACCCCTGCTCTCCCCTGCACCCCATTCCCTCATGATATCCCAACTTTCCCTAGATCCCCATCCCCTGTTGGCACCCCAGTCCTCCCCCTTTCCCCTGAGGTTACTTAGACTCGGTCCCTGTCCCGAGGTACACTGACCATCACCCTCCTGCAGTGCTCCCCGCAGCTGCACCTAGCTTCTTGACTTCATTGAGATCCCCACCTTCTGCCTACAGCAGCGGCTCTCAACCTGTGGGTCGTACGCAGCCCCTTTGGGGGTCAAACGACCCTTTCACAGGGGTCGCCCGATTCATCACAGTAGCGAAATGACAGTGATAAAGTAGCAACGAAAATCATCTTATGGTTGGGGGGGGTCACCATGTGAGGAAGGGTTGAAGCATGATGAGGATGGTTGAGAACCGCTGACCTAAAACAGCTTCTCCAGCTCGCAGCTCCTCCCTGATCCTGGGTCACCCAGCCCCCAGCTCCCCTCTCACCCCAGTGACCTAGCCCTGCAGTGCTACCCAGATAGGAACCCACCACACCTCTACCCCTAATGCAGGCCCCTCAAAGCCCCAGGACCGGGTCCTCCCCCCCGCCCCCAGCACCAACTCTCTCCCTTGCTTCTCACCCCAATTCCGGGCCTCTCAACCTCATTCCAGCCCCACTCTGCCTTTAGGCCCTCCCCCCAGTCACATGCTCTTCTGCACCATTCCTCAGCACCTTCTAGATCAACCCAGCCCAGCCCCCCACCCTGCCCTGCCCAGGCTCTGCCCTGACACCCTCCCCACCCAGTCCCAGCCCAAGCCCCTCCCAGGGTGGGTGCCTGTGGGCAGTCCTTGCAGCAGCTGGGCCTTTGCAGACATCCTGGTAACCGAGTACGTGGAGCACGGCCCCCTGGACGTGTGGCTGTGGCGGGAGAGGGGCCGTGTGCCTGTGGCCTGGAAGGTGGCAGTGGCCCAGCAGCTAGCCAGCGCCCTCAGCTACCTGGTGTGTGGCCTGGGAGTGGCCGAGGGGACCCTTGGGGGGGGGGGGTCCTGGGAGATCTTTGCAGCACCCAGCAGAGTCCCCAAACTGCTCAGCGCACGGCCCTGTGCCTCTCCCAGCTCCCCAGCCTGGCACCTCAGGCCCTGTGCTGCACACTCAAGCCAGTCAGCCCAGCTTCTGAGTGGGACCCCTGGGGTAGGGACGGGGCAGGCCCAATCCTAGGCCCTCAGGATGCAGCAAAACCGTAACCAAACCATCATCTTTGTCCCTGGGGAAACTAGTGTGCTGAGTGACAGCTAAGAAGGTGAGCAGAGCTGGGGGGGGGGGCGTGCGGTGCAGGGAGGAGCTGGCCAGCTGAGGAAGGTGCCGTGAGGGCGGAGCTCCAAGCAGAGGGGGCAGCTGAGCAAGCCGAGGCCCTGGAGAAAACCACTTGGCATGGGTCTGCGGACAGCAGGGACAGGGGTCCTCTGGCCTGCCCTTTCCAATGCTGGCCACCAGCTCTGTCCCCAGTGCTACCTGGTCATCCTGACAATGTACTGATAGTCCAATAATGCCAAGGACTGTCCCTGTGGTAGCTGCCTGGGATGGGGCTTGTACCCACCCCCACCGTGACACCCAAACTGCACCCACCCCATCTCCCAGGAGGACAAGCACCTGGTTCACGGCAGCGTGTGTGGCCGGCACATCCTGCTGGCTCGGCCTGGCCTGGCGGAAGGCAGCAGCCCCTTCATCAAGCTGAGCGACCCCGGCGTGGGCCTGGCCGTGCTCTCCAGAGAGGGTGAGGCCCCGCGCTGGTTGGGCACAGGGCCACAGGGTGGTCTCCCCATGCCCCTCACCCTCAGTGACCTCTGACCCCAACCCCCAGAGCGGGTGGAGCGGATCCCCTGGCTGGCCCCCGAGTGTCTACCTGGTGGGGCTCTGAGCCTGAGCCCTGCGGTCGACAAGTGGGGCTTCGGTGTCACCCTGCTGGAGATCTGCTTTGACGGCGAGGCCCCCCTGCAGGGCCGCAGCCCCTCTGAGGTATGTTGGAGGACCCCCGCCCTCCCCCCAGAGAAGGCCTGGGGCTTCCCTCACTGAGAGGCACTGGGCCCTACGTAGTCCCATCAGCCAGAGGCAATTGTCATTTCTCAAGAGGTGGCCCCAGAGAGCCAGTAAGGGCTGTGGTGCCAAGGGTGCCCTTTGAGGCTCCCCAAGGCCCCACCAGGGCTGCCAGAGATGGTGGTGAGAGGGACAGCGGGCAGGAGCCTCCAGGGGTTGGCCAAAGCTGCAGGCCAGCAGGGCCCCTGCTCTTCGGCTATCTTTGCTCCCAGCCCAGCCTCAGTTGGCTCTTCTGTAAAATGGGAATAAGCAGGGCCTAGACCAGGCCAGTGCAGCCTCCGCCTTGACTCAGGAGAAAGTGGCCACAGCCCAGGAACCGGGCACTGACCCTTGAGAGTCCCCTCCCCGCAGAAAGAGCGCTTCTATCAGAAGCGGCAGCAGCTGCCCGAGCCCTCGAGCCCAGAGCTGGCCACCCTCACCAGGCAGTGCCTGACATACGATCCAGCCCAGCGGCCCTCCTTCCGCACCGTCCTGCGGGACCTCACGAGGCTGCAGCCGCACAGTAAGCCTCACCCATAGCGCCCGGGGAGGGGGGGGGCGGCCCAGCAGGCTGGGTGAAGCAGGGTGCCTTGGGGGCGTGTCCTTTACTAATTCACGCCATGACCAGCAGCTGCTGGGAGCCCGTCCCCAACGTGGGGTGGAGGGTGGAGTTAGATGGGACGGGTGGTGGGGACCCCTCACTCCATGGAAGGCCTGTGCCCTCCAGTCTCGGAATGTTCCAGGTGTGGCCCTGGGTGCAGCGGGCCTGGGCACCTTGGATAGGAATTGGAATTTTCCAGTTGCGGTGGGTGAGGGGCGGAGAAAGGAGGGTCGTTTTACCTCTGGGATGGGATGCTGAGGGAGCATCTTGGGGTTCCCCTGTACCACACACAAACGCGGGTCTGCCAGGAAAGAAAGGCCTGGGCCTGGCCTGACCCCCTGCGTACCTTCCAGATCTTTCTGACGTCTTGGCTGTGAGCCCCAACTCGCTGGCAACCGACCCCACCGTTTTCCACAAGCGCTATTTGAAAAAAATCCGGGATCTGGGTGAGGTGAGGGCGGGGCCTTAGAGCCCGGGGTGGGGTCTGAGCTGGTGGGGGTGGAGTTCGGGGCGTAGTGACTCCAAGTCGCGCCTGCAGGAGGTGCTCCTGGAGTGTGGACGTGGCCTCGAGGTGGGCAGGGCTCCGCCTAGAACAGCCGCTCTCAACCTATGGGTCGGGACCCATTTGGGGGTGGGTCAAAGGACTCTTTCACAGGAGTCGCCTGAGACCATGGGAAAACACAAGTATTTCACTATATACAATTACATATTGCTTGTGATTAATCACTAGGCTTTAATTCGGCTCAATTGGTAACAATGAAAATACATCCTGCATATCTGCTATTTACATGAAGATTCATCACAGTGACAAAATGACAGTGATGAAATGTGAAAGGGTCGCGGCGCGAGGAAGCCTGAAAAGCCCACTGCCATCCAGTTGATCCCTACAAGGCAGAGTAGAATTGCGCCTTCCTGTTTCTAGAACTAAGTCTTGGGAACAGCCAGCCTCCCCGTGCTTCCAAGAAGCAGCAGATGGGTGTGAACAGCGAGCGCCCTTGGCAATTAACAGACACCCCCACCCCCGCTGCCCATTCCAACCTCGCGATTCGGATGGAGTAGAATTGCCCCTTAGGGTTTCCGAGGCTCCTGGAGCGGCCAGTAGGTTTGAACTGCCAGCCTTGTACCTAACAGCCCAGTGCCGATTCCCTCCGCCACCTGAACCCCCCACCCCCGAGTAGAATTGCACACTTGGCAAAATGGGGCGGGCTCCGGGAGCATGGCCCCGGCGGGCCTCGGGATGGGTCTGATGCCCACGCGCCCCGCCAGGGCCACTTCGGTAAGGTGACCTTGTACTGCTACGACCCAACCAACGACGGCACCGGCGAGATGGTCGCCGTGAAGGCCCTGAAGGCGGGCAGCGGCCCCCAGCTCCGCGCCGGCTGGAGGCGCGAGATCGACATTCTGCGCACGCTCTACCACGAGCACGTGGTCAAGTACAAGGGCTGCTGCGAAGACCCAGGTGGGCGGGCCAGCTGGGCCCTTTGGGCGGGTTGAGCTGGCAGGGGGCGGGGTCCAGGATGGGCCTGGCTAGGAGGCCCCGCCCACCCGTGGCTGGGGCGGAGCCTGGGGGCCCAGCGGTGGCGCTGCAGGGCGCAGACTGGCACGGCGGGCCTTCCCTGACATGTCCCCATGGGTGCCCCTCTCGGCTGCAGGCGAGAAGTCCATGCAGCTGGTCATGGAGTATGTGCCTCTGGGCAGCCTCCGGGACTACCTGCCCCGGCACCACGTGGGCCTGGCCCACCTGCTACTCTTCGCCCGGCAGATCTGCGAGGTGGGGCCCGCACCCGCTCGCCCATCTTGCTGCAGGTCTTTTCGCTTAGTCCCTGACCCCTCCCGAGCTCCGCCCACTTACTCTTTCAGCCACGCCTATCGTTCCCTCGCCAGGGCCCGCCCCACCTTCTGGGCCAGGCCCCCTTTCGCTTGGGCCCTTCTGCCAGCCAGCCTGCTCTCCTGGCAGGGCCTCGTGCCCGGCCCCCAGCCGTACTGATCCCTATGTTCAGTGCCTACCCCAGGGCCCTCGCTGACCAGAACCGCCCCACCCCCAGGGCATGGCCTACCTGCACGCCCAGCACTACATCCATCGAGACCTGGCCGCGCGCAACGTACTGCTGGACCACGGCAGGCTGGTCAAGATTGGGGATTTTGGCCTGGCCAAAGCCGTCCCAGAAGGCCACGATTACTACCGCGTGCGCGAGGATGGGGACAGCCCTGCGTTCTGGTGACCAGGAGGGGCGAGGGAGGGTGCCAGGGTCGCCTGCAGCTGGCAGGGTGGAGGAGATCCATGTTGGTCCCAAAGAAACGACTCCCTCCCCGGGTGGGTCTCCAGCAGGGGCCAGGGGAGGCCCTTAACCACAGCCAGAGCCTGTGCTGACCTCTTACCTAGGTACATTCCTGCCCTCTCTCCCAGGTATGCCCCCGAGTGCCTGAAGGAGTCCAAGTTCTACTATGCGTCTGACGTGTGGTCCTTCGGGGTCACCCTCTACGAGCTGCTGACCCGCTGTGACTCCAGCCAGAGCCCTCCTTCGGTTAGCACTGGGCGCCTACCCCCACCGTGGAGTTCATCAGAGGTGTTAGGAAGAAGGACATTGAGATTCCAGGCTCCCACCTGTCTCAGCTCCCTCCCGGCCCCGCCTGACCCGTAAAAACAGGTCACTCCCGATGTTAGTGGCAGAATTCTCACTCCTTCCGGTGAGGCTTTCTACTCCGGAACAGCCAGCTCGCCTCAGACGTCTCTGAATGTTAGTTTCTCAGACTTTCACCATAGGCCCAGCCAATGGAGGCTGTTACCTCCGCGTTATACAGGTGGAGAAATTCCCGAGGCCCAGTGAGGCGAAGTCCTAATCCAAGGCCCTGTAGCTGCGAAGGGGAGTGGGTTAGAACCCACTCACTAATCAGCCCTGCCCACAGTGTGGGCCCTTGACCACTGAGCAGTGCTGCCTCCTGAACTGGATTTGTCGGGTGTCTCCCTTAGAAATTCATGGAACTCATTGGCTTCAACCCGGGCCAGATGACGGTGCTGAGGCTCACGGAGTTACTGGAACAAGGAGAGCGGTTGCCTCGACCAGAGGCATGTCCCTGCGAGGTGAGCCCACCTCCATCCCCTGCCCCGACCTGCCTGCCGGCTGTGGAGGGAGCAGGACCCACGCCACCCCAACCCCTGTCCGGTTTTGCCTTCCCCAGATCTATCACCTCATGAAGCACTGCTGGGAAAAGGAGGCCTCCTTCCGCCCGACCTTCCAGAACCTCATCCCCATCCTCAACACTGTTCAGAAGAAATACCAAGGCCAGGCCCCCTCGGTGTTCAACCTGGGCTGAAGCCCCTTGGCGGCTCCTGTCTCAGGAGGTGGGACCACCATACCTACCCCTGTGCCGGTCTCCTTTCTGGAGACCCTGGCCGCAGGGACTCTCCTGCCTTGGCCCTGAACCTGACGCGGGCCTCGGCCCTAAGTAGGATTGAAGTCAATCCTCTTGCCTTCTTCCCGTTCCCAGCTGACTCAAAGCTCCGTTCTCTGCTGGAGGCTCGGGCCCTGGGAACCCTGGTCCAGCCAGAAGCGCTGGCTGAGGGCTGCTCTGGAGGACAGCAGGCAGCAGGAGGCACTGGCCGAGGCAGCTGGGCTGCTGTTACACCGTATCTTGCCTCGGGGAAACCGGCCAGCACTGAGGCCCGTGCCGGACACGGAAGGCCCTCAGAAACCACTTGTGGAGTGGACGCTCTGAGGTCCCACGTGCCCTGTAGATCCGACTCGACGAGCGTTACCCTTCCTCCCTCTGGGGCCTCCAGTGAATGGCTTCCTCTTTCTGGGCCCCCATTCTCATCTCGTCAATGGGGACCTTCCTGTTTGCTACCTTAAGGGCCGGATGTAAAGCACTAACAAGGTCATGTGTGTGCAATGCTTAGCGAGAGATTGCAGACCGGAAGTGCTCAATAAACATTCCATGTTCTTATCGTGGTGGTGGTTGCCAGCGCTGGAGCTGCTGATATGTCAGCAAACGTGAGAAAGGCAGGCAGTGCCGTCCTCCCCACCCCTCCACCCCCGCCCCCATCCCCACGGCATGCCTGGAGAGACCGCTGCGTACTGCACCCCTTCTCGCCAGACTTACTACTTTAACGGCAGCCACTGTTTAAAAACAGTTTCCAAAATGAACTTTTCACCATCCTTTTTTTTAAAATTATTTTTAAGAGAAAAAAACCTCTTTTTGAGGCAGTTCGAGTTCAGTGGTAGACTCCTCACCCTTCATGCAGACAACCTGGGTTCAGTCCCCAGCCAGGGCACCTCAGGCACAGCCGCCACCACCCCTAACTGTTTGTCCCTGGAGACTTTCGGGTGGCTAAGATGCTGAACGAGTGTCTGCGGAGCTTCTTGGCTAAAAATGGACTAGGAAGAAAGGCCTGGCGACCAATGAAAACCTCGTGGATCGTAGCAGTTTGATCCATTAGCAATCAATCGTGCAGGTAGGGGACAGGCTCACCACGAATCCGAGGGCTGCCTGGATGGAGCTGACAACCAACCACAGTATGGGAACGGAGTCCCCTGGTTCACCGTGGGAAACCATACACAGGGCGATGTGTACCTCCCTATCGGTGCCTATGTTTTTAGTGACCGAGTGTGCATTACGACTTGTTTTCATTCATAATTACATAAGCGAGCCAAAGGTCATGGTCCTTTCCTTTATTGGTTTGCTTAAAAAAAAAAAAGGTTAAATGCAAAAAACTATCTTCATGGTCCAAAGTCGAAAAAGAACAGGCAGTAATACGTCTCCTCCTGTGGTCCTTCAGCCAGCCTCCAGGGAAGAGCCCACTGTCCTCTTCCTGCTTATTTCTTAGATTTGCTTCCAGAGAATTTTCCAGGTACAAGGAAATGTGTATTTGGCTGAGTTCTCTGGAGAAGCAAAACTAGTGGGGAAATTGTATAACTGTAGAAGCAAGGAAGTTGAGTCTAGTTCTAGTCCATGGGTCAGCTGTTACCTGGAAACTTCTCCTGACTCATGTAGCTATGGGGGCCGCTAGTCCAGGACACCCACAGACTGGTGGGTGCAAAGGTGGATGGATCCGCATCCAGCGGATCCGAGGGCTGCAGGCCAGTTGGCAGGCTGCTGAAGGCAGACAATATGGCAGGCAATTTGGCCCAAGTCGAAAGAACCAGTGGAAGTTACATAATGTGGTGTCAACTTGAGCCCATTAAGACTGAAGGGGTGGAGTTTAGCCTGTCAAACAGGCCGCAGCTTGATGACCTAATTCGAAAGCACAACACACTCTCTCTGCTTCACATTCCTGTTGACAAGCCATAAGGAGAGACCCTGATGGAGCCAGAGCCCTGGAGCTGGACGAGCCACATGGAGACCCACACCAGCGCTGAGATGCTTCCACTGCCACTGGATCCACAAGACTTTCCACCCACAGGCTTGTGAGCTTCCTGCATTACGCATCATTGCCTAGCTGCGTGAGTCTAAAGAGGAAATTACAGACTGATATCGGATATAGGGACTGATATTGGACTTAATGCACTTGATCTGGTCTGGGCGGGGATGCTTTCTTAATGTACAATTGCTCTTTGATATAAAGGTTTCTCTTACACACATAAGAGCAGGGGCCCTCAAACTACGGCCCGCGGGGCTACATGCAGCCCACCGAGGACATTTATCCGACCTGCCCAGTATTTTTGCTGCCGCTGCCTGACCTGCTTAGCAGCCAACTCATCCGGGGCCCATAGTAATTTGTTCATAGTTTTTTTTTTAAACTATAGTCCGGCCCTCCAACGGTCTGAGTGACAGTGAACTGGCCCCCTGTTTAAAAAGTTTGAGGAGCCCTGCATAAGAGTCTGCTTGGATTTGTTTCCCTAGTCTACCCAGACTAACACAGAACCAAAGGTCAATGAGCCAGATCCAGCAAGAAGCGCCCCACAGCATCGACATATGGGAAGTGGGTCACTCTCCAAGAAACAGTACCTGAGCCTGAGGACTGTAGTCTGACAGCTGATGGGTGGCTCACGCCCGATCCCATTATGACGCTAATTAGACTGTGTTAGGTCACACCGTGGGGACTACTGGACCTGAACTGCCACACCACTGAGTCCTGGCTCAGCCAAGCTGATACAAACTTAACTCTCACACCTGTACACGGGCCTGCTTTCCCACCCTTTAGAGAGATAGAGCTGCTCTTCTGTAGCTTGCTTTTTTCCCATTTGTTCTGTCATTAAACCTGGCAGCGATCTCCCGGGCTACAGCATCCGAATGACTTCTCTCTAGTTTAGGCTTGTGTAGAAGGCCCCTGTGTGGTACAAACAGTTTGTGCTCAATTGCTAACCCCAAACCTTGCCGGTCCAAGCCCACCCGATAGCACCATGGGACAGAGGCCTGTCCATATCCTTCCGGAAAGATGACAGGAAGCCTTTGGTGTTTTCTCAGTAGCCCATTGGTTAAATGCGATCTGCCTGTGTCCCCCACTGAAGCCCCAGTGACACTGGGGGGAACGCACTGGCCTGTCAACAGCAAGGTGAGGGGTTCAAACTCACCAACCAGACCACGGGAGAAGGATGAAGCTCTGCCCCCACAAAGCTTTACAGGTCACACCCCCAAGGGATGTCTTTTCAAACGATTGACTGCTTGTAGCAGATCGTTTCTTGGAAGTGGTTACAATTAGATTTCATCGTGGGAAATTACTACCTCTTAACGAGTCAAACCACTGAGAACCCAGGCCCAGGCAAGTTGACCCAAAACCTGGTCTACTGCGCCCACCTTATCTTGTCTTTCTCCCTTCCTTTCCACATTTGGCACACCCACTAAGGAAGCCAGGGTGTGGGTCCGCTGGACTTTGCTGCTGTCCTTGCTCAAGTTCCCCTGAACTTCCGATATGTTTCAGTTCCTTCTGAACCGTCTATAAACCCTGGGTCAGATTCATTTTCGCTTTCTGGGCAAGCCCTTTCCTCAGCAGGAGGCCTGCCATACCTGGCTGCCCTTCCTTTGAGAACATCCCTCGGAATGCCATTAGGAGGCAGTTGTTAGCTCCCAGCATTGCACAAACCTCTGGACATCCAAGAAGATGGGAACATTGCACATTAACAACCCCTAGATCAGGGGTCCTCAAGCCACAGCCCGCGGGCCACATGCGGCCCGCCAGGGACATTTATCCGGCCCGCTGGCTGTTTTTGCCCCGTTTTGTTTTTCACTTCAAAATAAGATGTGTGCAGTGTGCATAGGAATTTGTTCATAGCTTAAAAAACAAACAAACTATAGTCCGGCCCTCTGACAGTCTGAGGGACAGTGAACTGGCCCCGTTTAAAAAGTTTGAGGACTCCTGCCTTAGTCTGCCATGAGTCTGCTGCTGGTAGTGCTGTTACGTGAAAAGCCGGAGGTGAGAGTCCATCCTGAGGTGCCTCGGAAGAAAGGCCTGGCGGTCCGCTCCCCCAAACTCAGCCACTGGAAATCCTGTGGGGTGGCAGAGGTCGCCACACTGGCATTGGGGTCAACCGGATAGCAACTGGCCCAGCGTAGTTTGTCAGGCAGGCCGCGTCTCTCCACCTGCCGTCCCTCTGCCTTGGCTCATGTAGTCGGTGTGAATCTGTCTCCCTGGAGAGCGTGCCTTCCCAGTGGACTTTTCCGGGAGCTCTCCTGCTAGAGCTTCACCAGGCTTGCTCTCGGCTGGTCCTTTCCTGGAGCAGTCTCCCCACCGGAAGGAGTCCGGGGGACTTCACAAGAGGAGATTTGTCACTGCCAGGCCTCGTCCCCTTCACCTTCCAGCTCCCTGCGCCTCCTGGGGCAAGTCCTGTCTCGCTTCTGAGCTTGTTTCCTCCGCTGGCAGAGGGAGAAAACCAGGGGCCTCCTGGGCTTCTCGGGAGGGTGCCGTTGGTGTACCAAGCTCTATAGGCATGGCGAAATTCTCAATTCTCACATCCCCCCCTCCCACCGTGGCAGGGCGACATCAGGTTACCACTGAGGAGGTGACTAAGGCAGCTCAGGCTTGAGCCTGGGGACTCCATGGGGCCGCTCCCACCCCCCCCCCTGCTGCGTACACTGGGGTTCAGTCCTGGCCCCTCTAGAAGGTGGTTGTTAGGTATCATAGAGCCAGCCCCAGGGGGACCCCCGCGAACCACGCACGGCATGAAACGTTGCTTGGTCCGGGCCCCATCACCCCGGATAAACCCACGGGTGTAGCCACTGTGGGTATAACTGGTGCCTTCCCAGGGGCCCAGCTCCCAGCCTTGAACTAGACAGCAGCCTCTTGAGACCAACAGGGTGTTCACTCGGCTCCCTTTCAGAGGAAGCGACGCATTTGAATGAAGGGGCTGAAGTTAGGTTCTGACACTGACACTGGGGTTTGACTTCAGGGAAGGCCGTCCTGTGTGTCAAAGAAACGCCGCCCAGGCAGAAGGAACCGTGTGCACAAAGGCTCCGAGGAGGGGACCGGGCCGGCTTGCAGCGCAGCAGAGGGCAGTGTGGCTGCCACCAAGAGAGGAGAGGAGGCTGGGAGGAGCTGGTCGGTCCAAGAAGCAGCTCGACTCAGGCAAGGAGGCGGGCGGGAGGGTTGGAAGCAGAGGGCGTGATGGCATTTGAGCTGTCCTGGAAATGGGTCCTCGGGTGCGGTCAACTGAGCATGTGGACGAGTGTGTTTCGCCTTATTTCTACACTGGCAACCAGGGCCCGGAAACCAGCCTGCGTTTCAGAAAGATCGCCCTGGTTCCCAGAGAGAAAAGTTTCTAATACACATCCTCCAAGGCCGAAAATGTGCACCCCCCCAAAAAAAATATAGTCCTCCATTAAGGAGCAGCTGTAAAGGAGCTACCATCACAGATGAACCATCCCTGTGTCTGGCTACCTCACTATGCCTGAAGGTAATGATTCTATAGCCAGCCCGCTGAGAAACAGTAGCAAACTCTTCTGAGACAGATCAGATGGCTCCCCGGGGGAGGGCCTAGGGTGTTTGAGGTCAACTAGCCAACTAGCACTAGGTCGAGAGGATGACTCCATTCATTGCCCGTTTATGATGTTGCCTGCGTATGATCGTACCCATCGGCTACGTATAGGTTCGCTGTATGACGTGTATGCCTTTCGAACGGTCTGTGAGCCCCTTATAGATTCATTCACCCTCTGGAAAATGCATTCACGCTCTTGGTCCTGACATGGGACAAGGAGCCCCTGTGCCCCGCTGTCTGTCTGCCTTTAATATTTTCCACAATCTTAAAGTCGCTCCTGAGGACCTGTGCCCCGATAATTAAGAACTATGGGAAGGGGACTGTCAGGGGGACAAGCAATGGAGCGGGGAACCACTGGGCAAGGGTGTGTGTGTGTGTATGTGTGTGTGTGTGTGTGTGGCCTCAGGGAAGGGGAAAGTGGATGACTGCAGGGCCCCCGCAAGGTTATAGTGTCGGGGCCGGGGCCAGACCAAGGCAGCCACGTGTCCCAGCTTCTCATGAAGACAGATGACCTGGCTGAACTTCAAAGCACCTGCCTTCAGCATTTCACAGAGCTGAGCTCGCCGCCGGACAGAACACAGCCCCCCCTCTCCCTAGCATTGTTTCCTAGGAACAGCATGATTTACTAACAAAACATCACCTGGCCTGAGACTCACAACCGCAGCACAAAGAAGACCTCCCTTCCCCTTACCAGCCCATACGGCCTTGGCTCAAGCCCTGTATATGTCCCACTGCCCGCTGCCAGGCGCGGTTTCCCTGACCTAAATCACTGGGTATCAAAACCCGCTGGGGGCGGGGGGGCTCATGATGCCCCCGTCCTCCTCTGCTTTCCCTTCTCTCCTGGGAGTTCTTTCCCTGCCTCAATAAAATCTCCACTCCACATTCCTGGCCAAATTCTATGTCTTCTGCACCTCCGTGTTGCCAACCTCTCATACAGATCTGGAATCCGAGGCACAGCAAGCTGGTGGACAGGAGAGATCGGAGAGGAGGGAGAGAAACGGAGGAGAAAAGGCACTTTTCTTGGAGAGCAGAGGCCAGCTGATGGAGGAAGGAGTGGGCCTCCAGTCAGGGGTGAAGACCAGTTACAAGTGGCATCTTCCTCACAGTGACGCGACTCGTTCCTGAACACCCTGGTTTGGCACTGCATGCGGGGAGTGCGGGGCGGGGGTGCTCCCCGAGATCTTCAGCGGTAAAGATACCAGGGCTGAGCACCTGGTACACGGTCCATAAACGCGGCTCAGCAGAGGGCTCGGATGCAGGAGCCATGGTGAAGACGGCACCGCGGACCGGCCACAGTGTTTCCTTCTGTTGGGCATAAGGTGGCCACGGGTCCCCAGCCGAGCTGGTGGCACCTAACAGCAGCAGGCGGTCCTTCACCAACATCCCCAAATCCCTTCTTTGTCCCCCACCCCAGGAATGTCAAGTCGTCTTGAGTCTGTGCTTAGAAATGCCTTCCCGTCACCCCTTTGGAAAATTTGGCCAGAAATCTCACCTTACCCCTTCAAGTGCATAGGTCCCCCAGAACTTCCTCCTGAGAGCCTATCACTGAGGTTGTTACCCAAGTTCAGGAAGGAAGTATCTCATCACCGCCACCCCCTCCCACTGCCAGCTTTGTACTGAGAATAGAGGAAACTGGTTACCGAAACATTTCCTACGGGTTCACTAGGGAGTCAGCCTGCAGTTGAGGTCAGGCCTGGGGGAGTCTTGCCAGTACCCAATGCCCCCCTGGGCCTGACTCCTGCCCAGGGAGTGTCCACTCACCACCATCCGAGCTCAGAGCATATCTCTGCCCTCCCTGGGCCTGGGCACATGTAGCCCTTGATTTCTGCAATCCTAACAGCCACTTCCGTTCCCCGGGGGCCCGCCTCCTCCCTCCCTTCACGACTGCAGGCCCCTCCCCAGGGCACCTTCTTTTCCCCCAAAAGCTGGCTACCATGATGCCCGCTGGGCCCCTGGTTCAAGCCCACCAGTCTCTGCCTGGCCTCCTGCTGCTGGTTTGCTATCTGCTGTCTCCAGGTGAGGGGTGGGGGCTTAGGGGACTGGCAGGTGGGGGCTGGGGGGCAGAGAAAACCCAGGTGCCTGCATCCTGCTGGCTGCTGGCCACAGTGTCCCCTTCCTGGAACCCATATGAGTCTTCGGGAGAAAGTTGGGGCTTCCTAAGCAGGCCTCGAGGCTCTCGGCAGCCTGGTCCCCTCGCGTGACTGGTGCCCCGGGTGCCCACACACACTGTGACCCTTGGGGACCCTGGGCCCTTGCCCGTGCTGTTCCTTCTGCCAAGAACAACCCTTCCCTTCGCCTCGCCCAGCTCTTCTCCCTTCACCACTGCCTGTGGGGATCCCCTCCCCAGGCTGGACCAGGCTGTCCCTCAGGCCTCCTATCCCTGGTCCATCTGTCTTCCCCGTTCTGAGTGCAGGCCCCTACCCTAGCCAGTGGCTTCCTCTCCTCTCCCAGAACAAGGAGGGGGTTAGTAGGGGTGGGCTGGGGGTGACAGGAGCGGGCAGCACAACTTTTCTATGCCCCTGCAGGGAGCCAAGGGCAGTTGTCCCCGCTGCGGGTGGAGCCCCGGGACCCAGTGGTGTTCACCGGGGAGGCGGTCACGGTGAACTGCAGTGCTGACTGCCCGGATGCCAGGAACGTTGTCTTGGAGACGGAGTTGCTGAAGGAGCCTGTGGGCAGAGGTCCGAGCTGGGTAGCCTTCCGCCTGAGCAATGTGACAGCCGACAAAGAGATCCTCTGTGCCGGCTTCTGCAATGGCTCTCAGGTCATCCTTTCGACTAACATCACGGTGTACGGTGAGGGGACAGGGCTGCTGGTCAGGGGGGCGGGATGGGTGGATGGACGGGGAGTTCGCAGGAATGGACCAAGGCTGTGACCTAGGATTGGACCTGAGTGTGTGTGTGTGTGTGTGTGTGTGTGTGTGTGTGAGAGAGAGAGAGAGAGAGAGAGAAAGAGAGAGAGAGAGAGAGAGAGAGAGAGAGAGAGAGAGCAGACTAGAGAGACAGGCACAGAACTAAAACAAGATCAAGCGATGCAGCTTCATTGTTTGGCAGGGTTGGGCCCAGGGACAGCCGTGACATTCATTTTTTGGGCCTCAGGCAGCATTTTTTCTCCTTTTATCTGTTTCTTTTCCTGGCAGGGAGGACTTCATACGATTCAATCCCCCCTCCCCCAAAGTATATAAACCCCACACCAAGCTCACGGCCATCCAGCCCATGCCGACTCACAGTGACCCTAGAGGACAGGGTAGACCTGACTCTAAGTTGCTGAGCCTGGACTGATTACAGGCGTAGAAAGCCCCGGCTTTCTCCCAAGGGGCGGCTGGTGGTTTCGAACTGTGGACCTTGTGTATTGCAGCCCGACTCCTAACCACTCTGCCAGGAGGGCTCCTCCTAAAGTACACACCCTATAAAGCAGAAAGTTCCAGAGACGTGGGCCTCCTGCTGACTGCATACGGGCCCTGTTCTAAGGTCTCCACGTGGATGCGGCGTATTGGCTCAGTCAGGCCTCACAAGAGCACTCTCCCCTGAGTGGGGGGTGCAGAGGAGGAATCTGAGACTCGGAGAGGTGTGAAGCCTCTTACCTGTGTTAGCCAGCATCGCACGGTCTGCTCTTCCCAAGGACTCTTTCTCCCTAGACACCCCTTCCCATCCTGGTTTGTTTCTCTCAGCTGTGAATGGGGAAACAATCGAACAGAGTAGACAGTAGCAGGGGGGAGAGAGACAGGGCTTTCTACTCCCATAGTTACAAGCCCAGAAGCCCACAGCGGCAGTTCTGCCCCATCCTATAGGGTCGCTACCAGGAGCTGGTGGTGTCGTGGTTATGCATTGGGCTGGGATTCGCATGGCTGTCAGTTCAAAAGCACCAGCAGCTCCTTGAGAGAACGACTGGGCTTTCTACTCCTGTAAGGACAGTCCTGGAGCCCAGAGGGGGTCGCTACGAGTCGGCATCCACTTGACGGCCGTGAGTCAGAGGCGTTAACAGAGCAGGTCATATGCGGGCTCAGAGGGTGAGCGTGTGGTGTAGTGCAGGCTGCGTGAGAGTATGCCCCTGGGGACCCGCGTATGTGCACCGTGAGCTAGTTTCTCATGTACTTATGTGTTTGTGCCTAAGCTCGTGTGCCTCAGTGTCTCTGTGTGCCTCAGTGTCGGCCTCGCTTGTGTAGCTGTATGTGCTAGTGTCTGTGCGGGTGGCTGTGTGTGCGTCTGCCTGTGAAGGCTGTACACCAGCATCTGTGTTCGGTGGGTTTCTACATGCAAGTGTATGTGTATATCATGGCAGTATCCATGTGAACGTGTCTGTGTCTAAGTGAACAGGCTTGTCTGAGCCATTATCTGTGTCCACCTACATGTCTTGGTACCAGAAGAAAAAATCAAATCTGTCTCGGAAGAGGTACAGCCAGAATGCTCCTGAGACACAAGGACGGTGGTACTCCCCCCCCCCCCCCCCCCGCACTTTGGACATGTTATCCGAAGCCACCGCTCCCTGGAGCATGGCATCATGCTTGATGACGTGGACTAATGGGCCATGTAAACCCAGTGGTCTCTACATGAGAGTAGAACTAGGTGGTGCCCGGCTACCACCATTTCTGCTCTGAAAAGGACCACATTTGAAAGTCCTGAACAGGGTGGGAGAAAACTATGGAACAAAACTCAAAATCATAAAAGAGACGAAGCCGACTGGTCAGAAAGGAACCGCTGAGACCTTCAAGCCTGTAGCCCTGAGTCACCCCTAAGGCGACCCAAGCCAGAATGTAGGTGTAGAGCTAAACGAACCCCTGTGTTAGAACAAACAACCATTTAAAGGAGAAGAAGGCTGATCCAAGGACAAAGTTAACAGGGTGAGGAAAGGTGGAGGGATGGAAACAGGAAACTCTTGGAGGAAGTGGGAGAGGCCATGACACGTCAATGGATTGCCACCACGCTGAACGGTGTGTAGGCATCGCTGCATGGGAAACTCTGAATTAGGGTGTGTAAGAATGATTTCAGCCACGCGGAGACCCCCGCCAGCGCGAAGATGCTTCCACCACCACCGGATCCACAGGATTGTCCACCCACTGGCCTGTGATCTTCGGCACTCGGCGTCATTGCATGTGTTGTGAGTCTGGAGGAAAATTTATGGTATTGGACATAAGGGCTAATATCTGGCTGATGGCCTTGATCTGGACTGGATTGGGATGTTTTCTTGATGAACAATTACTCTTTATATAAAGCTCTTTCCTATAAGCATAAAAAACAACAACAGAAGAATGTTTTCAAATGGAAAACTAAGATCTGCCCTTGAACCTTGCTGGGGTGACACACGGGCAGCTGCAACAACGAGTTTCACACATGGTCACAATGGTGAGCATGGTACCACACCAAGCAGCGTTTCCTTCCCTGGTACCGGGGGTTCCCAGGAGACGGAACCAACTGAGGACGCCTAGCAACAAAACAAACCACACGCTGGACTGCACTGTGGGGAGGATTACACAACCCTTATGAATGTTTCAACTGTGGAACCATATATGCGTGTTACGTAAAAAAAAAGTTAAATTGTTTTTTAATGTGAAGAAGTTTCAGTAATCCATTTCCTTCTATCTCCTTCAAGTTTGCTAGATTGTTATTTCTCTCCCCACATCCCCGACCTCCAGGAAAATAGAGCAAAGTGCCTGCTTTTCTTTTTCTTTCTTTTTTTCAAAATCATTTTTGTGGATTTGTACAGATCTTATTACAATCCATCCATCCATGTGTCAAGCACATCGCTACATATGTTGCCATTATCATTTTCAAAATGTTTTCTTTCTACTATGTGCCTGGTTTTCTTTCTTTTTTAAGATTTCATATCAATATTAGGTCTTGACATAAAATCTTAATAATATTGACTTAATATCTTTTTTTAAACCATTTTATTGGGGGCTCATACAACTCTTATCACAATCCACACATACATCAATTGTGTAAAGCACATTTGTACATTCACTGCCCTCAAAACTCCAAATACATTTGCTCTACACTTAAGTCCTTGGCATCTGCTCCTCATTTTCCCCTCTCTCCCCACCCCCACCACTTCCTCATGAACCCTTGATAATTTATAAATTATTATTTTGTTATATCTTACACTGTCCGACGTCTCCCTTCACCCACTTTTCTGTTGTCCGTCCCCCAGGGAGGAGGCCATATGTAGATCCTTGCAATCAGTTCCCCCTTTCCACCTCACCTTCTCTCCACCTCCCGCTATCACCACTCTTGGCACTGGTCCCGAAGGGATCATCAGTCCTGGATTCCCTGTGTTCCCAGTTCCCATGCGCACCAGTGTACATCCTCTGATGTGGTATGAGTTTGGGGGGAGCCAGTCCCCCCCACTAATCATGGGTTGAGTAAGCACAATTGTACAGCTGATATATATATTACAGTAAAGTCATCGAGAGCATGAGAGATAGAAGTAATGGAGTCAGACACATTTCATGGTAGCATGCTCACCTCAGCCCCGCTTGATGGTCCACGTGGAAAGAGGGGGAAGGGAAGGGAAGGAGGGCAAGGGGAAAGGGAAACAGGGGAGAAGAGGGAGCCGAGGAGAGGTGGGGGTGGGGAGAGTCTGAGAGATCTCTATTGCTAGCCCAGGCCTCTGTACCTTGGGGCGTGCAAGCTCACTTATTACAGGTAAAGACAAAAGTCACAGGAAGGGGTTGCACTATAGGTTATACAGCAATGAGAGGGGGACAATCTAGGGACATACACCCAATAGGAAGAGGAGGGATTGGGGGTACACATGTGGCAAGATGGGTGGATCCTAGAGTCAGGATGGCAGCTGGATATCCATTAAGGACCATTAGCAGTAGGGTGTAAACCCCACCTACAGGAACCAAGCTAATGGTTGCAAGCTTCAGGGAAAAATAGTCCATTGTCCCCAGGAGCAGGGAGCAGGCCCTCCCTGTGGTGTGGGGAGACAGCAGTCTGGCATGATTGCCTTCAGGGAGGATGTCTGTCTGTAAGCACCTGACCTCCCCCCACACTCTGACCTAGCCAGATTTGTAAGGTAGAATTGGGATCATGATAGTGGGAGGGGAGGAAGCATTAGGAACTAGAGGAAAGTTGTATGTTTCATCATTCTACACTGCACCCTGACTGGCTCGTCTCCTCCTCGCGACCCTTCTGTAAGGGGATGTCTAGTTGCCTACAGATGGGTCTTGGGTCCCCAATCTGCACTCCTCCTCATTCACAATGATTTGATTTTTTGTTCTTTGATGCCTGATACCTCATCCCTTCAACATCTCCTGGTCACACAGGCTGATGTGCTTCTTCCATGTGGGCTTTGTTACTTCTGAACTAGATGGTCACTTGTTTACCTTCAAGCCTTTAAGTCCCCAGATGCTGTATCTTTTGATAGCCGGCCACCATCGGCTTTCTTCACCACATTTGCTTATGCACCTGCTTTGTCTTCAGCGATCATGTTGGGAAGGTGAGCATCATGCAATGCCAGTTTAATAGAACAAAATGTTCTTGCATTGAGGGAGTACTTGAGTGGAGGCCCAATGTCCATCTGCTACCTTAATACTAAGCTTATAATATATGCACATAGATCTATTTCCCCATCCTCATAAATATATTTAAATATGTACATGCCTTTATTTAGAAAGGGCATTATAATGCCCTTTGCCTCCTAGCTCTTTCCTCTATTTCCTTTTCCTTTCCTCTTGTCCCACTATCATGCTCAGCCTTCATTTGGGTTTCAGTAATTCCTCTCTGTTATATTACCCTTGATCATGCCCTACCAGGCCTCCTACATCACTGATTTGGATCCCTTGTTGTTCCCTTGTCCCTGGGTTTGTTAATACCACTTCCTTTTCCCCAACCTCCCCCTCTCCCATGTCCCCTAGACCGTGGAATTCCTTTGTTTCTCCTCCAGATAGTTCATCCAGCCTATCTTATTTAGACAGACCTGCGGAGATAACAACATGCACAAAAACAAGACAGAGCAAAACAAAGCAACAACAACAAAAAGCAAATGACAAAAAAAAAAACAAAAACCACCAACAACAAAAACGAAAAGCCTGTAGATAGTTCAAGGACTGTTTGTTGGCCTTTAGTAGTGTTTTCCAGTCGAGTCTGATGGGGTTCTAAGCCCTGGCCCCAAAGTCTCTTTTTGGTATTCCTTGGGGACTTCATTGCTCTGCTCCCCTTGCTGTTCTGTTGCACGCCCTTAGTGTTTTGCCTTGGTGTGGTGGGATCGGATCAGGCGCAGTGCCAGGTTTTCTAACCAAATGAATATCTGACTTTTCAACTAACAAAGATTCCTATAAACCAAAAAATTCAAACTCACTGCCATCAAGTGGATGCTGACCCATACTCACCCTGTAGGATACAGTGGACCACCCCTGTGGGGTCCCGAAACTGGAACTCTTTACAAGATGAGAAAGCCCCATCGCTCTTCCAAGGAGCAGTGGTTTTGAACTGCTGACCTCGTGGATCAAGAGCAGCCCAACACAAAACCACTGTGCCACCCACCAGAGCTCCTCCTAAAGATGCCTATGGGCACGTAAAAACCAAACACACACCCTGTACAGCTGCACGTGTTTGTCTATGTGTCTGTCCCGTTTCTGGGTGAATGGTCATGTGTGTGTGTCTGTAAGATTGGTCATGATTGTGCCTTGGGAGTGGACCTGCCTGTGTGTGTATGGCCCTCTGCTGACATGGCCTGGGAGGCTTCTGTCCAGTTCTGGGCCCAAAACACTTGTCCTGGCCCGTGAGAACCAACTGACCAAATGCGTACAGCCCTTCCCAACTCTGCATCAGGTGTTAGCTTGAGTTCTGCCACGGTGAGGGTGTTTACACTGCAGCAAATGGAAAACGCATTAAGTCTGGGTTTTCCTTCATCCTACCTCCCTGGGGGTGGGGTGGGGGGTTCCAGTGACCAGCATTTCCCAATTCACAGGAGTCTCAGATTCGTGACTCCTGGGGTTAAGATGGTGGCTGCCTTGTTAAATATTCTAAAATGAGAAATGTCCAGATGTTAACTATTTCCCCATCTCAGTCAGTTCTGGGTCTCTGGGCCAGGGCTCAAGTTATCCAAGGGTGACAGGGGGCTAGGGGCAGGCAGCTGCTGATGGGAGCAGACTGGGCTAGGAGGCCCAACCCCCAGCCCCAAACATTCTGGCCACGTGTGGCATGGAGCAGGTGAACCGAGGCCTGGGTGCCGGGGAACTGAGTGGGGAGGCCTGGGGCCCTGGGGTCAGTGCTTTAAGAAGCATCTGGTTGTGATGGACAGATCCGCTCTAAGAACCCACCGGTAGAGAAGACAGCCTTGGACATGGGGCAGTTCTACTCTGCCATACAGGATACCTTCACTGTGAGTCAGGACTGACTTCGTGGCAGTGGATTTTGGAGCAAGCCCTGGTGGAAGTGGCCACAGCCAAGGACTGGTCCAGGGGCTGGGCCCGAGGCCAAGAGGCGTGACAGCCAAGAAGGCTGGTGGGAAATGCACCTTCCAGCCTGGGTCCAGCCACTTCCTAGTTGTCTCTTGTGGCCATCCTGAAGAGGAAAGAAGAGGGCAGAGGATCCCAGGCTGCAGGCAGGCCACACCTGGCCATTCCAAGGCAAACCCTAAATAGCAACAGGAACCTTTTAGATGCCTCTGCATGTTCTAAGTGGGGACACACGTTCTCCCCCTCTTTCCTCCCTTTTTCTCCTGCACAGAGACCCTTGCCAAGAGGAAATCGCATTTTTATTTAAGGGTTTGGCGAGGCGTCTGACAACTCAGGAAACAATAATAAGGGCACTAAGGATGACAGCAAACAATGCACCAGGTCGCCTGCCGTCTTCCCCCATCCCTGGGCTGGGGGTACAGAGCCCCCTGACAACTGCCTCCCCTTCACCCGCAGAGTTCCCGGAACGCGTGGAGCTGGCGCCCCTGCCCGCCTGGCAGCCGGTCGGAGACAACCTCACCCTGCGCTGCGAGGTGACCGGCGGCGCGCCCCGGGCGCATCTCAGCGTGCTGCTGCTCCGCGGGGAGCAGGAGCTAGGCCGGCAGCCCACCCTCGGCCTCGGGGAGCCCACCCGGGCCTCCTTCACGGTGCGCGCGCGCAGGGAGGACCACGGCGCCAACTTCTCCTGCCGCGCCCAGCTGGACCTGCGCTCCCGAGGCCTGGCTCTCTTCCAGAACAGCTCCACCTCCAGGCAGCTCCGGACCTTCGGTGTGGCCTTGGGGCGGGGTCATGACCATGGGGTGGGAGGGACCCCTGGCTGCAGGGTCCTCTGGGAGGAGCATGCCAGTAGCCCCTGGAGTGGGGTCTCCTGGGGTGGGGCCCTGACAGGGTCTTTTGAGAAGGCTGTGGTCCCGGCCAAAGAGCGAGCCCTTGTAGCATAGTGGTCAGCAGTTTGAAACCACCAGCCCGTCTGAGGCAGAAAGACGAGGCTTTCTACTTCCGGAATGAGTGCTAGTCTCAGCCAGAGGAGGGGCAGTTCCACTCTGCCCCATAGGTTTGCTGAGTCAGATGCACCAGGTAGCAGTGGGTGTGCAACTGGGGGGGAATGACCCCAGCCAAGCGGTGGGTGGGCCCCAGGACCCAGTGATTCACGCTCCTGAACAGTGTGTCCCGAAGAGGACATTCTAAACGCCCAGGAAAGGGCAACAGGTCATGTCTGCCACCCTCACATCCCCCTCTTCTCCCCAGCCTTACCAAGGACTCGGCCGATCCTCACTGGACCCCGGATCCTGGAGGTGGGCAGAGAGTCCACCGTGACCTGTACCTTGGAAGGGGTGTTCCCAGTCTGGGAGGCCCAGGTCTACATGGCGCTGGGGGACCAGATACTGAACCCCAACATCATGAGCCGCGGGGACACGCTTGAGGCCACAGCCACAGCCACAGCACTGGAAGCACAGGAAGACGCCCAGATGGCCTGCAACGTGACCTTGGGGGGCGCGAGCCGAGAGATCCTGGAGAACGTGACCTTGTACAGTAAGAGGGGGGCATGGCAGAAAGAAGGCAGATGAGGTCCAGGTGGCTGCAGAGAGGTCTAAGTTGACCTTTAAAAAAGATGCTGCACGGTGTGGGAACTTGAATAACCTTTAGCAGCGCTTGAGGGCCAAAATTGGGGAAGGGTTCACAGGTGGGTGAAGGCAGGAAGGGAATGGGCCTTAGGGGCTGAAAGACAGGGTCTGAGAACCCTAAGAGGGGCGGAGCTGGTGCGGAAGTGGTTGATCCATTATCAGGGGCACAGTCAACGGACTCCATGACCATGTCCACTCTTAGGTTTCTGGGGGCCCATCCTGAACTTGAGCAACGCTACCGCCCGCGAGGGGACCACGGTGAATGTGACTTGTGTGGCCGGGCACCGAGTTCAAGTTACATTGGATGGGGCTCCGATCCGAGCGATGGGGGTGCCTGCCCAGCTTCGGCTGACCGCCATGGAGAGCGATGATGGGCGCAACTTCTCCTGCCAGGCCAGGCTTCAGGTGGGCGGGGAAACCCTGCTCAAGAACCGGAGTGTCCAGCTGCATGTCCTGTGTGAGTTGGTGACCCTGACCTTTGATCCCTGGGGGTGTGGTCCCTTCCCAACCTAGGTACTTGCTCCCCAACCGGCTATTGTGCTTTGGGTATTGTGGGTGTGTCTGAGGAACATGGTTGTCCCACAGACGGCCCCAAAATTGACGGGACCCAGTGCCCCCAGCACGTGACATGGAAAGTTAGAAGCCGCCAGGTCCTGTGGTGCCAGGCTCGGGGCAACCCAGCTCCTACGCTGCAGTGTTTGCAAGAAAGCTCCAGTCTCCGTGTGCCTGTGGGAATTCCCATCACCGTCAAGTCCAAACATAAAGGCACCTACCAATGCCAGGCTGTCAGCGCCCTGGGCAAAACTACCATGAAGGTGGTGCTAGAAGTTCACGGTAAGCCGAGGCAGGGCTGCGGGTCTGCATGGGCAGGGGCAGGAGGACCTGGGCTCGGTTTTCACTCCTAGCTTCTCTGTACAGATGGGAAGGCCAGTTCAGTCACCATCGCCTTGGTGGTGTTGGTGGTCCTGGGCCTGGTGACCATCTCAGCGGCATTGCTCTACATCTACTGCGGAAAGAAGCAGAGCGGCATCTACCACGTGAGGCAGGGGGGCACTTCGCTGCCCCTCACGTCTAGGCAGCCCCAAAGGCTAGCAGAGGAGGAGACGTCCTGAGCTGCGGGCCTCCTGGATCCCCGAGCCGAAGACCCCCGGGGTGCTGGCTGCGTCGCCCAGAGCACAATCAATAAAAGCCTTCAACTCCTGAGTCAGTAGCTTGATTCCACAGGCGCCCCTGGGGCTCGCCTCACGCGCGGCGCGTTCCCAGCAGCTTTGATTGGCGGATGAGGGCGCGACCTGCGGCGCTCCGCCGGGGCGGGAACGCCGCGAGGTCGGCTGGGCCTCAGCCAATGGGCTGAGGGCTTTGGCCAGGAGGCGGGGCTTCCCTCAGCCAATTGGCGCGCGCGCCCACGTTGCCGCTCTATGCCGCTCCTCCCCGGCTCGCTGGTCCCAGAAGGCGCCGGGCTTCCCAAGATGGCGGCCGACGTGTCCGTTACTCACCGGCCCCCGCTGAGCCCGGAGGCTGAGGCCGAAACGGAGGCCGGCGATGCTTCGGAGCGCCGGGTGCCCGAGGAGGAGCTGCCGCCGCTGGATCCGGACGAGATCCGGAAACGCCTGGAACACACCGAGCGCCAGTTCCGTAACCGCCGCAAGATACTGATCCGGGGCCTCCCCGGGGACGTGACCAACCAGGTAGGGGGGCGGGGGGCACGGGGTGGGAGCGTGGCGGGAAATACCACCCTGCGCGTGCGCGGGGGAGGGGATAGGGCACCGCGAACCCCGGCGTGGGTGGGACTGCCAGCGGGAGGGTCCTAGCGCGGGATCCACGCGGGGGCCGGGAGCGACCAAGTGTGGCTGTGGGGGGCGGTGATGGAGGCAGAAATCCAGACGAGGCGCCCGCGGGGTGTTGCTAAGGCGACCACTGGGCTTGGGCGAGCCTCAACTGAAGGGGGCGGGGAGCTGGTGGGGGCGGGCAGCCTGAGCCAGTTGGGGCGGGGGAGATTGTGAACGGGCAGTTCCGTCTGGAACGCGTGGGAACCCAATGGCTCCCACCGCGGAGTGTGCTTTCCCCCCTCCCCCCGCCACCTTAGCGTGGCGGGACCTGGTCCCTGGAAGTTTCACGTTTCCCTGGATTCTGCCCCTTCCATGTCAAGCATTTACGCACTCCTGTCTGAGCCAGATCCGGAAGTTGGCGGTGGGGGAAGGGGGCTGGCTCCCTTCCCTCCAAGCCTCGGGAATTCTCTTGGAAAAAGGCATTTCCAGTCTCCAGGACCTGCGGGACAGGGGGCCCTGAGTTCTGCAGGGCCCCCTCCCCCAGGCTGATCCCACAGCCAGGAGCGCCCTAAAGCAGGCCTCCCGGGAGCAGGGCGGCTTTATGCTCTTTGGACCCAGAAATGGAATCCAGTTTGCCCTACCCTGGTGAAACAAGTACTTCCTCCCCATGCCGCTCACTTAAGCCCTCCAGCACACCTGCCGCCGGTCCGGCCGCAGGTGGACCTGCCTTTGACTGGTGGAGCTGCAGGCGTGTTGGAGGGGCCTGAAGCGGGGACAGACCTCCGTAGGCACAGGCTGCCTTGTTTCCCGAGCCAGCCCTCCCACTGCCTACCATTTCGGCTGGGAACACGCTGTTTCACTGGCAGGTCTGGCATTAGCGCCTCGCCCTCGCAGCTGGTTATTGAGAGGGCCACCAGTGCCAACGGGCAGCATGTGGCGCCGCAGTGTGTGAGCTTACCAATAGAACAGGGGCTCCCCACTCAGGTAGCCACAGGTGGCATTCCTGCTTCTCTGCCTAGCGCCAGGACCTGCAAGCAAGTTCCTTCACTCACTAGTCTCTGTTTTCTCACCTGCCCAATGGGTTTGTTCATCGCTAACTTGGAGGGACGCTGAGAAAGGTGGAGCATTTTCCCTGCAAGCCGAGGTTCAGCCAACTTAGATGACTTTGCTGGGAGCAACCCTTCCAGCTCAGGCCCAGCTGACTCTTCCCAGTCTGGTCTGGTTAAGTGTGCCCGCACGCCCTGGGCCCGAGCCTGGCCACAGGAGGGCCTGGGCAAGTGGCTGCCCCGAGCTGTTTTCCCATGTGTGAGGGGGTGGAAGTGGAGGCAGGTCACTGTGCTGCCTTCAGAGCAGGTCACGGGGTGCTGGGGTCGCCCGGGAGCACTTAGTTAGCGGCACCCTGCCCCATCCACCCATGATTCCATGTTTGGCTTTTGTCCCCCCTGCAGGAAGTGCATGACCTGCTCAGCGACTATGAGCTCAAGTACTGTTTTGTGGACAAGTACAAAGGGACAGGTTTGTGGGGCTCCGGGGTGGGCGCGTGCTGGGAAGATTACCCCCACCCCAAAGCTGGGAGGGTCCTGGGCCAGCTTTTCCCATCCTGAGATCCAAGCCAGCATCACCCCCAGGTCAGCAGAGAAGGTATCCCTACCTGCCTCTGGTCACATGTCTCCTTGATGTTGGTGCTCCAGGCTCCCCAGCCCGCTCGTGCGGCTCTGAGCTCCGCTGTGCCGGGTCCCTAGTCTTCACCGCAGTAACGCCGCAGTGCTCTCCACCTCTGTTGCACTCCCCCTGCCGTCTCTGCCTGGTTTGCAGTCTCCCATGTAACCCGCTGCCTCCACCAGTGTGCCCCCCCTCATCCACCCCAGCCAGCCCCCATCCAACAGTCAAGCTCCTTCCTTGACCTTGTCTGGTCCGTGATCTCCAGAGAATTCACCTGAGGCACCTCCTGAAGTGACTGTGAGGCTGTGTCCCAGCCTCACCAACTCCGTGTGCCCACAAGGTTCCAGACTGTTACTGTGCCACTGCCTTTAGCTGTTTGTGCCCCATGCAGGCAGGACTCGGTGGCTTCCCACAGCACTCTGGGTGCCCCCTCCCAGGCTGTTGATGCCGGCTCAGCAGACAGGCGCCTGCCCGAGGGCCAGCTCTGCTGAGGAGGGAAGTCCTCTGTGGGCAGGTGCCTGCCTGTATTTGTTGAGATTAGATCTTCCAGCGGCCTTGGTTTTCTGGCGGTCACATGGTGGGAGCCCCTCGAGACCTGGCTGGCTAGGAGGCAGGTTGGGGGAGTGCTTCAAAGGCTGGGCCCCTGGAGGCGATCAGGCCTGGCTTCTCGCCCTAGTCTGGCCTTCTGCGGTGACAGGCGAGTGGTTCCTTTCCTGGGCCTCCGTCCTTCAGCGGTCCCACCTACCTGCTCAGGCGGAAATCGGGCTGCCTGGCACAGAGTAGGTGCTTGGCAGGCTGGGCTGAACACCTATGGCTGTCAGGCACGAGAGACTTCATTCAGCTCGTGTCACTTTTGGACAGATGGGCATTCGTCACGAGCTGAGGTTGGGGATGCGGTGGCCGAATGGTTGCCGGTTGGCCTGCATTTCCAAGCCCAGCAGTCCTTCAGAGAGAGTCGAGGCTTTGTCCTCTCGGAAAGAATAGCCTCTACCCTGTCCTTGGGTTGCTAGTCGGTGTCAACTCAGTGCGTGCTGGGGACACAGCTGTGACCCCAGCAGGTGATCAGGTCAGGGGGCAGGAGGTCATTCAGCTGTCACCATACACGGAGGGGGAGAGGCTACGTATGGGGACCAGAAGCCTCGAGGCCCTGTGGGAGCAGTCAGATCTGAGTCTGCTTTGGATGTCACTTTGGAAGCTCTGGGGGGCTTTGGGGGCAGTGAGGCAGAGACTGAGGCAGGCTCCCAGGGGGCACAGGGGACTCGGTAGCCAGCCTGCCCAGAGTCCAGGTCTTCTGCAACACCCCCCGCCCCCACCAACCCGTGGGAGAGTCATCCAGTGGTCTCAAGGAGTGGCGGGACCGGCTGTTGCATTGCCACTGCGCTCAGCGCGCTACATTGCCAGCAGAGCGGTACGTCAGCTGAGGCCCTTACCTAGGCAAGGGCCGGGGTTTCTTTCAGAGCCACTGGCCACAGGCTCTGAACCTTGATGCCAGTGAGCCCGTGTCACACAGCAGGTACACCTGTGACTCATGGGAACCAGCCAGCGCCTGGCTGTTAAGGGGGTAGGGTCCCTCCCTGGGTGTGTGGTTCTGCCGCGTGTGTGTGTACATTGCTTTCCCCACCCACCCACCCCCCATTGACCCTTGCTCCCCTCCTACCACAGCCTTCGTGACGCTGCTGAATGGGGAGCAGGCTGAGGCGGCCATCAGCGCCTTCCATCAGACTCGCCTGCGGGAGCGGGAGCTGTCTGTGCAGCTGCAACCCACCGACGCGCTGCTCTGCGTGGCCAACCTGCCGCCCAGCCTGACGCAGCAGCAGTTCGAGGAGCTGGTGCGGCCCTTCGGCAGCCTAGAGCGCTGCTTCCTGGTCTACAACGAGCGCTCGGGCCACTCCAAGGGCTACGGCTTCGCCGAGTACATGAAGAAGGACTCCGCCGCCCGCGCCAAGTCCGACCTGCTGGGCAAGCCGCTGGGCCCGCGCACCCTCTATGTGCACTGGACCGACGCCGGGCAGCTGACCCCTGCCCTTCTCCACTCCCGCTGCCTCTGTGTCGACCACCTGCCGCCAGGCTTCAGTGATGTGGACGCCCTGCGCAAGGCGCTCTCCACCATCCACACCCCTACCTTCTGCCAGGTGAGCTCAGTGCCGGGGGTGGGGGTGCGGTGCCGGGTCCAAAGGACCCAAAGGGACTGTTAGGGCATCGTTCACCTACTCTGGCCACCTAGTGCCCTTGTCGGGAAAGCCAGGATATGTTAGTCAAGCCGGATGGCGGGGGTTCTCGCGTAGACCCTGCCAGCCTCAGTCTACCCCCGAGGACTCTGCAGGCGGCACTAGCTGATTGTGAAGCCCAAGGGCACCCTCAGCAGAGGTGGCTAGGCACTCTGGGTCCCGAGGCAGCCCAGGGTGCCTCCCCAGGGTGGACCATCACTCTAGGTGTCCTGGAGGGGTGGGACCAATGGAGACCAGAGCCTCGGTCCCTCTGGTCAAGGTCTGGGTGGCCTTAGACGCCCTCCGACACCTCCAAGTCTCTGGGTCCTTGTGTCCTGTGGGTTTGACTGTTGGTTCTGGTTTGTGCTCCCCCCAGCCTTCCTGTGCTTGTAGAGCAGGGCTGCATCTGCAGAGTTTCCATGGCTGGTGTCTCCAACGGAGGTTGCCAGCCCTTTGTTCCGAGCTGCTCGGGGGGTGTGTGTGTGCTGCAGTATTGTCTGGAGAGACGTTGGTTTTCTCGATGCTCTTAGACGTATGTGAAGAGCTGTCTGTTCAGAAGTAGTTTCTACGGGGAGGCAGCCCAACCCACGTCCATGGATGGGTCCCGTGCTAGCACCTTGTGCACCCTCTCTGGTCTGGCCTTGCCTTGTCGTCCCCACTTGGTTTATGTTGGGGGGTCTTTCCATGGTCAGATGGAAGGGTCCTCGTTTCTACCAGTGAGCAGTTGTGTGCAGTCCGAGCCTGGCCCATGGGGAGAGCGCAGCAGAGGTGGGCTCTGGAGGGCTTCCGTTGGTTGATTTTTCAGTCGATCGCCAGGCCTTTCCTCTAAGGACTGTGGGACAGACCCGAGACACCAGCCTTCGGCGTGCTCACCTGTTTCTGCCACCCACAGACCCCACTGGGCCTCAGCTATAAGGGGTGGAGCCTGGCATGGCTTCCTGTACAGTGCAGAGTAGCCAGGCCAGTCGCTAAGGGTGGCTCGAGGGCCAGGTGTGAATCAGCCTACTGCAGTTGCCAGCAGCTAAGTGTCTAGAAACCCTGAGACCCGTCTCTGAGCCTGTGGTCGACTCACTCGTTACCAAAACAAGACGGGATCTGCCAAGGGGCTTGCTGATCTTTGCCCTAGTGGCTCATGCAGAGCCCTGTCAGCCAAAACAGTCTCAGTTTTGGATGACTTCAGGCCCCGGGCTTCTAGCTCCAGGGCCAGGCTTACCCTCCGAGCCTCTGGCTGAGCCGGTGGCCTGGGGATGTGCTCATGAGATAGGCGAGCTTGGGAATCCCCACCCAAGCCCTTTGTGGCACTAGTGTGAAGGCCTCCGCTCTGCCTTCTCCTAGATGTGGGCCCACTGACCCAGCCTCAGCTTCCTCCCCTGGGAAATGCTCAGGGTGCAGGGTACTAGGGGTGAATGGGGACCAGGGTGAGGGCAGGGCTCAGGACAGTGCCTCTGGGGCTCACTCCCCTGGTGTCCAATCACTGATGACCCCTCACTGGGCCGGGCCCTCTGCCTCCCCACAGTTGGCGTATGGCCAGGACGGGCAGCTGAAGGGCTTCGCTGTGCTGGAGTATGAGACGGCTGAGGTGGCAGAGGAGGTGCAACAGCAGGCCCACGGGCTGGCCCTGGCAGGCAGCCGCCTGCGGGTCTCCTTCTGTGCACCCGGGCCCCCAGGCCGCAGCATGCTGGCTGCACTCATCGCCGCCCAGGCCACAGTGAGTACCCCAAGGGGGGGGTGGGAGGTTGCGTCCCAGCCTAGGTTCTGAACTGTCTCTAACCTCCTGCCTTCTTCAGGCCCTTAATCGGGGCAAGGGGCTCCTCCCTGAGCCCAGCATCCTGCAGCTGCTCCACAATCTGGGCCCATCGGCTTCCCTGCAGCTGCTGCTGAACCCCGTGCTCCATGGTGGCAAACAGGGTAAGGCCCCACACCCTGTCTTGCCCCAGCCTCCTTTCACGCTCTACTGTGCCAAACGGGTGGTGGTAGAGGTCCCTGCCCATCCAGGACCACTGCCCACTTTTCTGGGTCTCCTCCCAGGCCTCCTAGGCGCACCGCCAGCCATGCCGCTGCTGAACGGGCCAGCCCTGTCCACGGCGCTGCTCCAGCTGGCCCTGCAGACCCAGGGTCAGAAGGTAACTGCCCACCTTGGACCCTGGGGCTCCTCCCCCATGCATAGCACCTGGCAGTAGCCACTTGGGGTCTCACGTGCCCTGGCCTGTGGTTCAGCCCTGTTTCAGGATACTCCCCTCGCCACCCCTTAGGGCAGGGCTTCCTTTCCCCTCCCTGAGCATGCTCCTGACCTGGATGACCCAAGCTGGGTCTAAGGACTGACCACCCTACCAGGTGTGGGGCTGTGACCCCTTCTGCCAGACAGACGACAGCTCTGGTTTTCAGCTTTCGGTCTCAGGACAAAAGTACCAACCCCTCAGCCACCCCACCGCACCCACACAACCCTTCCCTGAGGTGGGTGTGTCTGGTTGTAACTGAAACAGGGTGAGTGTGTGTTGTGTGCTCCGTCAAGTGGCTGAAGGTCACTGTCATTGTGTGTGGGATGGCAGACTGACAAAGAGTGACTTTAATCCATATTCCCTGCCCGTGTTACACTCGGGCCAGGGCGGGCCATATAGCAGGCCTGGGCAGCAGTTGGTTGAGCAGACAGGTGTGGCCAGGCATGCTGGACAGTCATCATCCACAATGCCAACTGACTGCTTTGTTCCTAGAAGCCTGGCATCCTAGGCGATTCTCCCCTGGGCCCCCTGCAGCCTGGAGCTCCTCCGGCCCAGCCCCTCCTTGGAGAACTGTCTGCAGGTGAGAGAGCCTCACCGCTCATGTCCCCTGCTCAGCCCCCTTTCTTCCAGGGAGTGTCTTGCTCCCAGTGAGTGGCCTTGGTCCAGGGGTCTCGTCTGTCTGTCGGTGTCCCTGCCTAGCTCTAGGGTACCTGGGAGATGGGACCCTGTGTAACTGGGCCGCTGACCTCGCACCTATATGTAGGAGGGGGGCTGCCCCCTGAGCTGCCGTCCCGGCGAGGGAAGCCACCACCTCTGCTGCCATCGCTGCTGGGCCCCTCTGCAAGTGACCGGGAGGCCCTTGGGCTGGCCCCACCAGCCACCCAGCTCACTCCACCCTCCGCCTCCACGGGGCTCCGGGGCAGTGCCCTCAGAGGCCTCCAGAAAGACCCTCTGCCAACACCCCCAGGGGTAAGGCTCCCGGACCCTTCACCGCCCCCCCAAGCTGGGCCAGCCCCCTCCCCTCTGCTGGAGTCTCACAAATACAACCCCTGCCACAGGTCTCGCTGCTGGGGGAACCCCCTAAGGACTTCCGGATCCCCCTGAATCCCTACCTGAACCTCCACAGTCTACTCCCAGCCAGCAATCTGGCGGGTAAGGAGGCCCGAGGCTGGGGGCCTGCAGGGAGGAGCCGCCGCCCAGATGAGGGCCCCTTGCCTCCCCACCCGGTCCCTGGAGGGGGGGCCAGCAAAGCCTTCCACCTGAAGTCCCGCCTGCTCAGCCCTCGCCTTCCCCCTGAGCCAGGGCTGCCTGATGGCTGCGGCTTCGACTACCCCTCGGTAAGTGCCCTCTCTACCTGCACCAGGCTGGCCACAGCCCCTCCCTCCGAAATCTCCACGGAGTCCGCTCAGCCCTGCCTTCTATCTGCCTGCACCCATCTGCCTGTCTTCCTCTCAAGAAGCCTTATCTTGCTCCCCCAGAGGCTGCGCAGCCTCCTTGCTCGCACCTCCGTTCCTCCATTCCTCTTCCTGAATCAGCTACTGTCCGGGCTTCTAATCTCCAGGTTGGAAGCTGTAAGCCGTCTACTTGTATGCCATCTCTTCCATTCCCCCTTACTATTTATTTAAAATAAAAGTAACCCTCCTGAAACACACGGGACTCACACAGGCGGGGCTCCCAGCTTATATTGCCAGCCCTATGCCTGGCCCTGGCGCCATGCCCTTTGGCATGTGGGTATTATATAGCTTGACTTGGTCGGCCTGGAACATCCTCTCTCGCCCCCATGCTAGGCACTGAGGTGGGGTGGGTGTCCTTGGTGGTAGCCAGGCCCTGGAGCGGGAGGGAGGGGCATGCAGGCCCCAACCCACCATGCTGTCCCCACTTTTGTTCAGGACGTGGGGCCTCGGCGGCTCCTCTCCCTCCCACGAGAACCTGCCCCAGGGCCACATGGGCCCAGTCGACTCAAGGTAAGGGCCACTATGCCCCCCACACCGAGTGTCTCAGCAAGCTCCTGCTACAGAGCTTGTTCCCCTCCCATGTGACTGAAGACTCCAGACATCTTAGTTCCCACCGTGCTCGGGTGGGTGGTTCTCTGCAAGTCCGGTGAACCCCATTCGAGTGGTTAGTAGACTGCTGATGGGGCCTCGGTGGGAAATGGTGCTCAGTCACGTGCCCATGGCCCCAGGGTTCCCTGCAGACAAGGGGCGCCGCTGGCAGCACTGTCCTTTGGTGGAGGCGCTGCAGGGTGTGGCCATGGGCATGGTGAGTGCCGCCTCCCTCACTCGACTCACCCTTCTCTGCAGATGTCCCCCCCACCCAGCAGCTTCAGCGAGCGGAGTGGTGGGGGGCCCCTCTCACACTTCTATTCTGGCTCGCCCACTTCCTACTTCACCAGTGGCTTGCAGGCTGGCCTCAAGCAGAGCCACCTCAGCAAGGTGAGGCACTCCCAGGCCGAGACTGTTGGAACTCCTGCCGGGGGACTGCCCAAGGGGGCGCAGTCTGGGCTCCTTTGCCCCCAGAAGTCCAGTTGGTGGGTGGGAGTGGTGGCAGACGAGAAAGTAGAGGCTCTGACCAGATCTAAATGAACCCCGCCCCTGTTCTTACAGCCACGAGAAATGACATTTCTTTATTTCTCTCAGGCGGTCGGCTCTTCTCCACTGGGCTCTGGAGAAGGGCTCCTGGGCCTGAGCCCCGGGCCCAATGGCCACAGCCACCTGCTGAAGGTACGGGCAGTGGGGCTGGGACCCCCAGGGCTGGAGAGCTGTGGCCCTGGGCAGCCCCTGATCTCCCACCCCCTACCCTCTGTCTCTAGACCCCCCTGGGTGGCCAGAAGCGCAGCTTCTCCCACCTGCTGCCCTCACCGGAGCCCAGCCCAGAAGGCAGCTACGTGGGCCAGCACTCCCAGGGCCTGGGTGGCCACTACGCTGACTCGTACCTGAAGCGGAAGCGAATTTTCTGAGTGGCTGGCCGGCCCCAAGATGGTCATGGCCGGCCCCAAGATGGTCCACTGCTGGGTTTTCTGGTGTCTGTTCTGTTTTCTTTTGGTGATAGAAAATCTCCAAAAGACTTTTCTGACCAATTAGCCAGCGTCTGGGTGCGTGTGTCTGGGGGCCATCCTGCACCTCTGACCTGCTCTGGACACCGAAGCCCTGCAGCCTTAAGAGAGAGCCCCCGTCTGGGCTCTCTCCCCTCCTCTGCCACTGTTGGTCTCTGGGGTCCTCCTGCCTCGTCACTGCCGAGTGCCTTGGTGGTCTCCCTGACCTCCCTTGAAGATCAGAGACTGCCCTTTCTTTTTTTAACTTCAACCATTGACTTTTTTCCTTTTCTAATTTTTAATGTTTTGGGTTTTTAAGGGGGGGAAAAGACAACCCCAGCTTGGACACTCAGTCCCGTGTCCTCACTGTTCGGTTCAAGGCCTGGCTCTTTCCTCCATGTCTTGCAGGCCAGGGCCTGGCCTACACCCCACCCTGGTCCTTGGTTCCCAACTCCTTGCCCCCATCCCCATGCCTTCTGATGCCTTAAAGCCAGGCTCCAGGCCCCACCCACCAGAGCATCTCAGACACCAAGCTGGGAAGCTTGGCTCAGGACCAAACAGCTCTGGCCTGGGGACTGGGCTGCTCTGCCCAGGGTACCCCCAGGGTACCTGCCCCAAGGACAGGAGAGCCAAGCCACCCTCACCTTTGCTCCCAGAGCCAACCCTCACCGACAGCGCTAGTGACACCCCTGCAGTCTGTCTGGGAGTGGCCAGCACTATGCTCACTGAGCCCCGCCTTCCCACAAGACAATTGCTACTTCTGTCCCAGGCCAGATCCCTGGAACTGGCCTCCCCCATTGGCCCAGTGCCCCCAAATTATCAGTTGTATGCAGATAAGCTTGCCTGTCTGCCTGAGGTGACCTGCCCCTGACCAGCTGGCCCACCTCTTCCCACCCTCAGATTCCAGCCACCTCCACTCCAGGGATGTCCTCTTCCCCAACCCCTACACACCTTTGCTGAATTAAAGTTTGTCTAAGTAAATGGTTTTAAAGAAAACAAGGTTACCTGGCTGGTTCTTGGGAGTAAATGGGTGGGTGGGAGGTCTGGGAATGCGTTACAGGTCTCCGGGTGTCCGACTGGCTTGTGCGCCCAACCCCTCCGCACCCATGTAGCCAAGTGTCGGGTGGTCACCCTGCCCGGTGAAGGCAACTGCGCTTGTATTCCGGACATTACGGGGCATTCCGCAGCGCGGGCCGGTTGTGCGCATGCTCAGTCGCTGCGTCACGTGACGCCTGTCATGGCCGCCACCGCGGCCCGGGTGGGCGTGCAAACAGGCATGTTGCTGCGAGCGACCCGGTGGAGCCGACCGGAGCGCTGTGCAGGGGCCCGGGAGGTGGCGACGCCGGCGGCAGCCCGGGAGTTCCGGGCCACAGGTGCTCAGGGTGCCCGGCAGGGTGCCCGGGGTGGGCGGCGCGAGCCGGCTGCTGCGGGCAGGGTGCGACGCACCCGCTCTCCTGTTTTCCAGGCGCCCGCCCCGCGGGGGAGGAGGAAGCGGCCGGTGGCCCCGAGCAGTCCGGGGACGTGTGAGTGCTGGGGGGAGCCCGCCCCGACCCCCGCCCCTACCTCCACGCCGGCCCTTTCCCCAATTGGGCTTCCGCACCCCCGTGTGTCTCCAGGGTGAACGTGGTGTTGATAGACCGGGCAGGCCAACGGATCCCGGTGAGCGGCAGAGTCGGGGACAATGTGCTTCACCTGGCCCAGCGCCACGGGGTCGACCTGGAAGGTGGGAACCTGGCGCAGAGAATTGGGGGGGGGGGGGGACACGTTTCCAAAGGCTGTGTCTTAACTCACTGCTGCGCCTTCCCACCACACGTGGACCACTTTCCAAATGTCCTCTGGGCCTCTACCCAGCCCAGCTCCTGAACGTCTTCATCCGCCCTTAATTACAAGACATAAAACAACCGCTCTCCCGAGCCGGGGGTTTCCCCCTCCCTCCTTCCTTCTTTACTTCCTACCATACTGTTCCTCCATCAGCCAGGCCCATCCCAGCCTCAGGACTTTTGCTCTTGGGTTTCCTTCTCGCCCTGCATGTCTCAGTGTAAATGACGTTTTAACAATTCCATCCCTCTTAAATTTTTTTTAACTCACTGCTACGGAGCCGTAACAACTCATAGTGAGTCTATAGTGTTCTATAGGAATGCCTTGTGAGTTCCCAAGATTGCAATTCTTTACCGGCCCTCAAGCAAGCCCCATCTTTCTTGCTTGAAGTGGCTGGTGGTTTCAAACTGTAGACCTTTCCATTAGCAGCCCAATACAGACCAAATGTGCCGTTTGGGCTCCTTCCCATCCCCCTTAACTTCACTGCCATCAAGTCAAAGCTGACTCATAGTGACATCCGGTGAGTTTCCTAGACTGTAACTGTTGATGGGAACAGAAAAGCCAGTCTTTCTCCTGTGGAGCTGCTGGGGGTTTTGAACTGCCGACCATGAGGAACACAGCCCAACACATAACCATTATGCCACCAGTTAGCCCAGCTAAAATTCTCATACCCTGAGCAGTGTATCATTTGCATGTTTGCCATTCTTGGGGCACTTGTCACATCTGCTGCTTCATCCACCTCCATGCTAAGCAGCAGATTCGCCACTCATCTGTGGTCAGTCCTGGGATGTAAAGAGGCCTGATGGCCCTGCTGGTTAGGTGTTGGGCCGCTCCCCCGCCCTCCCCAGGGTGAGGGGGAAAGATGAGGCAGTCAGCTCTTGAGAAGTCTCACAGGCTTGGAACCCCCATCCAGGGTTGCTGGGAGTCAGAAGCCGCTGGATGGCAGTGGGTTTGGGTTCTTGTCTGAAAGTTCAAACAAAAACCCCGTGGTGTGGAGTCGATTCCTCGTGATTGCATCGGTGGCCCCAGAACGGACCCACCCCACAGGTTCTCCATGGCTGTGAGCTCTGTGGAGGAAGTCTTGCCATCCTTGCCTCTAAGGAGCACTCTGGCCGCACTTCATCCTCTGACATACTTTGGACATGGTAACCTGGAGGAGCAGTGGAAAAGAGGAAGGCCCGCAACAAGACGGACCCACACAGTGGCTGCAACAAGGGCTCAAACAACAATGGGGAGGATGACGCCGTAGGACCAGTCAGAGCTTCGTTCTGTTGCGCATAAGGTCACTGTATGACTCGATGACCCTAACAACTCATCTCTCTGCAAGAAGACGGCTTTCTCCGGTGGAGCAGCCGGTAGGTTCCAATCTCCAGCCTCGTGGTTAGCAGTCATGCACTCTAAGCCCTGTTCAATCATTGGCTGAAGCACTTGCTAACCAAAAGGTGTTTGGTTCTAACATGCGCAATGGCTCTGCAGAGGAAAGCCCTGGTGATGTGTTCCTGCCAAGACTACGGCTAAGATAGCTCATGGAGGAGTTAAACTCTGATCTGTGGGTGTGTGATCGGCTCCATGTCCCCCAATTTGAACATGTTGTCACTATTGTGTGCTGTTGAGTCAGTTCCAATTCATAGTGACTGTACCGTAGAAACCCACCCCACCCCCATCTGCATCAGCCTCAGAACTGCCCTTATGTTGGAGCCTTGTTGCAGGCACTGTGCTGATCCATCTAGGCAAGGACCTTCCTCTTTGTCCACTGCCCTTCTACTTCACCAAGCAAGATGTCCTGCTCCAGGGATTGGTCTCTCCAGAGCAACTTGTCCAAAGTACATAAGTAGGTGAGACCACCGAGGACCATGCTGGCTGGACTTCTTCCCAGACAGGTCTGTTTGTCCTGGCAGTCCGTGGTACTTTATTAGTATTTGTTGCAGCCATGATAGCAGGTACTATTCTAAACATGCTAACACATACTCACGGATTGGGTTTCCTGGAAACTCTGTGACATGGGGGTGGGGGGCTCTTACTTTCCTATTGTAGATTGGGAAACCGAGCCCCAGGCTAAGTGACCCGGCCGAAGGTTAAGTAAGTGGCAAAACTAGATTCAGACCCCATCCATTTTCATGATTCTGTGCTGCCCTTCTTGGAATTGAGCACCTACTGTGTGCCAGGCACTGTGCTGGGAGACAGCGGTACAAAACGGGCAAGACCCCTGTCAGCTTTCACCAATGCCCAATAACCCACTGCCATCAAGTCAATTCCGAACTCCTGGGAGCTCCGGTGTGGGAGTAAACAGCTTCATCTTTCCCCCTCGGAGCAGTTGGTGCCCTTGAACCTCCATGGTTGCAGACAGCAGCCCACTGCGCCGCCCGCCACAGTCCAGTAATTCCCTGAGTAAGGAACCGCAGGAGCAGCTGGGAAGAGCAGCCTGTAGGAGAAGGCACAGGGTGTGGCCCGCAGTGGGGTGGGCACCTGATCTGAGCACTAAAAGATGTCGGGGTGGAGTCCTATGCTGGAACGCACCCAGGCCCTGAACGGCCTCGTATCGCCGGGAAGGCAGACCCTGGCTGGCAGCCCAGGGTGGGCGGCTAGAAGACAAATTTGACAGACATGCTTAGCTTCAAATGTTGCCTCTTGTCAGCTGTGGGGCCCTGGGAGGACTTAGCTTCTCTGGGCCTCGGTGTCCTCGGCTATAAGATGGGATGGTTTTGTGTCTTATCTCATTGGGTGGCGGGAGGAAGAATTGGTCTCGTGCATGTGGTTAGTAGGCAGCAATCAGCCGTGATCACTTTGTGACCCGTGCCTTGTGAGGAGGAGGCCAACCAGCTGAGAAAGGCGCACCATCTAGTCGATGCCGACTCCTAGTATCCCTTTAAGACAGGGTAAAGTACCCTGTGCGTTTCCAGGATTAACTCTGAGGGGAAAGCCTCTTCTTTCTCCCTCGGAGCGACTGGTGGTTTCGAACTACTGACTTGGTGGTTAACAGCCCAATAATGACTATGCCACCAGGACTCCTTTGGAGGAGAGCCCTGGGTACCACTTGGGAGTTTCAAAGTTCAGACATGTCGTCTCCAGGAAGCCAGGCAGATGAGTCACAAGAGCCCCTGGGGTGACCCTTCCAGGCATTGGGGAAGATGCTGCTGGGTCTGGAGGCTGCCCTTCCAGCTCCGTCCTCATTGCAGGCCGTGTCTGGGCAAGGGAGGAGAGTCGGGAGAGCCCAGCAGGGTCCTCGTCACTTCCGGCCAAGGGCCCTTGAACCTCTGCAGTGTGCCAGGCGCAGTGCTTGGGGCACAGAGGAGTAGGCCTATGCAGAACAGGCAAGCCCAGAGGTCACGATGAGCGGGGGCAGGATGGGGAGTGGAGGAACAGCCCGGTCCCCAAACCCAAGTGAGTCGTGGTGGGCAGAGCAGTCCAGGCCCAGGGAACAGGTTCCAAGGCCGCGTGTTGTCAGTAGGGAGGGGTAGGGGTTTTATCTCTGGAGGGTTGTAAGCCAGGAGAGACATCCCCATTGGGCATTGAGCTCCGTGGGCCCAAGGGCAAATGGGCACCAAGAAAGACAAGGGTTCTGTGGACTGAAGTCCACCCCTGGGCCCCACTGCCGGAGCCACTGGGAGTCTGAACAAGAGAGGCCTGAACCTTTATGGAGATGCCTTCCTCCCAGCAACACGGAGGTCAAGTCCATGCCCCGTCACGTACCCAGCCAGGTCCTCACCTCCTGGGGAGCCCTTGGGAAGCGGGACGCCCCTGCAGTGGCCCAGGAGGGAAGCCTGAGCCACCCCCAGTGACGCCCCCGCCCTCGCTCCCCCCAGGGGCCTGTGAGGCCTCGCTGGCCTGCTCCACCTGCCACGTGTACGTCAGCAAGGACCACCTGGATCTTCTGCCTCCGCCCGACGAGAGGTGAGCTGGTGGGCACCCGGGGGCCCCCCTCTTTGCCTGCCCCATCCCAGCCCCGCTCACGCACCCCGCTCCCCGCAGGGAAGACGACATGCTGGACCTGGCCCCCCTCCTGCAGGAGAACTCCCGGCTGGGCTGCCAGATCCTGCTGACGCGCGAGCTGGAGGGGGCCGAGTTCACCCTGCCCAAGATCACCCGCAACTTCTACGTGGACGGCCACGTCCCCAAGCCCCACTGACACGGGCAGCCGCCCGCACGCGGGCCCGGGGCCCGAGCCTGAGGACGCAGAGCCCGCCGCGCCCGGGGCAGGCCGGGAGCCACCGGAACCGGAACCAGGGGCCACAGCCCCAGTGGAGGAGGCGGGGGAGGGGCCCCCACGGGGGCGTCCCCCCCCAAAACCCCCAGCCAGCGGATGGGATGCGCTGGGGGGTGGGAGTCTCTTGCGGCCCCAATAAAGCTGTTGCGCCGACTTGCAGCATCCGCGTGTCCTTGGGGGGCCGCGGGGCGCCCGGCTGGTCGGATGGACAGACGGACGGACGTCCGCAGGCGCAGCCCGGGAGGCGGCCCGCGTGAGGCTGCGTGGCCAAGTCCCGCCCCCGGGCCGCGGAGGGATCCGATCGATCGCAGGGCTCGAGGGCACCTGTGCCCCGAGGGGCTGTGCGGCGAGCCGGAGGCAGGGGCGCGGCGCGGCCACCAGCGCCCACCACGCAAAGCCACCCCGCCACGCACGCCCTTCCTCCACTCAGATGGGGCTCCTGCCATCGCCAGGCCCCCGAACGCGGGCCCCGCGGGCCACGCCCCTCCAGGTGGGGCTCCGAGGGTGGGAGTGAGGGGAACGAGGGACTGCGCCCCCCCCACCGGGCGCCATGGAGGCCCAGCCGTCCCCAGACTTCTCCCTGCTGCTGCTGCTGCTGCGAGAGCTGCTGGCGCCACCCTGTCTGGGACCCGAGCGGCCCCCCACCCCCCTGTCCAAGCAGGAGCCCGTGCCCCCCGGATGTGGATGCAGGTGCGTGAGAAGCAGCCCCCTCCCCCAGCTCTCCGCCCCTCCCCGCCTCGCCCTCGGTGGTCAAGTGGTCTTGGGGTTACCCAGGGGTCATCGTGTTAGTTACCAGGAGTTTCGAAGGGATCACTTGGGGTCATGTAAATCCGAGGTCATGCAAAGCGCGCCGGCCGCCCCCCTCCGCGCCTCGGCTCTCAGGTACATCCAGCCCCCCCACCCCACCCCACTCTCGGCGCACCCCCTTCCCCGCGTCCCCCAGATCACTCAGGGGTGGTAATGCAATCACACTTCTAACAAAAGCCCAGACGCTGTGACCCTCGGTTCAGCCACCCCGCAGCCTTAGGCTGGGCTGGGAACCCTGGCCATCACCTAGCTGCTCTGGGCCGCGGTCTCTTCTCGGTGACATGGCGCTGCCCTTAGACGACTGGAGCGAGGGCGGGTGGACTGTCATCCCCCGGGGGGAGGCCAGGAACAGGGTCCGGCGCACAGGCGGCCCGCTGAGGAGAGATTCCACACAATCTGAGTCCCAGGGAGGGTGGAAACCTGCCCAGAGCACAGCTCCAAACCTGGTGAGGGCACGGGGTGACCCTGCTGTCCCTGTCCTCAGGTCCCCCTCGCCTGTGCGCCCGGCCTCTGTCTCCACCTTGTGTTTCCTCCAGTCCGGGAGGTCCTGCTGGGAGCCCCTGGCTCTGGGGTCCCTGGCTAGGGACATCCAAAAAATGGCCACCCCAGCCAGCCAGGGGCCGCCCAGGACCCCCCCAGCCCCCTCGGCCCTGCCCAAGAGGAGACCTAGGAAGCAGCCGAAGCCCCTCCGGGGCACAGAGAAGGTGGACCCTGCATTCACGGGGGTGACCCTGAAGTTTCAGATAAAGCCGGACTCCAGCCTACAGATCATACCTAGCTACAGGTAGGGACGGCCTCAGGTGAGGTTTGCTTCGTCAGGTGGTAGTAGCAGACAAGATGGGGAGAGGGGTCAAGCAGGTGCTGGGGCAGGTGTGTCCACTCATCTGACCTGAAACTCCATCCCCTTCTAGAAGGTCGAGAGGAGGCCCAGGGGCGTCTTGCCCAGTCACCCCACGGGAGGCCTCAGGCAGCTTCCTGAGCCCCTTCCAAGCCTGTCTCCTGACGTGGTCTTGACCACGGCTCTCAATCTTATGCCTGACTCAGTGCAACCTCGAGGGGGTCACGTAGAATGGCTTTACATTCTACCTTTCTAAGGCTGTACATCTTTCCAGAGGCAGATTACCCGCCCAGCAGCTGGTGGGTTGGAACCAGCCTCTCAGGGAATAGCAGAGCGCCTCCACCACCAGGGCACTTTGATAAGGATCCTGGGCAGCCCGCTGCCACTGTCTCCCCACTAACTCAGCACCACCCAGTGGGCCGGAGTCGAGCTGCTTCCAAGGCTGTAAATCTTTAGGGACGCGGATGTCTCTTGTGGAGCAGCTGGTGGGTTTGAACTGCTCCCCTCGTGGCCAGCAGTCCAGCGCTTAACTCAACACCGCCAGAGCTCGCCGATCTCATGGGCGTGACACAGATTATATCATATGATTTGGTTGATAAATAACAGCCGTAATAATAAGAGGTATCCGCCCGGGTTTTATGTATAAGAACCCTCTGACGCCCATTTTGCAGGTGAGGAAACTGAGGCACAGAGATTGAGATAACTTGCCTCCGGCCCCACCAGGGAACATTAGGATTTGAACCTGGTGGGCAGGATCAGGCCTCAAAAGAAACAGACAAACTCACGTTCATTGAGGGGAGGCAAACCCATAGTGACCCCGTGGGACAGTGTGACCGCCGGAGGCAGTGTTCTGAGAATGTGACTGTTTACGGGAGTGGAAAGCCCCTCTTTCTCCCACAGAGCGCCTGGTGGTTTCAAACGCCCAACTCGTAACCACTGTGCTTCTTAACAACAATGACTCACTAAGTGAGAGTTTAACAGCAGTTCTGCAGCCTCCTCATGCCGCAGCCCTTTCATACAGTTCCTCACGTGGTGGTGACCCCAAGCATGATTTTTGTTGCTACGTCATCACTGTCATTTCACTACTGTTCTGAATCGGGCGACCCCTGTGAAAAGGTCGTTCGACCTCCCAAGGGGTTGCGACCCACAGGTTGAGAACCAACTGTGTTTCCTGGTCTAGTAGCCTAGACTAAAGACACATCGTTCTTACTGCACTGGAGGCTCCTGGGAGGGAGCACACGGTTTGCCCTCGACCACTAACGTCATGACCAGCGGTTCAGACCCACCAGAGGCACAGTGGAAGCAAGGCCTGGCAGTCAGCCCAGAAAACCCTGGGAAGCCCATCTCTGCCCACACAGGCTCGCCATGAGTCAGCGTCCACACCAGGGCAAAGAGCTTTGGGCTGATGAGAATTGGATGCAACCCCTAGGCTGGAGAGATCTTTGGGAGGAGGGGGTGCTATCCTGGGGCAGAGCAAAGAGCCCCCCAACACTGATTGATGTCTTGTTTCCCCCTCCCCCCACACCTGACCTGCAGCCGACCGGCTCAGGAGCCCCCTCCAGGTCCTGCCTGGGGCCCTGAGGTCATGAGGGGAGGCAGTGAGACTCTGGGTGAGTCCTGGGGTTTGCAATGCTATAAATATTTAGGGGACAGATTCCCTGCCCTTGTCTTCATCCTTCCCCTTTCTAACCAATCCCGCTTCTCCATTTAGACCATCCCGAGGTGTCACAGCACCCGCCACCCCCCACCCCCCCACCGCTGAGTCACCCCGCCCCCAGCTTCCTCCACTGAGAGGCTTTGCCATCTGTCTCCATGCCTGCCTTTTCCTCTGCTGGGGATCCAGGGCTGGCACAGAGCTGAAACCCACCCCTTAAGCTGCCCCCACCTCGGGGCTTCCTGTACCCCCTCACATTTGACCTTTGACCTCTGACCCTGCAGGGGCCAGGCGCTGTGCTTCCTGTAAGACCCAGAGGACCCCGCTCTGGAGAGATGCTGAGGATGGGACCCCTCTCTGCAATGCCTGTGGTATCAGGTCCTCAGATTGGAGGCGGGAGGTCCCCCCTGCCTCCCACCCCCTACTTAGCCAGCATGAGACAGTGGGAAGGGAAAACACCTGCCTCTGGGGGGCAAGTGGCTTGCTTGTGGCGGTTTCTGGGGCCCCGCTGCATCCTGAATGGTAGTTTCTTGTTCCCATCCTCCCCCTCAGGTACAAGAAGTATGGTACCCGGTGCTTCACCTGCTGGTTGGTGCCCAGGAAGAGTGTGCAGCCCAAGAAGCTCTGTGGAAGATGTGGGGTGTCCTTGGGCTCCCACCAAGGCCCACCTCAGGAAGGGTGAGACCTTGCCCACCCGGCCAAGCTTCTGTTTCTGCTTCCCCAGGAGAGGCAGCAAAGGAGCCTGGGTGTCCTGAGGGCCATTTCTAGAAGGGGGAGGGGCCAGGGCCCGGCCACAGTTCTGATCAGCTGGCTTCCTCTCTGCTCCTCCAGACACAAGAATCCTAAATGGAAGATTCTGGCCCCAGGCCCCAGAACCCCTCAGGGAGAAGAAAGGACGGAGGCCTCTGTCCCCGGGGAACATGAAACCCCTCCTCAATCCCTGCTCCAATCATTGTGGGCCGCACCCACGCTCCGGAAATGCTCGAAGTAGCAGTCATGGTCTCTGGAACAATAGTGGCAATAAAGAGTTAAGCATCGTTGAGAGGAAGGACAGTCTGACTTGGGCACCCTGTCTGGGTCCCCCACCTTCCTTTTCTCCAGCCCAGGCACACGGCGCAGGTGTGTGCCCACTGGGGCTCTGCAGGAGGGGCTGAGTAGTCACAGGCAGCTTGACCACAAAGTCGAGTCCAGGGAAACGGCTTGCCCACCAGCCACGTGCACAGACACACACAGACTCGAGACAAGCACTGGCAAAATCACAAGACGGGCACAGGGGAGACTGATAGAGACAGACAATGGAGTCATTCCATGTGCCCACAGAGTGCCCCCCACTGGGCAGGCCAGTCCGGTCCTACCAGACCTTTCTTATGCGCACCAACCCCTGCTGAAGGCAGGCCCTAAAGCAGTGGTGGAGAAAGGCCTGGGGCCCAGACCCCCCCCCCTCAGTCCAAGGATTCCTGACTCGTCCCTCCCTTTCTCCTCAGACCGCCTGATGACTGCCACCACCTCATCACTTGCTGAGGCTCAGCTTCACTGTGGCCTCCTCCAAGAAGTCTTCCTGGACCACGCAGTCCATAGCCCCACCCTCAGTTCCGTTCCATCTCTGTGGCAGCCCCTTTGGGCTCCTCCTTGTCAGGACCCATCCCCATCGCGTCAGTCCCATAGCAGCCCTGTGTACACTTAAAGCTAAACACTGCCCGGCCGGGTGTCACCCTCACAGCTGTTAGGTTTGAGCCCATCTGTGCAGTCGCTATATCCGTCCATCTCCTTGAGGGGGGTTTCTTTGGTGGTGGTGGTCTTTTGGTGTTTGGGTTTTTTTGGCTCTCTCCCAAGTGTGCCGCCCTTCTCCAAGGACTTGTCCCTTCTGATGACAACTCCAAAGTCCGTGTGACGAGGGGGTCTCACCACCCCGGCTTCTGAGGAACTAAATTTTCCAACACAGACTTTCCCGTTCTCCCGGCAGGCCAGGGGACAGTTAACATTCTGCACTCCCCCCAGAAGCCAGGTCTATCCATTTTCCTCCGAGCCTCCTTGTCCGGCTGTCCCATGCATGGGAGGGGATTGAAAAATACCGTGGCTTGGTCTTTGAAGTGACGCCTTCGCTCTCTTTAAAATACCTTAAAAAGATCGGCGGCGGTGGCTGCAGACTTGCCCAATGCCACGCACTGGTGGATTTCCTTCCGGAAAAGACGTGAGATTCTGGGGTCGGTGTGCTCTGGTCCAGGGTTATGGCGTTCACATGCAACACCCCCTCTGGACTCTGACCCTCTGTGAGGTGCAGTCCCACCTCCTCTGTGCCCTTGCCCATCACACCCACCGCTAGGCGTCAGCTCCAACTCATGGTGGCTTTGTAGGCCAGAGCAGAACTGCTCCTTAGGGTTTCCAAGGCTTAGTGGGATAAGCACGAGCCAGCGAACTACAAGGTCAGTGGTTCCATTCCTCCAGGTGCTCAGCCACAGGAAGAACGATGTGGCTGTCGGCTCCGGTAAAGATTTCCAACCTGAGCAACCCTGGAGAACAGCTGGACTCCTCTGTCACCCAGGGGGTTAGGGATCAGTGGAGTTTGGCTCGGGGGACTCTGGAAGCAGACTGCCGCATCTTGCTCTAAGGAGCAGCTGGTGGGTTCCAATCATCAACGTTTTGGTTAGCAGCCAAGCGCATCACCACCCTCCCTGCCACCAGGGCGCCTGTCTGAGCATCACAGGCCTTCCCAGGGGTTGGCATAGAGAAGTCTTTCAGGAATACACATGCAAGTCTTCAAGACTGTTGGCTAACTCTTGGCTGTTTGTATCTGTTCATCTAGCCTGTAGAAGCCCTAGTGGCCCAACGGTTAAGTGCTCAGCTGCTCCACACCTGGGCATGGGCAGATGTTTATGACCACGCTGATTTCCCGAGTGATTCCTCAGGCTTGGCTGGTGGCATCGTGAATCCGCATTGGGCTGCTCACCCAAGGGTCTAGCAATTCGAATCCACCAGCCCACCTCTTGAGGGGAAGACATGGCTCTTGACTCCCCACAAAGAATTAGTCTTGAAAACTCACGGGGCAGTCAGTTCTACCGTGTCCTATGGGGTCAACACAAGTCCGTATTGGACCAATGACAGTCTGTTTCTTGGGTGTGCGCACTGTGGTCCAGCGTGGGAAACCAAGAGATCAGGGTGGGAGGGAGAGAGCGCAGGACACGTGCCTTCAAACCCACCTGCGTCTCTATGCAAGACAGAGAATGTGATTCACTTCCACAGAGATTGAACGGACTGGAAAACCCCTGGGGCAGTCCTGTGTCCCACGGGATCCCCGTGAGTTGGAGTCCACTCGATGGCAGTACGTTTGGTGTGGGTTGATTCAACATTGATGGAGCCACTCCTGTCACCAGGGCTTCCGCGGAGAGCCTCTGCAGTGCATGGAACCAAGATCCCCCACTGTAGTGGGGCTGATGCCATAGGCTGGCGACAGAGCGGTTCCACTGCACGTCTACTGGCATTCCGTGTAGTGGTCCACGTTACAGAAAGCAACAAAGCCCGCCAGGAGATACAGGTTTGGCAGGCAGGGCTACCTCAGCCTGGGGGTGGGGTGGGGTGTGGGAATCATTAAGGCCCTCGGAGGAAGTGACCTCTGTGGGTAAAGACCTCATGGGCAGCCCTGAATGGACACTGCATGGACAATGGCCAGAGGCTGGCCAGATTTGGTCACAGTTCAAGGAATGGGGAGGATGCCAGGGGCGGTGCTGGAGTAAATAAAACACGGGATGTGTGAGGCGTAGAGGCTGCAGACCGAACCTCACCCAGCCTCACTGCCTTCTGGACCAGGCCCCAGTGGTGCCTCTGGCAACCTGTGTCTTGTTAAGTTGGGGTTTAAGTGAAGGGATGAGAGCTGGCCGGTCCAGCTTCCTCGGCAGGCCTTTTTGTTCCTGTTTTTGAGGGAGGAAGCAAGCTGGGGGAGGGGACCCAGCTGCTGTCTCCTTATGCTTTTGAGAGGTATTAGAAGAATGGGGGTGTGCAGCAGAGTTAAGATGGGCCAAGTACAGAGACTGGTTAGGTAAACCGAGCCACAATAGCTGGGCGCAGGATGGAGGTATTGAGCGTGGGTCTTGGGTGCAGACCTGAATAAAAAGGACATCTCAGGGTGCCCACCCAGCCCTGCAGCCACTGCCAACATCTACCATCGTGGTAAGCAATTTGGGCCCCACCCATCCTGGCAAGGTGGCCTCAGTTCTGTCCATAGGGGCTCTGTGGAGAAGCCCCTCCCTGAGCCCTCCCCCCACCGCCAGGATTGAGTCCCATCAGGCAGGCGCTAATGAGCATGAACAAGAACGGAAGGAAGAGATAAGGGCCCATGAGGCAGAGGAAGGAGTTAGCCCCCACCCTTGTTCATAGGTCTCTGAGAGCAGGAAACGGGCACTAGAGGTCAAGCAGCAGGTTCCAAGTCACACCAGGAAAGTCCGGCCCTTAAAAATAGAGGTGGGGGAGAGGGACCAGACTTCAACCCGAAGCATGGAACCAGTAGAGAGGTCTGAGGGGCTGGCCCCAGTCCCACCTATGTGGACAGCCGCCCCTTCCCCCAGAGGAATTCACTTCAGAGGACGGCACTGAAGCTACAGCACAGGGAGAAGGACATGTCTGATCAGAGCACACGGGAGCAAACATAGGGGGAGGAAGAGAGAGTGGAGCACATCGTGGCCCACCAAGCCTTGAGGATGATATCCCTGCTCAGAGCAGCCAGTGCACAGAGAAGACCATATGGTTGGCCCACTATGAGACACGACATCCCTCACTGACCCATAGCCCTACAGGGGACAACACTGAAGACACAGCGTGGGAATTGCACCCAATCTGACTTCCACCACACCGAGGCAAAACACAAAGGGTGTGCAACAGAAAAGCAAGGGGAGCAGAGCAAGGAAATCCTGACAGAATACCAAAAATAGACTTTGGGGACAGAATGTGGCACCCCATCAGACTCAACTGAAAACACTCCTAAAGGTCAACAGACTTTGAACTGTTTACAGGGTAGGGTTTTTTGCCATTGGTTTTTTGTTGTTTTATACTGTCTTGTTTTTTGTGCGTATTATTGTCTCTGTGTTGGGATAAACAATCTGGAAGAGAAAACAACGGGACCCACGGTTCCAGGGGGACAGGGGAGAAGAGGGAAGGAAGTGGTGTTAACAAACCCAGGACAAGGGAACAAGTGATCCAAAATCGGTGGCAAGGAGGGTGTGAGGCCTGGTAGGGCTTGATCAAGGACGTGTAACAGGAATTACTGAAACCCAAATGAAGGCTGAGCATGATAGTGGGACAAGAGGAAAGTAAAAGGAAATAGAGGAAAGAACTAGGAGGCAAAGGGCATTTATAGAGGACCAAATACAGGCCTGTATATGTAAATATATTTATATATGAGGATGGGGAACTAGATCTATGTGCATATATTTATAGGTTTAGTATTAAGGTAGCAGATGGACATTGGGCCTCCACTCAAGTGCTCCCTCAATGCAAGAATACTTTGATCTATTAAACTGACATTCCATGATGCTCACCTTCCCAACAAGATTGCTGAAGACAAAGCGGGTCCATAAGCAAATGTGAAGAAAGCTGATGGTGCTCAGCTCCCCAAAGAGATAGCGTCTGGGGTCTTAAAGGCTTGAAGATTAACAAGCGGCCATCTAGCTGAGAAGCAACAAAGCCCACATGGAAGAAGCACACCAGCCTGTGTGATCACAAGGTGTTGATGGAATCAGGTATCAGACATCAGAGAACAAAAAATCACATCACTGTGAATGAGGGGGAGTGCAGAGTGAGAACCCAAAGCCCATCTGTAGACAACTGGACATCCCCTTACAGAAGAGTTGCGGAGAGGAGACTAGCCAGTCAAGGTGCAGTGTAGCAAAGATGAAACATATAACTTTCCTCTTGTTCCTAAATGCTTCCTCCCCCCCCACCCTCCATTATCATGATCCCAATTCTACCTTATAAATCTGGATAGACCATAGGATGTACACTGTTACAGATAGGAACTGGAAACAGGGACTGCAGGTCAGATGACACTGGTGATACCATGAGGGTGGGAAGGTGAGGTAGAAAGGGGGAACCAAGAAGACCTGATGCCAAGGGCTTAAGTGGAGAGCAAATGTTTTGAAAATGATGTGGGCAATGAATGTACAGATGTGATTTACACAATTGATGTATGTATGGATTGTCATGAGAGTTGTATGAGCCCCTAATAAAACCTTTAAAAAAGAAAGGGGGAACCAATTACAAGGATCTACATATAATCCTCTCCCTAAAAAAAATAAATAAATAACCCTCTCCCTGGAGGACAGACAACAGAAAAGTGGATGAAGGTAGACGTTGGACTGTGTAAGACATGACAGTCATAATTTATAAATTATCAAGGGTTCATGAGGGAGGGGGTGCGGTGAGGAAGGGGGGAAATGAGCTGATACCAAGGGCTCGAGTAGAAAGTAAATGTGTTGAGAAAGATGAGGGCAACAAATGTACCAATGTGCTTGACAGAATGGATGGATGGATTGTGCTAAGAGTTGTATGAGCCCCCAGTAACATAATTTTAAAAACCTGCAGGATCGAGATTTGAACAGTGGGCTGGTTTTCACAGGGCAGACACAGAAGCAGGGGTCCTTTATAAAAACTTTATTGGGGGGAGGGGGTTTAGAAAATAGGAGTGTGTCCCCCTAGAGTTCGAATAAATAAATAAATAAATGAGTAAACAAATAGAGCAACAGACAAGCCCCTCTGTCTGTCTGGGAGGCGCGGCGTCCCCGGGCCTGCGGGGAGAGGGGCTGGGCTCAAGCCTCAGTCAGCTGGATGGCGAAGACCTCGCCCCCCGCCGGCGCCTCGGCGGAGCCCGTCCCCTCGGGTCCACCTTCTGCGCCTGGGGCTCCGCCCGCGCCGTTGAGGCACACGGCCTCCCCGGAGCTCTCGGCCTCTTGCACGTTGTACTCGCCCTTCTTGCAGGCCGTGGACTGCACGTAGAAGGCCAGGCCGGCCCCGGCGGCCAGCAGCGCTGCGCCCCCCGCCGCGCCCCCCACGGCGATCCACAGCCACGGACCTGCGGGGAGAGAGCTAGTTGGGGCTCCCCATCTTCCCTGTGCCCTGCTTCCATAGTGGGGGTCCAAGTGTCCATCACACAGACCGGCCCGCCCCCAAAGCCCTGGAGGGCACTTCCAAGCTCCACCCAGCCCGGGCGCACCGACTTCCACCTGGGCTCACTCAGGTCTTGGGGTGAGGGCTGCAAAGGAGGCAGAGGCGTAACCCGACACTCCAAGCCCAGGTCACGCCCCCTGCAGATTCTCCGCCCCCCGGCCAGCCGCCACTCACCCGCCACGCGCACTGTGATGCGCCGCGCGTGGCGCCCGTGGGCGTTGGTGGCCTCGCACTCGTACTCGCCGCCGTGGCTGCCCAGGGCGCCCGCCACGCTCAGCGTGCTATTGTTGCTGGACAGACCGATGTTGGAGGCCCCCGGGGGCGCGCGCCAGCTGATCTGGGCTGGGGGCCACGCCTCGGCGCGGCAGGTCAGCGTGAAGTTCCCGCCAGGCCGCACTCCTCCGGAGGGCGAGGCTGCCAACTCAGCCACCACCGGGCGGTCTGCAGAGAACAGGGCGCTGGAAAGAGGCTCAGCTGCAGGCCAAGCATCCTTCCTCCGCCCACTGCCAGCCGGCTGGAACCCCTCCCCCCTCGGGTGGGGGCGGGGCGAGGAGCCTCTTTCCCCAATAAACTGGCTGGATCCGGACTGTAGTGGGGACTAGAATTCCCACCGACCGGAAGGAAGATGCTTTTCCACCGAATGGGAGATAGGGACCCGCGTCCATATCCTAGCCCGGGATTTAAGGGGAACAGGCTCTTTTGCTTACGTTGGACCCAGTCCTATAGGGTCGCTGACTTGGAATCAACTGGAAGGCAGTGGGTTTGGTTGGGGGGTCCCTGTTCCCTGGAGGTTTTTTATCATCCACGGTTTAGGTGGTGAATCCTTGCCCAGAGAAAAGCCCAGCGGAGATGCCCCATGCACCCCTTGGGGTCCTTCACCACGGAGATTCACTTTTCTGGGGCTTCTGGCCCGCCCGCTGGCACTGCCGCCCATACTCACATTCCACGCCCACAGTGACAGTCCGGGCGTCCGTGCCGTGCGCGTTGGTGGCCACGCAGAGGTAGGTGCCCGCGTCTTTTCGGGACACGCGCTGTCCCTCCGGCCGGGGCCGGGACCTGCCCTCCTTGGAGCACCGCACCAGTGGGGACGGGCGGCCCCGGGAAACACAGTCAAGCGCGACCACCTGGGCCCCTTCCAACCACGTCTGGTTACTCGGGCAGGTGGATTCGTCCATCTCCGGTGGCGCTGCAAAGTAGCAGGGGATGGGTGGTGCTGGTCGAGTCCGGACGCCCCTCCACCCTCTCTCTACCCGCCGCCCTCCTGGGCTCCGCTCACACTCAGCGCTCACGACGACCGTCTTGACCACTGAGCCGTGCGGGTTAGTGGCGTTGCAGATGTAGATGCCCGGTGCCAGGGCACTGGGGGTCCCGGGGGCTCTTGGAGTGGGCGCGGGGGATACCAGCGGCAGCATCAGTCCCTCGCTGGTGCCCCCGGAGCCGACGCACTCCAGACTTGGCTCTGGCTTCCCATCGACCTCACAGGAAAACGGCTGCCCAGACCCTTCCACCCATGTCCAATTGCTGGGGCAGCTCAGCTCCTCAAATCTGGGGCCATCTGGGGGTCAGCGGTGACACAGGGGCAGCAAGTCAGGCCCGGGGTTGTCCTGACAAAGCCCGTCGCGCCCCGTCGCGCCCCCACTCACATTCCACCGTGATAGTCACTGTTTTGGTCGCTGAACCTCGCACGTTGGCGGCTTCACAGCGGTAAGTGCCTGCGTGCTCCCGGGCCACGCGCAGCAGGCCCTCAAAGACCTCTTCCTTCTCATCGGCGCGCACACACATCACAGTGGGCGGCGGGATCCCATGGGCCACACAGCTTAGCGAGGCCTCTGCTCCCTCCAGCCACGTAATGCGTTCTGGGCAGCCCACGACATCCAACGATGGTGCGTCTGCGGGGCGGGAACAGTCCGTATTGGGGGTTGGGAACTGGCATGATGTCCTTAGACCTTTTTCCTTCCCAAGGCCTCAGAGAAGGGAGGGGGCAGGTTGTGTTTCGTAGAGGGACACTAAGCCAAAGGGAGGCTGCACCATCAAACCATGTCCCACAAAGCGCCCACTGGACCCATCCGTGCCTTCTCCAGGGTCTGTCTGTCTCCAACCATCCGCCTAAATCTATGACCCAGATCCCTATGGGCACACCCTAGACCTGAGAACAAGGCTGGCATGCACCAGGCGCACGCCCACTCACACTCCACCATCAACCTCACGTCCTTGACCGCCTCGCCCTGGGCATTGGCCGCTGTGCAGCGGTAGGTGCCGGCGAGTGCTCGAGAGACCGGACCTAGCCGGCCGAGCGCCAGCACCGCCCCGCTGTCCCGCCGGGCGCAGTGCACCGAGGGCGCGGGGTTTCCGCGGGCCTCGCAGCGCAACGTCTGCTCCAGGCCTTCCAGCCACGTCCAGCTCCTGGGACAGTCCGAATCGTCCAACCGGGGTGCATCTGCGAGCAGAAGGGGAAACAGCTAGGCGTGAACCCTGAAGAAAGTCCCCGCCTCCATGCTACCGCTCGGAACTCGGCAGGTCCTGGGAAATGTGTTCGGGTGGGCGGGGCGGGGGCGGAGCCGAGAGGGTAAAGCTCATCTCACAGAGGACTCGGAGCTCTGCGCTCCCGTTCTTGCTCAAGGTCTCCCCGTCCACCTCGAGGGTGGCCTCGCAGAAGAAGGTGCGCTTGTCATCATTCTCGGTGGCGTTTAGCTGGAGCTGGGCAGGATGCCCCGGGGTCACGGCTTGAATTCCATCCAGTGTGACCAAGGCTCGGGTCCCAGCTGTGCAGGTAACCGTCACCGTCGTCCCCTCGGGAGCTAATTGCTCGCTCAGGGTTAGGAGGGGCGCCTGGAAAACTGGGGACCAGACAGAAGCATGGAATCCACCGACCACGCCCCTCCTACCCTTCAATGCCAACCCCCTGACGTCAAAATCCTGGTAGCGCAGCAACCAAATCCACGGCAGCCAACTCGAAGCGCATAGGCTCCGCCCCCATATGCCCCGCCCCTTCTAGGCTCTGGGCCCGCGTCTGCTCCGCAATTCTCCTATGGAGGGCCGCCCCTTATCCTCACGCCCCGCCTTCGCGTTCCCCTGATCCCGCCCCCGAACCGTAGAGGTTCCCGCCCCTCCCTCTCCCCACCCTCTTACGGTAGACGGTCACGTTCTCCCGGGTCTCGCGGCTTTCGCCTCCCAAGATCACGTTGCAGACCAGCTGCCTGGTGCCCTCTTCCTCTGCTTTCGCTGTAACTGTGGCAGTGGCCGTGAGCGCGTCCCCGTCGCGCGTGACTTCAGGATGCAGGGTCTTGTCTCCCAGAGCCAGGTAGACCTGGGCCTCCGAGGCTGGGAAAAGTCTGTCGAAGGCGCAGCTCACTGGCTCTTCCAAGCCCACTTCCAAGAGCCGGGGAGCGGACAGGCGCGGGGGCTCGGGAGACAGGACTGGGGTGGGGGCGGGGAACAGGAGAGTTTGAACTTTACATGTAATTGGGCACAGGATGAGCGCTAAGCGTTTGCATGCACTATTACTTAACCATCACAATCATCCTGCAGGCAGAGACAAATAACTTTCAGCTATTGAAGTCAAGATTAGAATTTAAGTCTCGTCTGTGTGACCCCACTGGGTTTCCCCCTCCCTACACCCACTCACCAAAGATCCGGAGCTGTCTAGGGGCCGAGCTGTTTTCAAACAGTCCCAGCCCGTGTGGCCGCAGGTCCAGCTCCGCGCGGCAAGAGAAATTGGCCTCGTGGTCTTCCCTCCGCGCCAGCACCGTGGCAGCGAGCACCGCGCCCCGCGCTCGGGGCGGTTCCCCTGTGAAACTCCGGCGGATCAGCTCCTGGGAGCCCCGCAGCAGGGTCAGCGTGAGGCTCCCACGGGGTCCCGCACCCGGAACCCTGCAGCTCAGGGTGAAGTTCTCGCCCGCGGGCTGCCACGGGGGCAGCGGCACCAGCTCTACGCGATCCGGTCGCTCTGCAGAGGAACATGCCTTGGATTTAGCGGCCCAAGGTGAGGGGGGGGTGAACCAAGTGGGGCGGAGACCTGGAGGGAGGACCTTGGTGGCGGGGTGGGGGTGGGAGAGAGTGGTACCCAGGAGAAGGAGCCTGGAAGGAGGGAGCAGAGGCTGAACGTGGTGGAGGACTCACGGAAGGTACGGATGAGCCCACGCGCCTGCAAAGTGCGCCGCGCGCATCGGAAGAAGCAGACAGGCTGGGTCTCAGGCTCGCGGATGTCCACTAGCTGCCGTGCCAGCCAACGCAAACCCCTCTGGGTCCCATTCCGGCGCAGCGAGGTCTCCAAGCCACCGCGCTCCGGCCGTGGGCAGTTGGTGCTGCAATTCAGCCACAGCGACCCCCCGCGCTCCACAAGCGCCACGCGGGGCTGCAGGTCAGCCCAGAAGGGCTCCTGCGCGACCGCTGCGCGAGGAAATACAGGACTCAGCCTGGGGGAGCTCCTCTCCGAAATCTGAGCGCCCCTACCGGAATCAGGGATCCCAGGCAAAGGCGCAGAGGCCAAAGTCAGGACTGAGCCGAGAAGTCCCGCGTCCAGCCCAGACCTCAGATTCGGAGACCCCCTTCAGGGTCCGAACCTCCAGGTTGCCTCTGGGACATGGGGACGGAAAGCGCTGGTCTCCAGGGCTCGTAAAGCGGTGGCTAATGGGGGAGGGGAAGAGGGTCGTTGGCACACAGCAACACTCTGGGGGGCGGAGGGAGGGAGAACCCACCGGGTGGGGGGAAGGGGAAAGAATGGGTTCTCAAGAACCCTGGCACATCGCGAGGGGGGGGTGCGGAGACTAAGGTTGGGGCGAGGGCAAAGGAGAACTGAAGCCCAGTCAAGGATAACAGCGGCCCCCAAATCCTGATGAAGAACATGGGAAGAAGGCTCAGGGCTCGACAGGTGCAAGGGACAGCGGGATAGGATAGTCCAAGGGTCCCATTGCCAGGACTGGTGGGGGGGCCGCGGGGATAGCGCCTCTGAGTCACCATAGTAGGACAGCTTGGGTCGTTGTAGACGGCAAGTGAGGAGGATGACAGCCTGTGGACCACGGTGCCTAGCACAGCCCCAAGGAGGTACCCTCGGGAAGGGGCAGGAGAGACCTGGGGGCCTCCAGATTCGAGCTTGGGTGAGGTGAGGAAGAGCATTCGGGATCTCTGGGGGCGGAGAGAGGCAGCACAGAGACTTGGGCACTCGGGGAGCGGGGTCTCAGGTGAGTGCTGGGAGGAGGGATGGGGAGATGGAAGACCTCAGGAAGAAGTGTGGGAGCGAAGAGCAGGCGGAGCCGGGAGTGGCACGCGGCCGCTTCTCAGGTCCGGGAACTCCGCCCTCCGCCCTGTACACAGACACACACACACATACACACCCCCGGGTCGGGATCAGCTCTTACCTGAGAGACGGAGGAGGCTCAGGGCAGCCCAAAGGCCGAGAAGCGCCTGGCGCAGCCCTGGCCAGGGCCCTGGCATCGCCGCCACTGGGGAAGCGCAGGAGGCAAGCGCAGCGCGAGCAAGGAGCTAGGCTAGAGGACGGCGCGGCGCGGCGGGTGGGGTGTGGGGGAGGCAGAGTTGCGCTCGGGGATTGGCTTAACGTTGGTAACTTGGTTTCCAAGGAGGGGGCGGCAGCAGAGGCGGCGGGGGGCGGGAGGGTGAGCGTGCGCCAGGCTTCGGGCCTTGGTGACGGCGAGCCGGCAGAAGCGAGCGACCTCCCGGGTCTACACGGAGGCTCGCGGGAGCGCCGGGAGCCCTCCGGGGGCGGCTGCGCGCTCCCGCGTCATCCCCCGCGGAGATCGGCGACGCTGAGTTGCCCCTTTTCCAAACCCTACCCAGGCTCTACCTTAGATGCTATGCTAATGAGCTGGTCTCCAAGCTCCGCCCCTATGTTTAGTCCCTCCCACCAGCGCCCCTTAGGTGGAGACTGATTTGGGTGCTAGGAGAGGTCCAGGAGGCATAGAATGAGGAGGGGAGAGTTCTAGGTGAGGGCGCGGGGCTGTCCCCTTCACCGATCCTTCCATGGGAAGCTGAGGGTTACAGCCACCTCCTTTAGTCCCTCTCACGCTAGACCCTGCACGCGACAGAGGGGGAGGGGACAAGAGTGCCAGCGAGCCGATGGGGACACGTGTGCATGCGCGCAGCAGCTTCTCGGGCGTCTAAATTAGGGTCGGCTCGGCTCCGGGTCTGTATTTACCCAGCGTGCAGCAGGCACGTGTCTCCGCGGCGTGTGTGAGCATCAGCAGCCCAGGAGGCGCCCCAGGCGGGGGGCTTTGGATCAAGCGGGCTCTGCCCAGCACCCAGAGCAGTCCCGATCTGGGGTCCACAGGAGCCCGAGCGAGCAATTGTAATGATTTTAAACACCGCATCTGAACCCCTAGCCTGGACACCCCCACCCCATGTGCCCACTGTAGCCCAAGGACTCTGAGACACGGGTCTGTAAGCCCCCCATGCAGAACATCTGATGATCGCTTCTCTGGGCTGAAGCCTCTTCGCTGTATCTCTCAATTTGTCCTTGTGACCCCCTACCCATTTGGGTCTCACCTGAACTCTGTGTGTGTTGGGGGGGGAAGGGGGTGGCGGGCCACACCTTTCTGGCTCTACCTTTGTCCTCCAGGAAAGCCCGGGATCTAAAGTGGAGGGGGGAGAGGGAAAGAAGCCACACCACCAATTGCAGCTGAGGCTGGCAAACAGGAAAAGCCAGGCCTCGAACCAGAGCTCTGAGTAATACAGAGAATTTGGAAGAAGTCATGGTGGCCGAGTCAGAGTAGTGGATGCTTCCTCAGAGGGGGTGCACGCGTGGGGGACAACAGCGTTTATTGATCAGGATAGGGTTCCCAAAAAGGCTTTCCAGATTCCCCCTACCCCCTCTTTGGCTCATCTACAGTGGACCACTCCCCGGGCACTACATCTGGGCCCGCATTGCCAGGTACTTGTGCAGGTAGGTGGCTCCCACGATGAGTAGGATCCCCAGAAGGGCTGCGATGGACGCTAAGGACAAGGCTGTGGACTTGGTGTTCCAAGCTGAGGGTGGGGAAGCAGAAATCAGAAACAGAACACTTGGAAGTCCAGGGTACGGCGCACACAAGGATCAGGAGGTGATCCTCTGGGGCCAGGAGGTTCCCCGTTCCCCACCCTCTCTCCAAAGCCACAGGGCTACAGAGGTGCCTCACCAAGGGCGCTCAGCGTGATGGGCGCCGAGCTGCTGCGGACCACCAAGCCACTGAGATTAAGGCGAGCGTGGCAAGTTATGGACTGCCAGAGGTGGCGGACCCCTGGGGACAACTCATAGGTCAGCGTCACATTGGCCAGATTCGGGCCCGTGAAGTCCTTCAGGTTCTCAGAGTAGATGACTCGGCCACCTTGCCGCAGCATCACCACCAGGAAGCCCACAGGAAACACGTGTGTCACGTGGCAGCGTAGCATGTACTTGCTGCCCACTGACACAGGAGGCTCCAGGATCACACTCTTGGGTCGCTCTAAGACAAGAGGAATGCATAACCAGACCTGCCGGAGTCCCCTAGTGCCACCATCCACCCAACCTCCCTTCATCCCCCACCCCCCTAAAGCAGTCCCCGTTGGGCGCCCTTAACCCTCACTGTAGGCGGTGACTCTGGCCGTGGCCCAACGAGTTTCCCCTTCACAGGTGATGAAGCAACGCACGGCTGAGCTCCAGGCCCTCACATCCAGCAGCTGGTAGGCCATCCAGCCGGGCCCGCGGAGTGTCTTGCCCTGCCGCAGCCGGGTGATGAGTCCGGAGCCCTCTGGCAGGGGGCAGCTGCTGCTGCAGTTGAGCCACACGGAGTCCCCAGGTGGCACGGCCACCACCTCGGGACTTAAACGCACCCAGAACTGTGCTGAGGTCCCTGAGGGCAAGGCAGGGCTGCCCTCGGGGCCTTTCGTCCAGGCCGCCCGGCGCCCCAGTGCACTCCCACCTCCCAAGTATGCCGCTGTCAGCAAAAGCAACAGCGAGAGGGCGAGCAGAGACCTCATGGCAGAGAGCCCAAACTGAGGGGCCACAGGCCAGGGAACCACTGCTGGCCCTCAAGATAAGAGAGTCACCAGGCCCGCCTCTCTGCCCCACCCAGAGCAGCAGAGGCCCCCTGGAGGGCCTGGGAACCCTGCAGCCAGCCAATACTGGCCTCCCTCAGCTCAAACATGGATTTCAGAACCCCCATTGCGGACCAAAAGCCAATGGCTCTTCCGGAGCCTGTCTTCTATGAAGGTGGTCAAGAGACTGAGAACTGGAGCGGAGCCCCAGGGCTGGGCCTTGGCTGGAGGCCCTCTCTCAGTGGAAGAAGTGGGAGGGCAGGCCCCCCGAGCGAGTGATTAGAAAAAGTTCCAGCTGGACTGGACGTGACAGCTCCCCTCAAGTCACACAAGGTTTGGACCAGATTAAAACACTTTATTCAATAGTGAGGCTTCCAGGACTGGGTGGGGAGACTTTGAAACTTTGGCCTCCCTTCCCACTGCGGACTGCCACCGCCTCCTTGCCTGGTCCCAGAGATGGAAACCAGAAGGGTAGGCAGGGCAGAGGCATACAGGGTTTGGACATGGCTTGGGGGCAGGGGGACCCCGTGTTTTAGCTGCTAATGAGCACCCTTATTTTGGTGTGGCCTTCAAATGTTATTGGGAACACTCGCAGAGAGGCACTGGGGTGAGGGAGGTGGCTAACAGGTCAGTGTCAGGGCTGGGGGTGCAGGAAGGTAAGGGTTTAGTGGGTCCACTCTGGACATGCCGGCAGGCTGGTTCCGATGGTGCCTTTGTGCAAGGTCACCCCCTGCTCTGGGAGGGGAGAGGAAGCCATCGTGGGACCAGTGGAGTGAAGGATGGCTGTCCGTGTTTACGGCCGGGCACCCTTGTACAGGGCACAGGCAGTACAATTGTCCCTGGCGGCCCTGAATGAGGTCAGACTGAAGGCTCCCTGAGAGCAAGAAGGGACACTGGCCTTCTTCACTATTCTAGCCGACATGAGAGACACAATAAATAGCAGGGAACAAAAAAAGAATAAATATGTCATCAAGAAGTGGGGTCTTCAGTGGACAGGAGTGCAGGGCTGTGTTTCAGAGCCAAGTGTGTCTGTGGCCAGGCCACTTTGCCTGGTGGAATGTGGGCCCTCCCAGGCTAGTGTCACCATTTCCTGGCTGGGTGTCCCCACATTGGGGTGTGTCTTTCACATCCCACCCCACCCCCTGCTAGGTCCGGCATCATCTCTAGTTTAGCTCCCTCCTCTTGGCTCATTCCTGTGGCTACAGGCCAGGTGGGAGGTCTGGGGGAGGGGGGAGGCATGGTCCTTGGTATGCCGGTGCCTGGACACCAAGCACTGTGTGTCAACAGCAGCCAGTCTCCCGTCCTCTGTCCGCCATGCTGGCTAATGAGGTGGTGCAGCCGCCAGGCCTGGCCTGGGCTCAGGGTGGCGTGGCTGGTGTATTCAGCTTCATGGAGGCTGCTTCCTGGGCCTTCTGTAGCCTGTACTTCCTGATCTTTCTCTGACGGTTGTAAAGGTAGGCAGTCGTGAGAGACGTGCCCACGATCACCGCCGTTAATACTGTAAGGATGATAACCAAGTGGTACTTCTGGTCTGCGGGGACAAAATGAGGGCGGTGAGGACGAAGGCTGAGCCCAGCCCCGTGCCCCACCCCGCCCAGGCACCTGTCTGGGTACTCACACAGCACGGTTACTACCACATGCTGGGTGACCTCCCCACGGCTGCTCACGGCTCGGCAGAGATAGGAGCCTGCATAGTCCCTCGTGACAGGCCTCAAGTCCCCGACGGGCAGCAAGAAGTTGTCCCCTTTTCGGCGACAGGTCACTTGGGGACGTGGGTTCCCCCAGGCCTGGCACTTCAGGGTCTGCTCGGAGCCTTCTTGCCACGTCCAGTTGCTTGGACAGTCCCTCTCGTCGATTCGGGGGCCATCTGGAGAAGCCAAGCAAGATGAGGGGTGGGGGCCATCACAGACCGGGGGCCTCCTCGCACCCAGGACTGAAGGGCCCTGGGGTGTCGTGGGGGACTGGCTTTGCAGGACAGGCTCTTGGAAGCCGGGCCTCAGAAGTCATCGTCCTACTCACACAGGACACGGAGCTCCTGGGTCTGGTTCTTGTGCAGCGCCACCCCGGCCACCTCCAGGGCAGCGAAGCAGATGAAGCTGCGGCCGTTGTCCTCGGCGCTGGCATTAAGCCGGAAGTGGGCCCTGTGGTCCGAGGACTGAGTTGGGGTTAGGGCTGGAACCCCACTCAGCGTCACCACGGCTGCCGCATGTGCCTCACACGCCACGTTCACCTCCGTCCCTTCGGAGACCTCTACCTGACTCAATGTCAGGTTGGGCTCCGGGAAGCCTGGGGGTGGAGCATGCCGTGAGACTCAGGCTGTGGTAGGGAGCCCCCCCTCTCCACCTCCTTCGTTCTGCCTTTTACCAGTTCCCTCTTGCAATCATTTGTCTGTTTTTTAACTTTTATTGTATGTGCGGTGAAGGTTGACAGGTCATACCATCCATTTTGCACCCAACAATTCCTACACATTTTGTCGCTCCCCTCCGTAGACCCCCTCACTTATCCCACTGCCTCCCCAGGTTTCCCGTTCCCATGTTAACCCTTTCCGAATTCTCGGACCTGGCCCATGGGTAGATTGCTGCCCTTTTAATCCTAAAGGGTCGATGATGCTAACGTGGGTGGTGTTCCCTTCCAGACCGGAAGAGTGACTAAGGGCCACAGTCTCTACCCGCCCAGGAAGCCTGGCCTTTGCCCTTCTTACTGTAGATGGTCACTGTCTCTCTGGTCTGCTGACTCTGGTTGCCCAAGAATACAGAACAGGTCAGCGGCTGGGTCTCCTGCTCATCGCTGTCCGCCATGACTGAGGCTGTGACCGAGAGTGGGGCCGCATCGGGCACAGTCACAGGGTTCAGTATCTGGTCCCCCAGTGCCATGTAGACCTGGGCCTCCCAGACTGGGAACACCCCTTCCAAGGTGCAGGTCACGGTGGACTCTCTGCCCACCTCCAGGATCCGGGGGGCGGTGAGGATCGGCCGGGTCCCTGGTAAGGCTGGGGAGAAGAGGGGGATGTGAGGGTGGCGGACAGATGACCTGTTGCCCTTTCCTGGGCGTTTAGAATACCCTCTTCGGAGGACACTGCAAGAGCGTGAATCACTGGGTACCGGGGCCGCCCACCGCTTGGCTGGGGTCATTCCCCCCCAGTTGCACACCCACTGCTACCTGGTGCATCTGACTCAGCAACCCTATGGGGCAGAGTGGAACTGCCCCTCCTCTGGCTGAGACTAGCGCTCATTCCGGAAGTAGAAAGCCTCGTCTTTCTGCCTCAGACGGGCTGGTGGTTTCAAACTGCTGACCACTATGCTACGAGGGCTCGCTCTTTGGCCGGGACAACAGCCTTCTCAAAAGACCCTGTGGCTGTCAGGGTCCCACCCCAGGAGACCCCACTCCAGGGGCTACTGGCATGCTCCTCCCAGAGGACCCTGCAGCCAGGGGCCCCTCCCACCCCATGGTCATGACCGAGCCCCAAGGCCGCACCGAAGGTCCGGAGCTGCCTGGAGGTGGAGCTGTTCTGGAAGAGAGCCAGGCCTCGGGAGCGCAGGTCCAGCTGGGCGCGGCAGGAGAAGTTGGCGCCGTGGTCCTCCCTGCGCGGGCGCACCGTGAAGGAGGCCCGGGCGGGCTCCCCGAGGCCCAGGGCGGGCTGCCGGCCTAGCTCCTGCTCCCCGCGGAGCAGCAGCACGCTGAGATGCGCCCGGGGCGCGCCGCCGGTCACCTCGCAGCGCAGGGTGAGGTTGTCTCCGACCGGCTGCCAGGCGGGCAGAGGCAACAGCTCCACGCGCTCCGGGAGCCCTAAGGAGAGAAGGGGTGTGTGTGTGAGCCGGAGGGCGTCCTCTGCCCACAGGAGATGCCAGGGCCCGGGATGCACCAGTCCTGGCATCGCCCCTCCCTCTAAATGCCGCCCTCCCCGTCAACAAGCCCTGCCATCTAGACCAGACAGGAATGCAGAGGCGTGTCTCTAGAAAATCGCGTCTGTGGAGATCTGTCTTCAGTTGCTCAATGATCTCCCACAGCTGGCAATGGAAACAGACGGCTGCAGGGAAACTGCTCATTGGCGCTCCCCCCACCCCCCCAAGAGGCTCCCAGGGCGGGTTCCAGCCCTCCACAACCTTGGGCTGGAATGTGATAGAGCTTCCCAGAGCCAGGGGCGTGGGCCACAGGTGTTTGTCAAGTGGACTAGACATTCTTTATTCATTACAGCATCTTCTACTGAAAAGGGAGCCCCAAGATTCAGGTCATGCCTGGGGCTGCCGTTCAAATCCACACACCAGGCGGGGCCTATGCTCAGACAGAAGGAGAGACTGACACCCTTGGAAACCCCCAGTGGCAGTTCTAGATTGTTCTATCCGCTTACTCAGATGGAATGGACTTAGGGGCAGGTGAGTTTGGTTTGGGCAGAATGAAAAATGGGATGGGGGTGGGACCTGCAAGTTCCACCACCAAGGCATCAGCCTGGTCAGTTAAACCTGAAGCCAGGTCCACTAAGTGTCATCCAAAAAGGTCCTGGCCATCACCCCCCTCCACCTCTGTCCCGATGGCACCCACCATCTTCTCACAGACAGGCGGGCTTCACAAGAGCGTGGAAGAACGGAATGAGAGATAAGGGAGTTGTCCCACAGACTTTTGGAAGCTTCCAGGCACCAGGTAAGGAGCCCGGTGGCGGTGGCGTAGTGGGCTTGGTGTTGGACTATTAACTGCAAAACTGGCTCAGTTCAAACCTACCAGCTGCTCCCAGGGAGAACGATGGAGGCTTTCTGAGCCTGTAAACATTCACACTGCTGGAAAGCCTTCAGAGGGCTGCTTATGAGTTGGAATCGACTCGCTGATAGTGGGTTGTATTGGTTTGGGTTCACATACAACGGATGGCTCGAGAACCACAAAGCCACACAAAATACCATCGAACCTCAAGCCTCTTATCAAAGAGAAGCGCTTCCTGCTGTCAGATTCAAACCAGAACCCAGCTGCTCACTGCCTTTGAGTCCCTAAAGCAGAACCGCTCCTGTAGGCTTTCAAGGCTGTGACTCTTTACAGGAGTTTAAAGCCCCGCTGTCTTTCTTTCTCAGAGTGGCTGGGGGTTTGAACTGCTGGCCTTGTGGTTAGCTGGCTGACCTGTTACCACTAGGCCACCGGGGCACCTAGTCATCACACTGTGGGTGAACTAATTAAATGTTTGTCCAGGATGGCCTTCAGATGATGCCCTAACGATCCAAATGGCCCTTAGCAGGAGAAAGGGTCTCCTACCAACAGAACCGCCTCAGGTCCCTGCCTTCTCCTTTCTCTCCCAGAGAATGCCAGGCTCCAGGAGGGTGGGATTTCTGTCTGTTGTGTTCCCTGCTGGGCCTGGCACACAATCTCACTGACTACCAACAAGGTCACTTCAACTCAGAGCAGCCCTGGAAGGGGGAGGAGAACCCCCCTCCCCCTGTGGGTTTCTGAGGCCAGAAATCCTTAACAAGCTTTCTCTCTCTCTCTCCCACGGAGAGGCCGGTAGGTTCAAACCATTGACCTTGTGGTTCACACACTGGGTAGCCAGGGCTTGTTGTTGTTAGGAGCCATAGAATCGGCTCCGACCCATAGCAACCCGATGCACAACAGAACAAAACACTGCGCGGTCTTGCGCCACCGTTGCAAGTGTTTCTATGGCTGAGCCCACTGATGTAGCCAGGTGTCAATTCATCTCATCCAGAGCCTTCCTCTTTTTTTTCCCGATGCCCCTCTACTTTACCAAACGTGATGTCCTTCTCCAAGGCCTGGTCTCTCCTGCCAGTATGTCCAAAGTCTGTAAGATGAAGTTTTGCCATCCTTGCCCCTAAGGAACGCTCTGGCCTTCTTCCAGGACAGATGGGTTTGTCCTTTCAGCAGTTCCTGGTGCTTTGATTCTTCTCCAGCAGCTCCCTTCAAACGTACCCTACTTCTTCAGTCCTCCTTATTAGTGTCCAATTTCCATATGCGGGAGGCAATGGAGACGACCAGGGCTTGGGTCAGGAGCGCCTCAGTCCTCAAAGCAACATCCTTGCTCTGTAATACTCTAAAGCAGTGGTTCTCAACCTTCCTAATGCCGCGACCCGTTAATACAGTTCCTCATGTGGTGGTGACCCCCAGCCATAAAATTATTTTAGTCGCTACTTCATTACTGTAATGTTGCTGCTGTTATGAATCATCCTGTAAATATCTGATATGCAGGATGTATTTCCATTGTTATAATTGGACATAATTAAAGTGTACTGGTTAATCACAAAATCATATGAAATTATGTATTGTGAAATATTTATGTATTCCGATGGCCTTAGGTGACTCCTGTGAAAGGGTCGTTCGACCCCCAAAGGGGTCATAACCCACAGGTTGAGAACCGCTGCCCTTGACTGCTGCTTCCATCAAGATTGTGAATCCAGGCAAGACAAAATCCTTGACAACTTCATCCTTTTCTCCATTGAGCATGATGTTACCTTTTGGTCCAGTTGTGGAGATTTGGATCTTCTTTACATTGAGTTGTAATCCCTACTGTAGGCTACCGTCTCTGATCTTCATCAGCAAGTGCTTCAGGTTCTCCGCTCTTTCTAGCAAGCAAAATGGTGTCATCTGCATACTGTAGCTTGTTAAGAAGCCTTCCTCCAATCCGGATGCCACATTCTTTTCCATATAATCCAGCCTTTCTGATGATTTCCTCAGCGTGGATTGAACAAGGATGGGAGATAATACAACCTCTCACCATACACTTACCAAGGGTGCACACCTTTCCTGATTTTAAACCATGCCAGGATCCCTTCTTCTGTTCACACAACTGCCTCTTGATCCAGGTAGGAGTCCCTCGTGAGCATCAACGAAGCGCTCTGGAATTCCCATTCTTCTCACAGGTATCCACAATTTATTATGGTCCGCACAGTCGAATGCTCTTACATAGCCAATGAAACGAGTAAAACCTTTCTGGAATTCTCTGTTTTGAATCAAGATTCATCTGACATCAGCTATGATATCTCTTGGTTCACATCCTCCTCTGAATCCGGCCTGAACCTCTGGCAGCTCCCTGTCCATGCTGCAACCGTTGTTGGATGATCTTCAGCAAAATTTTACTTGCATGTGATATTGATGATATTGTTCCATAAAATGAGCATTCTCTTAGGCCACCTTTCTGTGGAATGGCCACAGATATGGATCTCTTCCAGTCAGTTGGGCAACGAGCTGTCTTTCAAATTCCCCGGCAGGGATGAGCTTGCTGAAATATTTCAATTGGCGTTCCATCAATTCCTAGAGCCTTGCTTTCGGGTAACGTATCCAGTGCGGTTTGAACTTCTTCCTTTAGCACCATTAGATTTTGCTCATAGGCTACCTCCAGGGCACAGTCAAACGGAAAAGAAAAAAAAAACCTCACTGCCAATCAGTCGACTCTGACCCACGGCCACTCTATTGGACACAGAAGAACTGTGGGTTTCCAAGGCTGTCAATCAGGAGTGGGGAAGGTCCAACTTGGAGACCACGTAACGTGTAAAACCAATACTAGCTAACTTCACAACCTCACCAAAGAGAAGCAGTTCCAGCCGTCACATTCTCACTCGCTGCCATGGGGTCGATTCTGACCCATAGCGACCCTGTGGGTTTGGTCCCCAGCCCTGCTGACTCTTTAACATGGGCAGACGACATGTGACGTTTGCAGAACCTCAGTTTTCTGAGCTGTGAAAGAGGCTACTCTAGACTCTTGGGGGGACGCTATTCTGAACTCCTGTTGCGGTGGAAGTTTTGTCTGGGGGGGTGCGAAGGAGAAGTGTTCTAAAATTCAATTGTGGCCCCGGCTGTCACATTTTCCTAGCTGTTCCCCCGTCATAGGTGGCTGGGAGGGTAAGCAAATGGCATCTCCCCATAAGGCTGTTGAAAATCAAACCAAGAAAGGGTGGCGAGGCCCCCTAGATTTCTGGCTCTGAGTCCCACAGGCTGCGGCCAATTTCAACTTGTGGAGCCGGAAGGCCCCTCAGGGCTCAGCCCCAGTGGACTCCAGCTATTCCCGAAGGCCAGCCTTGACAACTGGGGCCAGGAACAGGGGGAAGGGCCTCTTCCAAATTACCCCCACCCCTGTAACTCTGCTCTTTCCCCAATTCCTTTGATTCCACTCTGCAAATATTTGTCTGCCCCTCCCTTCCTGCACATGGCCTGGACACGGCACAGGGCCACCGAGTCCCTGGGCCCACGGCCTTCAGCCTTCTAAATCCCCGGCCTGCTGCGGCTCACACACTCTCCTTGGCTCCCCATTGCCCGGAAAGGAAGGTCCTAGCTCCTTGGCCCTAGCCTTCAAGGCCCTGGCAGCCTCAAGTCCTGGCTCCAGCCAACCAACTCTCGCTCATCAACACTGCCCCCGGATGAGGACGTTTCCTCCCTGGGCTGCCCAGGATGCCTGTCTTTACCAGGTCAGGATCACCTGCTGCAGGAACAGCCCCTTGCCCTTTCCAGAAGAGCTGAAACCACCCAGCCAGGCGCCCTCATTTCTCTTTGTGAATTCCTTTTATTGTTGCTGTTGGTTTTTGTTTTTTTTTTTTACAAAACTGTTTCTAATTATTGTTAGGAGTCAGCTGACCTGAGATAGCCTGCTTGGTGACTGCTCTTCTTGCCGGGAGGGGGGCAAACTCACGTGACAGGGTGGCACTGCCCCATCGGGTTTGCTTAGCTGCGTTCTTTAGGGAAATTGCCTGCCAGGCCTTTCTCCTGCGGACCCTCTGGAAGAGCTCAAGCCTCACCCCTTTCTGTTAGCCAGCAGAGTGCTTTGCCTTTGTGCCCAGGAACGGGAGAGCCTCCCTGAAATCCTTCTGAAGTGACCCCCACCCCAACTCCCCACCTTGGCCTCTCTTGCTGTTGGCATGCTGACCCCCCGAGCCCATCTCACAGAGAGGAGCCCATCCCGCAGGCTGAGGCACCAAGGGCGAGGCGTGGGAGCTCCTGGACTCAGCCATCCGGGCTGTGATGCGGAAATTCTGTTCTAGAAGGTCTCCCAGCTCACCGAAGGGGTTTTCAGGGGCTACTGGGAATGTCTGGGGACTTTCCCCTTCTCGGAAGGTGACAGGTTCTATTCAAACACCCCTAAGCCAGAAACAAAACCCCTGTTTGCCCAAAGGCTGGCTCTGCTCAGACACCGTGTCGGGGAGGGCTCCTTCCGCCCCACTGCACTGATACACCCGTTCTGAGAGGTCTCACATGACAGAGAAGGAAACTGAGCAGCTGCATCCCCAAGGTCACCCAGTGGCTAGTGACAACCCAAGGCTACCCAATTCCAAGGCCACTCTCTCCCTCCCTTCCTCGACCCCCTTCACTTTCTCTCTCGGCTTCTTTTTTTTTTCTTTAAAATTTGAATCGTAACTATTTCTTTTTGCCCTTGCTCACAGCTCAAAGCCCCCAAAGGAGACAAGGGGACAGAGAGAACCCACCCCCTGTCTTCTCCCCAGGACCCAGCCAAGGAATACTGCGCCATGTCTCATGCTTCCGCTCAGGACTCTCTCGGTCCTTAAGACAAGAGGGGACCAGTGTGTTCACACTGGACACATGTTGGGCCAGAAACCAAAGCCACTGCCATCGGGTCCATTCTGAATGAGGGCTCCCAGGGGTGTTCTTGGCTGTCATCTCTGTGCATGTGAATGCCAGGCCTTTCTTCCACTCCACCAGGTGGATGAAACCCACCCACTTTCCAGTTAGTCTTTGAGTGCATCATTTTGAGAACCAATGCCAAAACCCCTGCTCCGGGGAGATGATGTGTTTCCTTCCACTCCTGCCAGCCGCGTCCGGAGAGTCCCTGCTCCCCCACAGCGCTGCCAGCATAGCTATTACCCAATCTTTTGTCAATCTGTGCAGAATGGCAGGGCGGGGTGCATTTTCTTTCCCTGACTCCCACCCAGGGCCTTGTCGCTTACATGCTTCACGAGCAAGACCCAGCGAGCCGGCTCTCCCTTCGGTGCCAGATCCCTGCCAAGGTCCCCCGAAGAGGAACCTCCAAGCGACACTGGGCCTCTCCGTCCTAACCCGCCCTTTCATCATGGGCCCCCCAATGCTGCCACCCAAGCGACAAAGCCGCCTCCGCTGCCCACGGCTTTCCCCTGTCCACCCGCCCCTCCGCCACCGCGCACTCACTGTAAACGGTGAGGTTGGTTGAAGCTTCAGACTGCATGGCGTGGCAGTTTGTGAAGCATATCAGGCTGCTGTCTTCCAAGACATTGCTCAGTTCATAGGCCTTCCAGTGGGTCCCATAGCCCACCTCTTTCTTGTTCCACACGGTCTCCAGGCCGAGGGTGTCAGGCTTGTCACAGGTGGTGCTACAATTTACTTGCAAGGAGCCTCCCTGGGGTAGGATGGCCTCCAGAGGATCCACAAATGTTTGGGCACCTCCAGACCCTGGAACAAAAAGGGGGGGGTCATTTGAGGAGAGGGGAGACATGAAGACATGATGAGAGAAGGGGGCCAACTGTGTGCCCGGCTTGGGCTGGGTGCCGCAGAGACACAGCTGTGAAGAAGGCTTATCTTGAGGGAGAGAGAGACGTGGAGTGAGCTAAGCAGAGAGTGAATGACTAATATTAACACGAATTTTGCCACAATGAAAACAAGTCCATAAAGCAGCCAGGACCTTGGTGACAGGCTGATGTCAGCAGTGCTAAGCCATCTCTCCAGAGAAAAGGGAAGTGAGTTCCAAACCAAGGGAACAGCAAGTGCAAAGGCCCGAAGCACAGCGGTGTGACGACCGCCCGCGGAGGCGGAGAGGCAGCTCAGCACGGATGAGCTTGTGGGCAGTGCAGGCAGACCTAAGGGCAAGTTTGCTATTCTGAGATGGATGGGGAGCAGGAGAGGGACAAGCAGTCAGTGTCCCCCTCGCTCTTCCCCCCCAGGAAGAGGATGGGACCCAGCAAGAACAAAACCCACTGACAGGAATCCTCCCCCGGCTGGCTCCCCACTCCCTTGGCAAATGGTGTCCCCTCTCTGGGCCTTCATTTTCCCCATGTGTAAGCTGGGTGAGTACAATCGCCGCCCACCCCTCACTAAGGTCAGGGACTCTTATGTAAGGCTTTGCGTAAGGAAGGGTGTGGGCGTTACTGCCCCTGCCAACTAACCCAGAGGCTACCTCCCTCCCACTGCCCCCCTGCCCTTGTCCCTAAAGGTTGTCAAGCCTTTGTGGCTCCTGTCCCCTTCGGGGGTTGAATGATCCTTTCACAGGGGTCGCCGGATTCATCACAGTAGCAAACTGATAGTGATGAAGTGGCAACAAAAATAATTTTATGGTTGGGGGTGGGGTCACCACCACATGATGGAGGCATTAGGAAGGTTGAGAACCACTGCTTCTAGGCAAAGGTAGAGGTGTGTGGAAACATTGGGCTGTCCCCCGAGGGAATTCTGGGAGCATTCCCGCTTCACCAGAGGCTCCGAGAGGACTTCCTCAGCTGGGAAGTGTTAGCTCCAACTCCAATCTTGTACCTGACAGATCCCAGCATCAAGCTGGTCACCAATCCCATCTCCTCCAGGCCCTAACTCTCCCCTGGCTGCCCAGCCAGCTGGTCCAGCAGTCTGGATGGGAAGGGAAACCGCCCAAAGGCTGCAAGACCTCTCAGCTTTAGCGTCTTGGCCAGCCAGCCCTGGAATTCCCCCAAGCAGAAGCAGGTCTGGACTTCCCCGCAGGGGTGGGGGGATGAGGAACACGACATGGGGTGGGGAGGGGAGAATGAGGGGAGGCAGAGACATGGCCTTGGACTATGTCCTCCCCTGGGTCTGGAGCCAAGGCACCTCGCTGGGTCAGGCACACGCTATGAGGTAGCCCCCAGACCTGTCTCCATTCTATGTTGGGAAATCAGAAAGCAGCCGCAGCTGTAGATTGTGGCTACACCTGGGGAGGTGACTGCAGACCCTCCTGAGTGAGTCCAGTAAAGGTCACCGGGCAACCCACCTGGGGGTCTAAGTACCGATGGAGAGCGGGGGACAGTCCTCTCACCATACCAAAGGTGTAGCCCAGGTCCCCGGAGCTGCCCACCTGCACCCCAACTCACCTGGGAGCAGAGCGCAGAGCAGGGCCAGGAAGGCGGCGCCGCAGGGAGCCATAGCGAGCCGGGCGGTGGCCGGAGACGACTCCCGGGTGCTGGGCGCAGAGTGCTGCGAGCGACTGGGACGCGGAGGGCAGCGCGGGTCCCTTTATAGCGCCGGGTCTCTGGGGGCCTGGGGGCGGTGCTGCCTTCCCGGAAACCTCCCGCCTTCCCCTCCAGACCCAGGGCTCTGGCATTTCCGGACTGGAGGGTGCTCGGCGCGCGCCGGGTCGTCCTCTCCACTGGCCCAGGGAACACCGGAATTTCCAAACTGAAGTAATGAGGGCGGCCACCGCCGTGGCGTCGGCGAGGCGGCGGGCTGGGGGGTCCCCCGACGCCCAGGTATCCGGGCCCCCCTGCGGGGCTAAACTGGACGCCCCCGCTGGCCCCGTTGCTCAGCGCGGACGGCATACCGGAGCCACGCGTGCCCGTTGTACAGATGGGTAAAGCGAGGCTCCGAGCAGAGGGGGCTGGAACCCAGCGCTAATCCCCCAGCGCGTGCACCTCAAAAGGAGCTCCGGGATCCCCGCCAGGTGCCCTCCATTCGAGGGGGCCCCTCCCGCACGGGACATATTGGGCCCTCCCCGGCGCTTCCAGCGAAGTGGCCACAGCAAGCCCAGGCACCTGGGGGCGCTGAACCCCAGGGTGGGCTGTACTTGTAGTAGGGTAACTGGCATCCTTGCGTCCCGGGGTGAGGAAGTCCGTGCCCCACCCCCACGCCTCGCTTCCCCTTTCCTCTTCTAGGAAAAGGAAACTCCATGGCTCCAGTGCCAGGCTCCCTGGAGAAACGGAGGGAGCAGCCCAAGCCTTGACCTAGGGGGTGAGAGGGGACAGGGAATCAGAAGCAGCCCCCAGGTCCCACGTGGAACGGGGTACCCCAAATCCCGCGTGTGCCTCTGGCAGCCTGAGTTCCGCGCTAACACCTGCCAGTTTGCGGCACTGGCTGGAGCAGGACGGTTAGGAAGGGGGGGGGGATGTCTTTAGGCTTCGGGGCTCATTCTAGGATGCGGGAAGTCACCTCCCCCCTCCAGTCACGCCTGCGTGTGTGACCCCAAGACCTAGTGTCCACCTCATGCAGGCTGGGGACCCAGGGGTCTCCTAGCACAAAAGCAGTGCTGCCCAAGGCTTCCTGTTGTGGGGCACGGGCGGCGTCGCCATGGAGACCTCTTGGGGAGCGAGGGAGGTAGGCAGCAGAAGGGAAGAGCCGGGAGGCAGGCCTTTCCTGCAGGGAGGGGGGCTGCCAGTCACCCACCATCCTGAAATGGGCCCCGTTCCCAGTCCCGGTTGTTCCTAAGGAATTTCCACGGGGATCTTTCTGTTAGAAGGACTTGGGGAGGTGCTGAATCCCCGCCTCGGAAAGGCCTGGGCAAAGGGCAGGGTGGTCACGGCACCTCGGAGGCTCCGGGAAAATCCTGCGCGGTCAGTTATTTTCGGCTGGGGTTTTCTCCAACTCGGCTGGCCTCCCCTGGGCCCCGGGGCCTGGCCCGAGGCGTGGGGGTGGCGCGCGCCCTGGCGGCGCAGGTCACACTTGCAGTGGCAAAAGCTTCCTTCCCACGGGGCACATCCGAAAACCAGGCTCACTGACCTTGAGTCATAGCTGCCGGGTGCAGGAGACTAACTGTGGATGGTTGGAGAAAGCGCAGCTTGTCTCCCGGAGCTGCTGCTGGTGTCGAACCGCCAACCCTGAGGATCGCAGGCCAACGCATGGCCACTCCACCACGAGGAGCCCTACTGAGTACTGGCCACCGTAAAGAAAGGAAAGAAACCCTGGTGGAGCCGTGGGCAAACGCTTGTCTGCCAAAGGAAAGGCTGGCAGCCAGCCCACCCACCGTCCGGAGGGAGAAAGGTGAGGCGGTTGGCTTCTGTAAGGATGTGTGTTAGGTGCTGTGACTCAGAGACAGACAGGAAGAAAACACTGCTGTCGTGTTTGAGCCCAGGAGAGCCCTTGGTGGTCCAGTAGTTAAACATTGGGCTTTGACCCACAAGGTCGGCGGTTTGAAACCCCCAGCTACCTCTGGGAAGAAAGACATCCAACGCACAAGGGCAGTTCCACCCTGTCCTCTAGAGTCACCATGAGTCATGGGGCCGGCGCCGGTGACTTTCTGCGTTTGAGCCTTCTGTGGTGGCCACAGTGAGGATCCATCCCTCTCCTTGAGGGTGTTCTTCATTGGTGAGCACTGGCTCCTTCTGATAACCTGCAAAATGTGACATGAAGTCTTCCCATCCTCCCTGCGCAGGAGCAGGCTAGCCATCCTCACAGCCAAGAAACATTCTGCTGGACGTCTTCCAAGACAGAGTGCCTCCTCCTCCCGCTGGCAGCCCCTGGCATATTGCATGTTCTCGCCAGCATCATCATCCACAGGCATCAGTTCTGCACCCTTCCTGATTCGTTCTCCAGCGTGCACATGCCTAGGAGGCCGTGGGAAACATCCTGGCCGGGCGTGGGGGCTCTTTAATCCTCAACGTGAATGCCTTGATTTCCAGGTCTGAGCCGATTGCTGCAGTCACCATGTCGGTCCAGCTCACTGAAGGCCTTCCTCTGGTTGTGCCACCGTCCGCTTTACCGAGCAAGATGACCTTGCCACCCCAACTGTGTTAGCCTGGGGCCTTTAGAGAAGCAAATCCACAGAAACTCATGTAGAAGAGAGAGTTTTATATAAAGGGTAAGTGCACATTAAGAAAACATCCCAACCCAGTGCTGCCCACGCCCACAAGTCCAACATTAACCCATTAGTCCAACACCAATCTACAAAATCCTCCTCCATCTCAAAGCAGACACAATGATGCCGACTGCAGGAGGGAAGCCGAGTGAGTGAGCGTGTCAGCATCTCAGCACTGGCAGGGGTCTGCACACGGCTGCTTCAACACCCAGGGCTGCATCAGGGTAGGTCCATGTGACTTCTCCTCAGGGATGTCTTGCAGGAAGTGAGCCTTGACAGCTGACGCAGGGAACTGGCTAAGGCAGCTGCACCCTGGTCCGACCATCAGAAAGCAAGAGACCTGAGAACTAGAAAGGTGAGGCTCACTGAGCCATTTATCCCTCCGCCCTTCAATTAGCCCCACATGTGTTTATCAGCCAGGTTGGCACAATAAGCTACCTCACCAATAAAGGACTGGCTAGGACTATGCAAATTCGAGGTGTTGGTGACTTTTCAAAGGAATTGGATAGCTTGCTAATAGTGTACATAAGCTATATGACACCCATGGGGGCTGGGCCTGTTAGGTAGCTTAGCCTAGGGAACTGGGAAGTCCATTACGCATGCCCAGGAGAGCCAGCAAAAGACAAAAGCTGAATTTTCCCGCCGGTGGGCTTGGATGGGCGTTACACCTGGAGCAGCCCACCTGGGCCGGGTGATTGCAATTCAGCCAATGGGATCGACCTGGGGTCGTTTACCACACCTCCCCTGGGAACCTTTAAAAGGAGGGACCTGAAGGGAGAGGCGCGCTCTTGGGCTCTTGGGCGCCTGGTCTCTTGGTCTTGTCTTGCTTGGGCGGTCTGGTGGTCTTCGTGGGAGGAGAGAGATCCTTGCGTGTCCCGGAGCAGTCTCTGCCAGGCCGCAAGGTCAAAGGAATCCTATGGGTGCCGCGTAAAACCTGATGCTTCTTTGAACTTTCATTAAATTCACTTGGATCACGAGCCCGGCTTCGGCGTGAAATCTTTCTCGCGTGGAGCTAAGGACCGAGGCTGAGATTTAGGCCGGAGAGAGAAACCTAACAGGCCCAGGCAAACAAGGTGTATGGCGCCATAATGAAGGTCAGCGTGGCCATCCGCTAGGCTTAAAAGGAGTTGCCCTGGAAGCAGGAAGGGGGAATCTCACTCCCATCAGAACCAAAGAGCCTGGGTGGGGGTGGGGAGTACAGTTTTCCCCAGGCTCCTCAGTCCCTGCATCAAACCTCCTCTGTCCAAGCGCTGGGGAGCTATGGCGCCAGACAAGTGAGAGGGAAGTAGAGGCAGCAGAACCCAGAGCATAAGATATGACATTGGGCAGGAGGCTGGCTTGTGGTGGGAGTCCCTCAGAGGCACTGGTCTAGGAAGCTAGGTTTGCCAACCCACAGAAATCTAGCAGATCACCTTCCGTCTGAGGCTCACTGACTGAGTGGAGCGCCTTTGAGGTACTTCTCAGTGGGGAAACAGAGCTTTGTAATATTGCCTGAGGAGGACACGGGTAGAGGGGCTGCTTGGCTGAGAGGCCAAGGGCCAGAGCGAGACATGCCTATGAGCACGGCTGAGAAGAGGCCGTCCTACAGATCCGTAACCTTGAGCATTCTTTTGTTTTTGTAATCGTTTTATTAGGGGCTCATACAACTCTTATCACAAACCATACATACATCAATTGTGTAAAGCACATCTGTACATTCATTGCCCCCATCATTCTTAAAACATCCCTCTCTAGCCAAGCTCCTGGCATCAGCTCCTCATTTTCCCCCTCCCTCCCTGCTCCCCTCTCGGGCATTCTTGATCCTGATTTGTAACCCTAAGAAACCCAATAACCATGAGTGTGAGTTCTTCCTTTTTTTTTTTTATTATTACTTTTCTTTCTTTTAATTTGATACTTTTATTGGGGGCTCTTATATCTCTTATCACAATCCATACATTCCTCCAGTGTGTCAAGCACATTTGAACATATGCCGCCATCATCATTTTCAAAGCATTCTCTTCCCACCCAAGCCCCTGAAATCAGCTCCTCATTTCTTTCCCCTCCCTCCCCCAAGTTTGTGAGTTCTGTGTGGCCATCATATTGAATTATTGAACCTAGCAGAAAAGCAGAGCGTGTCCTGAGAGGAATGATTGGTGTCGGAGCTGAGAAAGAACACTGGAAGGTGGAATCAGCGCGGAGCTGATGTTAACTTTGATTCTCCTTTGTCCTCAGAGAAGAGCACACAACACGCCCAAGCCCTTTTGATAGCGATATCCCTGGTTTCACATTCTCATCGGAACCTGGCCAAGTGTTCTGGCGGTTCCCTCTCAAGGTCCTGCTTCGACTGGTTTTCAATCATCTGCAGCAACATTTTGTTTGCGTGTGATAGTCACAGTATTGTGGGGTACTTCTGGCTTTTGTTGGGTCACGTTATTGGGAATGGGCCCAAACATGGATCTCGTGCTGTCAGTGGGCCAATTTCTGGACATAGATAAGCACACCCTTCCAGCGCTGCTCCTGTTTGTTGAAACATCTTGAAGGGCATTCTGTCAATCCCTGGCGCCTTGTTTTGTCACTGATGCCTGTGGCAGTTACATAAACTGGTGTCAATTGGGGATTTGAGAGGATTAAGAGTCAAGGGCTGAAACCTAGTCTGTCAATCGAATCATAGCCAATGAGGCCTCTGTGTGGGCATGGCCTTCTTCTGAGGATTCTGGTAACTCCTGAATTTCCTCTCTGGAGGCGAGAGACACACTTTTCTCTCTCGGCTCCCTCCTTTGGAGACTCTCTACTGACGAGGCTGACTCCCTATGAAACATCCCTGAAGAGAAGCCACATGGATCTACCTGAATGCAGCCCTGGGTGCTGGAGAAGCCACGTGGAGACCCCTGACAGTGCTGAGATGCTTACACTGCCACTGGATCCACAAGACTTATCACCCACTGGCCTGTGATCTTCCATTGGATGTGTTTCATGAGTCAGAAGAGGGCTTTATAGATTGGTATCAGACATAGGGGCTAATATTGGACTTAAGAACTTGATCTGGACTGGGTTGGGATGTTTTCTCAACATTCAACTGCTCTTGTATATAAACCTCTTTCTTATACCCAGATGGGTCTCCCTGGGGTTGTTTCTCTAGGCTGCCCAGACTAACACAATGCCTTCCATGCCACTTGGGTTCCTTCCTTCGATACCTCGGATTCTCGATCATGTGCTATTTCCTGACGTGAGAGACACGAAAGACAGCGATGTCAGAAGAGACGCTGAAGCCTGCTCCTGACTGCGGAGCAGCTGAAGCGCTGGGCAGAAAGGGTGGCATGGGAGAGCTGCACAGGAGATTGCGAAGAGCGGCTCAAGAAGACATAGGAGCAAAACGAAGCGTGAGACCGGGTGTTGGAAACCACACATGGAGAACAGGCTCCGCACTCGTGACGCTATAAAAAGAGGAGAAAACTCAAGCCTCCAGTTGCCATGCTGAAGGGTTTCTACACACACACACACCAACACAAAGTAATTAAACTCACTGCCATCCACTCTACGTCGACTCACAGGGGCCCTATTGGACAGGCTAGGACTGCCCCTTGTGGGTTTCCGAGGTTGTAACTCTTTATGGGAGTAGAAAGCCGGGTCCTTCTCCTGCAGAACAGCTAGTGGTTTCGAACTGCTGACCTAGGGATGAGCATCCCCGTGCGTAAACGATGGTGCCACCGAGCCTCTTTTTGAGCAGCACTAGGAGCCTTATAAGAACATGGAAGGCCCCCCCACCACCTAATTCACAATGTAAAATTATAGAAGAAAAGGGAAGGGGTACACCGATTCACGGCACCCAACAGAACTGGTCGACGTCCCACCACAGAGATTACACCCTTGGAGCTGGGAATGAGGTGGGTGCCCAAAGGAGGCAGGTACCCCAACTCGTGTCCACAGGCACCCTCTGGCCATTGTGAAGGTGACGTCCAGACTTGAGGGCAGCTCTAGCTCTCAGCATCCTGCAGGGCCACTCTGAGTTGGAATCCTTGCAGCAGCAACAATGGCAGTGGGTGTGGGTACAGGTGAGGTGGGTTAGGCAAGGCTCCAGGTGCTAGGGCAAAAACACTCACTAGAACAGACAACCTGTCTCTGCCGACCATGCCCCCTCCACCTCCACCTCCACCTCCACCTCCACCTCCAACATCATATTGGGGTCCCGATTTTTAACAGTTTTCCCCGCATCCCGCAACCTTTTAAAAAGTCCTGATTTTTAAAAAGAATACACGACAAGCTAGGGTATAGTTTTCGGCTATTTCACCAGGATATGAGTTTTATCAATGGTGTCTTTACCAATGTTAAAATCTGGTCACCTTATAAATGCTTCCCTATCAACCCCCCCCCCCCCCACTATCATGATCTCAATTCCACCTTACAAATCCGGCTGGATCGGAGGATGTACACTGATACAGATAGGAACTGGAAACACAGGGAATCCAGGACAGATGAACCCCTCAGGACCAATAATGAGACTAGAGATACCAGGAGGGTTAGGGAAAGGTGGGGGAGAAAGGGGGAACCGATTACAAGGATCTACATATAACCTGCTCCCTGGGGGGTGGACAACAGAAAAGTGGGTGAAGGGAGACGTCAGACAGTGTAAGAAATAACAAAATGATCATTTATAAATTATCAAGGGTTCATGGGGAGGGGTAAAATGAGGAGCTGATACCAAGGGCTCAAGTAGAAGCAAATGTTTTCAGAAAGATGATGGCAACAAATGTACAAATGTGCTTGAGACAATGGATGGATGGATTTTGGTAAGGTTGTACGAGTCCCCAATAAAATGATTTTTTAAAATCTGGGGAAGGGTCACCGAGAAGGCAACTTTTGGGAAACGGTGAGGAGGAAGCTGTGGCAACATCTGGGGGTGGGGGTGCTCATGCACCAGGGAGAAGGAACAGCAAAGCCAAAGACCTAACGGTGGTCTAGAACCAAGGCCTGTGAGGGGCCAAGGAGGCTAGGGCAGGGGAGGAGGGGAGAAGGGGAGAGCAGAGACTTGATAGGTTGTGTGTGTCAGTCCAGTGGACCAGTCCAGATCAAGTCCAGAAGTCTGATATTAGCCTCTATGTCCGACACCAGTCTATAAACTCCTCTTCAGACTCATGCAACTAACACATGCAATGGAAGATCACAGGCCATTGGGTGGGAGGTCTTGTGGGCCCAGTGGCAGTGGAAGTATCACATCTCAATGCTGGCGTGGATCTCCACGTGGTTCCATCAGCCTAGCTCCATGTGTCTTGTCAACAGGAAGACAAAGCAGAGGGTCCTTGTGTTGAGCTATTTATCTCCATTGGGCCGCCAAATGAGCTCATCAAGCTGCAACCTGATTGACAGGCTAGACTCTGCCCCTTGTTAATGAGGAGGTGGAAATCCCAGAGGAGGGAGGTACCCTGACTCGTGTGACATCCTCTGACCATTGTCAAGGTTACAGCCAGGGGTTAGAAGGGTCGGGGAAAGTTACATGTTTCATCGGTGCTATACTACACCCTGGCTGACTCATCTCTTCCTTGTGACCCTTCTGTAAGGGAATGTTCAATTGTCTACAGATGAACACTGGGTCTCCACTCCATGCTCCCCCTCATTCACATTGATATAATTTTTGTTCTGGGTCTTTGATGCCTGATTCCTGCTCCCATCGACACCTCATGATCACACAGGCTGGTGTGCTTCTTTTCATGTGGGCTTAGTTGCTTTTCAGCTAGATGGCCACTTGTTTATCTTCAAGCTTTTAAGACCCCAGATGCCATATCTTTTTCTTTTCTTTTTTAGATGCCATATCTTTCGATAGCCGGGCACCATCAGTTTTCTTCATCACATTTTGTCTTCAGCGATTGTGTCGAGAAGGTGAGCATCATGGAATGCCAGGTTATTAGAACAAAGTGTTCTTTCGTTGAGGAAGTACTTGGGTCGAGGCCCAATGTCCATCTGCTATCTTGATATTTAACATATACATATATGTACATAGATCTATTTCCCTATCATTATATATATGTATTTACATATGTACATGCCTGTATTTAGACCTCTATAGAAACATACAACTTTCCTCTAGTTATTTAATGTCCCACCCACCCTACAGTATCATGATCCCAATCCTACCTTACAAATCTGGTTAGACCAGAGGATGTACATGGATGCAGATAAGAGCTGGAAACACATGGAATGCAGGACACATAAACCCCTCAGGACCAATAATGAGTAATGATACCAGGAGGGGAAGGGGAAGGTGAGGGGAGAAAGCGGGAACCCATCACAATGATCTGCAGATAACCCCCTCCCTGGGGGACGGACAACAGAAAAGTGGGTGAAGGGAGACATCGGTCAGTGTAAGACATGAAAAAAATAAGTATAAATTATCAAAGGTTCGTGAGGGGAGAAGGGTGGGGGAGGGAGTAGGGGAAATGAGGAGCTGATACCAAGGGCTCAAGTAGAAAGCAAATGTTTTGAAAATGATGATAGCAACAGATGTACCCATGTGCTTGACACTATGTATGTATGTATTGTGAGAAGAGCTGTACGAGCCCCCAATAAAATTATTTTTTAATAGGGGGGGGAAAGGGAAGAGGCCCAGTGAAGAGGAGGTACCAGTGCTGAGGGCTTTGCTGGGCGGTGAGGGTGGAGGAGAGGCCTGAGACTGGCGTGGTCTGGGAACAAACAGTGGGGGAGCATATGCCCCCAGTCTTACACCCCATTGGCATTTCCTCCGAGGAAAAGGGAAGCAGATACTCCCCTAGGCCTGGGTCACTACTGCCAGGAAGGGCCGGGCTTCCTCCATGGAGCTGAACTGTCTTGGGCAGGTCAAGGAAGGGACCCATCGCAGAGCTGAGGCACCAGGATCCAACGCCTGAACCTCAGGGCTCCCTTGGCCTGGAGTGCTTCCGCACCCCACTCCCCATCCTGGGCATGACCGGCCCCTCCCTCCTGTGGCCCGAGCCATCCTGGGTCCTGTCCCACCCTCCTGGTCACTTGTCCTAACGGACTTTCGTGATGAACTCCTTCCTTGCTGAATTCTTTTGATTTACTTGGGTGTTGCCTCCATGGGTGTGGGCTCCAGGAGGGGGGGACCCTTTCGCCCCCCAGCCTGGACTCAAACGTCTGGCCTCTAGAGGTGGCTGACCCATGTTTCTGTTGCCTCTGAGCCCTCCGCCCATGCTGTTCCCCTGCCTGGAAGGTCGCTTCTCCCTGCGTTTACCAGTGGTACTCAGGGGTCTTCACTCACAGGCTTTGAGCAGATTGGGGTGTGAACCCAGACTTTGCCGTTTCCCAGCTGTTTGTGTTTGGGGTCCCCCCTCCGCCCCATCCCCCAAAAGCAGGCTCGATGGCAGTGTTTTTTTGTTTGATACCAATCAGGTAGCTATGAGCCAGAAGTACTGACTATGGGTTTGTTTGTGTTTGTGGTGGGAGGAGTTACACACACACACACACACACACACACACACACACACACACACGGGATAGTTTTCCAGATAAGGTATCTCTGAGGGATTTGCTCATAGAACTTGGCACAGCTCAACCGCAGGAGTCTGTTTGTCTGGTGTGTGGGGGGCAGAGGGGGGGGACGACTGGGTTTGAGGCTCTCACGTCTCCTTATTCCCAAGTCCTTGTTCCTTCCAGGCTTCTGATTCCGCTTACCAGCCCTAGGGTGCAATGGAAGAAGGGATGGCATACGAATTGCCTCGTCGTGTAACCTGGACCCTCCCTCGCCCGTGGACGGCTATCTTGGTGGGGGGGGGGCGGAATCTGGCCCCGGGCCCGGCTGAGAATGTGGACAGACCCCAGTGCCACTGACCTTCACTGGTGTCGCAGTGGCTCAGGTCTCTCTGGCTGCACCCCTGGGTGGGGATTCTTCCGGCTGGAACCGGCCTGTGCAGGGGTTGGCTGGGGAGAAGGGGAGCAGGCAGCTGCTTCTTGGCTGGTGAGTGGGCTTGTACTTGGGGGCGGGGGTCATATGAAATTCCTTCTTAGCGTTCTGGGGGGCTTCTTGGAGTTTCTCTGGCAGGACTGGGGATCTATTTTGATCTGGATGGTGGGTCTTCCCCGAGTCCCCGGGGGTCTGCCACCACCACCACCCCGTCTGTCCTGATGTGCAGGCTGAACCCCAACACAGGTGCCTTCACATCGCCTGCCGCCCCCCTCTGGTTCCCTGGGGACTCGGTTTTCTTGGGCCAGAGACAACCTGAGTTGTAGGGGTGCTGCCCTCGGGGCACCTTAGAGCACTGTCTCCCCCTTCCCTCTGGGCTCTGGGTGAGATTGAGACTTGCAGGCAGTACTGGCTCTCCTCAAGAAGCAGGCTTTCCTCAGCCCTTTCTTACTCCTCCTGCCTTAGAAAAATATTTCATTCTAGATTAGGGCACCCATCGGCCGTCCAGGTCTCGGGACACCCAGCTCACTGGCCCCTGGTGCCTCACACCTGCTGCAGAACGCGCTGCTGCAGAGCCGACTGACCGAGGGCGCCCTCGTGTGCCGGCAAGGAGCGCTGCTCGGCAGGGTTTTGGGAGTTGGTAGGGCTCCTCCTCCAGGTGGGCTGGGATCTCATCTCAACGGTTTGCACCACCTGGTGGCGTAGCAGGGCGTAGTGGTTTCGAGTTGGGCTGTGATCTGCATGGCCAGCAGTTCAAAACCACCAGCAGCTCCTTGGGAGAAAGACTGGGCTTTCTACTCCTGTAATCAGTTGAGTCTTGGAAACTCGCAGGGGTCCATGTGTCAGCACTGGATGGCGGGGCGTTTGGCGGGGCGTGGCACTGGGTGAACCACAAAGCTGTCCGGTTCACCAACAGCCCCTGAGGGAGAAAGGGGATTCTCCCTCCCCGTGGAGTTAAGAGGTCTGTCCTGTCCTATAGGGTCCCTGGGTTGGAACTGACTTGAGGCTTTCAGGTAACCCACTCAGTAATCTTACAGAGGAGTTGGCAGATCAAACCCACCAGCCATTCCTTGGTAGAAAAATGAGGCTCTGCTCCCTGTATTCTGGCCTAGGGATTCCACTGTGGCGGCTCTACCCTGTGCACGTCTGGGAGTGGAAATTACCTCAATGGTGGTGGGTAGTGGGTGGGGGCTCCCACAGACTCCCCCCCCCCAAATGTTTGAATGTACATTCTAGTTCATACCCCATCTACCGAGCACTTCTCATACCCTTCATGTGCGGGGCGGGAGGGATGGGGGTGATGTGCCCCCCAGCAGGGGGTACCAGGCAAAGTGACCATTTCTTATGCAAATTCAAATAGGTGTGGGCCTGGGCTGGTATGGTTTCCTGTCCATGTTTCCAGTTCTCACCTGAGCGGGGCTGCAAGCTGGTGGGACAGGGGCAGGTCTTGCTAGACCGTGGTGGGGACAGGAGTTGCCAAGAGGCACACCTGAAGCAGGGAACAGCTGGACATCATCAGCCGAGGTGACAAACCCTGCCCTGGCTCATCATTCACCCAAACCAAACGGCTTTGTTTTGGACTTGAGTGAATCTGGAATTTTTGCAAGATTCAATTAACGTTCCCTTGAGGATTCCCAAAGAATGTGTGTCCGCTGCAGAGGCATTCACAGTAGGCGGGGGAATTGCTGTGGCTTCACAGGGGAGGCCCCGTGTGATGTCATGGTGCGTTCTGATTGGGGGCCCCGGTGGCCTTGTGGTGGCGAGTTAGGCTGCCACCCAGGAGGTCGGCAGTTTGAAACCACCAGCCGAGAAGTTAGTCTTGCAAACTCCCGGGGGCAGCCCTCCCATCTTACAGGGTCGCTTGCAGTCAGCATCGACTCTGTGGCAGTTCTGGGGGCAGCAGGCTGAAGAGTTAGGCTCCTGGCCTGGGCGTGAAGGAATGCATTGATTAGCACGGTGGGGACGTTTGCTTCCCTCACTCAATCCTGGGGGGAAACCGTAGGGTCTCTCGTGGCACCGAGCCCACACCCTGGGCGAGACGGGGGCGGGTACCACTGACCTTTCTGTCAGGAGCGTGGCGGCTGTGCACTGCGCACGTGGCAGGCGTGGCGGTGCCTGGGAGCCCCCAGTGAGCACTAGTCGGTGATTCGCTGCTCAAGTCGGTCCGGTGGGACCTGGTCCACCAAAAGCCACGATTCACAAGCGGGATGGCAACCAGCCACCCGCTTATCTTTCTGGACGCTGGTTAAAAAGTAGCATTTATTTCTGTAAAACGGGCGGGGAGCCGGGCGCCGGTGGGGGCGCTTGGCAGAGCTGAGGGCCGTGGCGGTAGGGCAGGCGGAAGGGGTAGAGCGGCGTGTAGCGCGAATCGTGCCAGAGCAGCTTGTCCTCGAGGAAGGCGACGGTGCGCAGCGTCAGGACCAGCGTCTGGTGCTTGAGCATGCTGTACACGTTCAGGCCTGGGGGCGGGGCCAGTGAGGTCCAGGTGGATGCCCCACCCTTGCCCCGCCCCTCCTGGTCTAGGGGTTCAGGAGCCAGGCCGCTGGGCTTCAAGTCCTAGTGGCAAGACCCTGGACGGGAGACTGCCCACCACGCAGAGCTGCTGACAGGCGGAGAGCGCCCGCAACCCGTTCCCAGAACCTGCTGGGCTTGGCCGGGCGCTGCCCTGCACTCCGGGTCAGGGGGAGACAGACCATGAGCTTGTCACATGATACACTAGCGGGAAACTAGAGGGGCCAGGGCGGAAGTGGGCAGGGTGCGACCAGGCTGGGCAGCTGGTGCAGGTCCCAGAGCCTCTGGGAAGCCTTGGGCTTTTATTCCAAGGGAGGTAGGTGCCAGGGAGGATTCTAGGTCTGGACTCGGGCACATGTGGCCATGCTGGGAGGACAGCCTGAGGTGGAGAATGGGAACCGGGGTGCATGGCGGTGGGGGACAGAGGAGGCCAGAGCAGGGCGGTCAGAAGGGGCTGGGTTCTGCATAGGTTTAAGGCAGAGCAGCTGGGCAGGGGGAGTCACCAGAGACGGCCGTCCCTGGCCTGAGCCCCTGGAAGGCAGCGTGTTTGTGTGTGGTGTGGGGGTGAGTGGGGCAGGGGCAGCTGGGTGGACCACAACAGGACTCGACACGGCACGCGTCTGAAACCCTGCCACTGGGCTGCAGACTGCGGGGAGGGGTCTGGGGACGATCAGTGTGGTCACAGATGAGGTGCACTCAGCCAGCGTCTCGCCTCTCCCATCCCAGCCAGGAACTTTCAGACGTGACTTGGTGGCAACTCAAAACCCTCTCTTTGCCCTCAGGTCCGTTCGGGGAAGCAGAGGGGTGGGGCTGGAGCGTGACTGAGCCTGCAGCATCCCTGCCCGCCCGCCCGGCACTGGCACCCGGGGCCCCAGGCGGCTCACCCACAGCTGGGATCAGGTTGAAGGTTTTCAGGCCAGAGGCAGCCAATACCATGTTCTGCGGCATCTCCTCATGGGCCCTGTAACCAGAATGACGTGAGTCCCACCCCCAGGGCAGGGTGCTCCACCCTGCTCCTGCCCCTGCCCCCTCACCAGTCCACCAGCAGCACGGAGTCCCCCCAGCGGCGGTACTGGGCCAGCTCTGCCAGGTACTGGGGGTCTGAGGTCGGCAGCTCCAGGGAGTCCACGATGTGCAAGTGGTCCTGCAGAGATGACGGCTGAGGTGCCATGCCCCGGGGACCAGGGCCCCCCGGGGTCCAGCAGGGGCTGGGCGGGGTGTACCTGGGCCAGCTTGACCGTCAGCGCCACCTTCAGGCCCTGCACGCGCACCTTCATGGGCAGCATGTAGTAGTAACTGGTGGGACCCCGGGGGCCGTGGGTCACGCCTCCTGTGGGGACAAAGGGGTGGGCAGACAGGTAGGGTGAGAGCAGGTAGGGGTGGAGGGGAGACCGGGTTCAGTGCCTTTGCCCTCCGGTGCCTTGGCATCCTCAATGGCTGAACACCGAGACATGTCGGCTCCTAGTACACGGGACTCCATGTGGTGGGGCGGCCTTGGCTATGCTGGCGGTGTCGACCAGCGCAGAACATGAACTGCATGACTAAGCTATGAAAACTGCCTGGGTCTCCTGGGAAAACCTGAGGGCTGAGCGCGTCCTGGGCGTGCTGGCCCTACTGGGCCCCCGAGGGAGGGCCAGACCCGATCGTGGCCTCACACTGGTCATTTCCTGGCCTGGCCGGGGAGACACATGCTGGAAGAAATCAGGAACTAGGGCCTAGAGCGGGCAGTGCCTGAAGCTGGGGGGGCGGGGGGGAAGGGACAGAGCCTGGAGGAGGCATGGCCCAGAGACACTTGATGGAGGAGGGGAGTGAGCTATGCCCACGGGCAGTGACCTTTCCTCCTCCCAGTCCTGCCAGCTGCTAGGGCCTCGAGGGCAGAAGCAAGGTGTTCACATGTCACTCATAGGCTCCGGGCAGCCGGGACGTTCATGGAGACTCCGCTGGCTGCTGAGTGAAGGGTGGCCCCCAGGAAGAAAGAGGGCCCAGTGTGGTGGTGGCCACAGTCCTGAGCTGTGGGGGAGGGAGGCCCTGCATCCTGGGGCCAGTTCCATGTGTGCAGTGAGCATGTGGGACTGGCTACGTGCTGCTCTGTCCCCCCAACCCCAAGCCCTGGTCACCCTCTCACCTCCGCGCCAGAGTGGGGAGCGGATGCTGCCGTGTCGGGCACGCCCGCTGCCCTTCTGCTGCCATGGCTTCCGGCCGCCGCCCTGCACCTCTGCCCTCGTCTTGGTCTTGGCATAGCTCTGTGGGTGCAAAGCGAGGGGGAGGTTGTGTTTGCCAGGCCCGGGGCATCAAGCAGCCATTGGTTGCCTCCCATGTGGTGGTGAGTGGGGAAGACCAATCCTCCCCGGGGGTGGAGGGAGCCAGACCCAAGGCACAGTGATTGGGGAAGATGAGATAGAGGAATTAGAGGGACCCCCTCCCCACATACACTCTAAACCCAGGAGGTGCTCAATGTCAGCCCTACAAAGACAGGTTCTACCACCTGGAAACCAGGGTATCAGCCCAATAAATGTCAGGTGATGTCACCTAGCACACAATAGGTCCACCCGGCACCCAGTAGGTGCTGTCTTCTGCATATTGCTGTTTCTTGAGCGAATTAACGTGGCTACAGCTGAAAGGCAGGCAAGATACTGGAAAGATCCAGCGGGAGGGGACCGGAGAGGGAGGGGGTGGAGGAGGTGGTGGTGGTGGAGGTGATGGTGGAGGTGGTGGTGTGTGTGTGTGTGTGGTGGGGGTCACAAAGAGCTTCCAGTGCTGGGCGGAAAGCTTATTCCAAGGACAGATGGGGGCCAGGGAAGGTAGAGAGAGGACATGGTGGACCTCACCATGGCCAAGGGAAAGGCAGAGGCTGATAACAGCTTCTTCCAAATTCTCCGCTGTTCTCCTTGGGCCTCTGGAGCTACCTGGGCCCCGTTTGGCCCTGCCCCAGGGCCTATGTGCCTACTGTCCCCCTCCCCCCTTCTTGGTCCCGTGGCCCCCTTATTGGTTAACTTCTACCACAGGCCTGCCTGAGGTTAAATGCCATGAGGGCTGTGATGGGCCCAGAGGAGCTCAGGGAAGGCTCCCTGGAGGAGGTGAGGCCCTGACAGACACCTGGAGGGGGAGGGGAGTAAGCCAGGCAAATGGGAGGGGAACTCTAGTCAGTTGCCAGGCCCTGGAATTCAGGAGCTGGGACACTCAGGATGATCCCTGCGGCTGCTGGGGGAGTGCACATGGCATGAGGAGATGAGGAACAGGAAGTTCTAGGTTCCAGCTTTGGGCAGGGCCCTCCCCTGGTGCTGCAGAGACTCCCAGAAAGGGAGCCAATCAGTAACCAAGCTGGGAGAGAGAACCCGCCCCCAGGCCTGAGGGACAGAGAAGACATCCCACCCCCTCGACCGGGTAGCGTGCCCCCCTCCCACCTTACCCCTCTCGGGGACTCACGATTCTCCTGAAGTTCCTCTGCCAGACAGCGACCTGGTGCAAAATGTCCAACCTGTAGAGATGGAGAGAGGAGGTCCCCCCGTCTCTGCTCAAGCCCCTCCCACAGCTCCCCACCTACTGGAGGGCTCCCAGGCACCTCCCTGCAGTCCCCTAGGGCCCCATGCCACCTGCCCCTGGTCCTCCCTGGGAGGAGGTGTCCAGCTTCAAAGGCTTTGCCCACACCCTGAGATGCTCTCCTGACTGCTTCCTCCACAGCCGGGGGATTTCAGGACGCACCGTATCTGAAACGTCCTCCTTCTTCTTTCACAGGGTGGCCTGTTTCTTCCCTACTGTTACACCTGAGGACCCAGGTCCACCTGCCCCAAGCCATGGCATTTCCAATCACCTCACAAGCACGTGACGGCTGAAAGAGGCGGCTGGAGAAGAAGTCTCACGGTGCTGGCAAGAAATACTGAAAAGCACCACCATGCTGCCGGCAGAACAAGCCCATCTTGGAGGAAGAACAGTCAGAATGTTCCTGAGAAGCAGGATGGCCAGACTTCACGGCACACACTTTGGGCCTCCTATCTGCAAAGGCCAACCCATGGACTGAGTGACCCTTTAGGAGGGAGCAGCACTGCCCCCTGGGGTCTCTAAGGCTTTAGATCTTCACAGGAGCAGATAGCCTCGTCTTTCTTCCTAGAAGTAACTGGTGGGCCCAAACCATGGACCCCATGGTTAGAAGCTCCATGTGCAATCCACACCACCACCAGGGCTCCTTCAGAACAGACTCGTCCCTAGAGAAGGCATGCATAGTAACACAGAGTCGCTGCCAAAAAGAGTTAAGACTCTTGACAAGGTGGATTGGCACAGCAGGAACTGGGAGGATGGTGCAGTACGGGATGGTGGTTTTGTCCTCTTGAACATCAGGGTGCTATGAGTTGGTGCCGACTCGACACCACCTAACAACCACCATTACAACTCATTGCATGCCAGCTTCCTCAGGGACTGGCTTACCCTCCTTAGCTCCAAACTGTTCGACGTGCAGCTACGTGGAGCCTCTTGTGGCCATTGAACACCTGAGAAGCGGTCAGTGTTGCATACCAAATGACAACAGTCCAGACAGATTGCCTCACAAAGATGTATTATTCAAAGCGACCCCACCAGTCTCCTTCCACTTTTCAAAAGCGTGGCTACTAGGAAATTGATACCTATATCCGTGGCCATATTCTGTAGCTCCAGCTGCCTGGGCCTTTGGCCAGGGCCCTGCTTGGACATCTACGGCCCGGGGGCCAATCTGGCCTGCTGTTTCTGTAACAGAAGTTTTCACTTACAAGGTTTCATAAAGTTGCTCTTGCTGGTTTATGCGTAGTCCGTGACTCGATAGCAACTGGTCTCTTTGTGGGTTTTTTTTCTTCGAATTTTAATGAGCGTGTAAACCAAAACGCTTCCGTTTCAGAACGAAAACAAAACCCCAGATCATAGAAACAGTTACAGAGATTGCATCTACCTTAGCAAAACACACGCGTGCGCAGTCCGAGGATGTAGCTGATTCTCGGTGGCAATATGTTTGCTGCCTTCGGTACCGAGAACATTATGGAGTTTATGCAGGGTCCTAAAGTTCACCTGGATTATTTGAAGGACTCCATCATCCATTCTCTATCATTACAGGTTATCTCTACAATCCACAGTTATATCTTTATAGGTTATCTTCAGTTTAGAGTTAGTGTGGCGTCCAGTTGACACATGGATTGACACGGTGGGTGGTCGCTACAAAACCTCAAACCTAAGGACAATTGTCAGGATGGCGCGGGCCAAGTGGGCGGTGTTTCATTCTGCTGTGGGTCGCAAGGGACTCAAAGTCACCTAACAACAATGCAAATAATCTAGGAGTCACTAACTTTTTCTTAACTCTTTACTTTAGGCACGAGGAACCCTGGAGGTATACTCCTAAAGCTTCCAGGGAACCACAAGGTCAGCAGTTCGAAACCACCAAGCACTCTCCGGGACAGAGAGGAGGTTTTCTACTCCCACAGAGTTATAGTCCAGACCCTGTCCGATGGGGTCACTATGAGTCAGAATCCACTTAATGGCGGGGACTGAGTTTTTTGAGTCACCACTAGAAGGCGGCACTGCTCAACCTCATCAGCCCTCTTTGACAGGTGGAGAAACTGAGGCTCAGCAGCCAGAGAGAGCACATTACCAAGTGTAGAAGACCAAGTCATCCTGAATCCTCACTCGCCGGCCACCTAGTTCATCATTACAGCCCTGTGCACCGAGCGATGCTCACCTGGGCGCCGTGGCGAAGACGTCCGGGTGCAGGTCGGCCAGGCCCACTCGCTCCTGATCGAAGTCCCGCAGGGACTCAACCCAGGCCTGCACGGGGCGCCGGCTCGCGGGCACTGGGAGCTCGCACCTGCGCAGCACAGGCGTCAGGGAACCTAGAGCGATAAGGAAAGTGGGGTTGAGGGTCAAGATCAGCGGTCCCAGTGGGTGCCCTTTCCCGGGCCAGGTCGGTAGCCTTACCTGCATTCTCCACCGGTGCATTCTCCACCGGTGCAGGCTCCACCGCCGGCAGCGGCGCTGCCTCTTCCGCCAGCGAGCTCAGGCCCTGCAAACGGTGTACGAGAGTGAGCAGTGGCCCTGCACGCCCCCCCACACACACACCCGATCTTTGCTCGTGACCGCATCCGCGGCTCCCGGCCTCACCCGGCAGCCGGCGGGTCCAGCCCGAGCCCAGGCCCGCGCCCCGGCCCGGACTAGCTGCAGCATAGCGGTGCGGCGCCCGGCGCCACGAGAGGTCAGGCTTCCTCCAGGCGCGCGCGGCGCCGCGCGATGACGTCACGCACGCACGCGACGCGCCCCGCCCCCTGGGACTCGGCGCGGGACGACGGGCGCGACAGAGTGAGGGCGGGGAGGCCCGGTCTAATACGATCCTATCGCTTCAACTCCCTAGATGCCACTTCTTATTTAGGGGATCCAGGGCCGTCTGCGACTCCAGCGCAAGAAGCCCCGCCCCCACAGGCCGCGCCCCTTTGGGCCTTGGGCCCACCGGCCGGCGGAGGCGCACGCTGCTCACTCAGCCAATGAGCGTTAAGCCCGGGAGAATGGAGGCGGGCGGGGGGGGCGGGCACCTACGGGAAGAGAACCAATCACTAGGTCGCTTGGTGTCGATCACGCCTCTTGGACCACGCCCCCGCGTAACGTCCCAGGTACTACATCCAATTAGGTGGAATTTCCTTTTTTAATCTCTGTGAACTCTCTACCTCCCAGGGACACCCCTTGGAATCCTAAAACAACAGCCAAACGAGTCCAGCCGATTTTGACTCATGGCGTCCCTATCGGACGGGATAGAACTAATTATAGATTTCTGTGACTGCCACCCGTTTCTCCCGCGGTGCAGCTGGTGACTTCCAACTGCCGCAGACCTTTTGCCTAGCAAGTGAGGAGTGGTCTGCCTCACCTTAACCGGGAGAGTTCATTTGGAGCCTTTAGATGCTGCTGTAGAGGTTGCTTTCTTCTTTTAAAAAATTATTAGAAATAAATCATTTTGGGGGGGCTCTTACAGCTCTTACAACAATCCACACATCAATTGTATCAAGCGCATTCGTACATATGTTTTTGCCTTCTGCATTTTCAATATTTTCTTTCTGTTTGAGCCTTTGATATCAGCTCCTCTTTTTTCCTCCTTCCCTCCCCTCACCCACACACCCACCCAGATGTTGCTTTCTTCTGGCGGCAGCCTCGAACTTCCGAAAACGGGGGTGTGGGGCTGTTGTCATCGGACACCCCACAGTGAGCCAGTACCCCTCACCTCCGAAGATGGTGTCCAGTGCTCTCTTGACGGGAACAGAAAGCCTCCTCTTTGTAGCACGGAGGGGCCGGTGATTCCAAACTGCAGACCCAGCAGACCAGCCACTGTGCCCCACCAGAGCACCTTCGAGAGCACCGCTATGCCCCCGCCCCTGCCCCTCAAACCCCCTACTCAGACACCGGGTCTCTGCGTCTCTCTAGGACGCTCCTTCGGGACTAGGGCCAATTGTGGGTACCACAAACATCATTCCCCTGGCAAACGAAACCACACACTCCTATGTAGGTTGTCACCTTCACAGTGTGGCCTAGAGGAGGCGCCACGAACCCAGATCAGGACCACCAGTTGAGTGGCAGTGCCCCAGGCAGCACCAGGTGACTTCAGTTTAAAGCAAGAAGTCCATCAGGCCTGCTCTTGAGCTGTGAGACTATTATTATTGAAGGGGGGGGGTTCTGTCACGCAGGCAGGAACCCCGGGGGGGGGGGCAGGCCCCAGAGGATCCCCATACTCTACTAAAGAGGTGGTTCTTTTCTATCTTTAATTTTTTTCTGCTTGGATACAGACGGGTAGCATTTATTGAATGCTTCTTGAAACTCCATTTTCTTTCAGTTTTTTAAATCATTTTATTCGGGACTCTTACAGCTCTTAGAACATTTCATACGGTTTTTCTGACCTCTCTGCAAGGGTACCGGACGCGGGTTCTCCAGAGCCAGCCGCTGCAGTTGCCGCAGTTCTGTGAACTTCTTCGCGATGTTTCCCTTGGCCAAAAACGCACTAAGCCGTCTTCAAATGCGAAGCATTCAGCAAGCAATGGCAAGGCATAGCCACCAGAAACGGGCACCTGATTTCCATGACAAATATGGCAATGCTATTTTAGCTGGTGGAGCCACTTTCTGTATTGCTGTATGGACATACACAGCAACACAAATTGGAATCGAATGGAACCTGTCCCCTGTTGGCAGAGTTACCCCAAAGGAATGGAGAGAATAGAAATTAAATCAGCTGGTGGTGTAATAATTGTTTCAAAATCAACTTTTAAAATGATTCAAGTAAAAGCACCACATATGCATTAACATATGGCATTATTGAAGAAATAAAATACATTTGAAACTAAAAAAAAAAAAAGAACATTTCATACATCAATTGTATCAGGTATATTTGTACATATAGGACCATCCTAATTTTCTAAATGTTTACTTTCGATTTTAGCCCTTGGTATCAGCTCCTCCTCCCCACCCACCCCCTGCCTCCTCGTGACCCTTTGATACATTATAAATTATTGTTTTCATATCTTACACCAACCATTGTCTCCCTTCACCCACATTTCTGTTGTTCATCCCCTTGGGGATGGAGGGCGGATATATGCGTCAATCACTGCGATCCGTTTCCTGTTCCTCCCCAAGTGGGTTCTTGTGTGCACATGAGGTATAACTTTTGATCTGCATTTTTGGGAAGTAACAATAGAACCCACCAAGGATTCTGTTGTGCGTTCTATAGCTACAAGAATCACCAGGCGTATCTGTTGAAAACCCCCATCTGCTTTGGAACTCATAAAATTCTTTAGTTTGTAGAATTGCTTTTATTCCTTTTATGTCTTCAGAGCTAAGTCACACACCTGGCAAAGGAAAAAAAAACAACAAAAGATAAGACAAAAAGTCTGTCTCCCCTAAACTCTTGTCCTCTGTCTCCCCAGTTCCCCTCCCAGAAGCCACCGCCATCCCCAGCTGTGTGTGTCTGCACTCAGACGGAACCGGTTTATGATTCCACAGACAGATTTTGCATATCTATCCTGTGCCAGCAAGTTTCGATTTTATGTGGTAAGTAAATGAAGCAGCGTTTACTTGCCTATTATTAGGTCATTTATTCAGCCCCTATTGTGTTCTGCAGGGACCACTCAGGGCTGGCAGCTGAGGGATCAGAAGTGGGGGGTGGCAGTTAGCTTCGGAGAAACCCCTAAGTGAGGGGATTTCCTTGAGGCTTGTAACCTGAGAACTAAGGCTTGAGGATCCAGCCTGAGTTTACTGAGAGGAGAAAGTGCCTTCCAAGTTTGGAGAAGAAAAAGCAGCTGGAATGGGCCAGGAGTAGGGAGAGTTGGTGGGGAAGGGGCAGCGGGGCTTGGGCCGTGAAGTGAGGGGGAAGGGTAGCTGGATCTTTCTGGCCCCAAGTGCTTGGCTGCCTGTCCTCCTAGTCAACAGCACCCCCTCAGAACCTCTGTGGTGGATTCCCTCAGTCGGCAGCACCCTATCCCCAGAGCTCTCCAACTCTTGCTCCCAGTCTTCCTCGTGGTCTCAGATACCACCTCCCCAGAGACGCCCACCCTGTTGAAAAACACTGTCCCCACCTCTGGCTCTTCTGGTCCCCTTCCCAGCTCTCTCCTAAGTCTTTGAAATAGTGTTTATTGTCTAGATGCCTATACTAACCCACTTCCATTGAGTCCGTTTTGATTCAAGCGACTGTACAGGACTCTGCAGAACTCTTCCACATGGCTTCTGAGCCTGTGGCACAGTGGTCACGTGCTGGGTGTAAGACTGCTGACCTCAAGATCAGCAGTTCCAGACCACCAGTGGCTTCATTCTTGAGCGGGAGAAGAGGGTTTCTGTAGTTCTACTCTGCCCGCGAGGGTCATTATGAGTGAGCGGTGACTGGATGGGCAGTGACTTTGGTTTGGGTTTTTAAATCTTCACAGGAGGATCGCTTCATCTTTCCTGCTGGCTGGGGGGCTTGCGCTGCTGGCCCTCGGGTTAGCAGCCCATGTGGAATCCATCGTACCCCCAGAGCTCCCTTCTGGAGTCCTGTGTTGTGCGTAGGTGCCATTGGGTTGGGCCTGAGTTACAGCAACCCGCCGTACAACAGAACCCAACATGCCTGGGCCTGGACCAGCCTGGACACTGTTGCTGTGTTCAAGCCCATTGTTAACAGCCGCGTGTCAGCCCGTCTCCCTGAAGATCTTCCTCTTTTTTTTTTGCTGTCCTTCTAGAATCCCATACTGGGATCATTTTCTGCTGTCTGAGTGCCTTTTTGTTTTTGTCACTGGAAGGCAAATTCCCCTCGGACAGGAATTTCCTCTTAGTTCTGGTGGTAGCCTAGCCCCAGCACGCGGCATTGTGTCTGGGGCTCAGTAGGCATTCGTGGGATGAATTATTTTCACTCATCCTATTACCAAGGAACAGAGAAAGCCCTCCATGTCCCCAATGGCTCATGTCCTTGAGGTCACTGGGCACACTTCCTGTGTTCAATAAATGCATCATTACTGAATGGCCCTGGGGCCACATGGACGCAGGTTCAAATTCCGAGGCTGCCACTGATGGGATGGGTGTCCCTGGGCTAGAGGTTTCTTCTTTGGGAGCCATGGCCTTCTAATCTGCTGTACAAAAGTCACACACAGGCACACACCCCCTCACTCCTCACAGTCAGTTATCACCACAGTTGCCAGAAGGTGCCTGTGAGCACCAGCGTCAGGTCATGTCCCTCCTCTGCTCAGAAACCTTCCCTGGCTCCTACCTCACTCAGAACAAAGGCCCAAGTCCTCCTGAGGCCCACCGGCCTTGCCAAGTTTGACTGTCATCTCTCTGGCATCCCCAGGACCCACCAATCATGCTCTGCCGATTCTGGGGGCCCCTTCGCCCTGGAACACTCGCCCCCAAGATTGCTCCATGGCTCCCTCCTCTCCTCCTCCCCTCCCTTCTTCAGGCCTTTAGTCAAATGTCCCCATCCAGGTCACAATAGCGCCTCCTCCTCATCCACTTTCCCATTTCATTTCCCTCCCCCAAGCCACGCCACATTGAACTAGACCTTGCCGTTTTCTTACCGATCCCCTGCCTGCTCTGTCTGCCCCACTGGAACATCCGCTCCTTGAGGGCAGGGGTTCTCCGTGCCTCGCCCTGCTGGGCCCCACGGCTGAGAAGGGGGCCCCACTCTGCAGCAGGTCTCCCCCACCAGCCTGTTGACCCTGAGGCTTAACTAAAGGTGAGGTCATGACCTGGAGACCGGTGGGCTGTGCGGGTCAAAGTCTGATCGGTTTGGCCCAAGGCTGGGTAGGGGTCAAAGGCTGGTGGATCAAAGGCTCAGTCACAGGTGACCTCTGCCCACCAGTAGGAGCTTGGGGCCAGTGTCAGCCTTGTGGCCAGAGAGAAGCTTCCCTGGCCACCAGCAGCACAGCTACTTAGGGAACACAAATCAGCAACTACAGCCCCCCCCACCCTAGGCCTTTCCCTCCCCCTCCTCCCCATGACTCTACAGGGGGAGTCACAAAGGTCAAGGGTCAGGGCTAGCATATTGGGGAGATAGCCTCCAATAGGGGGAGTGGGATGTAGGGGCTGGCCTGATGGGGGATGGGGGAGTTGCCTGAAGCGCCCCTCCCCCACTCAACTGTCAAAACATCTCAGGTGAAAGTTTGCTTTCTGCTCCAACTGTGGGCAACTGCCAAGCCCCCAGGCAGGGGAGAGTCTCCCCCGGTGGCAGCTGCTCGCCACCACTGGTCCCCGGGGATGGCACTGATTTGCATGGAGGTGTCTATTCTTTGCAGGGGCCTGAGCAACTGATAGTGTAGGCCGTGAAGGGAGGGCTGAGCAAAGACCCCGAAGGAGTCTGCTGGCATCCCTGAGCACACACTCCAGTGCTTGGGGCTCAGCTTCCTCCTCGGTCACACCCACTGCCTGGCGACCCTGGAGGACAGAGTGGAGCTGTTCCCGTGGGTTTCCCAGGCTACTGTCTTTGTGGAATCCGACTGTCTGATCTTTCTCCCATGGAGGAGATACTGGGCTCGAAACGGACCTTTCTGTTAGTGCCGAGTGCTTAGCCATCACTTCACCAGGGCTCCTGTCCCCTATCATGGGGTATAATTGGCCCTGCCTCTCGTGGCCCGTGCCAGGATGGGGCCTGGGTGCCCCCCGCTGATCCCTGTCCTGCCTGGCTAGTGGCTGGCTCCGTGCGTACGTACACTACAGTTCCTCGTCCACTGACCTCTGTGTGGATTTAGCCAGTGGGAGGCCCTGAAAGGAGATTGGGGGTGGGAAGAGGGGAAAGCCAAGGGATTTCTTCTCCTTGTCACCTCTGCTCTATGGCTTGTCTATATAACCAGCCCCTGTATTAAATCCCTCCTGTTTGAGATCCTGGAATTTCCCTGACTTGGCCCTGAAGGCTATAGGCTTCTGTGAGCTTTTCCCCACTCTCCTTCTGTCCGTTGAACAATAATCTACACCCCCACGCCAACTCACTGCCATCAAGTTGATTCAGATTTATCACGACCACATGCAGGGTTTCCAGGGCTGGGAAGCATTCCAAGAGCAGACAGCCGCATCTTACTCCTACCTCTCTTCCCCCCCACCCCCGGGAGTTGCTGGTGGGTTTGTACTGCTGACCATGTGGGTAGCAGGTCAGTGCTCACCAACAGCACACCGGCACTCCTGAGGAATAATTTAGACACCATCCAGTTCCTCCTTTTTATTGTTCAACTCGGCAAGTCCTGACAAACAGTCATGTAACTACACCACTACAATAAAGAGTGGGGACCCTCTAGCTCCAACAAAGCTCCAGTGCCCGTCGTCATCCATGCCCCCCGCTGCCCCCAGGCCCCAGTATCCTCCCTAGCTTTACCTTTTCTGGGAGGTCCTGTGGGACCGCTGGGTGGTACAAACAAATGGTTATGCACTCCGCTGCTAGCCAGTGGGACAGAAGTTTGAGTCCACCCAGAGGTGCCTTGGGAGAAGGTTCTCCGCTTCCCAAAGGTCATCACTCAAACGACTCATGGCCACCAAGTTGCTGCTGACTCAACATTGACCCTACGGGACAGGGTAGAGCTGCCCCCCGTGGTTTTCCAAGACTGTAACTCTTTATGGGCGTAGAGAGCCTCCTCTTTCTCCCTTGGAGCGGCTGGTGGTTTCAAACTGGTGGCCTTGGGGCTAGCAGGCCAACACGTACCCTCTGTGCCACCAGCAGGGCTCCTTCCAGAAGGTCAGAGCCATTGAAAACCTGTGGAGCACAGTTCTGCTCAGACCCACCAGGAGTTGAGAGTCGTGAATCAGAAAGGAGTTTGTGCATTTGTTTCGCTAGCAGGTGAAGCGTTCGGCTACTAGCCTAAGGTCCGTGGTTTTAGCCCTTTTCTGGAAGAAAGAGGTGGCAGGCAATTGGCTTCCTTAAAGAGGACGCCCTGAGGACCCCTGTGGGGGCAGCTCTTTGACCCGTGGGGTTGAGAAGACTTAGAATCAACTCCTTGGCAGTGGGCCGGGTAACAGGTAAGCTTTCAGTGAGCCTACATTTGTCAAAGTCTGAGGCCACTACCTGTGGTGGTGGTGGGGAAGGGGCCCTAGAGCTTGTGTGCGGTGGATCCTGTGTACAACAGAGTAAAACACTGCCCAGTTCTGCGCCATCCCAGTGTTTGAGCCCATTGATGGCGCCACGGTGTCGATCCATCCTGGAGGGTTCTGTACATGGCAGCTGTCATCATGTGCTGAGGAGTGGACCTCTTGGTTGCTTCGCTTCCCCAGGTCCCTGTCTCTGCCTGCAGACATCGCCCGCCTCCCTAGGCCGGAAGAGAGAGCTCACCCCTCCCAGGCCTGAAGGGCCAAGGCTCCATCTGGTGCAGACGTGGCAGGGCCTGGCCTCCACCGGGAACATCCACACCCTATCCCTGCAGTCGAAAGTGGGCCCCAAGCCCACTAGAGAGGCAGCTGCAGCTCCTCTGTCTGCCAAGAACAGCATCTGGAAAGCTTCTCTACAGCCCAGGGGCCCCTCCCCCAGCGCCCCCCCCCACCCAGTGCTGGGCTGATGGTGAGAAAGTGGGGACCTGTCTCAGACACTTCTCCCCATGCAGTTCCTCCTGCCCAAATCCCAGAACTGGGAGTGAGGCCCAGGGAAGACAGCGGGCAGGCCGGCCTGGATGCAGTGGGGCATTCAGAATATTCGGGGCTCCTGGGGTGATGCAAACAATTAACATGCTTGGCCGCTGCTAACTAAAAGGTTGACAGTTTGGCTCCAATCAGAGGTGTCTCAGAAGAAAGGCCTGGTGATGATCCTTGAAAAACCTCCAAGGAGCATAGTCCATTAGGACAGATATGCTGTACAGAGGACTGTCCTGCGTTGAAACAAACTCAACAAGGACTGGATTGGACTGGACCGGATCAGACTGGGCTGGACATAATATATGGGATGAAGGTGGGATCAGAGGGGTCCACCACCCCCCACTCACCTGGGGCACAGAGAAGAACAATCCTCACCTTACCATTGATGGATGTGGTCTGAGCCCGGACAGTGGGACAGGGGTGGGGGTCATTGAGTCAAGGGCTGGGGCAGTGGGAGTGCTCCAGATGAAACAAGAAGGCAGAGAGGCAGGGTTGTTGGGTGAGGCTGGTAGCTCGCGTTCAAAGCTCACCCCTGCTGCGGGCCTCAGTCTCCTCGTCTTTCAAATGGGGTGCTAATAATCACCGCCGGTTCTTGGGGTTGGGAGGTCAGTCGCAGGACCGCGCCCAGCTCGCGAGGCAGAACATTAGCCATTATTGTCAGAGACCCTATAATTAGTAGAGCCTGGTCCAAGCCTCTTCCTTCCCCTGCCTGGGAGCGCCCCAAGAAAAAAGGCCCCATTTCCTTCCTCATCCACTGTTCCCTCACACTGGGGCTCCCTAGGGCAGGCTCAACTCCCTTCCTGACCCCTAGACCGTCAGGAAGTCCAGACCTCCCGAGTTTTCCATTTCTCCAGCCGGTTCCCTTCGCTGACCCCACAGAGACCTCCTGCTGCCTCCGAAGCAGGAGGGAGGCGGAAGTTGCCTGTCCTTGTGGCTGGCTGTGCGTCTCTGGGGACATTACCTTTGTCTGGGAGCCCGTGGTCCTCTTGATAGACGACCGGATATGTCTATGGCCTTGACATCACCCCCACCCCCAGGTCCCCCAGGAGCTGGCAAATTGCTGAGCCAGCCGAGGCAGTTGTGTGTGTGTGGGGGGGCACTTCCTCCCCAGCCTTCAGGTCCCCACAGATTTGAGATTTCCGCTTCGATAGCTCCTCAGCAAGGAGAGGACCCAGTTTTCTTTGTGCATGGTCCCCTGCAGACCTGACACCTGGTTTCTAGAGGTTGCCCAGGCAACGTGGGGAACTGCACCCCCCCCCAAGTTAGCAGAGGATGTGGTGAGAGGTCTTCACAAAGCCTTAGTGGACCCCTCTGTTTTCTCTCAGTAACCAACTGATGGGGAATCATCATCCTAATATCCAACAGATGCCCTGCCTGGGAACATGGGAGTGAGGGAGCCCAAGGTCAGGGTTGAGTCAGAAGGGGACCTTGAGGTCCAGGTTGGGATTGAGGGGGGCCCCCAGGTCTGGGTTGGGTGTGAGGGGGCTTCAAAGTCTGGTATGGCTCTTAGGGGACCTTTAGGCCTTGGTTGAGCTGGAGAGAGAACCAAGATTTGGGTCAGGTCAGAGGGGGCCTAGAGGTCTGGGTTGAATTCAAGGGGACCCCATAATCAGGATTGGGTCTGAGGGGACCTTTGAGATCTGACTCAGAAAAAGGAGCCATGGCTGGTCAGAAGTCACTCGTGCCGCTTACTGTTTTTAAGTTTTATTGACATTTCATCCACACAGCACACAATTTAATAGTTCAATCCGGACAAGAAGAGTTGTACAATCACCACCACACTTGAGGACATCCCCCAGCCTTCTGCCTTTCCTCATCTCCCCGCAAAGCCCCACACTCCTGAGCGTCAGCTGTCTGGGCTCTCGATCTGCTCCATCGACTCGCAGCTGGTGGACTGCAGGAACTCACGGCAGCTCTACCGTATGTGCCCAGAGCCTGGGCCCGCGGGCTACACAACCCGTCGGACCACGTTTGCTAGTTGCTCTTCATGTGAAATTCCTTAGGAATGCCTTGAGAGCATGCTTGCTCTTAAGAGTTTGTTAATAGAAATATGCTGAATGGCAGTGATGTGTTTATTAACATTCTTGTTCACGAGTACTTCTTTATTGCTACTGTTATTATTACAGGCTTCTCACAACTGGAAGCCTGGACCCTTGTTACCTTTTATTTGACTTTTCATGTCTTTGCAAATGTTTGGAATTGCTGATCCAAGGTACTCGTAGAGCAAGCATTCTGTGAAAAATCCGGGTCCCCCTCTTACTCAGCTTCTCAAGTCCGAGGGTAATTGCTGTGACAGGTGGCTTGGGTCCCCCCCCCCGGCCCCCCAGAGATGCAGCCACAGGCAAATGTGTGTGTATTTATACAGTCCTTCGCAACCCCAGACCAACTCACGGCCATCGAATCTATTCCGGCCCTGCAGGGCAGAGTAGAACTGTGAGTTTCTGAGGCTATAAATCTTTACAGAATCAGAAAGTCTCAACTTTCCCAGTGGTTGGATGGGGCCGAACTGCCGACCTTGCAATCACCAGCCTAATGCCTAACCTACCACCTACGAGGGCTTCTAGCCCTTAGAAACCTACCCCGCCACCTGTAAATGTGGGCAAAGAAAACCTAGTGGTCTCCACTGGATTTTTTTCTTCTTTCCCAACTGAACACGCTCGTTGGAGAGGCTTCGTTACAACAGCTGTAAACAGCACCATTTGGGGTTTTTCGGGGGGTTGTTTCTGGTTTCTCCGGCAAGCTGACTTTATTTCCCCTCTCTGGGAGTTTTGCTTCTCAGACACTCTTTATGGAAGAGCTCATCCAGCTACTCCCTCATTTTTATTGGATCCAGCCTTCCCACTTTACGTTTTCCTTTCTTGTTGGGGTCGGACGTGCAGGCACATGTTACAATAATCAACAGATATAAAAAGATTCCCAGGGTGAAGTCGGCTTCCCTGCCCCCTGTGGCTCCCCAGTTCTCCATTCCCTTCTCAAGGAGGTGATGATTCTGGGGTTTTGCCAGTCTTTTCTTCCTTCGACTTTCTGGCTGGCTCGCTCCTGGGCACATGCAGTAGAACATCAGCGCCTCCAGGGCAGGGGTTTGTGTGTTGTTTTCCTGATCTGGCTCTCGTCCTTAGCATCATGCGTGGCCTCAAATCAAACAAAAAGCAGTTGCTGTAATCAGTCCTATGGATGGCCCTGATGACATAGTGGGCTGCTAACTGCAAGGTCAGCAGTTCGAAACCACCAGCCACTCTGCAGGGGGAAAACAGATGGGCTTTCTACTCTTGCAAAGAGTTCCAGTCTTGGGCATGCACAGGGGCGGTTCTTCCCTGTTCCATAGGGTCACGGTGAGTTGGAACCGACTCGACCGTGAGCTTGTTGCTTCGTAGTCAGTCCTGACTCCCGGTAACTCCATCTGAATGCAGGGTAAGGATTGTGCTCAAGAAGAGTTTTCACGGAAGTAGATAGGCAGGTCTCTCCTGAGCAGCCTCTGGGAAGAGTTCAAATCTTTCTGCTAGTGGCCAGGGGCCATTTAAGGGACTCAAGGCACTTGTTACTGCTACCATAGTCGAGTCCAACGCACCGGGGGTCCCGTGTGCTCAGAGGAGAGCTGTCCTAGGATTCCCAAGGCTGTGACCTTCAAGCAGCCCTGGAGGGGTAGTGGTGATGCGGAGGGCTGTAACCAGCACTTCAAAGCTATTGGCAGTTCTGCAGGAGAATGACTGAGCTTTCTACTCCGGCATTACAGTTGAGGAAACCCACAGGGGGTCACTGGGAGTCAGCATCGACTCCGTGGCAGTGAGCTTGGATTTTTGGGAAGCAGATCACTGGGTCTGCCTCCCGAGGGACCTCTGGGTAGGTTCAAACTCCCAACGTCCAGTTAGCAGTCAGCATGCTTAAGTTACTTGCTAAGTGAACATGTAAGCACATTATGGATAACCAAAGACCCCACAGTCACTTCCACTGAGTTGATTCTGACTTGTCAGGAGCCTATACAGCAGCGTAGAACTGCCCCTTTGGGTTTTCTGAGACTTGAATGAATGTTGTGGGAACAGACAGCCTCATCTTTCTCCCTGGGAACAGCTGGTGGGGTGGAACCACTGACCTTGTAGTTAGCCATTCAGCGGCTTAGCCCACTAAGCCACCAAAGCTCCTTAGCTCACACATACATCTTCACAAATGGTGACATGGTTTCTGGGAGCCTTACACAAAGCTGTCTCCCATAAGCATGACGAGCCATTTTCCTGGAGTCAATTCTGGCAGACCCCCCCCCCCCCCGTGTGGCAGAATCGAACTGGGTTCTGTAGGGTTTTTCGAGGCTGAGTTTTTTTGAGAAGTAGATCACCAGGCCTTTCTTCCAAAGTGCTTCTGACTGTACTCGACCCTCCAACCTTTGGGTTAGGCGTCCAGCTCTCAGAAGGCAGGCCGACATCCTGGTTTTTCCTTGTTTACTGAGAGTGCCCGGGGTTCCCCAAACAATGTGGAGCACCCAGGCTCGAGAAGCCGGAAGTGTAGTCTCTCAGAAGCTGGGCACGCTGGCATGTGAGTGAGGGAAAGAGGGAGAGTGCAGAGAGCCAGGGAGAAGGCTGGATCTCCTGTGGGAAGCCTTCCAGGCAACTCCAGCCAGCACCTTGACGGATTGCTGGATCACTAGGGCCACAGACGGGGGTGGGGTGGGGGGGACACAGCTCCTGAACTCCAGGGTCTTGTCAAAGCAGAGAGCAAGCTTTCCGACTTGGCGGCCTGACCCTCAGGGATTACTGGATTCTCGGTCGAAGACACTCAGTGTCGTCAGGTGCCATGGAGTCTGTTCCATGCACAACACAATGGAACACTGCCCAGGTCTCCACCACCCTCACAGCTGGCATGTCCAACTCACCATCACCCAGTAGGCATTCGTAGACGCTTGCCCGGTGGACCCGTTGTCGGTAATTCACGGCTGGTTGTTGACTGAGGCTAGGGTCAAGAGCAGACCTGGAATCAGGACAAGTGGTCAGAAGGTGGAGGCCACCTGGCCAGGCAAGCCACGTCGTTCGGTTGGTGCTGCATGACGTCACGCCCCGGGCCGGCTCTCACGGGTGGGGGCGGGGCGGGGCGGGAGGTGGGCGGGGGGCGGCGGACAAAGGGGCCCTGCGCACCGCCCCCGTCGGCCCTTTTGCGGGGCCCCGGCTGGCCACATCTGGAATTCATTGCCTCCGCCGCCGGAAAGGGGCGGAGAGGAGGGCGGAGAGAGCTGGGGGCACTGAGGCGGTGGCTCTCTCCGCCCCGCCTCCGTCCGTCCGTCCGTGGTCCCCAGCCCCGGGACGCTGTCGAGCCCGGCGGGCAACCCCAGCCCGAGCCGCGGCCGCCCCGGGGACTCAGACGCCGAGTCCCCTCCGGCCAGGGCAGGGACCCCGGCCGGCCACGCCAGGTGAGCACGCGTGGTGGGTGGAACGGGCCGGGAGGCAGAAAGGGCGGACCCGGTCCCCTAAGTTGGGTCGATATAAGGGGGTGGTAGGGAGGGGGGGAGCCGGCCAGGGGCCGGGGGCGCACTGAGGCACGCACGCACGCGCCGCCTGTGCGCCTGCGCCTGCTGCACCAGAAGGTGGTCCCGTGTGTCTTCCCCACGACCCCAGGCGGCACCCCCTGCCTCGGCAGAGAACCCCCGAACCCCAGGACTTTGCTCCCCGCCTTCCCCAGCGGCAGGAAGTTGGCGCCGAGGAGAAGGCGAAATCCCAACTCTTTGGGCTGGAGACGCTGGGAGGGAGCCGGTGCACCCCAAGGCTGGGGAGGGGGGGAGGCATGCGAGAGGCGCCGCGAGCCCCTCCTGCTGACCAGGCCAGTGAGAAGGCCAAAGATGCAGTGCGTGGTTGAGCCTCCGAGCCGAGGCGTGGAGCCCCCCCGCCCCCCGGCCCAGGGCCATCGCCCGCTGCCTGGAAGTCAGGGCCTCTGCCTCAGTTTCCCAGAGCTGGGAGTCCTCGTGGGGGCGGGGCTCTGTTCCGAAAGGACACGGAGCGTGAGCCCCGGTCGGTTCCCCCGGGGTCGGTTCCCCCGGGGCCCGGGAGGGCTTGCGCTTGCGTTCGCGTGGGGAGGCTTCTGCGTGGTCCCTGCTTGGCGAGCGCCGGGACTTCGCCCCCTCCTGAGGCTCGGGCTGACTCACCCGGGGATTTCCACCCCCTTCACCCACCCGTCTGTGCCCCCGTCAGACGCTCTGGGCACCGCGCGGAGCCCACGGTCCCCCCAGTGGTGTGACACGGACGCGGCGCTTGTGCGGTGCGGCTGCGGTGCCACCTCCACCCCATCCTAGATCTCCAGGCGGAAGCCTCTGCGAGGCGGCGGGGGGCGACCCCCACCGCGCCCGGCCCCCTTTGGAGGTGTGGGGTTCCGCGCGCGAGTGGCGGGTCGCGGAAGGGAAGGGAGAAGGCGCGGCCCCAGGGCGAGTGTGGATACCGCGCATTCCTCAGCCAGATAAAGACAGCAAGAGAGCAGCCGGTGGGCGGGACCTGCAGCTGTCTCCACGGCGACGCGGGGCTTCACTGCGGGGTGGGGGGGCACCCAGAGGACCGAGGTGGCGCCAGGTCGCCTGGCTGTGGCTTTGGGCCTGCGCGGCGCCTTGGCTCCTCCACCGTCAGGGCCCCAGCTGCTGTGGCCTTTTGGGCCCATTCATTCCCAGTGTCGCCTGAGCGCCTACTGTGTGCCAGGACTTGCTGTGGGCACTGGGACCCGAGTTGTTGCTGGCCGCCAGCACTTGCATTTGACCGTCAGAGCCAGACAGAAAGCCAGTCATAATTTCCGATTGCAGCCCGTGGTACAGCCGGTTGCTGAGGCTGGGGGAAAGTGGAGAGGAAGACTGGGGCGCAGGGGAGGCCCCTCTGACACAGTGATTTTTCATCAGAAACCTGAAGGATGGTTGTTTGTGTGTGTGTGTGTGTGTGTGTGTGTGTGTCTGCGAGAACACAAGGCAAAGTGAGAAACAGCAGGGCAGAGGCCCAGAGGTGGGAGAGGGGGCAGGGATGTGGGTAGCTGGTACAGCAGGACATTCAGGAGAAACAGTGCCTTATAGCCAGGCCTGACATTCCTCCCCAGTTCACTTATCTGGAACCCCACCTTTAAGATAGCTTTGCCATCTTTATCAGCTCAGAAACGCGACGGCAAGTCTGTTCATCTTTTACTTAACACATGGTGGCACTACATGAAAATGACAGCCGTGCCTTCCCGCTATCACTTAACGAACACAGATGGGCTCAAGTCAACCCTCCAGGTCCCTGTCACCCCACACCCGCCACCCCTGTTTCTTCTCTTCCTGCACTGACTGAGCAGGATCACACAGTCTGCCTCCTCTCACAGACACGCTCACATGGGAAAGCCTGCGAACTGCTGAAAGATCTCTGACAGCTGGGCCTGCAGGCTGCCAAGGGGACTAGACACTGCTCAGTGGCGCCCCCTCACCCTCTCCCCCATTCAAATGGTGCCCAAGGCAGGTGCCAATGCCTGCCATACCTCAGCTATCCCTCTGGGCAGGTAGGCGGCCAATGAGGCTGCAGCAGAGTGATTTCTGGGAAACGTGAGGGGGGAGATTGGGTGAGCAGGGACCACCCCTTCAGGACAGTGGGGAGCCCTGGAAGAATTTGGAGCTGGGGGTGATCCACCAAATACGTAACTTTTGAATCACCCCCTGGCAGCAGGGCAGGACCTGGCCTCCGGAAGATAATCAAAAGAGAGCAGGGGTGGGGCATGGGACGGACGCAGCTGCTCCTGAGGGACTAGCAGGGACATCTCCTACCTTCCCGGCGCCTGATTTCTAGCTACACAGCTGCATCTCCTGCCATTCTTCCATCCTAAACCTGCCACTGGGTTATGCACGCTCCATAAGCGTGAGGCCTGGCCTGGCGGTTCGGAGCCCAGTGTCCTCTTCCCGAGACTGCCCTGTGAAGGTGGACACGGGAGACAGACACTGTGCCGAACCAGCCTGAGGGGGCAAGGGGGCGGGGTAGAAACCAAGGCCTCTGCCTGCTTGCGGGCTGGCGAGTCCTCTGCCAGCCCCAGCCTCTTGACCCAGCTTCCTCTTTCTGGGAAACAGACCATCCTCAAGTTCCCGCCTTCTGTTCGCCAGTCAGCAGGGAAAATGGGGGGTGGGGGCCCAGTTTCCCGTCTCCAACTGCTTTTCCCTTTGCAGATGCTTGGACTGGAAACTGGACACCGCCCTGGGGTGTGTGTGTGTGTGTGTGTGTGTGTGCAGTGAGTGGGGGACGGGGCCATGTGCCCCCAGGGAAGACAGACTTTTGGGTTGGTTTCCTGGGGTTCCAGGGCAGGGCTCACTTCTTATTTCTCCAGGAATCCGCTGTCAATCTTTGTCTTGGTCACCAGACTGGGGAGAGGTGGAGGCACACGCCCCCTCCGCGTGGGCTCTGCGGTGGGAGTGGGACACGCCCCGGGCTCCTTGAGCCAGCTAGTGTGGTTCCCAGGCCTGTCACTGAAGCCTTAATTTCCCATTATGAACCCAAGGGGCCCGGCGGCCCAGGGCAGGCCCGGGAGGTCTGCTGGAGGGTGACCCAGCGGTCAGGCCGCGCAAACGTCCTCCAGGGACCTCGCAAAGGCTGTGCCCGCTGCCGCCGTGCAGACCGCCCCCAACCGGCCAATCACAGGCGCGGGGGCAGCATCTGGGCCCAGGGGCGCGCCGCTCCGTGACCCGCGCAGGGTGCAGGCTGCTTCCGGCCGATGGCCAGTCCAGTAAGACAGCGACCTGAAGCAGGCCAGCCCGGGGCCGGCTGCGGGGGGCAGAGGGCATCGGGGCGCCCAGGGCCCCGTCCGTCCGGCGGGAAAACAAGGAGCCTCTTTGTGGCAATCTGGGAGGGGCGGCCCGTCCCCAGGGACGTGCACAAACCCTTCTCTGTTTCCAAACTAGGACGGATGTCCCTCTGCGGGGGGGATGGTGGGGGGGAGCGGGGAGCAGCTGCCTCCGTAGAGCCAGGGGCAGGGTGTGCGCCTCCAAGGGGATGGGCGGGTTTGAGATGGCCATGCGACCCCGGAAACCCCTCCTCACCCTCTGATCCCCGGAACCGGCCGAACCAGCCTTTTCTGGAAGGTGCTCCCGGTGTGCGCGCGCCGCACACTCAGTCCTTGCCGGGGCGGGTTTCTTAGAGACCTGGGAGGGCTCTTCCCAAGCCCTCTCCAAGCAGCCAGCGCCTGGGCTTCCTCCCCGGAGGTCCCCCTTGTGAAAGGCTAACTGCACTCTCTGGGGACCCCTGCCCTGCCCCCAAGTGGGGGAAGGCTGCAGTATGTATGACTTGGCCTCTGCCCACGCGAGTCGCTCTTGCCCCTCCCCCCGCGACTCAGTTTTCCCTGCGAGGGCGGTGACTCAAGCTTCCGTGGAAACCAATGCCAGCCCCCCCCCATGCTGCATGCCCCCCACCCCTCGCATGACTTCAGAGCAGCTGCCCTGTCCTCTTAACCAGCCAGGACCTCCCAGACGTTCTCCTGTGACTCCCCCATTCCATCGCCCCCTCCCAGCCTGCCCTGCACCGGATGTGACTGGATAGTGCGTTCTCCACCCCCTCTTGTTTCAGGGGCCTCACATCTGGATCTCATCCTGGCCACCGACCACGGGGTTGCCAGCGCCCTGCCCACCCCCTTGGGACCCTCTCCCCGGGCAGAGCTAGATGGTGCTGATGAGAACAGGCTGTTGGGACTCTCGGTGCCTGGCTCAGTCAGCGTCTCCACACAAACTGTTGGGGGTGGGGGTGGGGGGTGCACAGTCCAGAGCTCTGTGTGTGGTGGGAAGAGGAGAGCACTAATAATACATTAGCCTCGTAATACATGCTGAGCCTGCCTTGCGCCTCAGTTGAACAAATTTGTTCGGAGTCCTTGGGTCTGCTCCCACACAGAGTGACCTGATGTCCACCAGAACGAAACACCACCGGACCCTCCATCCTCCCTCACAGTCGTTCTTACGTTGTAGCCACTGTGTCCACCCCTGCCACAGAGGGGCCTTCCCTGTCTTCACTGCCCCTCTCCTTGACCAAGCATGAGGTCCTGCTCCAGGGACTGGTCTGGCCTGGTAACGTGTGCAAAGTCTGTGGGACAAAGCCTCGCCATCCTTGCCTCTAAGGACCCTCCTGGCCGTACCTCTTCCAACGCAGATTTGTCCTTTTTCTTCGCCGTTGGCCCATTCGCTATTGGTTGCCGATGAAATCCATGTGAAGTGGGCTTTCTTCTCCCTGCTATACAGATGACGGCATGGAGGCCCACTTTATCCAAAGTCTCCCCAGTGTGCCAGGGGTGGAGTGGGGATGAACCCTGCACTCCTGTAAGGTGGCATGACCTCGGGGCGGCCCTGGTGTCTCCTGGAGACCTCACTTTGGGAGCACCCATGGCCTCCAGGCTTCAGCCCAGCCTGAAATCCTGAGCAGTGGGTGGTAATGAGCAGGGCAGGGTGCAATCAGCCGCGTCTATCTCTGTGGCCCGGGTCAGCAGGTCACCCGAGGCGCCGAGGCTTCCTGCCGGGGAAAGGAGATGGGCCCTCCAGGCCCCGTCCCAGGCACTCTCTCCAGGCAGCCGTGGGGAAGCTGCAAGGTCCCGGGCTGCTTCTCTGTAGAAAGACGCCATCATGTGAGAAGTAGCTGGAGGCTGCCAGCCTCGCCGACTCAGCCCCGTCTCTCCTTTGAGTTTGGGCAAGTGAATTGACCTCTCTAGGTCCCCCACGTCAAATGGGGATCCTGCTCATTCTGAGAGCGGGGGAATCACTCACCAGGAAGGGGCAGCGCTGGGACTCAAACCACAGCCATCCATCCGAGGTCACAGCTCAGGCCCCATCCACGACGCTGACCTGCCTGTCTGTCTCCCTCTCTCCTCTCTGTAGCTCTGACAGCCTCATGGCCCCAGCCGACCATTAAGCCCCACCATGGGCAGCCTGTACTCGGAGTACCTGAGCCCCAGCAAGGTCCTGGAACACTACAATTACACAAAGGAGACTCTGGACACGCAGGAGACACCGTCCCGCCAGGTGGCCTCGGCCCTCATCATCCTCCTCTGTTGCGCCATCGTGCTGGAAAACCTCCTGGTGCTAATGGCCGTGGCCCGCAACAGCAAGTTCCACTCAGCCATGTACCTGTTCCTGGGCAACCTGGCCGCCTCCGACCTGCTGGCGGGCGTGGCCTTCATCGCCAACACCTTGCTCTCGGGGCCTGTCACGCTGGGGCTGACCCCCGTGCAGTGGTTCGCCCGCGAGGGTTCGGCCTTCATCACGCTCTCCGCCTCCGTCTTCAGCCTCCTGGCCATTGCCATCGAGCGCCACGTGGCCATCGCCAAGGTCAAGCTCTACGGCAGCGACAAGAGCTGCCGCATGCTGCTGCTCATCGCGGCCTCCTGGCTCATCTCGCTGGCGCTGGGCGGGCTGCCCATCCTGGGCTGGAACTGCCTGGGCCGCCTGGACGACTGCTCCACCGTCCTGCCGCTCTACGCCAAGCAGTACGTGCTCTGCGTGGTGACCATCTTCTCGGTCATCCTGCTGGCCATCGTGGCCCTGTACATCCGCATCTACTGCGTGGTCCGCTCCAGCCACGCCGACGTGGCCGGCCCGCAGACGCTGGCCCTGCTGAAGACGGTCACCATCGTGCTGGGCGTATTCATCATCTGCTGGCTGCCTGCCTTCAGCATCCTCCTCCTGGACTACGCCTGCACCGTCCGGGCCTGCCCTGTCCTCTACAAGGCCCACTACTTCTTCGCCTTCGCCACCCTCAATTCGCTGCTCAATCCAGTCATCTACACGTGGCGCAGCCGGGACCTGCGGCGGGAGGTGCTGCGGCCACTGCAGTGCTGGCGGAGGGCGGCGGGGGTGTCGGGTCGCCGGGGCGGGACGCCGGGCCACCGGCTCCTGCCCCTGCGCAGCTCCAGCTCCTTGGAGAGGGGCACGCACATGCCCACCTCGCCCACCTTTCTGGAGGGCAACACGGTGGTCTGAAAAGGCTGGGTAGACTGACCAGCAGGTTGATGGCAGAAGCCCTCGGGGGGAGGTGCTGGGTAACCTCAGACAGAGAGGAGGGGGCTGCCTGACAGACAGGATGCCTCCACCCTGCAGACCTGGGCGGCACTGGACCTCTTCTACAGCGGATGGCAGAGCCGTCACAAGGTCTTAGAGGCCCACACCAGTGTGGCCATGGGGCCAGGTAGCCTGGAAAGGGTCAAGGTGACTGCAGGTGGGCACCCCACAGGAGCTCGAGGCAGGAGCCATGGGACAACCAACCGGTGCAGAGGTTTCCACATCCTGACAACTGTCCGAACGAGAGTCCTGGCGGTGCAGGGGCTGTGCGCTGCACTGCTAACCTCAAGGGCATCAGTTCGAAACCACCATCTGTTCCTCGGGAGCGAGACGAGGCTTTCTACTCCTGCCAAGAGTGGCTGTCGTCGGAAGCCCACAGGGGCAGTGCCACCCTGTCCTACAGGGTCGCCGTGAGTCGGTATCGACTCGACTCGATGGCGGTGAGAGCCATCCACTGACCCTCTGGCCAGACACATCTTTAAACTGCCCCTCCTGCTGCCTTCTGGCAACCTCAGGCCGCTGCCTGGGAACCTCACCCAGGGGCTGGCCACTCCTCCCTGGCCTCTGGCGCCACCGGGGCTGCAGTGCCTGAGCCCAAATCCCCAGCTTCCCCAAATTTCACCAGCTGCCACTTTGGCGACTTCTTCCCTTTCCTCTCACCCCTCAAGATGCCAGGAAACCACAGGGTGAGGGTGAGGGTGGGGTGGGGGTGGGGGCACGAGCCCCATTCTCAGACCTCATTGGCTCGTTGCACTATTGGGGCTCTACAGAATCACCAAAGGCTGGAAAAGCCGGTTTGGGAGAGAGGAAGCCCAGGGAGGGTTTGGGGCCTCCCAGTAGGGCAGGGTAGAACCTGAGAAAGTTCTGAGGGAGATATTTGCACAGGAGCCCCCCAAAACGAAACCATCCCCAAGCGACTCCCATTTCCAGCCACAGCCAAGGTACCTGGTACCCTAAACCAAGCAGCTCTTAGCCGCAGTGGCTCCCTCCCTTCAAGTTGTATTGAACGGGAGCATGGCGGTCAAGGTGACCAAGGAGATAATGTCCTGGGGACTCGCTCTCTCCCAAACTGTCCCCAGAAGGATTTTGTGAAATCCTGTGGGTGAATGCAAGAGACATTACGGTACAAATGTATATTTATGTGTCTGTGTGTGCGTGTGTACAAGTGTGGTATTCCCGAGCCAGCTCCCAGCAGGCTTTCCCCAGAATGGATGCTGTCCTGTGTCCTCATGTCTGTCTGTCTATCTGTGTTGAAGCTGCCAAAGTTGGGGAGGGCTGCGGCCTAACCCTGCACAGCCCCGTAGTAATTGCTGGCCTGCCTCCCCGCTTGAAAGCTGGGGTACAGCTCACCTGGGGAGGGGGGCGGAAACCTCAATGCCTCCAACACATGAATGCAAAGGCCTGAGGGACCTTTTGGGGGGCAAGGAGCCAGTCGGGGGCTTGTCTCCCCTCATAGAGCTCCCCAGATGCCCCCTCTTCCCCATGCCGCAGACCCAGGTCTGGGCCAATAAACGGTTCAGTGACTGCTCTCTGATGGTGACTGTCTCTCTGAAGTCGCAGTTCCCCACGCCCACCCCCCTCAAATGGTGGCTGGGATGCCCTTCTGACCCCCACTCCTGACCCCATTGGATCCAGGACTCCAGTGTGACTTTGGGGTCCGCACCAACTTCTCCCCCACATCAGCTGTTTGCCAGTGATGAATTCAGCCTGAGGCTTCCCTACTTTCCCTGGGATAGGGGATGGGGGAGTTCAGTGGGCTCCACTTGGGGAGGGGGCGCCCCTTCTGTATCCCAAGCTCCTATCCTCACTTCCCTTTTCCGGGAGGCTGAGAGGCTGTTTTATAGGGATACCCAGCAGGCCTAGGTAATCCTAACTCAGTCCCCGCCCTCCCAAATAGGGGCACACTTCCATCTAACGCTTTACAGGAGCTGAGGGGAAGGAGGCAAGGGGGAGAAGAGGGACACTCCAAACTTCAGAGAGGTTAAGCCAGTTGCTCAGGGTCACACAGTCAGGAGGGCAGTGCCAGGCCAAATCAGAACCCAGGCAGGCTCCCTGGGCATCACCAGGCTAGAGAGGGGGGGGGGGAGGCGGGAGCCGGCGTCTGAGAAACCCACCCAGAGGCAGGAGCAGCCCAGATGGCATGCAGCTGGGAGATGGGTCCCTGCTCTACTCTGAGGATTCCTCCCTCCCTACCCGCCTCCTCCCAGGCTGGGGCCCAGCGGCTCCTTTGAAGCCAGATTGGAGCTTTGATGGGGGTGGAGGAGGCGGGGCCCCTAAACTGAAGCCCCACCCAGCAACACCAGTACTAACAAGCAGGCCAAGGGGAGAGGAGGCCTAGAGAGGCCAACTGCCACCTAAGGACACCCCCCCCATGCCTTAGCACTCCGACCCCCCACTGGAATTCCCTTCCCAGCAGGAACTGGAAGACTGCTACAGCTTGGAAACCTGAGCCTGCCTTCCCCAGGACTGGTGGGAGTGCAGACTAGGCCACAATAAATTTCCCCCAGTACCATTGCACTTTCTCCCCCTCCTCAAGGCCTTTGTTCAGACATCGCTTCTTCCGAAAGGCCTGCCCTGACCACTCCCTGCCCTTGCTAGCTAAGCCCTCACCGGCTTATGACCTGGTGGTGGCCTTGTTCAGTGTCCCATCAAGTTGGTTTCTGAATCACAGCAACGTGATGCACACGGAAGGAAACACTGCCCAGGTCTGCGCCCTCCTCTCAACTGTTCTTAGGGTGGATCCCACTGTTGCAGCCGCTGGGTCCGTCCCTCTGGCTGGGGGCCTCGCTCATTTTCGCTGCCCCTCTACCTGACCGAGCGTGATGCCCTTCTCCGGAGAGTGCTCTCGGGACAGCGTGCGTGTGTGTGTGTGTGTGTGTGTGTGTGTGTCTCCAAAGTATGTGAGATGAAGTCCCGCCACTCTTGCAATGAAGGCGCCTTCGGCCTGTCAAGTGGACAGATTCGTTGGATTTTTTGGCACTTTACAGTGCTTTCAATATTCTGCAGAACCACAATTAAAACGCATCGATTCGTCTGTGACCTTCCTTATTCAATGTCCGACTTTCACATGCATAGAAGGCGATGGAAAGTGCCATGGTGGGGTCAGGTGCACGTCTTCGCTTTGCGAGACTCTAAAAGGTCCTTGTGAGGCAGATTTACCTAATACAGTGAGTCTTCTGATTGCTAGACTGCTGCTTCTTTGAGCACGACTCGCATGCATGTATCGATGCAGCCGTCTCCTGTGTGAATGCGAGCAACCTGAGGGTCAAGCTGCATCACTCTACCACTAGCAGGGTGCATCACACTGGGCATGTTCCCACCTCAGGGCCTTTGCACCTGCCGTTTCCTTTCGTCTTGTCTCGAATGCTCTTCCCTTAGAAATCCACGTGGCTGCTCTCTCCAACGTCAAGTCGACACTCAGAGATCATGTGCTGAGGGAGTCCTCGGGCCATGCTGCCTACGCAGTTCAGTGTCATATTTTTCCTTTCGTGTCACTTGCTCTTCTTAACCACCTAGACATCCGTTGGCCTTGGAGTCGATTCCGACTCATGGCGTGCGGTCTTCTTTCTTTCCTTTTGATCTCAAAGCCATCCTTCCAGGGGCCATCCAGCCTCCGTGGCTCCACGACTGGATTGCACAAGAGAATTTGGCACACTGCTCTGCAGTTCTCCCCCTTTTGATCTGGATGCTTCTGGAGAATTTCAGTGTAGCGATTTACTTCGTATGTCTCTTTTTAACCATAGCCTTTGTGACCATGGGTGGGGCCACGCCTATTGGGTGCAGAATCTTTCATCCAAATGCTTGGTGAATAGTAGCCAAGCGTCATGCTGTTGGCTGGCCTCCTGGCTGTTTATGGAGGCAATTGGCCATACATTCCACATCCTCCTCCTCCTATTCCTGCCTCTCCTTGCTACTCTATGGCTCCAGGCAAACCAAGACAGAGTTGTCATGCCTTGCAAACTTGTAAGACCCCAGGCACTTCACGATCAACTGGGAGGTAGAACTGAAGCACTACACACATGGTTAGACCAATTAACTGCGTCCTGTGAAACCATAACCCTAACCCTGGCCATGAGAAGGGATAACGATGCACGCACGATGGGATCCTTTTTGCTTTTGCATTGCTTAAGAAAAAAAAGACCATGAAACAGCTCAAAGCATGGATGGAACTGGGGACCATTGCGCTGCATGAAATTGTTCTTGTTGTTCGGTCCCATGGAGCTGGTTCTGACCCATAGTGACCCTCTGTGCAACAGAACCAAACATCCACCTGGTCCAGTACCGTCCTCACAATTATTCTCACGTGTGAACCCATTGTCGCCACCGGGTCAGTCCATCTTGTCCATCTGTTTCACTGCCCCTCTGCTTTACCAAGCACGCTGTCCTCCAGGGACTGGTCTCTCGACAACCTGTCCAAAGACAAAATCTTGTCATCCTTGCCTCTAAGGAGCATTCTGGCTGGATTTCTTCCAAGACAGACTTGTTTGTTCTTTTGGCCGTCTGTAGTACTCTCAATATCCTTCGCCAGCACCATAATTGGTCCATCACAAAAGGACAAATATTGTATGAGACCACTATTATAAAGAGACGAAAAAACAAACAAAAACTTTCACAGCAAAGAGAACAGCTCAGGGGAGGTCCCAAAGAGAACAGCTCAGGGGAGGTCCCAAAGAGAACAGCTCAGGGGAGGTCCCAGTGCCGGGGAGGGCAAGGGAGGGAAGAAAGAGCAACCAGCTAGAAGTGTGAGGTGTCTCAGCTGGGTGGAGGGTAGGATGGGACTCCACAGAGGCAGAAGAGCCATCAGGGGAGGAGGTGGGCTAGACTGCGGGGGACGGTGATGAATCACTGGAGGCAGAGGTGAGGGTTTTAAAATGTAAGCCGCACCCCCCCCCCCACCTAACCGTCAATCACATAAAAGGAAGAAGATCCAGCTGGCTGACAGTCAAATGTTGAAGCCTAGGGCGGAATGGACAAAAAAACCACCTCCTTCCCCTTTCCGGTGTTAGAGACCTTCCAACTCTGCACCTGGAAGAACTTGTTCAGAGGGGAATGCCCAGGCCCTACCCTCAGATTCTGATTGAGTAGGTGTGGAGGGAAGTCCCTCGGGTGGGGGCATACGCACTGCTCAAGCGCCCACTGAAAAATGGGGAAGGTGCCTGCACTCAAACACACCTTGAAGGAAAGGCCAGGCCACCACCGGCCCTGCCCACCCCATGGAACGAGCTCTCCTCTGCCCACTAGCGAGTTGAAACCCACTCAACAAGCAAGGCTTTTGTTGCTGCTTTTAGTACGCATCCCCAGGGATTCCAAACACCCGGCCTGAGCGCCACATTCTGGGGAAGCTTCTCGAATGGATGATTTAGACCAACTCAGCCCAGCAGAGCCCTCTGGAATGATGGAAAGACAGGGCCCTCCCTGCGCTGACCACACGGCTGCCCTAGAATGTGGCTAGTGGGGGAGGAGGGAGAGAAAAGACATATTGCATTGCACGGGACAATCTGTTTAAATAGCCGCACGTGGCTGGTGGCCACCATACTGGACGGCAACTTTTAGAATCCCCGTCTTTGATTGGGCAACCTCTGAGCAGCTGAACTCTTGGCGTTTAAAAGAAAAGGATCGCCATTTAAAACAACAATGACGAACACAAGTCTTACATTAGTATGATCAGTGCTATGGTAGTCTCGACATATAGCGACAGCCGTTTTGGGGTTTTTTTCTTTTAATTGTAATATCAGGAATAGGCTCCGCTGCAGATGACAGGAATTACAACACTGGAGTGATTTAAATAAGCGTGAAACGGATCGATGGTTCATATCCAAGGACGTCAGAGGAAGTTGGTTTAAAGAAGGTAGGACAACTGGCCACAGGCCAGGATATTCCTAATTGATGGATCTTTCTAGGAGCCCTGGTGGTGTAGTGGTTGCACATTGGGCTGAGATCTGTGTGGTTGGCAGTTTGAGACCACCAGCGGCTCCTTGAGAGAGAGACTGGGCTTTCTACTGCCCTAAGTAGTTAACGTCTTGGGAAATCCACAGCAAGCCGCTGTGAGTCAGCATGGATTTATATGGCAGTGAGTTTGGTTTTGGGTTGTCTAATGTATCATCTATCTGTCTATCTATCTATCACCTGTTGTCTCCCTACCAGTCTGTCTTCCGAGCCATTTGCGAGTAAGTGGGGGCCACTGTGCCCCTTCATTTCTAAATACTTCAGTGAGTTTTCTAAGAACACGGATGTTTTCAATATAACCTTGGTGCAATTACCCAAGGCAGGCACCCTATTAGTCGTAATCATGGTCCACCAATTGACTCACTCACTGCCCTTGAGAGCAGAAGAAAACCCGGTCATCGGCAGGGTGCCATCTTCACGCTCTCCAGCGGCCTTCAATGGGAACAGCCCTGCGCTCTTTATTTGTCTTTCAAGACCTTGACGTTTTCGAAAAAGCCGACTAGTTAGCAGTTACATCCCCCAGCCTGCCTCTGTCTCCTAGTTCCTGGTGCTGGGAGTTGGCCATCCCACTCTGAGCAGGAATTCCACCCAAATGCTGTTGCTCCCTGCTGGAGCCTCCTAGCAACGGGCAACCCGGCTGCCAATCAGATGCTAACTTTGGCCCCTTGGTCAAGGTGGTTGTCAGTGCTGGGGAGGCACTTGGAGACCCTGTAGCTATTCTGTGACTCGTCATACTTGTCATACTTCCACTGTTGCCTGTATCCTTTATTATGCGCCAGATATTTGAAGCAGATGGAAGACGGCAAATCTTTTCTTCTGGAAACTGTCGCCTTTTTATTCAGAAGAAAAAAACCGATGACTTAAAAGCAAACACACAAACAAAAACACCACATTTAACCACAACGCCACGCCATGGTTATACTTATCCAGAGGATCATTCGTCAGTGATACATTTCCTCCACCATGTTCATCTGTAGCTCTAGATTAGAATCTAAAAGCAAAAAAAAAAAATCAATCTAAACAAGCTCCTCATGTGAGTATTCAGTTAATCCTTAAAAAAAAAATCTCACTAACAATCTTTAATTCTTTTTCTTGTCTTTTTTCTTTTAGAATTTAACTTCGTAGCTGAGATCATGAGAGTACATAGGGAAACATCCACCAGTTCATCTGTGGCGACAAGTACATTTTAAGTGACATTGAGTACATATTCTTCACGTTGCGCAATTCACATCCTCCCTTTCTGAGCTGTTCCTTCCCGGTGAACACAGTCATTGCTCCTCCCGCACCCAGGCGTTGCTATCTAATCTTTGGAGACGCCGTGGTCCCACCTACATAGTTCTTGAAGGAGCATGATGCTCAGGGCGGGCCTTTCTCTTACTATCGCAGCTAAACCACTGTTGAGCTTGAAGGAGATTTCGGGGGACACTTTTGGCTTAAAGCTGAAAGATTATCTCAGGGCAATAGACTTAGGCATTCATTCACCCTCTGAGTCCATGAAAATGTGATATTCCCTTCTTTTTTTATGAAGTGTTGGTTTTTCCCCCCCCCACAGAATCTTGGATCAAAATGCGCAGTGGTGGTAGCCGGGCACCATCTAGTTCTTCTGGTCTCACAGCAAAAGAGGCTGTTGTTCAGGCGATGAGTCACACCTTCCATTTCCTCCTCCTGATCCTGCCTTTCCTTTTTTTTTCTCCTTTGTGCCTGGTGAATAGAGGCCAGTTATGTTCCCTTCAATGGCCACTTGCAAGCTTGTAAGACCCCAGGCACTGTGCCACAAACAGGGAGGTAGAACAGAAACACTAAACACATTATTAGGCCAATTAACTAGGATGCCAATGAAACCATGACCCTAAACCTCCAAACCAAGAAACAAAACCCCACCAAGTATTTAGTTGTGGATAGGTAGTTATTCTCCCCCCCCACACCCATAATTGTTATCAATATATCTATCAGACAGCTTTTTGCCAATTCAGCCTTTCTGTAGGAGTACAACTCGTGGACAGCAATGACATGAATTGGCTGCACAATCCCCCCTTCATCAATGCGATTCTTTCATCACTGCCAATTGAAACTCAGTACTCCATACGCAAAAACCTTCTCCTTCCCTCCTTCCCTCCCACTCCTGGTCACCACGAATACATTTTGGTTTTCTTGCATTTGCATGTTCTAGTCTTTTTATATAAGTGAGGGAGGGCATACAGTGATCAACTTAGTCCACTTGCCATAATGTCTTCCAGAGGAGTTCTGGACGTGGCATAATGGTTACACGAGGACCTGTGATCCACAAGGTCCGCAGTTGGGAACCACAAGCTGCTTCTTGAGAGCTAGATGGGGGCTTTCTGCTCCCTTAAAGCGTCACCGTCTTAGATACCCACAGGGATCGTTGTGCCTTGTCCTAGAGGGTCTCTATGAGTCAGCAGCGACTCGATGGTAGTAAGAGAATATCTTCCATTTGCAGCATGTATTCACAACTTCAGTTCTCATGTTGGCTGAGTAGTATTCCATTGAATAGACATACCACATTTTGTCCATCCATCCGCTGATGGATGACCATTGGTGTCTCAGGATCTTTTTTTTTTAAAATAATTTATTAGGGGCTCATACAGCTCTTATCACTATCCATACATATACATACATTAATTGTATAAAGCACATCCATACATTCCCTGCCCCAATCATTCTCAAAGCATTTGCTCTCCACTTAAGCCCTTTGCATCAGGTCCTCTTTCCCCCCCCCCTCCCCTTTCCCCCCTCCCTCATGTGCCCTTGGTAATTTATACATTGTTATTTTGTCATATCTTGCCCTATCCGGAATCTCCCACCGCCCCCCCCCTTCTCTGCCGTCCATCTCCCAGGGAGGAGGTCACATGTGGATCCTTGTAATCAGTTCCCTCTTTCCAACCCACTCGCCCTCCACTCTCCCAGCATAGTCCCTCACACCCTTGGTCCTGAAGGTATAATCCACCCTGGATTCCCTGTGCCTCCAGCTTTCATATGTACCAGTGTACAGCCTCTGCCCTATCCAGCCCTGCAAGGTAGAATTCGGATCATGGTAGTTGGGGGGAGGAAGCATCCAGGATCTGGAGGAAAGCTGTGTTCTTCATCGGTACTACCTCGCACCCTCATTGACCCATCTCCTCTCCTGAACCCCTCTGTGAGGGGATCTCCATTGGTTGGGTGTCTCAGGATCTTATGTACAACCCATGGTCACACATACCCCCATGTGAAATCAAGCATATTAAATTCTGGAGGTCCACACAAAGGCTTGTACTGCCCTGTGGTGGCGCAGAACCATGCGGTGTTATGTTCTGCTGTGCACAGGTCGCTAAGGGTGACTCAATGGCACCTACCAACTGCAACTGACAAATGGGAGCCCCTTTCCCGGGTGCTCTAAAACATTCCGTCTTTATGATAAAGATGTTTCTGATTGTCCGGAAGTGTCTCTTTAATTTATGTTTTTAATGCTTAGAGAGGTACGTTACACACTCCATACGAAGACCAACATTTGACTGACACTGGATACGACCTGCATACCTGGCTCTTTAGAATGATGTACCTACTCACCCTAAAGGCAGATTACCACATAGAACTCCCTCGTCACCTGGGGCCTGCCCGGATCCCTAGGGATGGATCGCTGGGTTGTATGGTCCTTTTAAAGGAGCGCATCCTTGGAGTGCCAGGTTAAGTGGGCAGCTGTTAACCAAAAGGTAGTCGGATCCATGTGTCGCTCACCTTGCCACGGGCCGCTTTGGCTCCCAATCATGGCCTTGAACCCCCCTGGGGCAGTTCCACTGTGTCCCGCAGGACCTCTGTGAGCCACAATCAAGGAGAATGGCTTGGTTTGGGCTCAAGGGCTAATGGCCGCTAGGTAGCTGTAATGATTTGACGACAGCCTTCGGAGAAGCAGCTGTGGTTTAATTGATGGCAATTTCTGGGCAGAGGCTCCTCAGGTGAGAGGCTTCTCCTTCGCTCCATAAATAGGGCAGGCACAGACTCCATCCTTACTACTCACCGTGGTGATGGAGACGCTCTCCGTGGGACCGGGAGCCCGTGCTGTGTGGAAGGTGGGTGACACGCCAAGTTCTACCAACCCTTGTTTTCTTGCCTCGGGTCTGGTGGCTACCACGAGGCAGGGACTGTGGGGTTTGGGCAGGCTGAAGGACTGGGGTGAATTGAGGAGAGCCAGGCAGGGCTCAAGTGGCTTGGGAAGAAGGAAGCCCGCACTTGAAGTGGGTGAGAGAAGTACTTCAATGACTTACAGAAACGGAATCGCACGGTACACGCTGTTCTAAGCCTGCCTTCCCCTGCAAAGGGTCATGGTTTTTTTTTTGAGGTTAATTGGGACTGCTGCTTGGGGTCCAGAGAACCTGGGTGTTGTCTGTTAGCCATGGCTGGTCCTCGGGCCAAAGCCAGCCCACAGACTGGTGTGGACAGGAGATGAAGAGTGGTTTGGGCTTTCTGTATGTTTGCTGTTGTTGTTGTTGATATTGGGGTTTCATCTCAGTTGTGTTATTGGTGGTCATGTTCTGGAAGTTGTGTTAAATGTTCTTCTAATTCTCAGAATCTGAAACCCAGGATTGATGAACCTATAGGGACAGCAAGTAGAATAAAGATTTTTTTTGGGGGGGGCAGGGAATAAAAAGGAGCTGATGTCAAGGAGTCTGGGAAGAAAAAGAATGTTTGGAAACTGTGGTAACAATAGTACAATACTGCTTGCTGTGATTGAACTATGGAATGATATATGTATTTACTCCTAGTTAAAAAAAAGGTTTGAATTGTTTTTTTAAAGTTCTGAGTAGAAGTGGAGAATAAGAGCAAGAGCAATCTCTTGTGATACATGAAAATGATACAGAATTCAGATGTTAGTGTTCATAAAGTTTTATTGGCACACAGCCACGCCTGCTTGTTAGGGCTTATCTGTGGTTGCTTTGATTGAAGGGCACAGGAGTCTAGTTACATGGCAGAGAGAGCCTACGGCTCATTAGGTTTTAAATTTTAACTATTTGGCCCTTGACACGAAAAGTTTGCACCTCCACGGGAAGTACTCCATTGTGAAATTCGGTGATATCATTATTGGGCGTTCACCCCAAGCCCGCAGTTCAAACCCGCGATCTGCTCCTGTCAAGATGTACTCAACTCAATGCCATCGACTTGATTCTGAATCACAGAGACCTGTAGGATACAGTAGGAACCCACCTTTGTGGGTTTCCAAGACTAACTCTTTCTAGTAGATTTAAAAACCAAACCAAACCCAGAAGCTACCACTGAACAGTTCCGTGGCATGCAGACAGACGTCTACTATGTGTGTTCTTCAAGCATGAGTGTAAACTCATCCAGGAGGGAAACCGCAAGCTAGCGCGTCAGGGACACGTGTGCTCTGTCTGTTACGTGTCTGTGTTCTTCTCATAGCAGCCTCGAGTCAGGGAATGCAATGCCACCTGGTCCTGAGCAGTCCTCGAAGTCCCTGTCACGTTTGGGCCCATTGTGCCAGTCCCTGTGGCAACCATTCTTGTGCAGGGTGGGACCTCGGACGTTATTAAGCACAATGTCATGCTCTCCAGGGACCGGTTCCCTCCTGATGACGTGGCCAACGCATGGAAGGCAAGCCTGTGAGTGGTAGGAGATGCCGAAGGATCATGTTCCAAAGAGGCTATGCCATTTTTCACTTCACCTAGCTACATCCGGGAGGTCTGATCCTGCCAACACATTTCCGTCTCTAACAAACAACCATTTAGAAACGGTAACGGGAGTAACGATTCCCTGAAGTTACGGGAAGAGGAGGTGGGGGGAGGGGGCACTGAATAACAGAACTGTAGGTGAACAGATACATGGATAGTATAAGGCCAATATATATATATATAAAATCAAACAAGTGTTCCAGGGGAGGGGTGGGGGATAGAGGGGAGCTGATATCAAAGAATTCAAGAAAAGAAAATGTTTTGAAACTGATGATGGCAGCAGCTATACAATGATGCTTGATCTAAGTGAACTAGGGATTGTTATGATATCTGTAAGAGCTCCCAATAAAACTATTAATGAAATAAAAACATCGAAGAAAAAAAAACCCATAGCCCCTTGGGATGAGGGGAGGGGGAGTTAGTGGTATGATACTACATTGAAAGTTGTTTTTTTTTTTAAAACTCAGAATACTTCTGTTACTATGACCATACTGAAGGAGCCCTGGTAGCGCAGTGGCTAAAGTGCTGCTCTGTGGGAGAAAGATGGCAGTTGACTCCCATCAACATTTACAGCCTCAGGAACGCCAGGACAGTTGGTCACTGAGTCAGAACGGACGCGATGGCAGTGGGATAGGGGATGGGTAGACTTAGACTGGCTGTTAGGAGCCCTGGTGGTGCAGCAGGGTGTGCGTTGGGCTGCTCACTGCCAAGTCAGCAGTTTGAAACCAGCAGCAGCTCCTCGGAAGGTAGATGAGGTTTTCTGTTCCCGTTGACTTACGCCTCAGAAGCCCACAGGGGTTGCTATGAGCCAGAACTGACTCGATGGCAGTGGGTAAGACAGAGTGTCAAAAAGAAAAACTTTGCATTATCACCAGGTGCAATATCTTGAGCCAAAAAGTACATAAATAAGATTTAAGACATTAAGGAGTAGTTAATTAATGACCTTAATGATTTCCTACTCAGGATAGTTGAGCTGGTGGCCAGGTGTAGGGGGTTTATGTTGTGTTCCTGAGATGACTAATTCACCAGACTAGGGCAGTTGAGTATGCTTCTTCTGCGAAGTATTGGCTGTTTGGGATGTCCTCTTGGTGAATTGCCTGTTTACATTCTTTTGTCCACCTCATAAAGGGTTTGGCTGTCTTTTCCTTAATTAGGAAGAGTCATTTGATACACTGTCGATAGAAGTCCTTTGGCAGGCATCTGCTGTGGTTGCCTTTCCGTGCTATCTTTTGATGTACAGAAATTCATTGGGATAGAGTGCGTTATTCTCCTTTGTGATGAACATGCTGTGGCCTGTCCAACATTTGCCTAACCCAAGGTCGTGAAGCTGTGTGCTTTCTTTTTTTTTGCCGTGTGCTTTCATAAAAATAATTGAAACATTTTTATTGTGGTCAATCGATATAAAAATTGGCTATTTTAACCACTTTAAATAAATTAGGGGCTCATACAGCTTGTATCGCCATCCATCCATCCATCCATCCATCCATCCATCCATCCATCCATCCATCCATCCATCCATCCATCGTGTCAAGCACATTTGCACATGTTGCCTTCATCGTTTTCAGAACATTTTCTATTTGAGCCCTTGGTATCAGCTCATTCCCCCTCCCCCCTCTAGTTTAATCACTTTTAAGTGGCATGTGAGTGATCTCCACATTTTTACAGCTTTCTTGGCTTGCCTTCCCAAGTGGTGTGAGGAAAGGGTCAAGGTTCACTTTTCTCCTACCCGCTCCTCCAAAGGCCCTCGCCCTTGGAAGACATCTTCCTTTCCCCACAGTGCTGCCAGGTTTCGCTTAACATAACAGTCACGTAGGTCTAACCTTCCACGAGGGCCCACAGAGACTCAGAAAAATCCCTCCTTTTGTCATGTCTCCCATCCTCTAGTCAATATTTGTGATTCCAGGAACTGATAATGGTTTCTTTCCCACCCTTCTAGGTATAGAAGAGTAATTATATGTGCATAATGTCCCTGACTGTTTTCATTATAATACACAGGTGTGTGTGTGTGTGTGTGACAGTGACTAAGTGGTTGGGGGGAGGGTGGCTTCTGGCAAGTCTCAGCTTACCATCACAGGAGCACAACACAAGGCCTCAGAAGGGCCTTGTTCTCTAGGACACGGTGACCTTTTTCACAAGCACATCACTGGGCCTGACTTCTGGGGCACCTTTTGGGTGGGTTTGAACCACCAACTTCTCAGCTAGCAGTTGAGTGTGAACAGCTTCCACCATCCCAGGAAATCCAGCTACCACAAACACTGGCCACGGTAACACCACTTTTTCATAAAACACCATGCATCCTGTTCTACACCTTACATGGCTCTTCACTTAATGATACAACTCTCTTGTGTGTGAGTCGGTGAGACGACAAGGTCTGATAACGCTGGTTAAAATACACTGTATTTCAGTGGATAGCTGGCTTCTCCCTTTGTTTGCTACAGATGAAGCTGCAGTGAAGAACCATGCCGGCATCTCATATCCCACGTATGTATCTTTGGAGAAATAGAATTAAAAATACAAAATGATGGCAACAAATGTACAAGTGTGCTCAACACAATGGATGGGTGGACGCATTGTGATAAGAGTTGTACGAGCCCCCAATAAAATGATAAAATAATTTTTAAAATAGAATTAAAAAGCAAAATATGACATTCCCCCCGCCCCAATACTTGTTTCTGTGCAGTTGGGTTTGACTCCTAACAACCCCAGAGGAGACAGTAGATAGATCAGGGCAGCTGAGCGCAGGTATTGTGTACCCGGGATTTGAGTTCGGCTCCTACCAACTCTCTAACAGAAGTGCCAGCCTAAGGTGACCAGATTTTAATATTGGTAAAGCGGGACACCATTGATAAAACTCATCTCCTGGCGAAATAGCCACATGGCAGCTGAAAACCGTATCCCCTAGCTTGTCGTGCATTCTCTCCAAAAATCGGGACTTTTTAAAAACGCTGCGGGACGCGGGACAAATTGTTAAAAATAGGGACTGTCCCGCCAAAAGCGGGACAACTGGTTTCCAAGACACAGAAGGCCTGTTGGCCCAGTGGCTTCACCATCAAGCTGCCCAGTGAAGGGTCCAACAGCGGTTCAAGCCCAACAAAGCTCCATGGAGGAAACATGGCGCCGGCACTCCTTGGGCGGTGGGGTGAACTTGAAATCTGTCACGGGAGCAAACTGCCAGGTCTCTTCTGTGGGTTGTAGAGGGTTTGAACTGCTGACCTGTCCAAGGTGAGAGCAGCAGCGTGCTTCTGTAGTGCCTTTGCATGCTACTGCCTCTGCTAGAGGTCAGTTTGGTGACTAATTCTCCCTCCCCCGCCCCCCCCCCTTCCCCAGCATCCAGGGTGACTCAGCTCCGGCCTTTTGACTGACCGTGGCTTGGGCCACGTGGCCAGTTCTCCTGTTTGGTCGGCTGACCTTGGATGGGGCTGACCCACCCCAGAGTTCCCTGTTCTGGCGCGGAGCCGGAGGAATGTGGTCTGGGAGGCAGAGAGCTAGGCCCTGCTACATTGCTTGGGTGAGGGGCTTGGGAAACACGACTTGGAGGCGGCAGGGGCCCGAGAGGAGAGGAGAGAGTGAATGCCCACACAGTGGAAAGTGGGTTTTTTCAGTTTTTGTTTGAAAGCGCCAGCACTCAAGGGACGAGCCCATTTCTAGATGGAGGGGGGGGGCAAGGGGGGTGGCTGTGATGGTCCAACTCCTCCCTCTGGAGGATCCCGGAAGCTGACCCTTCCCCCACTGCCTTGTCTGCCAGTTCTAGTGGTCAGGAGGGTGGAGCAAAGCATATGGCCCAGAGACTGGTGGGGGGGGGGGAAACCTAGGACAAAACTGCATGTGCAACCGGATCCGTGCGCCTGTTGGGGGCAGAGAGCAGCTTTGTTACCTACGAACACAGGGCGTCTTCACTGCGCCAGCCGGGCACTACCTATGTAAATCCAGCCAGGATCTGCAGTCCTTGAGCGGCCAGTGAGGTCCCTGCCCCTTGAAGTTCCTAGTCTGGGCAGGGGTGGGCGCATTAAGGGCCTCCGGCCAAATCCAACTAGCCCCTTGTTTTCGTAAATAAATTGTCATTGGCCTGCCTAGTTGCTGTAGGGAGGAGAGTGCATGCTAATAAAACCTTTCGACCTCAGTAGTTCTGGCACAAACCATGTGGCGCACAACACCCAGAAGTTTACTAGCTGGTTCTTTACGGGAATACACTTGCCACCCCCCACCTCCAGCACCGCTGGGACAGGCAGCCAATGAGAGAATCTGATGGTGGTAAATGCTACGAAGAAAATGGCGAAAACGGCACAACCGGCTGTAGTGATGGAGCCAAGGGGCTGCTTTCTAGCTGCTCAGGGAACGTCCCAGGAGAGTGGTCTGGGCAGGGGAGTGGCAAGGAGCCCTGCTGGTGTAGTGGTCATTCATTGGGCCTCTATTCTCGTGGTCAGCAGTTGCAAACTCACCAGCCGCTCCGCAGAGAAAGACGGCTTTGCTTTCTACTCCTGTAAACAGTTAGTCTTGGAAATTGGGGAGGGGGGGCGGGGGGAGTGTCGCTATGAGTCAGCACGGCCTCCATGGGAGCAAGTTTTGGTTTTTCTGAGAGGTAAGAAAGAGCTTGGAAGAATAAAAGTAGGAGCTTGGGGAGGGAAGCGGAAGCGGAAGCAGGAGCTGGGAGCTGGGAGCCCACACGCAGGCAGCATCCTTGTCCTGGGGGGTAAAATGCTGATTTCCTTTCCAGGGAAAGGGGAAGACAGAATGACCTGTTACGATCGATTTCGTAGAACCAAACAAAATCGTAACAGGTCACCCAGGGCTTGCTGGGAGGAGGTTATTAGCACGGTCCCCCGAATCACCTGGCCCTCTGGGCTGGCAGCAGAGAGGGCAGATGGGAGACTTTGGGCTGGGTTTTTGAAGAACGTTCATAGGAGTTGTTCATGTTTTCCATGAAGCAGAGGGCATCTGGTTGTTGGGGCTGACCAACCTGGGAGCAGACCAGCCCAGATTTGCCATCAGCCTGTCCTTGGAGAAACCTGGTTTTTAATTTTTAAGTATCCCTGAGCTCTTTACTTGCTGTAAAATGAGCCCTTCCTTCCTGGAAAGGTTGGCCGAGGTAATCAAAGAAGTGTGGTGAGCGGAAGTGCCTAATCGTCATGTCTGCTCCTCCTCGAGGAGGCCCCAGTGGGGTAGGGTTACGTGCTGGCCTTCGAGCGGCAAGGCCAGGAGTTTGAAGCCACCAGCCGCTCCTCAGAGAAAGACTTGGCTTTCGACTACTCCCTGACAGAGCTAGTTTCAAAAACCGACTTGGGTAGTTCCACCCTATCCTTACAGGGTCTCTGAGTTGGAACTTGATGGCAGTGAGTTCTCCCCGGAGTAGAGCCTCCTCAACAGCCCTTACATCCATCTCCCTGGCCTGGGGAGGGCCTTTTCCGGAGGTGGGATTGGTCCTAAGGTGGGATTGGGTCCCGTATGCTGAGTGCCAGGCCAGCAGGTCTCTGGGTTGTGTGCTTCTCCTGGGTGAGACTTTTCTACCTGCTCTCCTCCAAGGGTTCATGCTCCCTGCCGTTATTATCTTGGTTACAGGACCAGGCTCCTTTCTGCCACATCATAGGCCATGGGAAATTGAGGAGCCCGGCGGCATAGGGGTTACGAGAGTTGGTCCAATAGCTACGAGGTCAGCAGTTCAGAACCACCAGCATCCTTTCAGGAGAAAGACTCTTAGAAACAAGACTCAGAAACCCAAGGCCGGGCAGGTCTACCCTACCTGATAGGCTCACTGAGTCATCATTGACTCCATGGCAATGAGTTTTTTTGTTTTGTTTGGCAATTGAGTTTTTCAAAGTGGTCAATGACCGCTCCAAAGAGGCCTTCTACAGGACTGCCCCTCAGTGTATTATTGAGAAAAAGCTAGAGTGCTAATATTGTCCGCCCGCCTGGGTCCTGCTATGCATGGCTAACCCATAGCAACTAGAGGCCCGGTAGGCTACTTCTGACCAGGTAAATTCTTGCCAGTCCCTGGTGTGTGTGTGTAAATGCATTTACTTTTTCACTATATATATAAAATAATACACCATTGTGAACTGTCCTGGTACTTAAACACCGGCCGTGGGTAGCGGTCTGGGCAACTAAGCACCGCCTAAGTCCCCGGTGCTGGCTGCACATCTTGTGCATCCTCGAGATTTCTGCAGTCGGTGCGATGAGCCCTTTGCATAAGGACACGGACGCTGGCTCAAGGTCGGTGGAATCGTGGGCGGAGGTGGGGCTGGAACCGAGGACGTTGGACGCAGAACCCCTGCGCTCCTAACCTCCCCAGCGGCCGGTCGCCGCTTCTCCCTTCAACCAGCGCAAAAGAATGAATGAATATCCCCGGGACGGCGCCCCTCCCTGGCCAACGGCGGGGCTGGGGCGAGCCCATTGCTCCGCGCGGGGGTGTGCACGGGCCTCGCGCATGCGCGGCCCCTGCGCCCGGCCCGCTCCACGGTCCGCACGCCCGTGTGACAGCCTCGCTCCGCTTGGTACATCCCGCCTCCCCCCCGCGTCAGGGCTTGGGTGGTACGTGCCGCCTCAGCTCGCCGTCCCTCCCCGTCGGTTTCCGCGCGAAAAGCCGGGGCCGCCCGCGCTGCTGTCGCCGTCTCAACTGCTTTCTCCAAGATGCCCGCCCGCACTGCCCCGGCCCGGGTGCCCGCGCTGGCCTCCCCGGCCATCTCCCTGCCGGACGATGTCCGAAGGCGGTAGGTGCCCAGGGAGACTCGCACTCGGGGTCGGGTGGCAGATCAGGGGGTGGGGGGTGCGCGCTTCCCTTCGGGGCAACCCGGGTCCGCCGCTGACAGGCGGGCGCGCATGCGCAGGGTGGCCCGGTGGCGGTTGGCGCGGGCAGGGCGGCACTTCCGGTCGCGCGCCCCTGGCCATTTGGCGCCAAAATGGGCCAAAGCCTCCGACAGTTTCCTGGTGACCGGAAAGTCGGGTTCTCCTCAGACAGGAAAGTAGAGCAAGCTTGGGGCTCCAGTCCGAGCCCCCCGTCCCGGGCAGCCTCGGCCAGGGCTCCTGATGCCAACCTGGTCCGGCAGGAAGTGGGCAGCCCGCAGTCCCCGGACACCCCTGAGCCCCAAGCAGTCCGGCCTCCACTTCCGGTGCCCGGCCCTCCGGTGGGGAGTCGGGCCGGCCTGGCCCTTTCGGGGTCCCCTGGGTCCCCGCGACCTCCACACGTTGTGTATCCCCATGGCGGCCTCCCGAGACAGACGTCGCTTCTTGGGGCGAGTGCGCGGCCGGTTCGGGGGGCTCGAGCCGCGTCGTCTCTGGGGTGGGGGGGGCTCCCGCCATCGCCCCGGACGGCCCCGCCGGGGGAGATCTTCTCTGGAAGGAACGCTGGCCGTGAAGACTGCGTGCGGGCTGCCCACTTCTCCAAAGTGGGCAGCTTTGACTGGGTCTGCGAGGCCTAGGTGTCGAGGACGCCCTCCTCCTGAGAGCTGGGGGGTGAGGGCCCCCCCCCCAGCCCTTCTCGCCTGAGGCGGAACCTCCGCAGGCATTTGGGCGGGAAGGTGGTTTGACTCGGGCGTGCGGCTTCGGCAAGGGCATCAACTTCACTTCAGAACACTTGTTCCCGATCCCAAGGCCCGGAAGTGGGAACCCCGATTTCTCGTGGTCCCTGCCCCGTTCTGACTGGTCACCCCTTCTGGTTGTGCCAGGTCAGCTCTGGAGAGGAGGTCTCTGCACCCAGAGTCTTGGGTTCAAACCAATCGTTCTCGGCCTTTTGGCTCAGATCACATGGCAGGTTGGAGCCACTTACCCAGTGCGATGCCCCGTGGGAGGAAGCCATAAGCCCCTGGCCCCTTCAGGACCTCGTGTGATTTACAATGGAAGGGGAATTCTGAAAGCACCTTGCTACCTGACGGTAGGCCCCATCAAAAGTTTTGAGCCTAGTAGGGCAGTGGTTAAAGGTGTTCAGCTTGGAACACAGTCAGTGGTTGGGGTTCACCAGCCCCCGCTAGGGAGAAAACTGTGCCAGTCTGTTTCTGGAAAAAATGATGCCCGTACCCCACCCCTCCTGTTGCCAAGTCAAAGTCGTAGCTTGTAGTGACCCTATGGGACAGAGCGTTTCTGAGACTAATCTAGCGGTTCTCAGCCTTCCTACTGCTTCCACCCTTTCATACAGTTGCTCATGTGGTGAACCCCCCACCAACCATAACCTTATTTTAGTTGCTACTTCATCACTCATTTTGCTGCTGTGATGAATCAGGCGACCCCTGTGTATGGGTCGAGACCCACAGGTTGAGAACCACTGTAGTGTAATCTATTGGTTCCTCTCTCCTGCTGAGCAGCTGGTGGATTTGAACTAGGGCAGTTGCGTTTAACTCACCGCACCTTGGAAACCCGCTGGGGCACTTCCTTGTTGTATAGGGTCTTTGAAGGTGAGAACTTGACCTGCACAGATTTCTTATGGCCCCGGGCAAGGGCAAGGGCAAGGTTAACTGTTGACACCTGGGGACTGGGATGGCTACCTGGTTGGCTGAATTGACACTGGATCAAAAGAGTGCACCTGCCAATGAAGGCTCTAACGTTTAGCATTGTTATTGGCTGATGAAGAGAGTAGGTTTTCAAGTCTGCTATTCACTTACTAATTAACTAAGCAGCTTTGCTGTCTCTCAGTTAATCCTCTACCTGTAGCAGTGGGGGCTGGGAGTCCTGCCCACGCCTGCTTCTTGCCAAGGGCTATCTCTTTGAGGATGGGTTGTGTGGGAACGGCCCAGGCCCAAGTGCCCGATGGCCCAAGTAAATGTTTGTGTGACTGATTGGCAATATCTTTGTAGGTGAGCCTGGTTGCACACTAGTTGAGAACTCGGCTGCTCGCTGGCAGAAAGGCCTGTGGTTTGAGCCCACCGGCACTTGGGGGGAGGGGGGGAAGATAGGCAGTCTGCATCCCCTGATGATGAACTGCCCTGGGAACTCTGGGCCAGCCCAACTCTGTCCTACAGGACAAAATGCCAGGAAGTCACCTCATCGGTAGGGCCGCTGGGAGTCAGGATTCCACGGTGTGTGCGTGCGTGTAGCTCTTACAATTCAGCACATGGGTTTCTCAGGTATTAACTCCTTACAGGAGTAGAATGTCCATCTTTCTCCTGTGGAGCACCTGGTGGTGTGAACAGCTGGCCTTGCTGTTAGCAGCCCCAGGCCTAATCCACTTCGCTTAACCACTAAGCCGCCAGGAGCGCCTTCCTTGTAGACCAGGTGGTGGTAGTTGAAATAGTTTGTTTACAGGACCCTCAAGAACTCTTTCACATCTAGGAATAATGCACTGTACAAAACATACGCAAACAAACATGGCATTCACGCTTAGGTTGGTAAACAGGTCTAGCTTCGTGATTTACAGACAAGCGAGCCAGAAACCACTCCCAACGATCTTCTGTAGGGTTTCCGAGCTGCTTGTGGTTTTGAACTGCAGCCCAACGAGGAGTACAGATGACCCCCAGGGCTCTCCCTACAATAGAAGAGGTACGTTCACGCCTGCTAAGTTGTGTCCAGATGGCAGCTTTCTTTTGAAACTCCGATTTCTCTCTAATCGACGTGGGATACTTGAATTTTTAATGTTTGCATTTGTCTTTTCAAGCTTCATTTTGAAGTAGAATCTATCTCCTGCCTGTCTTCTGGGGCCAGCCACATTTTCCCACTTGTTTTTCTTCCTCGGTCCCAGCCGTCATCTGTCCAGAAATAGCCATTGCTCCTTACCCTGAGTCAGGTCTGTTTTCTAGTGTGGAAACCAATAAGCTCCGAAAACACAAATTGGATCTGGTGGTTTTCCTGCCCAGCCTGCGTTCAGGGAGCATTGGGAGGCCGGGCGCCACCACCTTCCCTCTCCCGTGGTGACTGTCTTTCAGACCACTGCTCAAAGTCTCTCCCCGCCACCCCCACCCTTCCCTGCACCCCCCCAAATAGAGGGCGTTGAGTTCCGTCAGCTGCTTTTGCAACCCTGGAGCTGATGCTCATTTGTGGGGCTTGGCCTTCACTGGGCCCCCCCCTCTGCCCTCTTCACGAAGCCTTGCTTTCCATGCTGGTGCTGACCACCTCCTCAGCACTGCCCACCAGACCTCTGCAGAGGTCAGTTAACAGGCCTGCTATTGATTCTGTTAGGAAATTGGTTCCCAACTCCTTCCTTAACCCAGGTTCCCCAGTCCCCCGCCCCAACTGCTCTCTTGCAAAAGGAAACCCTCTGCTGTGGAATTCATGCTGACTCCCAGCTTCCCTGCAGGGGCTGGAAAGGTAGCTACTTGGGGCCCACCCCCTGGACCACTTAACCAGCTGTTCCCTGGAAGTTACCTCACCCGTGGGTGCCTTGAGGTCTCCATCTGTTTAAAACAAACAAAGGGGGGGTGGCTCTTAGGACTTGCTGTGTTGGTGGGGTACAGGCGGTACGGTGTGGCCTAGGGTGTGCTCGTGATCAGCTGAATGGCTCGTTCCCATCAGGGAGCAAATCTGAGTCGTGGATAGGAATGTGGCCCCTGTGTTGTGTAAGAAGACCCTTGGTGGTGTACTAAGTTATGCGTTGTGCTGCTGATTCAGGACCAAAACCACTAGCCCCTCTTCCGAAGACAAATGAGGCTTTTTGCTCCCGTAAAGAGTTAGCCTCCGAGATGCACAGGGTCCTTCAGGGTTGCTAGGAGTCAGAATCGACGCAAGGGTGGTGAGTTGGTGTTTTTGTTTTGAGTGTTCAGTATGGAATTTAAAGGTCCACTTATCCCAATCTTTTTGCTAGCCGACCTTAATTTTTCTTTAACAAATAGAAATGTGTCTTTATAATGGAGGCTCGCTTGCTCACTGCCCCCGAGTCAGTGCCAACGCACAGGGACTCTAGGACAAGGGAGAACAGCCCTTGTGGGTTTCTGAGATGGTAACTTTACGGAACAGAAAGGCCCATCTTTCTCGCTCCTAGAGACTGGTGGTTTCAAACGACTGACCTTAAGTATGGCAGCACAATGCGGAACCACTGTGCCACCTGGACTCCTCAGTTTGGGCTAGAAAGTCTGAATTCAGAGGGGCACCCTGGGGAAGGTTTGATCTCCTTTCAGGTTCTGTAGGCCTGGCATTCCTTGAAGTTCACCTCGGGGCCAGACCTTCCTCAGATCCCCCCAGGCAAGGAGTGTCCAGAAAAGGATTGAGAGGGGGCTTGCTTTCTTGGCATCGCAAATCTTTGTATCTTTTGTTAAAGTTTTTCATTGGCTACTGAATTTCCCCCTCTTTTTCATTCTAGACCCTCATCTCTTGTAGGCCTAGCACATTTTAGTCTCCATGATCCATTCCCTGAGGCCCAGTCTGGATTTCTCGCTGCTGACTGGTCATCTAGATAGTTACTGGAAGATTTCTACTGAGACCCTTGTCCTGCCTGGTCTCCCATCTTGGTAACAAATGACTGTGGCTTAAAGAAAACATCAACTCTCTTGTATGAGGGAGCATCAAAAAGTTCTTGGGAAATTGGAATTAAAAGATGGTAGAAAGTTTCCATCCACCCTTTGAAGCATCCTGGTAACTGTGAGTCAGAAGGCCCTGGGCCTGAGCTCACTGGGTCCAGATCAGGTGTCTGTTGGCAGGCTGCAGTCCTTCCGGAGCCTCTGGGAGTGTTTGTTTCCTACCGCTCGGGGCTAAAGGCAGAATTTGAGTCTTTGTTGACCACAGGACAGAGGTCCAGGTTTCTGGAGGCTGAGGGCCAGTATTCCCAGTTCTTAAAGGCCACCAATCCCTGGGATTGTGGTCTCTTGCCATCTTCAGATGTCAGTGGCGTCTCAAGCTGTGGAAGGTTGTGTCAGTTCTCGGGGATCAGGTTGGATGCAAGGATGGGATCCTCTCCTGTTGCGATCCATTGCTTGGGAGTCACGGCTGCAAAGCCCCTCTGATCCCCTCTGATCGGGTCAGATTCCACTCCCAGGTTTCTGTGATTGGGACATGGACGTCTTTAGGGGTGCTGATGGTCTGCAGATCAGTTACTGCCTCCACATCTCCCCTTCACCCACCTAGTCTGCACAGCCTGCTGCCTCAGGGCAGCAATCAGTTTAGAGAATGCTAGTCCTTTAATAGCCTCAAACCTTTTCCTGAAAGCTCCCAGACTTCCCTGTGACTCCTTGCATGGGTGGTCCTATGTGGTTAGCTGACATGCTTGACTTTCCTCAGGCTGCCCCTCAGGCCTCCAGTGGTAGGGCCGAGGCGGGACTTGTTTCCTGGCTGTTGTCTGAATGTCTCCCTGGCAATGGGGTGCTCCACTGTGCAGAGCCCTCAGTTTTGAAGGATACTTGTCTTCACAGGCATTTAGCTTATCTCCCTTATAAGGCAATTCCAGCTGAAGGGGACTGGGTGACTCAGGGCTGTCCCTGACTGGGTATCTCAGGTGGTGGCTTATCTCTTAAGTGGTTGCCAGTTGACCTCTGCTGGGCCCTATTGTCTCTCAGTTCTGAAGATAAAGCCATTGTGTGGGGGCAGTGTCCTTCTCATAGCCTTGCTAGGGAAGGGAACTCCAGGCTCAGGTCCAGGTGGGTGTGGGGAGGAGCAGCCGGCATGTCCCCTCCCATTCCCCCCACCTCTGAGCCAGCCAGGGTAAGCCCAGGCAGGCTTCACTGGGTAAGGCATGCAGGCAGATGTTTTGAATAGTTTTGTGTCTCCTTTTGGCCTGCCCCAGTTCGTAGGAAGGGCTGCGGGAACTTAGCGGTAGTCTTCCCTGTAGGAGCAAGCAGCCTTCTAGAATGCTGGGCCGTGTAAGCTACGCCTGAAGTGCCTTCAGACCCTGGGGAACTGTTGGACTGGTCATGGGAGGGGCTGGGTCCAGCCACAGTTTTGGGAGCAGAAAGCCAGACATCTGATGCAGCTTCTCTGGCATTCAGTGCCAAGTTCTAGGACTGCCCTTGGTGGCCAGCAGAGGAGTTCTGTTTGCTCCTGGACCTTTGTTCAGAATGTGCTGGAGCCTGTGTTCTAGGGTTGCCATTGTGTCTGCTCAGTGTCTTTGAAAGGGCAGCAAGTGGGGAGGACCCTGCCTGGTGGCAGGTTACACCCAAGCCCCAGGTTGTTGCTTGGGTGCCCTGTCATCAGCACCCACAGATGTGCAGGGTGACCAGAGTGGACACGGGGAGCCGCCCAGCAAAGCCTTGTGCTCCTTACCCTCCTCCTTCTGCAAAGTCCAGCCGGTGGGGGTGGGGTGGGGCGGGGCGGGGGCAGGCTGTTTCTACCCATTGGGCTCATGGTCACAGCACCTACCCGTGCTATTGCTACACATGGAAGGGGAGACAGCTGGAGGAAGCCCAGTCTCCTACCCAGGGTGTGCCCCCTCCTGAGGGACGCTCACCCAGCTGGTTAGACCTGTTCTCACCCCATTCAGCTGCCCAGCACCCAGACAAGCGGGGAACAGCCTCATCCTGGTGTCTTTTCTTCTTTGTCCCCGTCCTCCCCTCCTTCCCCAGTGATGGGACCTGAACCTCCAATGAGCAAACACTTTTTCCAGCCAAACTCATGCCAGTTCTGCCCTTAGGAACAATTAGATACACGTCTCTCTAGGGGCGCCCTCTAGTTCGATGCCAGCCAATTTTTCTGCCTCTCCTGCCTGTGGATAGCCCCTGCTCCCCCACACCTCCCTTCATATATTTTTTGAAGAGTGCATCCATGGCCAGCTCCACTCAGCCTCCAAGTGCAGGCTGTTTCTCGAGATGCAAGTCTGAGTCCAGCTGTGGGTCATTCCACAGACAGGAGAATCCCCACTGTGTGACCTGCTCCCCTTTTCTGGTACATCATATGGGGGGGGGTGGAGGGAGCGCTTCAAAATCGTTAGTGGGAAAATTCCTTTCTCTTGTAATTCCACTTTTTCCACAAACTGCTGTCTTCTTCCTCACGTCTCACCATGATCAGAAAGCCACGTCCAGAGAAGGGTTTTCAGCTCACAGATGACTTCTCCGTGTGTAGGATGTTCCAGAAACGATGGACCTTTGAGCCGCCTTTTTCCTTCCCTCTCAAGTTTAAGTGTTAAAAGCCTGGTGACATTTTGCAACCAGCGGCTAACCTTAAAAGTTGACACTTTGGAGGGGAAAAAATCGCCAGTTTGAACCCACCAGCAATTCCTGATCTGCTGCCATACAGATGGCTGTTAGCTGCAAGGTCAGCAGTTCAAAGCTGCTCCCTCCATAGGAGAAAGATGAGGTTTTCTGTCTGGTTGGATTTACCATCTTGGAACTCCACACCCTCCCCAGAAACAGTTCAGCTCGGAGCCATGGTGTCATGGTGAGTGAGAATGAACTTGACGACAGTCAAGTTTTGAGTTGGCTGGGTTCTCTAGGGAGCAGTTCTCTATAATCCAAGGGGTGCCACGAGTAGGGGGCAAATGTCGACAACGTATGAGTGAAATTTATTTCCAAAAAAATTCCAGTTCTCATCGTGGTGAAAATACACAACTAAGCAGAAAGCAACGCATCACTTTTGCTGTGATTAATTCAGGGACATTGTTTACACTAAGTGAACAGCCACTCCCCGAAGCTTTACCAATGTAGTGCCCGCCACCGTTCACAGAAACACCGCCCCTCAGCAGAGACGGCGCCTACCTCCCCTTCCCGTATTAACGCGCAGCTTGTGTTTGGTGTTTTGAAAACGTCGTGTAATGAGTTTTTTCTTTCTTTCCCAGGCTCAAAGATTTGGAAAGAGATAGCTTGACAGAAAAGGTAATTGTCCCCATTAGAAATACCTGCTCCCCTTCCCGTGACGTTTCAAGGGCAGCTTGGCCGAGTTAGTTTTCAGTAACTCACTGCAGACTTGGCCAAGCTCCATGCTGGACCTTCAGGTCTGCATTGTCCCCTGCCCAAGTAAAGCTCCTTTCAGAAGCACCCTTTATATAGACCCCCCCTCTCGCCCACCCACCTCCTGACCTTCCCATTTTCACCATTTTGGGGGAGGGGTTTTGATCTCATTGGAAGCATCTCCAGTGTATTTTTTTTTTAACAATTTCCACTTGGAGCTGGGCTGGCCTTGCCTGCGTTTAGTCTTGATGTGACCCCTGAGGTAACTCACTATGTGTTTAGTCTGTGCGGACATTTGGGACGGCTAAGCGTCTACCCTTTCCCCTTAGGAATGTGTGAAGGAGAAATTGAATCTCTTGTATGAATTTCTACAAACGGAAATCAAGAATCAGTTATGTGACTTGGAAACAAAGTTGCATAAGGAAGAATTATCGGAGGTGAGTCATGTGACCTTGCCCTGGCTTCTAGAAGTAAGGAGTGGGGGGGTCGGGGGTGTCTACTTCCATGTCACTTGGCTCCAGCTTGGAGAGGCGGGGTGAGGGCCAGCTCCCCTGGTGGCCTGAGGATTGTAAAGGAAGTGCATGTGTGTGTGTCCTTATTCTCTTGTTGCCACGTGTTTGCATTCACTACTACTTAAATTATCCTTTCCTGCTGTAGGAGGGCTACCTGGCTAAAGTCAAATCCCTTTTAAATAAAGATTTATCCTTGGAGAACGGAGCTCACGCTCGGGAAGTGCGTGGTTGTCTAGAGAACGGGAGCCAGGCTAGTGGTGCCGGTCGCAGAGCAGGGATGGCGGAGGCAAACAAATCCCCCAAGTCTGCTTCCAAGTCTCGCCTGTCGAGAAGAAGAATCAAGTCGGATGGAGAGACAAAAAGTAAGACCACGGCATGTGCTGCAAAACCTGACCCAGACGCTTCCTTGACCCGGGCCGCATTTCCGGGTGGGGTGGGGGGAGGGCAGGGTTTGCCCACCCCTCTTGGATGTGTGCCTCTTCAGAGTTAAGTCTTGAACCAGGAAGAGAGCCAGGAGCTCTCCAAAGATGCCTAATGGTCCGAGAGACAGTTCATTTGATGGAGCAGCTAAAACCAAACTCGCTGCCCTCCAGTCAATTCTGACTCCTGGGACTATAGGGCGGGGTAGGTACTTGCCCCTGTGGGTTTCCGAGACTAGCTCTTGATGGGAGCCGAAAGCCTCCTTTTCCTCCCGTTTGATGGCAAGGGCTATTTAAATAAAATGCTGGTTTTTGGTGAAGATATTTGCTCTCTTCTCAGACTTCTGAGTTTCTAGGCAAAGCGACTCTTCTGGCATCTTAAAAGACATGAGCATGGGGTTTTGAACTCAAGTCTAATTCTCGGCCACTTTCTCTTCTGATCTAACCCAGACTCACTGCCATCCAGTAGATGCCAACTCACAGCAACACTGTAGGACAGGGTAGAACTGCCCCCATGAGTTTCCAAGACTAACTCTTCAGGGAGTAGAAAGCATCCCCTCTCCACCCGCTCCTGCCCCAAGCCTCCCAAGGAGCTGCTGTTGGGTTTGGACCAGTTCACCGCCATCCAAGGTGTTCCTTTTCCTTGTCTCCCCTCGGGAGCCCCGAGCAACAAGCTTGGAGAAGTGGCAGGTGCTCCTTGCTGACGGGAGCACGAGCAGGTGTACTGAGCAGAACAGAAACTCGAGGTCGCTCTGCTCTGGTGGCTGCCCCGTGCGATGGCGTGGCGGGGAAAACTTCCCGTTGTGGTGGCCTTGTCTGGCTCTCATCGCGTTGTTTTGCTTCACACAGGTCCTAGTCCCAGGGTTACAAGGCAGAAGACCAAACAGACCACCATCGAATTTCACTTTGGAAAGGGGTCAGTATTGCTAAGGGACCCCTCTCTCGGGTAAACCTGGGATGGAATTTGTCGGGTGTCCCTCAGCAGTTCCGGGGCTGCTGATTGCCATAGGTTTGTCTCGTGTCATTTTCTTCTCTTGCCTCTGTAGGAATAGCATTCCTGCAGATTCCATTTTGCTTTTACCCTTATTAACAGGAAATTCAAATGTGTGGGAAGTAGTTAAGGCAAGCAGGGTGAGCTCCCACCTACCCATCACCCCAGGGGTCAGCCACTCCTGGCCTTCAGTGTAGGTCTACCCCGGTCTCTGCTGTTCCCCAATTGGAGGGCCTTGAAAGGAATCACACAGACTCACTATCCCTAACTGTTCAGCGTGTTTTCCAAGATGAGGTCTCTTGCAGTAGAAGAGGACAATAATGCTGTTCTCGTGCCCCTCAGTGTCACCTTATGAAATGGCATCGGTGGTCCCACTTCCCCCTTTGTGACAAGCTGCACCTGCAGGCCCATTGGGCTAGGTGGATGAGTTTCTGAAGTCTGACATGGATGCCTCTGCCCTGCTTTCTTAACACTCCTGAGTAGATTGTCCCTGTGCGTGTCTACAGTAGGCGGTTCCCTTTTTGGGTTTAGTGTGGCCCTGGGGCTCAGTACCCTGTAGGCTGGCACTTGGGTCTTCCAGCTGGCCCTCTTCCAGCTGTTGGGTTTCTTGGAGACTGACCTCTTGCTAGGTAGAGGTGTGACCTTCCGTTAGAAGTATAGGAAGTCTCCCCTCTGGGAGGCCCACAGCTACTGTCCAATACCTAGAGCCCAGACTTCTTGGGGCTGCGAAATGGCGGTCTTGTGAACCTGCCATTCCAAGAAACGTTGCAAGGGAAGCTTCTCTCAGCATTCTGGGAGGGAGGAGAGCACCTGTGCCCTCAAGGGGTCCGAAAAGGGGGTGCTCTTGGGAGGGAGGGGTGGGAGCCCTTGTTGTCTCGGAGCCTCTAGTGTCTTGCCAAGCTAATGGTCGGTTTCCCTATGTGACAGCCCTGCCAAACGGAAATCTGGTGAAGAATTGGAGCGAGGCAGCGTGGAGGATTCAGAAGAAGAAAAAGAGCTGGTAGGCAGACTGTCTTGTTCCTGGTCTATTTGTGGGTGATCTTGACTCCCATAGAGTATTCTGCTCAAGGTCAGTTGAACAGCACCTCAGACGTGTGCAGAATGAGTAATAAGACACGGGCACTCGGCAGGCCTCATCTGCCCCCGACCACTCTGGCTGACCCAATTGGTGACCAGCATGCTAGTAGCTGTGTCACGTCCAGAGCATTTGTTTCTGGGGTAAGGTCACTCCTTTCCCCACACCTGGTCTCCCTGGCACGAGAGGTTTCTGCAGTGTGCTTGTTGCAGAGACTTGGGTTCAAAAGACACCCCCGCCATGGGACTCGGCACTTCCAGATGGTGCTGTCCCAAAGGACTTATGGGGGTGGGGTGTAAGATCCAAGTGGGGCCAGAGGGTCATCTTGTCGGCGATCCTTCCCACTGTGCTGCAGACTGAGCAGAGCAGATTAAGGGCATGTCTTAGAGGGGTGTTAAGTAACTGCCCTCTGCTGCCTGGTAAAGCCAGGGGCCATAGTTTGCTCTAAAGCAGACCTTGAGCCCACACTGTTGACATTTGGGGGCCACATAACTCTTGGTTGTAGGAGAATGTTCTGGACAGCACCTTCAGCCTCTACCTCTTAGATGCCAGTGGTCCTTCCTGTCTTGGCCTCCATCAATTGTGACAACCTAACCATCAGACATAGCCAGATCCCCTTGGGATAGACCCGCCCTGAGTGGGCCCTGCTGGGCTCAGGGCACTGTCTCAGTGTGACTCAGACTTGCCACCCGGCGGTAAGACATGGGTTTGGCACCGTTTGGGGAACTCAGGTCATAGAGGGCAAGGACCTGGCCAAGTCACAGGCCAAATCTCCTGGCTCCTAGGAGAAGACTTCCAGAGGAAACGAGCTCTTGGTGACAGCTTTAAAAAAAAAAAAGTTATTTTGTTGGAGGCTCGTATAGCTCTTGTCACAATCCATCCATCCATTGTGTCAAGCACATTTGTACATAGGTTGCCATCATTTTCAAAACATTTTCTTTCTACTTGAGCCCTTGGTATCAGCTCCTCATTTTTTCCCCTCCCTCTACCCTTCCTTCCTCATGAATCCTTGATAAGTTATGAAATTTTTTTCCCATGTCTTACACCAACTACTGTCTCCCATCACCAACTTTTCTGTTTGTCCCCCTAGGTGGTAGTGGTGGCTATATATTGTGATCGGTTCCCCCTGTGTCCCCCCATCTCTCCCCTGCCCTCCTGGTATTTCTACTCTCCTTGTTGATCCTGAGGGGTTTATCTGTCTTGGATTCCATTTCCAGCTCTTATCTGTACCTGTGTACATGCTTTGGTCTAGCCATATTTGTAAGGTAGGATTGGGGTCATGATAGTGGGAGTGGGGGGATCATTAAAGAACAAGAGGAAAGTTGTGTTTCTTCTGTGCTGTGCTGCACCCTGACTGACTTGTCTCTTCTTGTGACCCTTCTGTGAGGGGATGTCTGATTGGATAATGACGAGTTTTTTTTTAACAATTTATTGGGGCTCATACAATTCTTATCACAGTTCATACATATACATACATCAATTGTATAAAGCACATCCGCACATTCCCTGCCCCAATCATTCTCAAGGCATTTGCTCTCCACTTAAGCCCCTTGCATCAGGTCCTCTTTTTTTTCCCCTCCCTCCCCATTCCCCCCTCCCTCATGTGCCCTTGGTAATTTATACATCGTTATTTTGTCATATCTTGCCCTATCCGGAGTCTCCCTTCCCCCCTTCTCTGCTGTCCCTCTCCCAGGGAAGAGGTCACATGTGGATCCTTGTAATCAGTTCCCCCTTTCCAACCCACTCACCCTCCACTCTCCCAGCATCGTCCCTCACACCCTTGGTCCTGAAGGTATCATCCACCCTGGATTCCCTGTACCTCCAACCCTCATATGTACCCGTGTACAGCCTCTGTCCTATCCAGCCCTGCAAGGTAGAATTCGGATCATGGTAGTTGGGGGGAGGAAGCATCCAGGATCCGGGGGAAAGCTGTGTTCTTCATCGATACTACCTCACACCCTAATTAACCCATCTCCTCTCCTAAACCCCTCTTTGAGGGGATCTCCATTGGCTGACACTTGGGCCTTGGGTCTCCACTCTGCACTTCCCCCTTCATTTAATATGGTATATATATATATACATATACACATATACACATACATACACACACTTATATCTTTTTTTTTTTTTTTGCATGATGCCTTATACCTGGTCCCTTGGCACCTCGTGATCGCACTGGCCGGTGTGCTTCTTCCATGTGGGCTTATTTGCTTCTGAGCTAGATGGCCACTTGTTCACCTTCAAGCCTTTAAGACCCCAGACACTATCTCTTTTGATAGCCGGGCACCATCAGCTTTCTTCACCACATTTGCTTGTGCACTCATTTGTCTTCAGCGATCCTATCATGGAGGTGTGCAGTCAATGATATGATTTTTTGTTCTTTGATGCCTGGTAACTGATCCCTTTGGGACCACTCGATCACACAGGCTGGTGTGTTCTTCCATGTGGACTTTGTTGCTTCTGAGCTAGATGGCCGCTTGTTTATCTTCAAGCCTTTAAGACCCCAGTCACTATCTCTTTTGATAGCCGGGCACCATCAGCTTTCTTCACCACATTTACTTGTTCACCCACTTTGGCTCCAGCCGTTGTGTCGGGAGAGTGAGCATCATAGAGTTCCAATTTAATAAAAGAAGGTATTCATGCATTGAGGGAGTGTTTGAGTAGAGGCCCAAGGTCCTTCCGCCACCTTAATACTTAACCTATAAATATAGACACATAGATCTATTTCCCCATCCTCCTATATATATGTTTGCATGTACATGTCTTTGTCTAGACCTCCATGAATGCCCTTTGACTCCTAGCTCTTTCCTCCATCTCCCTTGACTTTCCTCCTGCCCTACTACCATGCTTCATCGCCACCTGGGCTAGAGTATACCTCTTCTCTAAGCAACCTTACCCTAGATAATGACGAGTTTTTGTTTTTGTACTTTTTTCTTTTATCTTTTTTTGTTTTTATTTATTTATTTATTTTTACAAGCCCTTGTGTCGAGGGCTGACTTTCAATAGATCGCAGCGAGGGAGCTGCTCTGCTACGTACGAAACCCCGGCCCAGAAGCAGGTCGTCTACGAATGGTTTAGGAAAATGACGAGTTTTTATGAACATAGTTCTTCTTCAGCTCTTGCCTTTTAAAAGTAATTTTTTTCTCTCTGAAAAGGAAGCAGTTGGCCAAATTTGGGAACCTCTGTCAGTCTGTGGGTCAGTGCCGTCCCATGTCCATACTAGAGAGCCTGGGCCCAGACGGTCACTCACACGAATATCTTCCACTGAAATGATTGAGTCACAGGTGGTAAACTTATGTGGGACTGAGCCCTGAAGTTCCAGCTCTCGCAGGCTCCTCTGTGAGGCCCTCGGATGGCGTCCTGCCATGACTTACCATTGATGGCAGTAAGCAGATTCCCTTGTTTGGGTCTGAGTTTCCTGAGCTGACTGTTTAGAACAGGTGTATGTGCACATGATAAAAATTTCAGGCAGTACAAGAACCTGGTCGGTACATGGCTCTCTCCTGCCCGACCTCTGGGTGTCTTTCCAGAGGTGAATATTTACCCGTTCAGTTGTTCCTCTGGTCGCATATACAAACACATACACGTGTGTGTCATGTGTATAGATGTGTGTACATCAACTTTTTCTCTAAATTATGTATTCTGAAATCTTACTCAAAGGAAGTTGCAAAACTTGTGTAGAGATCCTGTGTAACCTTCCCATGACGGTGTCTTACCTAACTGTAAAGCAGTGTCCACACCGGGGAACAGACACGGGCTCAGACTTCGTCTGGTTTTCCCCGGCTTCTGCAGGCCCCCTCCCCCCCTCACACACACAGCAGTTCCTGATCCAGATCCGTTTCATCACAATCTGGCACCTTTAAATGGAAGAATGAAATGCAGGTCTCTTGGGGGAACTTAGGGCATAGTGCAGGGTTTGTGCTTCGGGCCTGCTAACTGCAAGGCCAATAGTTTAAAACCAACTATTCCTTGGGAGAAAGTGGAGGCTGTCGGCAACTGGGAAGAGTGAAAGCCTCAGACCACCCACGGGCCGTTCTACCCTGTGGGACAGGGTTGCTATGAGTCTGTCGGCTCGAGGGCAATGAGTTTGAGCAAGAGGGAAACCATGTACTGGGATATGGATTTGGGAAGAAGAGCTGCTATTGTAGTTAGATCTTTATCGCTTCCTGTTTGAAGTCCCAAACGACGACTTTAGTAAAGAAGGGACCCTTGGTGGTGAGCTGGATTGGTAGTTCAAAACCCACCAGCCACTTGGGAGTAAGTTGAGGCTGACTGCTCCCAGAAAGATGACTGTCTTGGAAATTCTAGAGGATCCCTAAGAATTAGAATCGACTCAGCCTTGGGTTTTGCTGAAGTCTGTACACGAAGTGGAGAATCGTTAACTTTTGCACTGCCTCTCTAGAGGGTAAGCAGATGCCTGTGGGACTGAGGTCGTTCTGTCCCGTGTATTGGGGGATGCTGATGCTTTTGGTCTTGAACCCTCCTCTAAAACACATTTCCTTTCCATGCCCCTACCCCCCTCCCTCCACACAGGATGAAAAGAGACGGAGACTTGCCTCCAAAGACCTGTAAGAACCGTTGATGTTCTCTTAGCCTGTGCGGCTCGGTGGTGTGCAGCCGAGAATACCATTGATTGCTCTGGAAAGCTTCACACAGAAGCACTTTGTGCGGTGTTGCTCTGGCAACCATGCATGTGTCAAGGAGGCCGAATCTGGGGTCAGATGACCTTTGGACACAGGTGTCCAATTCTCAACAACAGGCAGTTCTTATCAGCCCCTGCTGCAAAGGCGGGGTGTGCCGCCTGGGGTCCCCGGATGGTGGTTGCTTCCTTCGTGTGGGTGGCTGGGAGGAAAACTACTCTTGGGGGAAGAGTGTGTGGAAGTCACACCTGAGACCTGTTTTTGTTTTGTCTGACAGAGTCGCTGGTCAACCAGAAAGCACAAAACCAGGAACCAGTGCCGAAAAAGTAAAGTCTGGTCACCGCCACGTCCATGTATTCTCCCTTAGGCCCATTTGGTCCTTCTTTTATTCTAGCTCAGGGCGGGGCTGAGTGCAGGGTGAAGTCATTCAGGATCAAAGCGGTCTAGAACCAGAAGGGGTGGTAAGGCTGTGGTGGTCGTGAACCCCCAGTGTTAGACCTGGGGCCCTGACTGTAGCCGGCTGATGCAATCTTTGTGAAGGAATGGATCTCCATGACATGAGGTCCTGAACCTCCACTGCAGCCTCCATGCACCTGGCCCCGCTCCGACCTCACAGCTGTTCCTCTGGTCCTCCTCTTCCATAAGACCCCAGAGCCTCTGAGCAGCTTTTGGGGGGTGGGACAGGAAATGGGGACTTCATAGACCGGAAACTTCACGGCTGGACAGCACTGCTGACGGAGGGCTAGCATTGTGAGGGAAGGGGCCGGAGCCACACCGGTTCCCGTTCTTGAGTTTGTTGACTGCTGAGACGTTGACGGGGTTTGTTGCAGACTGGGCTGGGGGCTGGCAGTCCTGGAGGAAGGCTGGGCGTCCACTGCTTACTGTGTCCAGAAAACGGAGTAATTCTTGAGCCATTCGGTGCAGTAGGTAGTTTTTACTTGGGCCCCGTTGCTGATATAAAAGAGCCGGCAGCACTTAGGGTCCATGCTCACCTCCTATTCCTCAGAACCAGGCGGTCCATACTCGCCTCCTATTCCTCAGAACCAGGCCGGTCTAGGGAGCCAATCTGATCACGATTTCTCCGAGGGAACTAGGGGCGAGAAGGAAACCCCTCTCCTGTGGGCACGCCCCCCAGTCCCTCCATGCCACGGGAAAGTCAGGGACTTGCTGCTGCTCATGTCAGAGCTTCACATGAGCTGGTGGAGCTTTGTCATAAGTTTCGGAGGTTCAGTTCAGGGGGAGCTAACTGGCTTTTTGAATCCAAGTTCAACGTGCTGGGTGTCCATGTTTGAGATGAACTAGTACTGTCTAAACTGACTTCATCCCTTGAGTATAGACGTCTGGTTTAGGTGGTCAGCGCTTAGTGATGACAGAGGGTGCAGGGATTGGGCATGAAATACTTGACTAGTTAGTAGCATAGGGTCTTGTTTATCTTAGACAGCGGTTCTCACCCTTCCTAAAGCCGTGACCCTTTCATACAGTTCCTCATGTGTGACCCCCCCAACCATAACATTATTTTAACTATAATTTTGCTACTGTTAGGAGTCGGGCGACCCATGGGAAAGGGTCATTTGACCCCCAAAGGGATCGAGATCCACAGGTTGAGAACCGCTGTTCTAAGTGGTCCCCTCACTCCTCTTAGTCCTCTAAGAAACAACCTTGAAGGTAGACGGTCTGTATGCCCACTCCCTAGATAGTAGGATAGGGGTGTGTGTGTGTGTGTACATTTCTCTCCCTCTGCACCGCCCCGATACGTCTATAAAACACATCAATAGATGGCTTCAGGGAAAGACGAGAGCCAGGTGGGAAACGGCTAGCTAACACGTCTTCTCTCGCCCCCGTAGGAAGAGAGGAGACTCCGACGGCGGACCAAAGAACTGTTGTAAGTACAGTTCCCATGCCTTTCTGCTTTCTGTGAAACCTGGTCATCACCGTATGGGTTCCGGTTGAGTGGGGAACTGAACCACAGTGCTGAGTGGAAGCCTAGGGCTGTCTGTCCGTGACTCCTCCGGCCTGGGCAGAGCTCGAGAGTTGAGAGTGGGCCACACGGAAGGACTTTGCCAGATGCTGAGGCTGGGCCCAAGTCCAGGGGTGGCCTGGCCACCCCGCTGCTAATGGGGGCCCCCTACAGGGGTGAGGGAAGAAGACATGGTCAGCAGTCAGTCTGTCATCAGTAAGACAGATGACAGGTCCGAGCAGCTCTCAGGAGCCCCCATTCAAGGTTGTCTGAGGGGGCTCACCTCTCACCCCTTTGTACTATAAGCAGGAGTCCCTTCAGGGGACCAGAACTTGGGGAAAGCCTGCTTGGGGCTTCGGCTTCCAAGCACGGCATTCCTCAGCAGCTCTTCTCGGAAGTGCTGATGGCACCGCTCGTGCATGAAGGGAGGAGGCTGTGAGAGGCCTGCTAGGAAGGGCAGCGGGGTCTGCTGAGCTGATGGCCTCGTTTGTTTGTGTTGTGTGACAGGATGAGCCCGGAGGACTCCAGCAGTGCAGCAGTGGCAGGGATGCGAACCCGAAGGGATGGAGACCGAGTAAAGACCTTTTCCTAACTCCTCCTCCTGCATGTGTCCTTCCTCCTCACTGGGCAGGGCTCAGGTTGAACCCAGCCCTTGACCAGTGAGGGTGACTGGGCGAGCTCTCTGGTCCACCTCCTGGCAGCTGGTGGGGGCCCATCTGCCCCCGATGTTGCAAGCATGTAGTTGTCTGTGTGTCCACAGTTGTGTGTGTGTGTGTGTGTGTGGTCATTTGTGTGTGGGAGCGCCTCCATGGGGCGGCTGACGGTGTTGGGCGTAGACGGGGCTTCTGTCACACTTGTGCTGCGCCACCGCCAGTACCCCATTTATGAGTCTTCCTGCATCCCACACACCTCCCCACCTCCAGCTTGGCTCAGGGAACCCATAAGCCCTGGTGCATTACTCAGGGGCAGCCTGGCTTCCTGTAGCACTGAGGATGGCAGGCTTAGCGACAGGGAAGGAGGATAAAGCTTTGGGGGGCACTAACGTGGTAGGGTCTCCCTGAGAGCCCACCGTGACGGGGCCTCTGGTTCCCCCTGTGGAGACTTGCTGTGTTGGGAGCACTCCCACTTCCCCTCCCATTCTCTCTCCAGCTGGAGGTTCCCTTTGGGACAGCAAGTACTGTCAGCACTGCCCTGGAACTTCAGACCAGAGCGAGCTTAGTGCTGTAGACACTGCTGACACGCGTGTGCTTCTCCCCCAGGCAGAAACTGACCAGGAGCTTTCGAACCCGGCCAGCACTTACCGTAGGAAGGAATGGACCAACCAAACAGGCTTTCTGATACCACAGGCTGCTCTCATTTTATATGTCCACTTGGACAGTTGTTGGTAATGAAGACGAGCTTGACTGAGGGTCTCAGAAAGAGCTCGCTTCTGCTTGTTGGCAGCCTCGGAAAATGACTAGGCTGTTCTTCCAGAAAAGGAGTTGGCAGTGCTTCCTTCGTTACCTGTCCTTACTAGTGCCTCTGTTGGATGCCCCCTCCTGCCACCCCCGTGCCCAGCACCGGTCTGTCAGAGGCCAGATGGTGGGTAGAGCTGTTGATGTTTTGGCAAGAAGGCTACACAGTCCCTCATTCACTGAGCCGTCTTCTGGGCCGAGGGTTGGCAAACCGCAGGTGGCAGGCCAGATCCGGCCCTCGGTCTGAATAAAGCAGGGTTGGCATGCAGGCACGTGGCTCACATTTGTCCCTGCTTCCTTGTGGGCTGCAATGGTGAGTCCTTTGTGGCGGGGACCACGGAGCCTGAACTGCTGCTGATCTGGCTGACCCCTTTGCTGACCCCTGTTGTAGGAGTTTCAGTGCTCTCCGTAGATAAGGAGCTTGGTGTAGTAGGTTCTGCTTTGGGCTGCTAACTGCAAGGTCAGCTGTTTGAACCCACCAGGTGCACTGAGGGAGAAAGACGAGGCTTGTTTGCTCCCCCAAAGACAGTCTCAGCAACCCTAGGGAGCAGCTCGGCTCTGCCCTGTCGGGCCCCTGGTCAGAATGGACTCGCTGCCAGTGGCCTGCGTTTGATTTGGTTTGTAGGTGGGGGCAGGAGCTCAGTTAGAGTGGAGCCTCGTGGCTGCCCTCTAAGTGGACCTGGGTCTTTCTGGTTCGAGTTCAGCGGTACTGAGGTCATTCGTAGCCTTGGTCTTGGCATTTCTTTTTCAGGTTGTGAGTTGGGTGGAGGTTTGGAGTGATGTGTTGCCATCCCCTCTGTGTACCTCCTGTTCTTTCTCCCTGATCCTCTGAATAAAGTAGGGTAAATGCTACCTTTTCAAAATCTTCAGAGGTTGATTTTATGAGAAGTGGGTTCAGTTCCAGACCTATAGGGTGACTCAGGACCATAGACTCAGGGTGCCCCACCTGTCTCTTCCTGACCCGTTCTCTTACGATTATGAGTGTTGTTCACACACTTTATTCCCGTACTAGTGGAAGCTGATTGCAAGGTCCCTTAGTCCATGGATGGTTCCTTCGTCTTTCTGTCCATGCTTCTTTCCTCCGGGTGGGGAGAGACCAGTGCTGGCACCTTAGCTGGGGCTGCTCACTCACGAATCCCTCAAGTAGGATGTGGAACATTACCTGTGTGAGCTGTTAGCCCAGTAGACCTCAGGGTCCCCTGAGACTGTGTGTGCCTCTTTCCCCAGAGAGTCCGTCCCTAAAGAATTTTCATGTCAGAAGTTTCTGTAACTGTAACAGCCCGCCTGTATGTTCCACCACATTCGTGGATATACCCACAGCAAAGAGAATCACATACATGTTTAACTGCTGTCTAATCTCTGTTGATGGGCGTGTTCCCACTCCCTCCCACGCCTGTTCAGCCTGCATGTCTGCCCAAACAGCGACTCTTGATTGTGTACGTAACAGGATTTACCTAGGTCATTTGGTCATGGTGGTTCTCAGGCACTAATTCCTCCCCTTCTTCTCTCCATGCCTGCTCTTCCCCCACTACCCTGCAGGATGAAAAGAGGCCCAGAAGTCAATCCAGAGATCAGTAAGTAGTCTCAGGGCTTCTCTGCTGTGCTCTGGGCCCCTGGGGTGCCAGCTCTGGAAACCTGGGGGTTAGAGGTTTGCAGATGCTGCTGGAGCTGACCTGGAGAACAACTCTGGGCCCTCCCCCTTAACTTCCCTCTGCCCTTGCCAACTGTCCATCCAGCTACATACACGGAATCATAGCTGTCCGTGAGTCTCTGTGCTCAGACCCTGTCTGTGAGGCGTCGGGTAGTGGCACATTTACAAGCTAATACACCGTTGCGGAGCTGGGTGGTACAGTGGCTAAGTGCTGGCTTTGCTACCCAAAAAGCCAGGAGTCAGCCCACTAGCTCCCTGCTTTCCCTTAGACTGACAGCTTTGGGACATGCTGGGGAGCAGTCCTGCCCTTCAGGGTCACTGCATGAGTCAGATTCCTTTTTGGGGGGTCATCACTTCCGTTAGAGGCACTGGGAGGAGGGGTGGGAGCCTTCTCCTGAATGGGAAGGGGGAAGAGATTCTTCCCCAGATGTTTTCTGAATTTCGTACTTGTCCTTGGGGTGTCGGGAGTCTGCCGGGTGCTCCTGGGCTCTCTAGCTAATCAGTGGTGCATTGTTTCCGTGTCAGTGCTGCCAAGCGGAGGCCCGAAGAGCAGGAATTAGAAGGAGCAGAATCACAAGTTTCCATCAGCGATGAGGATGAAATGGTAACTCCGTGCAGCTTGTTGTTGGGGATGTGGTTGTGGGTTCTGAGGAGTTGAACAAACACAAGAGGAGGCTCATTGGAAATCCCCCGGCACTCGCCGCCATCCACCTGAGCTCCTCACTGCACCCCTGCCCTGGGCGACGGGACAAACCCCAGCCTTGCTCACTGACTTCTTCATGGAAGAAGTGGCCTCCGAGGCAGCGCTCAGGCACCCCCTCCCATGATCCTCCTGGATAAGACAAAAGCTTCAAGCTCCCTGATGGGTCTCTGTGGTTTCCTTTACACGGTTATTCGGAGTTCAGACTGAATACAGGACGTCTGGTCAGTGTTTGGGCGGTGGCTGTAGTCTTCCCCCTGGAAGTTAGATGCAATTCCTGGATGGAGCTGAGTTTTCCATACAGTTCTCCAGACTCCCGATTTTGCCAAGTGCATCCCTCTGGCATATGGCGCTAGGGAAAGAGGGGGGGTGGGGCATGTGTATAGCAGCTGTGTAGTCCCCCCCACCCCATAGATGTCGACCTTGCAAACTCTCTTCGGTCGTTCCTGCCTCTCTGCACCCCAGCATTGTTTCTGGTGACTGTCGGTCAGTGGCTCTGACCAGAGCTGCCGGGCCGGCGTCTGCCGTTCCTTCTAAAGACTGCTCCTCAGCTCTGCTTAGCTTGAGGTGTTTGTTGGCTTTTCTCACTGGCTTCTCTGAGTTCCTTAAGGAAGCCTCTCGGACTTCTCGTGGGAGGGTTGAGGGGTACTGGAGGCGAGCCGAGCCTTTGGTGTGTGGGGAGGGCGTGACGCCACAGCGCTGCCCTGCAGACAGACTCCTTGTTGACCCTTCCTCTGCTGGTGTCTCCTTGCAGGACGAGAAGAGACGCAAAATGGAATGCAAAGAGTCACCGTAAGGATCGTTTGTCTTGATCCCAATGTGGAAATGATCATTCGAGAAAGAGGGAGGTGCTTAGGGGATTGGCAGAACCAGGGTTGGAGTGGCTCAGTGAGCGCAGGACTGGGATGTGGGACCACATCATGTGTGACCCGGGACCATCTGTGGGCTGAATGAGGCACAAGTCTTCACAGGGTTGATTTGGGGATTGTCTCAAATGATTAAAAAATAATTGACCGTGTGTTTTGCTTCCAGAACGGGAGATAAAACAAAGGACAAAAAGGATAAAGTTCCCATCACAGGAATCTCTAAGGTAAGCCCTCTGTCACGTGAGCCTCCTGGCCTTGTCAGAGTCCGGTCCAGGCTCGGATGGCTGCGGAAGGCCATCTGTGGATGTGGACATAGGCGATGTAGAGCAACAGGGAGGTGTGATCCTTTAGGGTGAGGTGGTCAGAGGAGGCCTCACTGAGACCGGTGAACTTTCTGGAAAGGACTGAAAGTCCCTGAGTAAGCCCAGCTGATCGCTGAGGGAAAAACATCTAGACAGGGATCGGGATTGATTCCCGAGGCAGGGGGTGGCTCCCAGGACAAATAGGACTGAAGGTAACAGAGGTCGGGCAGCTCGGTGACTGGGAACAGCAAGGAGGCGGGCGGGAATGAGGAATCTGAAGGCCACCGATGGGCAGTTGTGGAGTGGCATGGAGTGAGACCAGTGTGGAAGGAAAAGGCTTATTGGAACCTGGAGGTGATTGGACCAAGGACCCCAGGAGATGATGCTGTGGGGGAGGGGAGGTGTACCCCAAAAGATCAGATGTTCAAGCCCATTGGTTGCTCCAAGGGCGGAAGATGAGGCTCCGCTCACTCTCAGAAACCCCCACGGAGCGGTTTGACTCCGGCCTACAGGGTTGCTGGGTCAGAATTGCCTGATGGCAGCGGGGTTTATTGAAGTACAAATGGAACACTCCATCCCGCGTGCGCGGAGCACAGGGAGGGTGGGGATAAAAACGGAACTGTGTAAGATCAGCTTCAGTGTGAAGGTTAGCGCATTATCTCGTAGGTGGGTGGGTTTGGCCGGCCGAGACCAGGGTGATTCACAGCCGTGGTCATGAACACTTCCTTTGCTTGGAAGACAAATTGTTCACGTCATGCCACATTGCTCCAAAACGGCTTCCATCCTGACGTCCAGTTCCTTGGGGGTGCTTGTTGGCTGACCCCGGCCCCCCCATTCTTATGGTTGACAAGAGTGTCTGCGGGGACACTCCTGTAGACCTCACTCCACACAGCAACAAAAGTCCAATCCTGATAAAGCACAGCAGTGCCATGGCCCTCCCAGTACCACTGTGGGGAAGTCCACCCCGCCGGAGTCCACCCTACCAAGCTCCTCACGGACAGCTGGACCAGGGGGCTGGGCATCAAGTGATGGACCTCAGGCCAGCGTTGGAGAACTGGCTAGACAGTGGTGTGAGGGCTCACCTGCACTTAATGCAGGCAAATTATATACAAATGGTCTCAATTAAATTCCTTTTCTTTATTTACTTTGGTGTGGCTTCTTAGGGTTATCATTCATCTGCTGGATCCTCCAGCTCACGAACAGTAGTCGGCTACGTATTGCAGACAGCTCTCTGGAGGCTGGCGCATAACACCCTTCTCAAAGTGCCAGAGTTAAAAACGGGGCGGGAGGTCTCGTGCAGGTTCTGTTTATGAAGACTTTTTTCTTAAGGAGAAAGCTTTGTTTGAAAGCATTGAAGTCCGTTTCCATTTTACTTCCTCCTCCTCCTCCTCCTTCTCCCCCTCCCCCCATTTAGGCCAGGGTTTCGATCTGATGGAGAAGGAAATGGGAAGGGCTTCAAGGCCGGGGCCTCTCCTTTTGGCCCCGCTGTGTTTGTAGAATCTGGCACACACAGACATGGAAACTCACCCGGCCCTTTTTGTCAGAGCAGTGATCAGTTCATCAACCACACTTGCGCCCTCCTCCTCTCTCTCCCCTCCCCACACCCCCACCCCTTTAAACTCTGCAGCTCTTGGTGGGAGCACCTTGTTTCCAGGTGTTTGCGTGGTTTTCCTTTACAATAATGGTGTCATGAAATGTTTGCTTTTATGAGATTGGAAGACATTCCGTTCAGCAGAGTCGACGTCAACCCTGACAGTCTTGCGGTTTTGTACATAGAGACCAGAATGTTAGCTATCCTGTTCCTCCACGGGCTTTCTGGTGGTTTCCAAAGATTCTTCCCTCGCCTTTTACGTTTATCCAAAGCAAGCAGAAAATGTGGGAAGGTGGACATTTTGGGAAACTGAATTTACACAGCTTCCCCTGCGGGGATGTGGGTTTCGCTTCCCTCTTGGCTTAGCTCTTGAGCGGTAATGGGGAGTGTTCGTGGAGTGGACGGGGATAGACATGGGGTGGCCTTTCTGAGCCCTACTTTTCTTCATGTCCCCACAGCAGCTCGATACCTTTAGGTGCGATGAATGTGCACAGTACCTGGATGACCCCGACCTCAAGTACGAGCAGCCCCCCGTCAATGCAGTAAGTGCAGGCCGCCCGGGCTCCGGTCTCCTGTGGCCTGTCCTCGGGCTCGGCTTTCAGCTCTGCTGTCTCGCAGCTCTTCGAGCCAGAGATGTTGACGGATGAGAGACTGTCCATCTACGACAACAATGAAGCCGGCTTCGAGAGTTACGAGGACCTTCCACAGCACAAGCTGACCTGGTTCAGGTACCTCTCCCAACTTTTCTCTCCGCGCCTCGCCTGAAGACGCCCACCTTGTTACTGGGCCACGGTTGGTGCTCGCTCACCCCTACACCTGAAAAATGTCCCCTGTTGATAGCCCTTGGTGAATTGGCCACCACCATGTTGGGGGCTGTACCAGAGCCTTGTCAGCTTCTCACCATTGAAACCATGCATGTTACAGCTTTGGTCTGTCGGCTGGCGGGTCACGCATTCCAGTGAGGGCCGTCCAGGGCCTGGCGCCCACCTCGTTGGGTGGCTTAGAGAGTGCGGGTCCATAAGAGCTTGGTAGGCAGGAGGGGGTAGCTGGGAGGAAAGCGTTCTGTTTAGATGAGTAGTGACGTACACAGGGCAAGCCAGGGGTCTGGCGGGGAAGACTACAAGGTGGGGGTGGGGGTGGGGGGCGGCCGGGCTGCAGGCACAGAGGCTGTGCCTCCTCCTCTCCGAGCCGGCTGTGCCAGGGCTTACCTTGGCTCTTGAGGGTCAGCTCTGTCCCCTCTTTAATGGAAACTCTGAGGCTGGGCTCCATTCTCTGGGAGATGGTTCGGTTTCTGGAACAGTCTGGTCTGATCTTCATACGGTGCCCTGGCGAGCACGAACCCGTGTCCTGTCTTTGTAGCGTGTTCTGCCGGCACGGCCATCTGTGCCCCATTGACACCGGCCTCATCGAGAAGAACGTGGAGCTCATCTTCTCCGGCACCGTGAAGCCTATCTACGACGACGACCCCTCCCCTGAGGGTAAGAGCAGTGCCGTCAGGCAGCTCCTGAGTCTGCGGCTCGAGACGCTGCGGAGCGCCTGCTGTGCGCGCAGGATCCTCCACGTGAGGCTCGCTGGCCAAGCGGACTGGGGGGTCTGAGGTGAGCCCTGATCCTCGTGGCTTTTCTTTGGTTTCCTCCCAGGCGGTGTGAACGGTGTGAACCTGGGCCCCATCAATGCGTGGTGGATCACTGGCTATGATGGGGGAGAAAAGGCCCTCATTGGCTTCAGCACCTGTAAGTATTTAACTGAGTGGAGCCTCCTACTGGGACCCAACGGGCCCTGAGTCTGTCTTCTTCCCTGTGGTGCGGGTGGCGGGCAGCTGAGAGCACCTTGGGGCCATGGTGCGGGACTTGGGGGAGCTCCGCTGGATATGGCCTGGGGCGAGCGGTGCCCGGCCCTGGCACTTCCCTTCTCCCTCCGGCTGCCTAGCAACGCCATGTTTCCCTGCAGCATTTGCCGAGTACATCCTGATGGACCCCAGCCCAGACTACAAGCCCATCTTTCAGCTGGTCCAGGAGAAGATCTACATAAGTAAGATCGTTGTGGAGTTCCTGCAGAACAGCCCTGACGCAGCCTACGAAGACCTGATCAATAAGATTGAGGTAGCAGGGAGCGAGGGGGCGCTGGGAAACGAGGTGCCCACAGGGGTGCTCTGGGGTTGAGGCACCGGGTGCATCCTGCTGCAGCACTCAGCTTGGGGTGACAAGTCGGGGAGCGATGGTGTGTGCTTTCTGGAAACCCAATGCACTTTGACACGGGAGGGTCTTGAGCTTCTGGGATTTTGGTACCGCGGGGCTGCAGAGGGCCAAGACTGGGTAGAAACTGGGCGTCGTTGGCTCATGTCTAGGAATTCTTTTTGTCTTTTTCCTAAGACCACCGTGCCCCCTTCTGCGCTCAACCTGAACCGGTTCACGGAGGACTCGCTCCACCGGCACGCCCAGTTCGTGGTGGAGCAGGTGGAGAGCTACGACGAGGCCGGGGACAGCGACGAGCAGCCCATCATCCAGGCGCCCTGCATGAAGGACCTGGTCAACCTGGCTGGCGCCACCCTTGGGCGAAGGTCAGGAAGCCCCGAGAGGGCCGCGGGTCCTGTGGGTCTTGTCCAGGCCACGGCTGAGACGAGGGGGCCCTCTCTCCCATCCCAGGAGCTCCAGGAAACGCCACACCACCATCAGGCATTCTGCCCGGGTGAGGGATAAAGTGCCCACCAAAGCCACCACCACCAAGCTGGTCTACCAGATCTTCGACACCTTCTTCTCGGAGCAAATCGAGAAGGACGACAAAGAGAACACCCTGAAACGCCAGCGCTGCGGCGTCTGCGAGGTACCCTCGCCGAGCGGCCACACTCCCCGGCCGTCTGAGGGAGGGCACTGGCTCTTCTTTGCCTTGAGGCTGGGCACTCTTGGGTGATGCTGGCTCTTTACTCTGCCCGAGGAAGGCCCTGGTCTGAGTGCCGCAGGGAGGGCCTTCCCCAGAGAGGAAATCTGGTGACCAGCTTCCCTGTTGGACTTGGGCCGCCTCTTCAGGGGCAGGTCTTTTCTGTGAAGTGTGTGTGTGTGTGTGTGTGTCTGTGTGATTGTATGTGATTACACAACAGTAGGATTTGAAGAAAATGGAACTTTTCCTTCCACAAACTGAGTCCTCTCCGTACGTTGACTCCACTGTGAAAGAATCGCCACCCCCAGCGTGACCCGGAGAGCGGGCGCGTGTTGGTGTCTGTTACCTGACTGCTGAGCTTTAATGCAGACCAAGCACCACGTGGCAGCTGCGCCCTGGGCCCGGTGCTCAGCACCATCCTGCAGGCATTGCCCGTCCATATCTCTCTGGCTGGTTTGCTGGTAATTTAAAACCAACACATCCCTGGTCTCATTTGCAGCTGAGCGATGTGTTGACGCAGAGCCCTCGGGCTAGTTAACCCGATGGACCTGCTCAGTGGTACGCTAGTATCTGATCCAGCCCAGCTTCCTTAGTGATAGGCAACCAAGATTGTGGCACAATGGGGATGTACTGGGGAAGGGTGGCATTGCTGGGCTGGGGTGTATATCGACCTTGGATCCAGACAACTGCTCCCCAAGTCTCTGCCATTTGTTCCCTTGAGCAGTGTGAACTCAGCCTCCTGTCCCTGCCCCCTCCCCCGACCAGTGCCACGGGTCAGGGTCTCATCTTGCCTGTCTGCAGGGGGACCTTGTTCACGTGTACCCTAAGGTACCCCGATTCCTCAAGAAGTTGCTTGCTGTGACTCAGTCACTGGTGGTCACTCCCTGGTGCTGCTTGCTGAGGAGCCTGGGTGGCATCCTGGATCACTAACCACCCAAGGGACCAAAACAAACTCCCTAGAGTTCCAGCTCCACAAACCCACCCTGTCCTGCAGGGTCACTGCAGGCCGGAATCAGGGCCTTGATTCAATCTGAGTTCAAGTGCTGGGGCAAGTGAGTGGCTCTGAGAACAGATTGTGTCTCAGGAAGGTGGGACTCTGAATCCAGAGGGTGTTGGTCATCCTTGGTCTGTGTGAGCGTCGAGTAGGCAGTGATCCTTGGCTCCTAACCCCTCATGGTATTGGCATCTCTTCCCACTGTCTACTTGCTACTCTCCCTCCCGGCTGGATGGCTGTGTTAGTGTCTGATTCAGGCCCCTCTCACCAACACTCACGCCCGCCCCCCCCCCTAATCGCCCCTCCGGATATCAGAAAGCAAATGGCATTATAGGGGAGGCTTCCATAAGTTGGTAGAAGCATGAAATGGAAAGATGCTGAAAGTTTCCCTGGGCACTTTCGGAAGCGTGTGCCCCCACCCCCACCCCCACCCCACACACGGGTGCATGCATTACTGACTGGCTCTGTGGCTGCCGCTTCCTAGGTCTGCCAGCTGTCGGAGTGCGGCAAATGCAAAGCCTGTAAGGACATGGTGAAGTTTGGGGGCAGCGGACGGAGCAAACAGGCTTGCCAGGAGAGGAGGTAGGCTTGGCCTCCCTCCCCATTCTGCAGGCGGCAGGGGAGAGCGGGACTCTAACTTGGGCCGTTTCAGAAGGATGTGTGCAAAGCGGGATAGGCTGGCTGCATGCCTTTGTGCCAGTGGCTCTCCGACTCAACGGCCCCAGTTGGTTTTGCTTACCAGTGGGGGCGGGGCCTCTATCCCGGCCCGAGTAGGTAGTACAGGAGGGGGCATCGGTTCCCCACTCGAGTGCTGCACCTCTAACAAGCAGCTCTGCAGGTGTCCCAACATGGCCGTGAAGGAAGCCGATGACGATGAAGACGTGGAAGACAATATCTTAGAGGTGCCATCGCCCAAAAAAATGCACCAGGAGAAGAAGAAGAAACAGAACAAGAACAGGATCTCTTGGGTCGGAGAAGCCATCAAGGTAAATTCGGGGGCAGAGTCCAGAGGAGGTGCCACTGCCTCCCAGTCAGCAAGCTCCTGGTATCTGGCCCCCACCTGTGCCCATCGGCACCAGGAGCTCCTGTTGCTGCTGGTATAAAGGGGGCATTGCCTGGGCTTGGGGCAGCAGGCAGGTTTGCAGAGCAGCTCAAGCACAGTGACGTGGGAGTGGGACACTTGCAGATGGCTTCCCCCTGGGCTCTCCCTTATCTCTGAACCTGGGGGTGGGACAGGCCACAAGTGCTACGGGCCTGCAGCAGGGAGGGGGTGGGTGGCGGGACGCTGGAGCCGGCATGGAAGCTCGGGAGCAGCGAGGCCTGGCCTGGTCAGCAGACACAGGGCTGGAGCAGGAGGAGCAAGCAGAGGAGCTTGGAGTTGGCGAGTGGCCATCGAGTACAGGATGGAGTTGATATGGGTGTCATTCGGTACTGCTGCTGGTATTGGAGAGGGCCTAGGAGAGTGGGTGCTGCCTCCCCACCCTGGCCAACTGGTATAGAATCAAGTCACTGGAGAGTTAGGCTTGTTGACCGATCGGTTAACCCTGGACCCACAAGTGGGGGTCCATCCTGGACTTTGCAGTGCGTGCTCCAGCAAGTGTCCTTGTTTTCAGACGGATGGGAAGAAGACGTACTATAGAAAGGTCTGCATTGACTCCGAAACCCTGGAAGTGGGGGACTGCGTGTCTGTGAGTCCGGATGACCCTTCCAAACCTCTCTACTTGGCAAGGTGCGTGTCCTCCCCTCTGCCCAGCCCGGGCCGGGCACCTTTCTTCTGCTGGGGCCACTCTATCTTTATAGCCTCCCTCGCCACAGGCCCTGCCGGTCGAACCACTCCACAGTGCACCCTTCATGTACTAGTTGCGAGTCCTCGGGGTTATACATGGGCGGGCTGCTAACCGCAAGGTCATTGGGCCGCTCCAAGGGAGAAGACGGGGCTGTTCTCGTAAAGAGTTTGCTGTCTCAGAAACTCGGTGACAGTTCTGCCCTGTCCTCTAGGGCCACTGAGTCGGACTCGACCCGATGGCAGTGAGCTTGTGTTCTTTCCCATACGGTGGCTGGAACTGCTTTTTGAGAGCCGTGGGGATGTCCGCTATTGATGATGTCGTGAACTGGACATTTCCCACTGTAGGTCCGCCAACGTATTTGGGCTGCCGCCCCCTTTTCAGACAAAGGGAGAGGGAGGGGAGCTGATAGCATTGGGATTGAACAACAGAGCGGATGGGAAGGGATACATTGGAATGAGTAAGCTATCTCAAAAAATATATTTTAAAAAGACAATTACTTAGTTCCCCCTGATAATTAGAACATGACCCAGGATAGTGTAGTGTCCGCCTCTGCAGGCTCCCTCGTCGTTCCCGCATCCACCCCCAGGGGGCAGTATCACCCACTTTGGAAACCCCGCTTTAGATTCAAACCCCTAAAAGTGTCCCTAAGAACAAACATTCCACCGCCTAAGGCCTTTCTCTGTTTTCGTCCCCCCCCCTCCTTCCGACTGCAGGGTCACGGCCTTATGGGAGGACAACAGCGGGCAGATGTTCCATGCACACTGGTTCTGCACTGGGATGGACACGGTCCTGGGGGCCACGTCGGACCCTCTGGAGCTGTTCCTGGTCGATGAGTGTGAGGACATGCAGCTCTCGTACATCCACAGCAGGGTGGAGGTCTGCTACAAGCCCCCGTCGGAGAACTGGGCCGATGAGGTGCGTGCGTGCCTGCCCTGCCCTGCCGCCAGGCCCTGTCTTGCTGGGTGCTCGTGGGGCTGATGGCATCTTCTCCCCAAAGGGAGGTTCGGAGCCCGAGGACAGTGGGAACACCTATTTCTATCGGATGTGGTACGATCCTGACTACGCGCGGTTTGAGTCTCCTCCCCACACGCAGCCGACAGAGGACAACAAGTACAAGTGAGCAGCAGTGTTCCAGGGCGAGGCGCTTTCTGCGTGGCCCTTCCCCCACCCTGCCCATGTTTGCCTCCTCAACCCAAGACCTCCCAGCAGCCTCAGCGGGCTTTAACTTGCTCCTCTCAATGGCTGCGTCCGGTCGCCTTCTCAGATGATGGAGGTTCCTCCCGCTGCCATGTGACAGCCCAGCAGCCTGCATGCAGCTCCTCCTGCGGCCACCTCTGGTGTCCGCTTAAGGCACACCCTTAACTTTATTCCGTGTGTCTGACTGTGTTTAGTTGATACAAGAGTATGGGAGGGGCTTATGTTTCTTGAGGGGACTCTGAGCTTTGGGCCCCATTGAGGTGCTTTCAAAGACTGAAGATAAATCAAAGAAAGCCAGTTTTTTCATCAGATGCCAGGATTGCTTGCATCTGATAAAGCCGGTGGTGGCGACAGCGACTGCTGTGAAGACTGCAAATATTGCCACGGCCCCCTCAGGTCTTGGTGTCTCCCCTCCTTCCAGGTTCTGTGCCAGCTGTGTCCGTCTGGGTGAAATGAGGCAGAAGGAGATCCCCAGGGTCTTAGAGCAGCTCGAGGACCTGGATAGCCGCATCCTCTATAACTCGGCCACCAAGGATGGCGTCCAGTACCGGGTTGGGGACGGCGTGTACCTCCTGCCCGAGGGCTTCGTGTTCAAGTGAGTACCTCTCCAGCCCAGCCGGGCCCAGGGCCGGGGGTCTGTGCCAGGAAAGGGTTAGCTTTGGGGTGGTTGCCCTGCTGCCTGACCCTCAGCCTTAGTTCCGTCCCTTCTCTGGGCTGTTGGGTCGGTGACTGTGACTCAGACAAGATCCAGCGACGCGTCCAGAGTGGCTGCAGTGTGATGCCGCCGTGCTTGAGAGAGCTCTGCTGGGCTAATTGAGAGCTTGGGAGCAGGGCCCGCCTGAGTCCCATCTGAGCGGGCAGAGAAGTTTCCTCCCGGTGGGCCTCTGAGGATTAAGTGAGTTAAATGAACAGTGCTCAGCCAGTGCCCACATAGACCAAGGGCAGAAGGAGTGTAGCCCATGGAGTGGCGGGTGAGAGTGTAGCAGGTGGCCGTGTCTGCCTGTCGGAAGAGGCCCCTCCAGGCGCAGTGAGAGCCACAGATGCCTCCCTCCCCAACCTGTCTGTCTTCATGCCACACACCAACACACAGCCTCCGAGAGGCCGCCTGAGTGCCTCACGTGCTCCTCTGTCCGCGGCCTGCCGTGCCGCTGCTCTGGACCCCTCTTCGACCCCTTACTGTGAATTCCCATTCCCTCCAGCCCTGGCTGCCACTGCCACAGTGGCTGGACCACACTTGGGCTTCTCGCCGCCCCCCCTCCTGGCATGCCCTGCCGTGCTGGATAGCTTCTCCCTCAGGGTGGGGGGGTGTCATGCTCCAGTAGTAGTCCCCCCCCCATCTGAGACCCGCAGAGTGTGTGTGTGTGTGTGTGTGTGTGTGTGTGTGTCTTCCCTTCATCCCTGTCGTGTGGCAGGGAGCCCCAGCCTCCTGGGTCCCGGGGGCCAGGGCTGACGGAGCACCACCTTTTCAAAGGTACTTGCCTGCACCTCGGAGGGGGAATGCAAGCCCCCGGAGGGGCCAAGGAAGAGCTGCCACCAGGAAGTGCGTGGCTGTCCCTCCTCCTCGGCCAAGTGCCAAGAAGGCAGCCAAGTCCCGTGGCAAAAAGGGTAGAAGGTGGGCCGGGGGGGCCGTGGGAACCACCTCACCTGTGGTGCCCCGGTGGCAAGCGCTCACTGCACGGGCTCAGTCGTGTCGGACCCTTTGCTCCGCCCGGAGCCACACTGGTTTGCAAGGTGATCGCATGCTAATGGTGACTGCAGGGTGACCCGCCCTGCCGGACCCTCTGGCTTTGAGGCGCCATCCTGACGGTGGCGTCTCTGCAGCATCAAGCTCTCCAGCCCGGTGAAACGGCCCAAGAAGGATGTGGAGGTCGTGTTGGATGACCTGTACCCCGAGTACTACCGGAAGTCCTCCGACTACATCAAAGGCAGCAACCTGGACGCCCCCGAGCCGTACCGGATTGGCCGGATAAGAGAGATCTTCTGTCCCAAGAAGAACAACGGCAAGCCCAACGAGACGGACATAAAGGTCAAGATCAACAAGTTTTACAGGTGGGCGAGGCCAGGCCGGAGCTGGCGCGGGCCGCACATGTACTTGGGGCTGGTGCGCTTGAGCGACTCGAGCATCCTCTTGCCCAGGGTTGCCCCTTTTCCCAGAGCTAGGTTATCTGGGGGCGCTGCCAAGGACTCCGTACTTGGTCCCCCACACATTCTGGTGCCTTTCGAGTTGCAGAGCCCTTGATCTTGAAGATGCCTAGAGAAGCCAGGCTGGGCCCTCCTGTACCTCCCACTCGCCCCCACCCCGCTGCCTGTCTGCTTTCCCCAAGGTCTTCGCCCAGCTCAGTCCAGTTCCTCTGGGCCCCTCGTAACTGGTGGTGGGTAGGAGCGGATTAGAAGTGACTGTTTGACTCGGTATCCGTGTGCTCTGCTGCTCAGTAAACGTGTATCTTAGAAACTTCTGAAGTCTGATAACGGGACAGAAAACAAGGAGCCCTCAGCATGCGGAGTAGACTTGCCCACCCACACCACCCCGTGAGAAGACTTGGGAGGGCGTGTAGCTAGCACTGTTCCCACCGCAGGGCCTGGTGGTGTGGGCGGGGGTGTCCAAGGGCACCCAGGCCAAGGCATGTCACAGCATTCAGTGTCTCGCTGGCGAGCAACGGGGCTGGCTTGGTAAGGGTGGTGGGCCTTACCCACTGAGCTCCCCCAGGAGTGCCACGTGGGGCAGGTTAAGCGGAGCTTCCGTGTGGAAAAGGAGTACAGGGAGAAAGGGCTGGCGAGCTACTTGGCCCCAGCAGCCGACCATCTGGAAGCTCTCAGCCAGAGCCGGCAGTCATGCAGGCCCACCCCCTCCCAGGCCAGAGAACACGCACAGGTCCACGCAGGCGAGCTACCACGCGGACATCAACCTGCTCTACTGGAGCGACGAGGAGGTCGTGGTGGATTTCAAGATCGTGCAGGGCCGCTGCACCGTGGAGTACGCAGAGGACCTGTCTGAGAGCGTCCAGGAGTACTCCTCCAGGGGCCCGGACCGCTTCTACTTCCTTGAGGTGGGGCGCTGGGATCCTTAAAGGTGCTGTGGGGGGTGGGAGCACACCTGTGGCCACCCAGTTAGTTGTTCTGCTTGCAAAAAGAGACAGTGGTAGAAAGTATCACAAGTGAAACTTTTCCCTCTGGGTAGTCTCCACCAGCTCATCAAGAAAGCTGGTCCCTTCCACACGGCCAGGCATGGCGGTCTTGGGAAGTGAGGAGCCACCTCTGTATGAGCTTGGCTTGTACGTGTTTGGGCCATCGTAACGCAGGCCTGTGTCTGGGCCTGGTGGGTGTGGCCGCCTCAGACGAGTCCACCCCCTTACGGAGCATGCATGCCGCCGTCCTAAGAGGTTTAGAGCACACGTGCTCTAGCGAAGGGGCCTTACTCTGCTCTTCTCTCGTGTAGCAAAGCCAAGCTGCGCTTCACAACAGCCGAGGGAGCTGTTAATGACTGTGGAGTCTGCCCTGGACAGGGGCCCGTGGGCTTCTGTGCCAGGTGCTGGGTTTTCTCCTCCCCAGGCCTACAATGCCAAGAACAAGAGCTTCGAAGATCCGCCCAACCATGCCCGGAACTCCAGGAACAAAGGGAAGGGGAAAGGAAAAGGCAAGGGTATGTCCCACTCGGCTCTCCCTCCGTCAGCAGCAACGTGGGATGAGGGTGCCCTTGGCTGGGCGGAGGCGTTTGAAGAGAGCATGGGGCGGTGGACTGTGGGGTTTGTCTAAGCTTCGGCCGGTTTCCTCAGGGAAAGGCCGGACAAGGTCTCAGGCCAGTGAGGTGAGCGAGCCCGAGGTGGAGGTCAAGGTGAAGAAGCTGCGCACTCTGGACGTGTTCTCGGGCTGTGGGGGACTGTCGGAAGGATTCCACCAGGCAGGTGAGCACCTGGGGGCCAGGGCCGGCTTGTGGAAGTGGCTTGGGCAGGTCCTGCCCTGGGAAGGTCTCGCTCGGGAGCCTGGAAAGGCGTCTGTTTTTCCTCCTCCAGGCATGTCGGAGACGCTGTGGGCCATTGAAATGTGGGAACCGGCGGCCCAGGCGTTCCGGCTGAACAACCCGGGGTCCACAGTGTTCATGGAGGACTGCAACCTCCTGCTGAAGCTGGTCATGGCCGGGGAGAAGACCAACTCCTGCGGCCAGAGACTGCCTCAGAAGGGAGACGTGGAGCTGCTGTGCGGCGGGCCGCCCTGCCAAGGGTTCAGCGGCATGAACCGCTTCAACTCTCGCACTTACTCCAAGTTCAAGAACTCGCTGGTGGTCTCCTTCCTCAGGTAGAGCGGGGAAAACGTGCACATAGACGGGCTCTGAGCTGAGAGTCCAGCCGTGCCAGGCAATGGGCAGTGGCTGGTCCATCGGGCTCCCTGCTACGTGGCCCACACTGAGGCGAGACGCCATCAGGAAATCAAAGCTCTGTTCTTGGTTTGGGGGGGAGCGTGTGGGAGTTGGGTGTGGTGGTAAAGGGGCAAAGGGGACTCTGGCACAGGAGCGGCTGCATTTTGCCAGGCTGACCGGCCGGTCTGTCCTTGCCCCCCAGCTACTGCGACTACTACCGTCCCCGCTTCTTCCTGCTGGAGAACGTGCGTAACTTCGTCTCCTTCAGCTGCTCCATGGTCCTGAAGCTGACCCTGCGCTGCCTGGTCCGCATGGGCTACCAGTGCACGTTCGGCGTGCTGCAGGTGGGTGAGCTGCAGGGGCGGGTTTGCCTGCAAACAAGGTCGTGAATTGGGGGGAAACAAGAGTCCAGTGTGGAGGGTTGACCCGTGCCTCCCCCCCCCCCCCAAAGGTACAGTGATGTTTCCTGACCTGTGGGTGTGGACAGTCAGGGTTTGCGCTGCCCACCTGTTGAGTGCTGCCCCATCTCGTCAGGATTGGGGGGCGGGTGGGTGCCACAGACTGCACCCACCACTGCTGGTGGCCCATCTCCATGGGCTGCCTGGTCCATGGGCGGGGTTCCTGGTCCCCAGCCTTGCCAGATTGGACTGGGCTGGCACACCCAAGTCTGCCCAGAACCCTCCTCTGGGCTGGCCCCACAGGGTTCTAGCTTGGTTTCCCCCTGCTGCTGAGGGTAGGGGTTTACAAGGGAACCTTCTGCCTACACGTGTCGGGCCTTGGGTGTGCAGGCTGGCCAGTACGGTGTGGCGCAGACCCGGAGAAGGGCCATCATCCTGGCTGCAGCCCCCGGCGAGAAGCTGCCGTTGTTCCCCGAGCCGCTGCATGTGTTCGCGCCTCGGGCCTGCCAGCTGAGCGTCGTGGTGGACAACAGGAAGTACGTCAGCAACATCACCAGGTGAGAGCCCCTCCGCCCAGGAGGGAAGCCATGGGCCCAGCATCTGCCCGCTCGAGGCACTTAAGTGCAGACTGGCTGCAGCTGCCTGACCACATACCCGGTCCCGAGCTTGCCCCCTCTCGGGTGTGCGGTCCAGGGCCACAGTGACGCGGGGCTGGGGCTGTGCTCACAGGCTGAGCTCGGGGCCCTACCGCACCATCACCGTGCGCGACACGATGTCCGACCTGCCTGAGATCCGCAACGGCGCGTCGGCGCTGGAGATCGCCTACAACGGGGAGCCCCAGTCGTGGTTCCAGCGGCAGCTCCGAGGCACGCGCTACCAGCCCATCCTCCGAGAACACATCTGCAAGGTACCCACGGCCGCCGGCTGCAGCACTCTGTTCCTGCTTTTCCTGGAATGGGCCCCAGATGCCAGGTCCCCCTGCCCCTGCCCGCTGCCTTGTAACCGTGCTCAGAGCTTGTTGCCTGACTGTCACTCCTCACTGGATGCCAGCATCCCCGGGTAGGTGTTCCCAGGGGCCTGCAGCTGCAATCTGACCCTGGCCTCCCTCCCCGTCCCCTCAGGACATGAGCGCCCTGGTGGCTGCCCGCATGCGACACATCCCCCTGGCCCCAGGCTCGGACTGGCGCGACCTGCCCAACATGGAGGTGCGGCTGTCGGACGGCACCATGACCAAGAAGCTGCGATACAACCGCTACTACATCATGGAGGGCGACAAGCCCAAGCCCATCCGTGGGGTCTGCGCCTGCATACAAGGTGGGCCTCTCGGCTGCCAGCTACCTGGGGGTCTAGGTGTGGCCTCCGCCGAGTCTGACCGAGCTTGTTGCCCGCAGGAAAGAACTTCCCCTGTGACTCGCCTCGGCAGTTCTACACCCTCATCCCCTGGTGCTTGCCCCACACGGGGAACAGGCACAACCACTGGGCCGGCCTCTATGGGCGGCTCGAGTGGGACGGCTTCTTCAGCACCACCGTCACCAACCCTGAGCCCATGGGCAAGCAGGGCCGCGTGCTGCACCCCGAGCAGCACCGTGTGGTCAGCGTGCGGGAGTGCGCCCGCTCCCAGGGCTTCCCCGACGCCTACCGCCTGTTCGGCAACATCCTGGACAAGCACCGGCAGGTCAGCGGGTCGAGGCCGGCCCGGCCCTCGAGGGGGTTCTGACTGGCCCTCACCAGGAGGTGCCCAGGCTGGACAAGTGGTATGGGGAGGACCCGCAACCCAGCTATGGGCCTGGCCCGCAGTCAGTTCAGGTGGCCAGTGAGCACCCAGGCCTGGTCAGCCCTCGCTGCTTTGTGCCCTGTGCAGATGGTCACACTGGGGGACCTGTCTGCCCCGCTCTCCACCCCACCCCACCCCCTGACTGAGGGAGTGTGAGTCTGCCTGGTCTCTGAGCACGGCTTTCGCTCCTGACTGGTGGGGTCGAGGTGGAGACTTCTCCAAGAGCCGTTCTGACGCAGTGCACCTGAGCGCGGGAAGGGGCCGCAAGCCAAGCCGGGAGTTCCGTGTGTCTTGGCGTTTCTATACAGATCCCTTCTCCAGCGGTCCAGGACTCAGTCCTCCCTATGGCATTGCTTACTTAGAAGGAGGGACACGGGTGCTAGATCCTGGCAGTTTAGACCAAGCCTCCACCCCTTCCCCTGTAGGTCGGGAATGCCGTGCCACCACCTCTGGCTAAAGCCATTGGCTGGGAGATCAAGCTCTGCATGTTGGCCAAAGCTCAAGAGAGCCCTGAAGGTATGGTTGGCCCTGACTGCCTGCTGGGGAGGGGGTGTGTGGGGGGGCCCCCTGTCCCTGTGGGCTGGCCTTCTGTCTCCCCTTTGGTGTGGGGCCCTGTCCTCCTGGCCAGAGGGAGTTGTGCTCCGAGCACAGTCTGGCTCAGAGCAGGTGTGGGGTCAGGACTGGCTGGTGGGAGCCTGCCCCACAGCTGATCAAGTGACCTGCTCGGGGCACCCCCTTTTAAGGGGTGATGGTAGTGTGGCATTACACCCTGCCCTGGGGTGACTCTGTCATTTCTCCCCCTGCAGTTAAGGTCAAGGAGGAGAACACCGAGGACTAGCCCTGCCCCTCCCACCCACCGCGTGTCCGACGCCAGGAGTCCCCAACATGCACTGATGCTGTATCTTCCACCTGTCGAACTGTCGGTCCCAGTCTGTCGTGCTCGGTGTCAGTGGCCCTGACTAGCCGTGAGGCCCACTCTCCGTAACCACGTAGTGCTCATGTCGTGCAGTGCTCTGCACTCTGGGTTTTACACGTTTTTTATGATGCATTCTATCTACCACTGTGCCGAGTGGGAACTGAGACTTTATGTAATTTTTATATGTTGTAATATTTCTTCAAATAAATCGCAATTATAAACCGCTCTGGGTGGTGGCTTATGATTTAGCCAGCTCCACATTTCTGGCTGCCTCCCCTTGCCGGGCGCCCCTACCCCCCCCACCCCTCCCCCTGTCCAGGCATCTCTGGAGTAGATACACCCCCCCTGGGGCAGGCTAGTGACCTTGTGAGGCTCAGTTCTGGCCACTGAGATGCAAGTGGAATTTGCTAGAATGGTTTCTAGGAACACTAAGAGGAGTGGTCTGCGCTGGCCTCTCCCAGCAGCCTCTGTAACTGATGATAGGCATCACCAAGCTGCCCACCTCCAGGCAGACCCTGAGCTGCTTCCTGTGGCTTTCGGCTGACCCTGAGCCCACGGAAGCCAAGATCAGGCAGCCCCAGGTCGGTCTGGGAAGGCGCTGTGCACTGCCTCGGAGCGAAGCCCCCGGGGACCTGTGGGCACCAGCACGCCTGGCCAAGAGGGCCACTGAGGGCATGGTGAGCACCTGTCCCGCCGTCTCTGCTGGGTTCAGGCGAGAGTGGGCAGGGTGTTCCTGAGGCAGAAGACTGAGGGCCTGAATATAACTCTGGAAAGTTTCCAAGTTGTTCAACCATACCCCCCTTTCTCCTGTGGCCCCCTGATGGCTTTCTGGGTAAGTGTTTGGCTGCTAAATGTAAGAGCAGCAGTTCCCGCCCGTCCACAGGAGAAAGACGAGGCTGTCTCTTACCCTAATGAGATGTTCTCTGAAACCCTAAGTTCTCTGCCCTACAGGCACCCTAGGAATCTGCTGACTCGATGGCAGTGAGGGGGAGGTGTTCTGGGGGACACAGCACTGCACTGGACACCCTTGGTCTATGTTCTCGCTCTCGCCCCCTTAACACCCAGCAGACTTCTGAGCCATTGACTAGACTTGACTCCAGGCCGTGCTGGTAAGTGGCACCTCGGAGGAGAGGCGGACCCTGTTGGACCAGCATCTACACATCCCCAAGGGGCTAGGCTTTGGAGAGGACGGGAGGGGACCAGGCTGGAAAAAAGGGCACCATGCTTGCTGCGGTGTGGGGGGTCAGTCAAAATATCCCACGTTGGGTTGACAGTGGCAGCAACAATGGGCTTGCAGAGAACCACGAGGATGGGGCGGGGCAGTTCTAGCCTGCGGCTGTACATCAGGACTGAGCTGGTCAACCTACGAGTGTGGGAAAGAGGACTAGGACTCTAGTCCCTAACCTAGAGGGAATCTGGAAAGCTGGTGTTCCACGGTAGGAAAGCCACCACTGGTCAGTCCAAGTGCGTTTTCCTGCGTTAACTCAGGTTCTCCCCTCACAGCTAGGCTGCCTTAAAGTGAGCCCATGTTGATTCCGTCTCCCTGTAGAAGCAGACAGCCCTGTTATCTCCTGCTGCTGCGGCCTCCCAACCCCTCTTATACCTTCCCCCCCATGGTAGATGGACTGGGGGCTACATTAACATTCTCATTAATTTTGCCTTGACAGTTTTCAATGTAGAGAAAATAACCATGTTGCCCCTGTAGCGCTTTTGAATTTAATGCATGAAAGGAACTGTGGGATACAGATAGGTTTTCCCCCAGGTTGTCACCTGCTTGCTAGCCCTGTGTCGTCAGCTGCTTAGAGGGATCCTTCCTGAGGGCAATCAGACACTACCATCAGTCCACCATCACACCCTACTGATAAGGAGCCTGATCGTTTCCCTGCAGGAGCCCAGAGACCATGTCCAGCGACTCAAGGACGGTCACCATGAAACTGCCATCTGGGATCCGCCCATCTTGTCACACGTGCACCCCTAGGCCCTCCCCTTCCTAGTGTGTGTGCACCCCTAGTGCGTCTCCTCCCACTGCTGTGTTGCCTGTGGTACAGTCCCTTCCTGTTCCTCATGTATGTGGTCACCTGTAATCAAGGGGGCTTGCACGCCCCTAAGTGTATATAATCCTTGGTCAGGAATATACTCGAGGCTCCTCTCTCCTCCTACCTCCACGTGGACCACCAGGAGGGACTGAGGTCAGATGCTACCATGAAATGTGTATGGCTCCTTTATTGTATCTTCCCTCCTGTTCTCTGACTTTACTATAATCGTTATGCATTACCGTCGTACAGTTGCGCCTACGAGCCCCGCGGTGGTTAGAGGCTGGTTTGCTCTACCATAAGAGCTGTCTTCACAGGGGCAACCTCCCATCCAGTTCTGCCTCCACAGATGACTACACCCCTGTGTTTACAAATGGGATCAGCACCATATAGACCCCCTTTTTAAAAATCATTTTATCAGGAGCTCTTATAGCTCTTACCAGAATCTATACATCCATCCATTTTCAACACGAGTTTTCTTAGTGGGGGAAGGGAGGGCAAGTAGGTATTTATAATTTGTAGAAGGAATGCCTGTATTGTAAACTATTCTAAAAAAAACCCTCACTTTCAGTCAGTTCTGACATATTTGACCCGACAGGGCAGAGTAGAGCTGGTCCTGTGGGTTTCCGGTACCATAACTCTTTACCAGAATAAAAAGCCTCATCTTTCTCCTGTGCAGTGGCTGATGGTTCCAAACTACTGACCTTTAGGTTAGCGACCCAACTTGTAACCACAGCACCTCCAGGGCCGCTGGAAATCATTCTAGTGTTTGGAAGTAACGGCTGTTCCTCAGTGTGGCTGGTCGAGTTGTGCACATGTTTTTGTGCACAGGTGTGACTCCACCCCTGGGATACATTTCTAGGGCATTACATTGCTGGCTCACAACTTAAGAATTTGCTATTTACTTTAGAAACTTCTGGCCCCTTTGCCTTGCAATGCCTCTGAAAGCAAGGTAGTCGTCAGCTGCTCTACTGGCCCCTCCCACACCTCACCCCTGGGGAGATTCAGCCAAATTTCCACTGTTACTGCATGCGCTCAAACGTGCCTGCACTGTCCGATGTAGAAGTATGGCCTTGGGGTGTGCTGCTGGAGTTTCCATCAGTGCTAGAGAAGTCAGGCTGGACTCGGTGATCTTTAACTAGATGGCCCAGAAAGGAAAAAACAGAACAAAAGCCAATGTCAGCTGTTTCTACCGAAGATCAAAAATTTTTAAATTCAAGTAAAAGAAATGCTAAAGGTCTCTGGATATTTGGTAGGGAAGGCATCCCATTGACCTAGTAGGAGAATGAAATAAGCGAAGACGGTCTGGGGCCCCACAGAGAAGAACCCAACTTCACGTCTGCCCAAGGATGGATCGATGCCTGTGGGCCAGAGGTCAGCCGTGCCTCCAGCTGCCTCCAGCCTGTTCTTGCACCAACCGCCTCTCCACCCCATGCTTTGCAACTTCATTTCACCACACACTTTACTGGCGAGTCTTCCTTTTTAAGAACAGGTCAGCCTTTGTTTTATTCAGACCTTTACGTCCCTCGGAGCATGTCTGCTTGGCTGGGTTTGATCATCATGGATCCACCTCATGATTGAGGGGGTTGATCAGGGAAGCTAAGAGGTTACTCTAAGTCAGCATCAGCATAATCATGAGGCTGTGGTCCTTTCGTCCCAATCAGGGCCTCTTCTCAGCCAGGCTGGCAGCCACATGTCTCTGACTCTCAGCCCTTCAGCTCTGTGACCCTTTGTCCTCCGCCTCCTCCTCTGAGCTGGGGAGTCCACCGCTCTGTCACTTCAGGCAGGGATCTTGCACGCCCTCTACCGGCGGCTCCTTTCTGGGTGGTCAGGGGATTCCCGGTCCTGCTGCCGAGAGGACCATCCTTCACAGAGCAGAGGGACTAAAGAGACCACCAATTCCCAAGCTAGCGCCCTCTGCGTTGGATAAGAGTCCTAAAGACTACGGTTCGAAGAGGCGCTGTGAAATGTCCATACGTCCTCCTAGCCAGCATTCCTTACGGGATGGCTTATGTCTGTGGGTTATGAATCTGATCCGCAGGGAGTTCTGTGTTGTGATTAAAGTGGGTTGTAACCTTAGTCACCTGGGAGTATGCTCGGCGGAAAGACAAAACCCATCAGAGCCTTTCTTCTGTGGTGAGACCACCTCGGAGGCAGAGGGAGAAATCCCGGGATCTTTGTCTGGAGAGGTGGATGCTGAGACCAGAGGCTGAAACGAGACCATGAGACTGGACCGAGGATCAGCCGAGACTGAGGCAGAGCAGAGGGCTGGCTTCCTGCCCTCAGAGACAGAAGCCAAGGGACCAGGTGGCTGAGAGGCTGAGGACCTGAGGGAGACACAGACTTGGCTGTTGGCAGAGGAGAGGCACCCAATGACGTGTCCTTACTGTTGACTGGTCCTGTCTTGTGGTAACCTCTTAAGCTCCCCAAGAAACCTCCCCCATCCTGAGTGCTTCCTGTGAGGCCCTTGCAATGATTGATCAACGCCAGCACGGAAGTAAAGTGTGGGAGGACTGGCTGGTGTCAGAAGACAGACAGAGAGGTGGCGGGCATGGCCGACTTCTGCCCTTGTGCCAGTAGAAGCCAGAGGAGGTCAGATAGGGCCTGCACATAGCAAGCCACTTCATGTTGCCACACCCCTTACCGGAGAGGAGTATTACTTTTTGGAAGAACAGGGCCAGCCCTTGTGTTAGTCAAACATTCTTCACGCCCCCAATTCGTTGGCCATTAAGGAGATGGGCTAACATCACAGTGTCTGTGTGGATGGCGCAGGACCGGGCAGGGCTTCATTCTGTTAAGGTCACGAGGGATTGGAACCAACCAGAAGGCACCTAACAAGAACGATGTATCGCTCTTTCATTACTAATATAAAGAGAACACTTCCTTATCGTCTAAATGGTGGCCTGTGGCTTACAGAAAGATTATTCATTTTAGTTGACTGGTAACTGTGCTTTTGACATGTATGTGTGCTTAAGGATATGCATATAGGAGTCCTATATGTGCTTTGGGCTGCAGTCCGCATGGTCGGCAGTTCGAAACCACGGGCAACTCCATGGGAGAAAGACTGGGCTTTGTACTCCTGTCAACAATTACAGATTTGGAAATCCACGGGGGTGGGTGGGGAGGTGTTGGCTTGAGTCAGCATGGACCCGATGGCAGTGAGTTATTTTGGTTGGTGGCGTAGTGGGTCCCACGTGGGGCTGCTAACCACAAGATTAGCCACTTGAAACCACCAGCTGCTCCTCGGGAGAAAGATGAGGCTTTCTACTCCTGTAAAGAGTTCTATAGTCTTGATCGATTGTGGTAATGATTGTACAACTCCTCTTGATGGTTACATCATCTGGTGTCAATTTGGGAGTTGAGAGGATTAAGCGTGAAAGTGAAGTCTAGTCTGCCAGTCGGGTCATAGCCAGTGAGCCCTCTGTGATAGTTAAGGTTGATTGTGCCAACCTGGCCAATAAACACATGTGGGGTTACTTGAAGGGCGGAGAGATAAATGGCTCTGTAAGCCTCACCTTTGTGGTTTTCAGGTCTCTTGTTCCCTGATGGTCGCACCAGGGTGCAGCTGCCTTAGCTAGTTCCCTGCCTCAGCTGGCAAGGCTCACTTCCTGTGGGACATGCCCAAGGAGAAGCCACATGGGCCTACCTCGATGCAGCTCTAGGTGCTGGAGCAGCCGTGTGGAGACCCCTGCCGCTGAGATGCTTACGCACTCACTGATTCGGCTTTCCTCCTGCGTCGGCGTCATTGTGTGGGTTTTGCGAGGTTGAGGAGGACTGTAGATTGGTATCGGACATATGGGCTAATGTCGGACTTACGGGCTTCGACTGGACTGGGTTGGGATGCTTTCTTAATGTACACGTACACATTTTTTTTTCTTTTTTTTTTTAAATTTTAACAATTTATTGGGGCTCATACAATTCTTTTCACAGTTCATGCATATACATACATCAATTGTATAAAGCACATCTGTACAGTCTTTGCCCTAATCATTTTTTTCTCTTTTCTTCTTTTACATTTTATTAGGGACTCATACAACTCTTACCACAATCCATACATATACATACATCAATTGTATAAAGCACATCCATACATTCCCCGCCCCAATCATTCTCAAGGCATTTGCTCTCCACTTCACGTACACATTTTATATAAAACTCATATGCATGAGTTTCTGTGGGTTTGTTTCTCTAGTCTACCCAGACTAACACACAGCCTCTGTGTGGGCATGGCCTTCTCCTGAGAATTCTGGGAACACCAGTATTTTTCCTCCTTGGAGGCAGAGACACACTCTTCCTGAGAGACGCTCTACTCACAAGACACATGGCACTATGCTGATAGACCCTGTGCCCTGGGAACTGGAGGAACGCGTGGAGACCCCTGCCAGCACTGAGATGTTTCTACCACCACTGCATCTACAAGGCTTTGCACCCACTGGCCTGTGATCTTCCTGCATTCGGCATCATTGCATGTGTTTCATCAGTCTGAAGAGAACTTTATAGCTTGGTCTCGGACATATGGGCTGATATTGGACTTATGGACTTGATCTCGACTGGGCTGGGATGTTTTCTCAATATTTGACTGCCCCTGAATATAAAGCTCTTTCTTATACACTTGAGTATCTATGAATTTGTTTCTCTAGTCCTCCCAGACTAACCCAATATGATCGAACTATTTGAATTATGACATGGGTTATGTGCCAATGAAACTTTTTTTTAAAAGCTTCAGTCCCAGAAACCCACAGGGGCGGTCAGCTCTCTTCTGTCCTAGAGGATGGCTGAGTCAGAATCGGCTTGGTGGCAGTGAGGCTAAGAATGTAGAGAGATAGCTACAATTTACTGCATCCCCTGATTTCTGCGGTGTTGTTCCAGGCCAGGCCGCAGGCATTCTCTCCTCCCTGCTTTGGTGTAAGAAGTACAGCTCGGCCTGCTGCTTTCTGCTGTGCTCAGGAGTGAAGTTCCAGGAACAGCCCAAGGGCACCAACAGCCTGGGAGATGGTGCCCTGCCTCCCCCCGCTGCCCCCAAGAGAGGGCACCATCCCGGGTCAGGCTTGGGGTCTGAGCCGGCACTGGGCCATGCTGCGGTGGTTGGGGCGCGGGCCCCGCACTACAGCCTAGAACAGAGGGCCGGCTGGGTCCATACATCGGATCATCTACAGGGAGCATGGTTATAACCAATGAAATCCATCCCAGCTGGCACACTCAAAACCAGAAAGCCCCAGCCTCGTGTGAAAACCCACTGCTATCATCCAGTCCATGTGACCCCAGAGGACAGGGTAGGTCTGTCCCTGTGGGTTTCCGAGGCTCTAACTTTAAAAAAAAAAAAAATCATTTTATTGGGGGCTCGTACAGCTCTTATCACAATCCACACATCCATCCATTGTGTCTAGCACATGTGTGCATTTGTTGCCCTCGTTCTCAAAACATTTGCTTTCTACTTGAGTCCTTGGTATCAACTCCTTATTTCTTTCATCTCCCTCCACCACCCTCCCTCAGGAACCCTTGATAATTTATAAATTATTATTATTTTGTCATTTCTTACACTGTCTAGTGTCTCCCTTCACCCACTTGTCTATCCCCCAGGGAGGGAGTTATATGTAGATCATTGTGATCAGTTCCCCCTTTCTCCCCCACCTTTCCCTTACCCTCCTGGTATCTCTAGTCTCATTATTGGTCCTGAGGGGTTTATCTGTCCTGGATTCCCTGTGTTTCCAGCTCTTCTCTGTACCAGTGTACATCCTCTTGTCAGATTTGTGAGGTAGAATTGGGATCATGATAGTGGAGGCGAGGAAGCATTAAAGAAGTAGAGGAAAGTTGTGTGTTTCATCAGTGCTACACTGCACCCTGACTGGCTCTTCTCTTCCTTGTGACCCTTCTGTAAGGGGATGTCCAGTTGCCTACAGATGGTCTTTGGGTCTCTACTCCACACTCCCCCTCATTCACAATGATATGATTTTTTTTTGTTCTTTGATACCTGATCCTATCGACACCTCGTGATCACACAGGCTAGTGTGATTCTTCCATGTAGGCTTTGTTGTTTTTCAGCTAGATAGCTGCTTGTTTATCTTCAAATCTTTAAAATCCCAGACACTATATCTTTTGATAGCCAGGCACCATCAACTTTCTTCACCACATTTGCTTATGCACCTGCTTTGTCTTCAGCGATCATGTCGGGAAGGTGAGCATCATGGGATGCCAGGTTAATAGAACAAAGTGTTCTTGCATTGAGGAAGTACTTGAGTACAGGCCCAATGTCCATCTGCTACCTTAATACTAAACCTCTAAATATATGCACATAGATCTAGTTCCCTATCATATAAATATATTTACATATATATACCTGTATTTAGACCTCTATAAACGCCCTTTGCCTCCTAGCTCTTTCCTCTATTTCCTTTTACTTTCCTCTTGTCCCACTATCATGCTCAGCCTTCATTTGAGTTTCAGTAATTCCTCTCGGTTACATTGTCCTTGATCAAGCCTTACCAGGCCTCTTACACCCTCCTCGCCACTGATTTTGGATCACTTGTTGTTCCCTTGTCTCTGAGTTTGTTAACACCACTTCCTTCCCTCTTCTCCCCCTCTTCTATGTCCCCCCCCCCGGGACCATTGGTTCTGTTGTTTTCTCCTCCAGATTATTTTCCCACCTATCTTATCTAGATAGATTTGCAGAAATAAAATATGCACAAAAAACAAAACAGAGCAAAACAAAGCAGCAGCAACAACAACAAAATGACACACGCAAAAAGCCTGTAAACAGTTCAAGGTGTTTGTTGACCTTTAGGAGTGTTTTCCAGTCATGTCTGTTGGGGCAGCAACCCTGGCCCCAAAGTCTATTTTTGGTATTCCCTCAGGACTTCATTGCTCTGCTCCCCTTGCTGCTCTGTTGTACGCCCTTCGTGTTTAACCTCGGTGTGGTGGGACCAGATCAGGTGCAATTCCCGCACTGTGTCTCCAGTGTTGTCCCCTGAAGGGCTATGGGTCAGTGAGGGACATTGTGTCTCATTGTGGGGCCAACCCTATGGTCCTCTCTGTGCATTGGCTGTTCTGAATAGGGATATCATCTTCAGGGCTTTGTGGGCCAGGATGTGCTCCACTCTCTCTTCCTGAGGCTATAACTTAATGGAATAGGAAAGCCTCATCTTTCTCCCCCATGGAGTGGCTGGTGGTTTTGAACTGCTGACCTTGGGCATTGCAGCGTTTAACAATGATGCCACCAGTGCTGTCCTCCTCCTGTGAGAGACTGACTGCGCAGATTCCTTACTTTGGGAGCTGGTGGATGGCCGAGTCCGTCTGACCCACGGAGAGCCCGTGCGGGTCCGGTAGCCCTGTGCTCCGTGGCGTTTCAGTGGTTGATTCTTCAGAAGGTGATCGCCAGGACTTGCTTCTCTGCCACCGACCGTTCAGCTGCCCACAGACATGCCACCTGTGTGCACCAATGATGTGTGTGTGTGTGTGAGTGTGAGAAAGCCAGCATTTTCCTTCCACCCGGCAGGAACGGTCTCTGAGGATAACCAAACCACACCCACAGCAGAGGGGAAGGCTGGTTAATGCCTGTGGAATGCTAGGGCAAACAGACGGAAGGATGCGGGAACTCAACTTGCTGCGAGCGGGGGACAGAGGAGAAGTGCCCCGTGGTTTCCTGGGACGGATGCTTTCCCGGAAGAGGGAAGCTTCCTCTTGCTCCCTCTGATCAGCTGGTGCAGTTTGAACTGCTGACTTTGCGAGCAGCCTACTCTGTAACCGACGACCCCGCCAGGGCCCTTCGGTGACCGGGTAGCTTTCCATCATCATTGTGCGGCCCTCGCGGTAGCATGCGTGCAGGTTGGAATCGTGGCTGTGTTTTAACAACAACACTTAAAGTTTAATGAAAACCACCACCTTCACAGGAGGGCCAGAGGAGGCGCTCCAGTGGGCTTCATTTCTCATCCGAAGAAGGGAGAGCAGGGCGCGGTGGAGACTCGGCCGAGGCTGCTGCATGTCCAAGTGGGGTCGATGAGGGTCTTCACACACCCCTTACCCCTGCCTCTGTCTGGAGACATTTTTGGTTCTGAGCCAGGGGCTGGAGTGCTACTGGCCATCCAGTGGAAAGGCAAGGATGGCCCTGTGGTCATTACACAATCTGGTTCAACTTGAGACTATTAAGAGTGAAGGGGTGGAGTTTAGCCTGTCAATCAAGTCACAGCTTGATGACCTATTTTGGAGGCATGATGGAGATAAATAGCTCACTGGAGGTGGGATACACTCTCTCTGCTTGTCTCCCTGCGAGACATTCCTGTTAACAAGACACATGGAGCTACACTGATGGAGCCAGAGCCCAGAGCTGGAGGAGCCACGTGGAGACCCACGCCAGCGCTGAGATGCTTCCACCGCCACTGAATCCACAAGACTTTCCACCCACTGGCCTGTGATCTTCTTGCATTCAATATCATTACATGTGTTGCATGAGTCTGAAGAATTTATAGATTGGTATGGGACATATGGGCTAATATTGGACTTATGGACTTGATTTGGACTGGGCTGGGATATTTTCTTTTCTAATGGTGGTGGTGGTGGGGTGGGGATATTTTCTTAATACACAATTACTCTTTATATAAAGCTCTCTCTTATACACATGAGTGTCTATGGATTTGTTTCTCTAGTCTACCCAGACTAACACAGGCCCCATCCCTGGAGGATGAGGCCGGTCCAAATGCTTAAAGCAGTGGTTCTCAACCTGTGGGTCGTGACCCCTTTGGGAGTTGAATGACCCTTTCACAGGAATCACCCAATTCATTACAGTAGTAAAATTACAGTTATGTAATCACAACGAAAATAATTTTATGGAGGTCACCACCACATGAGGAACTGTATTAAGAGGCCGTGGCCTTAGGGAGGTTGAGAACCACTGGCTTAAAGCATGGAGGGTCAGGAAACCTCCAACATGCATCACTGATTGCATGTTCACAGATGGATTCCATGAGAAATGCATCCTGGGAAAAGGGGTTGTGCCTAAAAACACCACCAAACGGTTCACGGGAATCTCCTCAAGCCTGGGCACCTGGAGTGGCCGCCACCTCTGGTCCCTGGATGTGGGCTGGTGAAAGGGTCCCTGAGTCGGAACGGGCTCCCAGGTGGCGAGTTTGTTTTTATTTTATTTATTTTGGGGTTTCCTCAGCTTTTCTCACTACCCTGTTCTTTAACCACACCATTTCCCTATTCCCTCCCTCCCCTCTCAACAGAGACTCCCCCAAGCCCTTGCTTAGGGCCATTTCCCCGGGACTTCCCTGCTTGGCCCAGCATACACTGACAGGGGAACCTCTAAGGAGGGTCTTAGAGAGGAATTGGCGAGGTGGGACCCCTGAGGCTCCAGCCCTTAGTACTCCCTTCAAGTCGAACTGAGCTCACCTCCGTGGCTTGGTTCTCAGCCCAACAATACCCAGGTCTAAAAGCATACGCTTTAGAATCACCAACCATCTGAGAGCAAAAAGGGGAGCATTTACCCAAGGCCTGCATTCAAAGGGTGATATGGAAAGAGCAACACACACACACACACACACACACACACACACACGTCTGCCTGCAGACAAACACGAGTTAGGAATTAGCTTAAAAGTGTCTTCGGAACTAGAACATGTTTTCTTTCCTTGTGTCTTCACTTCACCCTGTGAGACCACCTCACCCCCACCCCTTCCTGATATTATTGATCATAAAACTTCAGAATATCTAGGGTTCATGAGGGCGGAGGGGGAAAAAGAGGAGCTGATCCCAAGGGCTCAAGAAGGAAAATGTTTTGGAAATGACGACGGCAACACCGGTACAAACATGCTTAAGACAATTGATGTCTGGATTGCTATCAGAGCTGTAAGAGCCCCCAACAAAATGATTTATTAAAATTTAGATAATTTCTATGAATGCTGTAGAAGAGAGAATCAATCTAATTGGTGCTCTTGGTATTGTTTGTAGACAGGTGTGATATTGATGGGTGCCAAATGCATTCATTCCTCACCTCTCTTTTCTTTCGCCTCGTTATAATTAAGAATGCACCCCCACCTTTGCGTGTGAGGTTGGTAGGATGTTCTGAAAGAAAGGGCCCGGACAATCCTGAAGGACCTCGGCCTGCTGACCTCAAATCCAGCGGGTCTACCTGAAAGAGCGCGCGCCCTTTGCAATACAGAACAGATGGGGCAGGTTCTACTCCTGTGCGCAGGGTGGTGACCCACTAGGCCTCCTAAGAGCAAGAGGCAGCTGTAGAAATAGAGACCTTCATCCCTGGGCCCAGCAGGAATGATGGAAGGTGGAGGTTTGGACTGAGCATGCGCCGAATCGCGGCAGGTCGCGGGACTACATTTCCCAGAAGCCCTTGCTGCCCCGGCGGAATTTCCTCTTCCCCCGCGAATATTCAAAAGCCCGTTTCCACGTGGGCAGGGAGAGGCCGGAAGTGCCAGAGAGCCGGTCAGGGCGCCTCTTGTGGTGGGTGATTTCTCCCGGGAATACTCTTAATCACATTTTTTTTTTTAAACGTTTTATTAGGGGCTCATACAACTCTTATCACAATCCATACATATACATACATCAACTGTATAAAGCACATCCATACATTCCCTTAATCACATTTTTCTATGCGAACCCCCACCCCCACCCCCCAAAAAAGAAGGAGGTGCAGAAATGGGAAGCACATACATGAAATCACCATCCACTTCCCATTAGAAAGCTTTTGTTTTGTTTTTAAGAAGGAACGTCAGTGTGATTCAGTTTCATGTGTCCTTAGGCAAACGAAGGACCTTCTCAGAGCCTCGGGTCTCAGGCTGCATAATGGGGAAGGATATATGCCCACGGAAGTTGTTTTTTCTTTTTCTTTTAATCTTTATTTATTTATTAGTTTTTTTTCTTTTTTCACTATTGTAAGGTTTATTTGGGCGCGAAACAGAACCAGAGATCCAATTAAGAAAGTTTTAGAAGCAGGCTTTATTGAGAAGCTTGCGGGCGGGATCAGCAACTCAGGGCATTGAGTTATTGAAGCCGCGCAGAGGGAAGTGTGAGTGGTGTTTTTATACCCCTTGCTGACAGGCACAGAGGAAAAAAGGGGGATAACTATGCTTACACAAGGGATTGTAAGAAAAGGAAGTAATCTGGGAATTGGGTGGGCGTTGGGCAAACTAGCTGAGCAAGCATCTAGAAGTAAAAATATGCTGGTTTTATACAAGGGAGGGGCGGTAGGTATAGGGTAAGTTTCAAGAACTTAACATAGTTCCAAAATCAAAATGGAGTTACTTGTGCTAAGATCCTTCAACTATATATCAGGAAGACATCCCAGTTCAGTCCCACTCAAGTCCATAAGTCCGATGCTAGTCCACAAGTCCCTCTTCAGACTCACTGTCATAAGCAATGATGCAGAATGCAGGACGATCACATGGACCCAAGACTTGTGGATGGTTGTGGATGCATCTCCAGGGCTCTGGGCAGGTCTCAGAGTGGCTCGCCAGCAGGAGGGTGAAGGCAGAGATGGGGAGGGTCCCAGGACTCTCCTTATGAGATGGTCACGCCTATCAGGGGTCACCATCAGGCTGTGACCTGATGGGCAGGCTAGACCCCAGTCCTACATTTTTATGTTTCAAGCTGATATGAAATTATGTAACTACCACAAGTATATACTAAAAACCAGAAGACCAAACTCCTGAATAGCAAATTGATTCCATTTGATAGGGACCCTACAGGACAGGGCAGAGCTGCCCCTGCTGACAGGGTTCACGAATTCCTTGGAAAGGCCCAGTCTGCGTCTAGCTGGGTGCCTGCGGTAAGTGCTAGCCGGTGGGGCCCTGGAAGCAAGTGAAGGGCAGCTGGAAAGAGAGAAATACTTTATTTAAAAATGATGAATGTCCCACCACACGGAGGCAACACACTAAGGGCGTGCAACAGAACAGCGAGGGGAGCAGAGCAAGGAAGTTCCGAGGGAATACCAAAAATAGACTTTGGGGCCAAAGTGTGGCACCCCATCAGACTCCACCGGAAAACACTCCTAAAGGTCAACAAACAGACCTTGAACTATTTACAGGCTTTTCCTTTTTCTGTCATTGGTTTTATTTTCTTTTGTTGCTTTGCTCTGTCATGTTTTTGTGCATATTACTATCATTTCTGCAGGTCTATCCAAATAAGAGAGGTGGGATAAACAATCTGGAGGAGAAACCAACTGGACCGAGAGTTTCAGGGGGCCATGGAAGAGGGGGAGGTGGGCAAAGGAAGTGGTGTTCACAAACCCAGGGACAAGGGAACAACAAGTGATCCAAAATGGAAAGGGGAAACCAATTACAAGGATCTACATATAACCCCCTCCCTGGGGGATGGACAACAGGAAAGAGGGTGAAGGGAGACATCGGACAGTGTAAGACATGACAAATTAATAATTCACAAATTATCACAAAAATTTATAAATTATCAAGGGTTCTTGAGGGAGAGGGGTTGGGGAGGGAGAGGGAAAATGAGGAGCTGATACCAAGGGCTCAAGCAGAAAGCAAATGTTTTGAGAATAATGATGGCAACGAATGTACAGATGTGCTTGACACAACGGATGGAGGGATGGATTGTGATAGGAGTGGTATTAGTCCCTAATAAAATGATTTTTTTAAAAAAGATGACTGTTCAAACATACTAATTAGACTCAGGAGTATGAGCAGCACCCAGGACCCTCACTGCTAGGGAGTCCAGACAGACTCATATAGTGGCCCTATTGAATAGGGTCAAAATGCTCTTGTGAGTTTCCCTGACTGTAACTCTCTACGGGGCGTAGAAACCTCGTCTTTCTCCTGAGGAGCAGCTGGTGGTTTTGAACTGCTGACCTTGGGGTGAGCAGCCCAGTACACACCCACTGCACACCCAGGCTCCTCACCCCTGGGTCCCTGGCCCCCAATCTTATTGCCGCTGCTGCACCCTGAGTCGACACGGCAGAAGAAAAGCTTGCCTGATCCTGAACCAATTCATGATCATCGGTACTCAAGCCCGCAGTTTCGGCCACTGCATATCCTGAGACCCTTTGTGGGCCAAGCTGCACTGACCCTGCCACCACGGATGGCCCAACAGGGACTCGAGATGCGAGTAGTGTACCTTCCAGCATCACAGTAACTTGCCAGCCAGCACAGGAAGGCGTGCCCCAAATTAGCATCATGTTATTGGCTTCAGCTTGTTTGTAAATGAAATCAACACCCGGTGCACAGCCAAAGGCTCTCCTGCATGTCTCCTGGGGCCTCCTCCACTTCCCAGGCTACTTTCTGAACCTGAGCAGCTCCTCCTTGACTTTCTTTCTCTCTCTCTCTCTCTCTCTCTCTCTCTCTCTCTCTCTCTCTCTCTCTCTCTCTCTCTCTTTCTTTCTTTCTTTACCTCTATTAAAGTCTTAAGATTAAGACAGAGATATATTATCCAGATGGGAGAGGCCGTTGGCACGGAGCCCATGTGAGGCTGGGCTCACTAGAACGTCCAGCGACACTCATTTAGGTGTAAGGAAGATACATACAAGAAGTAATTGTAATTCAAAAAGCCAGGAAAGAACTATCTGCCATGGAACTAGTAAGAGATGATTGCACACAGAACAAAAAAAGTAATTGTACGTATCAGGAAAACATCCCAGCCCTGTCCAAGTCAAGTCCGTAAGTCCAATACTAGTCCATCAGTCTCTCTTCAGATCCACGTAGCCACAAGCAATGATGAAGAACGCAGGAAGATCATAGGCCGGTGGGAGCAAAGTCCTGTGGATCCAATGGCGTTGGAAGCGTCACAGGGCTCTGGTTGCCATCAGCGTACCTGGAAGTGTCTCGGCTCATCATCAGGAAGGTGAAGCAGAGAGAGGGGTCCCAGGACCCACCTTAGGAGAAGGCCACGCCCACAAGGAGGTGCCCCCAGGCTGTGATCCCATGGACAGACTAGACTCCGCCCCTTCACTCATTTATCAAGTTGACACAAGATTATGTGCCTATCCCATGGTCTTGGGTGACAGACAGCTGTCTCAGGGTTGACTGACGCCTGGTGACCTCCTATACAAGAGAAGGTAGCGCTGTCCCATCCTGTGTCATCCTCATACCTGCCGGGGTGTTTGGGTCCCTCGTGACTCACCAAGCTTCCGAGGAGTCATCTCACGGAGCAGCTTCCTCGTTCTTACTCGCTGTCATTGCCATCCAGGCCTTCCGCCTCGTCGAGACCTTGGGAGACAGAGCAGAGTTACCCCACCAGGCGTCCAAGGCCGTCACCCGGAGAAGAACGGGCACACTTGGATGCTGGCGTTGGGGAAGAACATGGAAGCACCACGAACGCCAGAAGCACACACAGATCTGTCTCGGACGACGTACAGCCAGAATGCTCCTTAGAAGCCAGGATGGCGAGAGTTCGTCTCACGTACCTTGGACCTGTTCTCCAGGAGAGACCAGTCTCCGGAAAAGGACATCGTGGTTGGTAGAGTAGAGGGGCAGCAAAGAAGAGGAAGGCTCTCAATGAGATACACGGACCCAGTGGCCATGAATGTGGGTTCAAACACACGAACAATTGTGAAGATGCGCAGGACCAGGCAGCGGTTTGTCCCGTTGTGTCTAGGGTCACCAGCCAACACAGCCATGTTCTAGCAGCAGACTGCTATCTTGTTCGCTCCTGGGGCAGCTGGTGCACTTGGACCACTGACTTTTCAGGGAGCCGTGTGTTAGTCTAGATTGTCCAGAGCAGTGGTTCTCAACCTCCCTAACACTGCGACCCTTTCATACAGGTCCTCATGTGGTGGTGACCCCCAACCACAAATCATTTTTTTTTCTGGAGAACTATTTATTCAATACATTTCATTTTTCTCTTAGAATTTTTCTTTCTTACATGATTCTTCCCTGGAGCTAAATTAGGAATTTGCAGTTTTCTCATAATAAACACTACGGTGTTCTCATAAACTGCATTCTCTGATTTTCTTGTCAGCCTGCTTCAAGGAAATCCACGTATTTAAGATGCTTCCTCGCAGTTTGGCCCACACCAAATGATTGTTCAAGCCAAAGATCTGAGCAGCAAAATGAGCTGGTCCTTCTGGAGAAAGGATAGTCGAACAGCCGAGACCACTGGGTAGCCGAAGAGAAGACCACACATCCTGAGCTCCCCAGTCTGGTGTGAGGGGAGGACAGCTGATCACTGGATATGCAGTGTTACCAGACAGCACTGGTCCCAAGCCATTGCTCCTGCCGGCTACCGCCACAAAGACAGTAGGAATGCCATCCCGTTCATACTCAGCTTTAATCCTCAGAGTTTCATCTGGGCCCTTATGGGCAGACATTATTCGAAGTTCACATGGGATGCCAAAATTTCCACAAGCATCCCTGATTTTTTCGCAGTGATGGCGGTCAGAGGTCGAGCCCATCAATACTACAACCCTGCACTGACTCTGTGATTTCAGAAGCAGCTCTACTCTTTCTGCAACCCACTCAAAATTTTTTCTTGACCATCTTCAGCCCTTCGGGAGTTACTTCTTTGAGGTCACGATAGGACTGTTTGTCCTTCTGTTGGCTTCGATCTCCGGATGGCCAGAGTCTCCAGGAATCGTTGTCAATAACATCAGCAAGAATAATTTCTTTGGTGGTTACATCAACACCAAATTCAATCTTCATGTCAACCAATGTACAGTCCTGGGGCAGCCAAGCCTTTTCCAGTATTTCAAAAATGGCCTGTGTGGCATGACTCATGATACCCACTTCGGTCTGACCTATCTCAAGTCCAGCAAAGCAAAATTTGGCAGCAATTAGCTGCTCCTCAGACCACTGTGGGTCATTATTGGCATCATCCTTGAAGAACATCTCCACTTTGGGTGGGTAAAACTTGTAGCCTTCCTTGACGCCAGGGTTTCTTTTGAGAAAAGAACCAGTTGCTATTCTTCTACATACCCACTCAATGGGAATCATTTCACACCGCGGGGCAATGAAAGCCGTTTCCCCCCATGTCTTGGTGAAAGCAGTTTTGATACCTGCATCCTGTAACAACTGGAAAATACAACTGGTGATTTTATTGGAAATCGCAGCTTTGCCTTCCAGGTGGTTCTTTCTAGCTGCATTCCCCGCTGTAATCTGGTCCTTGGACTGCAGGAGGACTTTCCCTGGGTGATGGACCAGCTCATAGACTTCTTTTGTTTTCCCCTCATAGAGCTTTGGACCAAGGACCACCACCTCAGAGGCCGCCATTATCTTGAGGAGGCCGGGGGCTGCGACCGCGTGAAGTGGAGAAGCTGGAATCAAGTGTGCATCCTCCGGGAGGGGAAAGGCCTCTAGAGGACTCCACAAATCATTTTTTATGCATCGCTGTCATTGTGCTACTGTGATGAATCGTCATGTAAATGTCTGACAGGCAGGATGTATTTTCATTGTTACAAAGGGAATATCATGAAAGCATCGTGACGAGTCACAAAAACAACCTGCCATTCTATAATGTGAAGTATTTCTAATGACAAATCAATGGAATGTTGTCTTGCAGCATGGTGCAGCATGGGTAACAGTCTTCACGCCGGGTACTCGTAGGTGGGGGTATCTGCATGGGGGCGGACCCGCCTGGAGACCGACAGAGGAGCGGCGTCTCGGTTCCTAACACCGTTGGAAATATGTGTTTTCCAATGGTCTTAAGCAACCCCTGTGAAAGGGTCGTTCGACCCCCAAAGGGGTCTTGACCCACAGGTTGAGATCCACTGGTCTAGAGAAACAAATGACACTTATGTACTATATATATAAATATATAATATATATGAAAGAACTTTGTATCAAGAAGTCCTAGCCCAGCCCAACTTACGCCCGTGGGTCCAGTGCTAGCTAGAGCCCTCTTCCATCTCGTGCCTTTAAAGGCGGCGAATGCAGAAGGGTGAAGCGGGTGTATGGAGCTCACAGTCTGGCTGGTGCAGAGTTCAGTGGGTCTAAGGTCGGTGGGAACATAGTGCCAACCTGGAGAGCTGGGCAGCCCATCTGGGGCCATCTCTGGAGGCAAACACAGAGCCTTCGGGAGAAGGAGGAAGAGCGAGAGCAAGTGAGAGAGAGAGACAGACAGACAGACAGAGAGAGAGAGAGAGAGAGAGAGAGAGCAGCTCGGGTGTCTCCCTTACAAAAAGACCACACCCCAAGGAGGCATCAGCAGGCTGTGACCTGATTGATAGGTTGAACTTCACCCCTGTGCTTCCACGCAGCTTCAAGTTGGCATAAAACCTTACTGCCACAACTGGCAAATGCCCAACCATGGTGCCACCAGGACTCCTGGATTCCTCTCCAGACTTGCTGATTGAGACGCATCAATGTATGGGTGCAGGTGAGTTATTTTGTGTGTGGAATCAAGGTGAAGATCAAGATATTGGCATCACTCAGGAAGGTGTGGGTACCCTCCCAAATCGCAGTCATCCATTAGACTGCTAACCACAAGGTCAGCAGTTCGAAACCACCAGCAGCTCCTCGGGACAAAGATGAGGCTTTCTCCTCCCATGAAGTTCCTTGGCCCCGACTCGAGGGCAGTGAGTTTTCTAAAGATAAAGAGCCCTGGTGGGGCAGTGGTCCACTACTTGCCTGTTAGGGAAAGCTTGGCTGGAAGCCTGGGTTCTCTTCGTGGGAAAGAGGAGGCTCTCGGCCCAGGAAGATTGACAGCCCTGGAAACCCACAAGGGCAGCTCTACCCTGCCCAGTAGCGTTGCTATGAGCAGATGCACTCCGCAGTGGGGAGGGAGGGGGTGGTTTGGTTTTTATTAACGTCGTCGGTTGGAATGGGCTCAAATTGCCAATCTTTTATGCCAAACTAGGGGGCCCTGGTGGCGCAGCGGGGTAAGCATAAACCACAAGGAGGGAGAAAGAGGAGACTCTGGTCCCATAAGCACTCACAGTTTTGCAATCCCTAGCTTAGGCATTCTTCTCTGTCCCGGTTTTAGGGTTTGTGTGTTGACTGCCTTCTACTGGCTATTTAGTGAACTGCGTGCAAAGTGGGGATGCAAGACGATGTCTATACAAAACACCTAGAACACACCCCCCATATTACTTCTCCTATACAACACACACACACACACACACACACACACACACACACACACACACACACACACCTCTTGCTGTCCAGTCGATTCCGACTCATCGTGCTAACACTGTGTGACCCAGGAGAGCGGCTCCACGGGGTTTTCTTCGTGTTAATTTGTGTGGACGTCGATCGATGCCCAGGGCAGCTAACCTGTAGGTTCATTGTCCAGAGCAAATAAATCCCCTGGGCCACTTAGGTCCATGATAATAGCACAAAGCGCACAAAAACCAACCAGACGGCATTTACGCGCATCATTACAGGCTTCGTTGTGGTTGTTTTTCTCACTATTTGTATTTAACCCAAAGCAGTCTGTGTGGTGGCCATTGGGTGCCGTGGGGTCCGTTCTGACTCAGCGTGACCATTTCTACAGCAGAAGGAAACACGGCCTGGTCCTGCCCCGTCCCCCCGGTCGTTCGTATGGTCTAGTCCTTGGTTGCAGCCACTCCTGGTAAAAAGCTTACACACGACTGAGAAGCCTCCAGGAAAACTTTGCTCCCCTGATGTCCTGCCTAGAAGCATCCCTTGCAACACTGTCTGATAATTCTTTCCAGAAAATCCTTTGCTTAGACTTGTATGTCATAAAACAAACAAACAAACAAGCAAACACAAACTCACAGCCATCAAGTTGATCCCAAAGCACAGTAACCCTGTAGGCCAGGTTAGAACGCCCCTAGTGAGCTTCTGAGACGATCACTCTTCATGAGAGAAAAAAGCCTCATCTTTCTCCCACAGAAAAGCTAGTGGTTTTGAACAGCTGACCTTGCGGTTAACCAGCAGCCCAAGGCATAACCACTTCACCATTAGGGTTTCTTGAAGACCCACATGTCCACGTGCTGTTAAACAGTTACACAAACTGCATCATATGCCATAAGCCGGTCTAAGTTTGCCTCGCCTCTCCTCTTGCAGGGGTTCCCCCCCCATAGAAGCATACCTCTTCAGGAGCTGTGTAGCATTTCCTTTTGTTTTGAAACAGAGTGGACCTTGTCTGTTGTGGCTAGGTGCTGTGCCCTGCAGCATCACCTTGTGCTCCACCGACCCCTTCCATCACCCAGTCCTGAGCCATCCTCTGGATCTTCCCTAGCCAGGGTCCAGCCCACTGCTGCAGCCGCTGTGTCAATGCATCCGATGGGAGGTCTTCCTCTTTTTCACAGCCACGCTGCTGTACCAGCAGGATGGCCTGCTCCAGGGGCTGGTCTCTGCTGATAACATGACCGGAGCCTCACCATCCGCGCATCTCAGAAGCTATCAGACCCATGTAGGACAATCTATTGAACCAGCCCTTGTGGCTGGACAGATAGCATGCCCCGTTTGGGCTATCACGCGCAATTCTTTACGGATATCATGGTCACACGTCTCGGCCAGATCGACTCACCCGCTGAGTCACGGGCTTGAAGGAGCATACCCAGGTGTGTTGTAGATTTGGATCGATGTTACCACGGCAACGGATAGATGTACATCTTCCAAAGAGCCTCGCGGCTGGCAAGTCTTTCCATTCCCACGACTGCACAATCTCAAACTAGCTTGGCCGGGTTTTGTGTTTCTTGGAGTACATTTGAGTTTGTACACACGTTGAGTTGGGATCGACGCAGTGGCTGTGAGCTAGTGCTAGAAATGAGATCCTTAGGAATAAGAGGTTGCCCAGTAGGATGGCTTGTGGGGGACCAGGAACCATTGTGGTACCTAAGGCTTTTTGAAAGCGAGGAGGACTTGAAGCGCTCACCAGGGAAGACTCCAGCCTTCGGGATGAATGAGCCCTCAACATAAAGCGGACAAACACACTCACAGCTGGACCGAGAGACAACGTCAAGATCAACAGAGAAGATGAAAGTGGCCAAATAACTCCTTCTACTTGGACCCACATCCAACCGATACGGAGGCCGTAGTCCAAAAAACCAAATGGCGCACTGCCTTGGGCAAACCTGCTGCAACAGGACTCCTCTGAACGGTTGAAAAGGTGTCATTTGGAGAGTTGGGGTGTGCTTGACCCAAGCCAGGACATTTTTAATTGCCTCGCATGTATGTGAAGCAATATATCAGGAAGAAGAGCACAGAAGCCTTTGAAGAGTTAGGGAGTGTTGAAGAATCCGCCATCGGAGGGCTGCCAGAAGAGTGATTCACAGGGACGCTACACACAGCAGAATGAAACAAGACCCGGTCCCTTGTCATCCTTACAACTATGGTTACGTTTGAGCCCATTGTTGTAGCTCTGGGCCAACCTATCTGATTGAAGGCTGTGGCAGTGTCAGGGGAAGCCAGCCCCCAACACAGCATTACGGGTCCGGTAGACGCAATTGTACAGCGATAATAAGTAAAGATCATAGTAAACTTGTAGAGAGCATGAGAGATAGAAGTATTGAAATAAATGGAGTCAGACACAATTCATGGTAGCATGCTCACCTCAGCCCCGCTTGGTGGTCCACGTGGAGGGAGAGAAAGAGAAAGATTTTAATGCTAGCCCAGGCTTTTATATTCTCTGGGGGATATGCAAGCCCCCTAATTACAGGTGAGGACATACATCACAAGAAGGGGTTGTGCTATACAGTAATGAGAGGGGGTAGTCTAGGGACATACACACAATAGGAAGAGGAGGGATTGGGGATATACATGTGACAAGATGGGTGGATCCTAGATACAGGATGGCAGCTTAACCTTGGATGCCACAGATCAGTTTGGCCTGTTCCCTGGCTCAACTGATAGAGACCATTAACCCATTGTCTCCAGAAGCAGGGAGCAGGCCCACTCCTGTGGTGTGGGGAGACAGCAGTCTGGCAGGGACTGCTTCCAGCAAAGATGCCTGTGAGCATCTGACTTCCCCCTACATAGTAGTTACATAATTTGGTGTCAATTTGAGAGGATTACAAGTGAAGGGGTGGAGTCTGACCTGAGCCCTTGATATCAGCTCATTTCCCCTCCCTCCCCACCCTTCCCTCATGAACCCTGGATAATTTATAAATTATTATTATTTTGTCATGTCTTACACTGTCCGACATCTCCCTTCACCCACTTTTCTAATGTTTGTACCCCAGGGATGGGGTTATATGTAGATCATTGTAATTGGTTCCCCGTTTCCACCCCACCCTCCCTCCACCTTCTGGTATCACCACTCAGCACCGGTCCTGCAGGGTTCATCTGTCCTAGATTCCCTGTGTTTCCTATCTGTGCAAGTGACACCCCAATTCCTAGCTGTACCACTGACAAGTTTTTAATGTGTCTTCCTGCAAACCTGACGCCACATTCTCCTTCGTGTAAGGTCCAGATTCTCCAATAGTTTGTGCAGCACGCTGATTGACTATGGATGGTGACAGGACACAGTCCTGAAGCAGTTTGCCTGAGTGCAAACCATGCAGTCTTCCCTTGCCTCTTGGTCTATGTACAGGTTCTGCAGGAACACGATTAACATTCTAGAATTTCCATCTCTCTAAGCCTCATTTTTGGTTTGTTTTTTTCCCAGCAAGAAAATAAGACTAGTAATTTCCCCTTCATGGTGCCTGGCCTACAGAAAGCGCGCGATAAATAGGTTTGTTATTATTATTATTATCGTTATTTTATTAAAAAGGTAAATAAGATAAGCAGTGAGTTGTGGCTGGGCCCTAACCTGGCTCCTCCTGGGTACCAGAGCCCAAAGGCACATCCAGTCCGCCTTCTCCCGCAGGGGGCGCTGTGGGAGTCCCTCGGGCCGCTCTAGACGGCGGAACCGGAAGTCTCGTTCTCCCCCTACTTCCGCTCTCGGGCCCGGGCTTGGGCTGCGTGGATAAGCTTTGGCAATGCCGACGGGAGACTTTGAGTGAGTCGAGGGGTCGCGGAGGGGGACCGGAGGGGACAGTCGGGGAGCTCTGGGGAGCCTTCTGGGGCCTGGCTGCCTCCAGGCCGCTCGAGCCGGCCACGGCTGACTCCGCTCTTTCCCACCAACTTGCCCCCACAGTTCGAAGCCCAGCTGGGCCGACCAGGTGGAGGAAGAGGGAGAGGACGGTGAGTACGCCCCGGTCGCCCCCGCCCGGTCCCCGACCCCCGCTTCGTGGCTCCGCTGTCTGACCGACCCCCCCGCCGCCCCCAGCCCGGCCAGCCTCTAGCCGGCTGCTTGTGCTCACAGTGACCGGGCCCGCTCTTCCTCCCATAGCTCTGCCTCGGTGCCAAGCAGGTGCCCCCGTGCTGGCGGGCGGGGAGGCTCAACAGCCCGTCTCCTACCTCTACTAGCTTCAGCGGAGGGGCGCTCTAGCCTGCCCCCTCGCCCCCCACCTTCTCGCGGGGCTCCGTTCTGGCCCAGGGCCCCTTCAGCCCCGCCACAGCGTGAGGCCCACACCACCAGCCCCTGGCCCCTGCCTCGCTGCCCGAAGGCAGTACAAAGGTCCCTCACGCTGGCCCCTTCTTCCCGAACCCTCGCGCAGACAAATGCGTCGTCACCAGCGAGCTCCTCAAAGGGATCCCACTGACCCCTGGCGACACCAGCCCGGAGCCCGAGCTGCTGCCCGGAGGTGAGTGCCACCCTCCTCCCCCCACCCCCTGCGCATTCTGCTCCCCACTGCCCAGGACGTGGCTCCCCTCATCCCTCCGCCTCTCTTCCAGCTCCACTGCCCCCTCCTAAGGAGGTCATCAACGGGAACATCAAGACAGTGACTGAGTACAAGATAGATGAGGATGGCAAGAAGTTCAAGGTGAGGCTTGGGGGTGGGGTGGGGGAGGGCCTAGTCGTTGGGGTTCTTGGGCTGGGATGAGGTACTATGGGGGGGAGGTTCTTCCAGCTCCAGCAGCCTTGGGTCATAGGAAGCCCACTCTCTACCCTGCTGTCTACAGATGGTCCGCACCTTCAGGATTGAGACCCGGAAGGCCTCAAAGGCTGTCGCCAGGAGGAAGGTGAGAGACCCTTGGAAGTACGTAGGGCCAACCTAGAAGGATTTGGGGTCCCCCCTCTGCCACTGCCCTTGTTTCCTGGAGTGGGTTATTAGCTAGCTAACGAAGCAGAAGCCAGGCCTGGGGGTGTTGGCACTGCCTTGGGGTCCTGAACATTTCTGTGGAGGTAGGTTTTTATTCCTCTTGGCCTGACCAACAGCAGGAAAAGAGCCAGGCCCTCCTGGTGAGGTGGTCGGAGCAGGCCCCGTTTACTGGGGCCAAGAAGCCCTAGGAAGAGTGCCGGGTACCATCTTCTGAGCATTTGCCCCATGCCGTGCTCCGTGCTGAGTGCTTTCCATGGGGTGTTTTCTTACTCAGTCCCCATAGCAACCAGGTGAGGTCTCCATTTTATAGGGAGGAAGCCGGAGGCCCAGGGTGTTTAACTGGTTCTGGACTCTTCTCAGTTGGGGGAACCACAGCACCCCTGCTCTGAACCATCCCCGGGCACTGCTTCCCCGTGGGAGTTGGTTTGAGTGCAGTCATCTGGGTGGACCCCAGCAGGACCTGTCAGCTGTGTGGCTCTTTTCCCCTCATCTCCTTGGTTTTCCCTTCTGGGACATGGGGCCTGGCTGGCACTCAGGAAATCGGACCCTCTGTTGTTGCCATTCTCGGGTGCACTTGGGATGGAGAGCAGAGCCCGAGGCCCCAGGAAGGGGTTGCTTGATGTCTGGTTGCCAGTGCAGGGGCCCTGACCTCTCTCCCATCCTGCCCCGAGCCCAGAACTGGAAGAAGTTTGGGAACTCCGAGTTTGACCCTCCCGGTCCCAACGTGGCCACCACCACAGTCAGCGACGATGTCTCCATGACGTTCATCACCAGCAAGGAGGTAAGTGGGCAGCAGCTCGGGGCCGGTGCCCAGGGTGGCCGCAGGGATGCGACAGTCCTCCTCTGAGCCGCCCCCCACCCACCCCTTCCCTCCAGGACCTGAACTGCCAGGAGGAGGAGGACCCGATGAACAAGCTCAAGGGCCAGAAGATCGTGTCCTGCCGCATCTGCAAAGGCGATCACTGGACCACCCGCTGCCCCTACAAGGACACGCTGGGGCCCATGCAGAAGGAGCTGGCCGAGCAGCTGGGCCTGTCCACTGGCGAGAAGGAGAAGCTGCCTGGAGGTGCTGGGGCTGGGGGGGTGGGGATCTCATCCCCTGCTGGCTGATAATGTCGGCACCCCAGACTGAGGGCCAGGCGGGTGCTGGGGTTGAGAACAGCACATCTCCTTGGTAGATAGAGGTGATGAGTCTGTGGGCCCTGCCCCAGAAGGCCCCTGGGCTTGCTGGTGTGGGCTGTGACCGCGTGCCTGTACCCGTCTGCACATTGAGAGCCTGGCTGCTCTGGTTCTGGTGACTTTTAACGCCTGTCCTGGCTTGTCCTGCGTATTCATGTGTGATTTGCTGATGGTGGCTCTGCATGGACAGATGCACTTGTCACCTGCTCTGTATGTGGGACCTGGGTGTGTGTGTGACTGGGCACCTCTGCCGACCACACTGCCTTTGTGGCTTCCTGCCGTCAGTGTTGCTGGCAGGTTGTGTCACTGTGTCTGCCTAATGGATGTGACCTTTCACCACAGCGTGGAGGCCTGTGCCATCTCGGTGGTCCATGGCTACGGTGGGGATGGCTGTGGGGAGGAATGGGTGGCACGGTGCTGCCAGCATCCCGGGCAGGATGGTCTGACCCAAGTCTGTGTCCGACGGGGAGTTTCTTGACTGGGGCTTTGATCTTCCAGAGTTGGAGCCTGTGCAGGCTGCCCAGAGCAAGACGGGAAAATACGTGCCGCCCAGCCTGAGGGACGGGGCCAGCCGCCGTGGGGAGTCCATGCAGCCCAACCGCAGAGGTGAGGGGGCGGGCACAGTGCAGCGGTGAGGGGTGGGTGCCTGATGCTGGCCTGCCGGGCAGGCTCATCCCAGCACGCTCTTCCCAGCACCTCTGATTACCCTGTGGGTGGGGCTAGGCAGGGCCTTCCCTGAGCTACTTTCCTCTCTCACCCAGCCGACGACAATGCCACCATCCGGGTCACCAACCTGTCCGAGGACACGCGGGAGACCGACCTCCAGGAACTCTTCCGGCCCTTTGGCTCCATCTCTCGCATCTACCTAGCGAAGGACAAGACCACCGGCCAGTCCAAGGTGGGCTGGCGGCCCCAGGAGTGGAGCAGGGAGCAAGCTGTGGGGGGCTGTCCTCCCTCGGCCTGGACGCAGCTGACTGCCTTCTCTCTCCTAGGGCTTTGCTTTCATCAGCTTCCACCGCCGCGAGGATGCTGCCCGCGCCATCGCCGGCGTGTCGGGCTTTGGCTACGACCACCTCATCCTCAACGTCGAGTGGGCCAAGTAAGCCCCGCCCCCTGCTTCCCCCTCTCCCCCCCGGCATCCAGTCACCATAGCTGCAGGGGACATTCACCCAGGCCGGACTAGTCAGCACGCCTTCTGTGGCCAAGGTGCTCGTCCACCACATGAAGGGGATCTCCCCTGCCCGCTTAATCATGTCTTCTCTCCCTTAACAGGCCGTCAACCAACTAAGCCAGCTGCCAGCACAGCTCCGGCTCAGTCCCTGGTTCGAGCACCCTCGGCGGCAGCAGCAGGAGGCCCAGAGTGGGGCCCCAAGGACAATAAAGAGGCTTGCACCCTGCTTTCTCCTCCAGTTCTCTTTATTGTCTGCCACCACCGTGCATGTGGGCCAGTCCCCTCCTCGGCGACGCTCAGGCCCCAGGACACTCGCTGCTGTGGCCTGAATCTGTCTGGCTGCAGGCCTTGCATCGTGGGGGTGGGGGCTTGTCCGGCTGTGCTCCAGGCCTATCGGGAGGTCACCTCAGAGGACCATGGGCCTGGAGGATGGTGGGAGGTAGGGGAAGTGGCTGTGTCATCGAGGGGCAGGGCTTGGCTGGAACTCTTGCGGGCCTGTCCTGTCTGGAAGCATGGGCGGCAGCAGCCTAGGCTGGGTACCACCGCCATGTAGAGCAGTGGGTGGACGCAGATGGCCAGGGGCACAAGGACACGCATGATCTGGTAGGCGGTGTAGAGGCCCCGGTCCAGCGCCGCCATGGCCTGGGCCTTAGTCACAAAGTCAGGGCACTGGGCTTGCCAGCGCTGCCGGGCATGCACATTGAGCACATGCATGATGTGGTAGGGCACGTAGGAGCTGGCGTAGAGGACCACGCCACTGGCCACCAGCGCCACGACGTGCAGCTTCTCGGCGGTGCTCATGCCGTGGCTGCGCAGCACAGCGCGGCCCAGCATGCTATAGGCCGCCAGGGTGAGCAGCAGGGGCAGGCCGCAGCCCAGGCCGGCCAGCACCAGGCTGTAGACCCAGTAGGCTCCCAGCTGGCTCTCAACCGCCGTACCCAGACACTTGACACAGACCTGGCTGCCCTTGGTACAGTTGCCCATCGTCAGGCGGGAGAAGCTGAGTGTGGGTGCGGCAAGCACGGCCGCTAGGCCCCAGCCTATGGCGCTGACGGCCCAGGCGTGTTTGGGCCGCAGGTGGCTGCGGGTGAAGAAGGGGTGGACAGTCCCCAGGTAGCGGTTGAGGCTGATGCAGGTGATGAAGATCATGCTGCCCAGCAGGTTGCAGGTGAACAGGAAGCGCTCCGCATAGCACAGGACTGCCCCGTAGTGCCAGTGCTTGGGTGGGTAGAAGTAGGCAGCCAGTGGCGGCAGCGTCAGGGCATACAGCAGGTCACTGATGGCCAGCTGCGCTGAGAAGACCACGGCTGGGGACCAGGGCCGCTGCTCCCGGGTGCTGAAGCGGTATAGGGCCAGCCCATTGCCGGTCACGGCCACCAGGAACTCAGCCACCAACAAGGACCACAAAAAGCCCTCTTGGATGCTGTTGAGGACTTGCTCCGCTGCCACCAGGAAGGGTTCTGGGCAGGGCCGCCCACCTGTGGGCACAGGGCACGGCCCGAGAATGAGGAGCTCCACATATGCAGCAGTGCTGGGCCTGAGCACCCTGCATCAGCATGCCCAAGCCCGTCCCCCATCTTCCCTGGGTGATGGGAGGGGGTGGTCCCTCTGTACTTGTGCAAAGCACCCAACCTTATTTTCCTCTCAGAACAGTCAGCAATGTTGTGGGTTCTGCTCAGGATGTGGCCCCTCACTGCCGGCCCCCGCTTCAGGCGCTCTGTCCTGCTCAGCCCCACATGACTTCTCAACTGGGCCAGTCACTGTCACGCCTACGCCTGCTCCCCACGCCCACTTCCTTCCCCTCTGAACTCATGGGCCACACAGTGATTGCTTGTTCTCACAATCTCCTCTCGGGGTCCTTGCTCTGGCTCTCCTCCCCACATCTGCCCAGTGCTCACCAGCCCTGGAACCTACTCGTCATGAGACATGTACTTTCCCTTGTGCCCTGTGCCCCAGGGAACAAACCCTTCTACCCAGTCACAGCCCTTCCAAAACCCAGGAAGTGCCTCCTGACATGCACCGCTCACCCTCTGCCACTTCTCTTTCCCCGAACTCTCAGGAAGTGCGGTGTAGACATTAGTGCCCTTACCCACTTCCCCCTGGGGCTGTCTGCCCCACCCACGGGCCAAATGGACCCGATTTCCCCCGAAACCAGGCAGGGCTCACCTGTGCTGGCCCCCATGGCTTGCGCCCAGCTGTGGCTGCTTCTCACGGTGGGTGTGCCAGCGAAGCACTCAGGACTTATAGGCGTAGGGCTGGTCTTTCCCTGAAGCCCCACCCACAGCTGGCAGAGCTGGTTGGTCCTGGGCCCCACCCCTGCCTCCTGCCTCCTTCCTCATTGCAGCCCTGGGGCGGGTGGTGGTGAACAGGAGGGGAGCTGCCAGTGGATGAAGCCTTAACCAGGCTGCCGCCGCTCCCTGTGGGATGAGCCCTTTGCTTCCCCAGGCTCAGGGTAAAGACTGGCCAGGCTTCCTTCCAGGTGTTGGCCCTTCAGCAGCCACCCTGGGCCCCCAGCCCCCAGCTCAGAGACTCAGGGTGCGTGGTGGGTTCTTTATTGTGGTTGTGGAGAGATGGCTCCTTTATAAAAGGAATAGCAGCAGCTGCACCTGAGCCCAGGGCAGCCCCTGGGCCCGTCTGGGGTGTCCAACGTTGCTGGGCCTCAGGCTCGAGCTGCCCTCTTAGGCAGCCGCACTCGGCCCTGGGCACGGCCTCGGGCAGCCTGTGGAGGACCCGCCTTGGCTTGGCCTCTTCGCAACTGGCCCTTGGGCTTTGGAGGCCTCCGGTCATGTCCTCTCTCCGGCTTCCGGTCCTTTACCCGTTGCTTCTTACTTGGAGGTCGAGCAGGCCGTCTGCGCCGGGTCAACCCAGGAAACATATCTGAAGAGAGAGGCAGGTTGGTGCCCTGGAGCCCTGGCACACACCCCCGGGCACCAGCTGCAATGACTTGTCCGTCACACACCTGCGTCAGGTTCCTTGCCCACTGCCTGGCGGAAATACTCAGCTTCATCCTCCTCCTCCTCTGGCCGGCTGGCCCCTTCTGCCTCTGGGGGGGCGCCCGGGTCCTCAGCGTCACTGTCTCCATCAGCCTCTGCGCGCGTCCTCTTCATACCTGCCAGACTCCTTTTCCTGCAGAGGCCCGTGGCCGTCAGCGAGCTGCTCCGGCCCCCAGCCCCACCACCCCTGCCCGCAACTCACTTGTGAGCCTCTCGCTGCTCCCGCTTGCGCTGTACATTCTGGGCCTGCTGGTCCTGCCTCTGTGCCTTTAGTCGCAGTCGCTCCTCCTTGGCTGCCAGCATGGCCTGCAGCTCCTCCTCTGTCTTGTGCACTGAGTAGGAAGAAGATGTTTGCCAAGACCCCTGAGCCACCCCCACCTTAAATGGCCTCAGACGCCCCCACATAGCCCCTGGCTGGCCCCCCCACCTTCCTCACCGAAACTATGGAACAGCACGTTGCCCTCGCCAACACCCTCCTGGATCTTGATGAGCTGCAGTGTTATCCGAGGGCCAATCTGGGGCGGGGGGGAGGGTAAGGAGAAGGAAGATCAGTGCTTCCTGAGGTGGTCCCATTGGTCGGGCCTGTCACTCCCCCCGAGGCTCTTCCAGCCCGGCCTCACCTCTGTGAGCCTCACTGCGCTCTGCTGGGCCTGCATGTTCCCGCGGCCAGCGATGGCCTGGGGTAGCTCGGTGATGTTGTGCTCGCCATCGGGCTCTGCCTCGCTCTCTGACAGCCCCGCGCCCCTGTTTGGGGGACACTTAGTGCTCAGCTGGGCATGCCAGGCCCCCATGGTAGCCTGGGAACCAGGCCCCCATCCACGCCTTCCTCACGTGGCCAGCAGCTCGCTGATGTCCTGCAGCCGACTCATGTTGGGGAACTTCTCCTGGAGAAGCTTCTTCATGCCACGACTGGCGCCCACAGGAACCACCTTGATGCTGCTGTGGGGCCAGAGTGTGCAGAGTAGAGCATTAGGGGTTGCAAGGGGGACAGTCTGACCCTCTCAACCTCTTCCAGGGGGAGTCAGGGCGTTTACTTTGAGACTGAGCAATCACAGAGTCTCAGCCATAGTACTGTCATCAGCCACACCCCAGGGCCCCAAATCCACGGGCGCCCTGCCCCCCCACCCCCAGCACTTACTAGTGGCGGAGATCCAGCTCCTGAGAGTCGGGATTGAAGTTAATGAGGAGGCAGCGCTTGATGGTGTTCAGGTTGACCTGGAGAGAAGGGAAGAGCCTTCGGCATGAGCCAGCCCACCCCTTAGAGCCGCCAAGGTGGTGGTGGATGGGCAGCCAGTCGGGACACTGGTTAGAAATCTGGGTCCAACAATCGACCACCCGAGTCTCCCTGGGACCCAACCTCTATCTAACCTCAGCCGGCCCACGTGTCTCACCACACCAGGGAGCTGTTAGCAACTGTTTCCATCTGTCAGGAACCCATGGGTGGCTCCGACCTCCAGACTCAGTGGGCCCTGGAGGGGCCACTTTTGGCCACAATGCTGGGAGGTGAGGCCTGAGTGACCTCGCCAAGTACCTGTGGTGTCGATGCCCTGATCTCCTGCCCACAGCCACCTGCCGCCACGGCTCACCTTGTGCACGTTGATGGAGGGAAACAGGTTCTGGAACATGGTGGCCATGAGCTTCACGTGCATGCCGTGGGGGCCGAAGCTGTTGAGCACCAGGAGGGGAGGGTGGGCAAACTGCTGTTCGTGCATGCGGTGGCGGCGCAGTGAGGAGACCACGTCGCGCACCAGCGTGTACTGTGGGGCCAGGGCAGGCTACAGTGAGGGGCCTGTCGCCTGGGGCCAACCGAGCTGCCCCAGCCTACCCCTGCCCTCGGCCCTCACCTGGTTGATGCGGAAGGTCAAGGTGGGACCTCCTGGAAGGCGAATCAGCTTCTGCAGAACAAATGGGGCTGTGAGGGTCAGAGGGTGGCTATCTGGCAGGCGGGAGAGCTGGAAGCTCGGCTCCATCTCTTCAGAGCGTTTACTTTGAAGCCAGAATCACGGCAGCTCAGAGGCACATGGGCTCATCACGAGAGCGGGGAGCAGGGCGATTGGGGCGCAGGGGGTGGGGTGGGGGCCACGCACACACAGCACTCACAAAGTAGATGTTGGTCTCCGTCTTGCTGAAGATCAGGAAATGTGTGACCCCAAGGGGCCCGGCTACCGCAACGCAGTCCTTCAGCGAGTTCTTTTTCCGGACCTGCGCAGGGGAAAGGGAATCATCAGAAAGGCCCCTTACAGAGCAACATGGACACGTCTAACGCTTTCAATAAGCCCAGGAGAGAGGGATGCTCCCGGCCCCTAGGGCCGCCTTTGCCATTTGCTTCCCAGGAAGCTCAAGACACAGACCAGCGGTTGGGAGCCAGTGATGAAGTAAGCGCTTGCTCCAGAACTTTAAGGAGAACCACGTTTCTACCCCGAGGCCCCACACCCTGCCGCCCGACTTAGGCACACACTCAAGACCCACGGAGGGTGTTCTGCGAGCGAGGCGGGGATGATGGTCCCCAGCAGGGGGCCCTGCCTCCAACCCGGAGAGACTGAGGGCTCGCCCGGCCCTTTGCCTGGAAGCCAGGGCCTAGGATGAGTGCCGACCTGCAGGCGAGTGGCGGTGAGCGGCTCCATGACCCGCCGCATGTCCAGGCTGAGCTGCCGGACGCCGCGACCCGCGCGACCCCGAGCGAACACGAACGAATGCGGCTGCGCGGCATAGGCCTCGAGGTTGCGGAGCTGCGCCTGGGCGCGCGCGCGCTTCTGGTGCCGGGACTGCGGGGGCAAGAGGCGAGGGGTGAGCGCCGCGGCCCCGGCCAGGCGCCCCTCGGTGCCCCGCGCCTCCCCGGCCGCCGCGCCTCACCCGCTTCGGCTGCCCCATGCCGCCGTCTGCCCCACGAGGCCTGCGGGAACGGCCGCTTCCGGCGCCGCCAAGTTCACTTCCGGCGCCGCCAAGCTCACTTCCGGGGCCGGCCGGCGACCACAAGAGGCGGCGCCCCTGGTGACGTCAACAGGAGGGCGGACCTGTTTCTATGGAAACCAGGGCGGGGCTTCGCCGCTTCGCGACCGAGAGCGGAACCAGGCCCCGGCAACCGCAGGTTCGAATACCGGCTCGGCTCTTTGCCGCCAACGATGCAGATTGATTCTTTTTCTTCCCCCAGTGGAGTCAGAAAGTTGCATTTCTGTTAAAGTGTAAATGGTAAATTATAATTTCGTGAGGGTACGTTCTCATAGTTTTTGCCCACCCACCCTTCCTTCCATTGACTGTACCCCTTTATTTATTGTGGTTATACTAACCAACAGAGATGTATCATCTTAGTGTCGCAAGCTGCACGGTGGCTGTCTGAGACCTGCACTGGGTCCTTCTGAGGCTTCGGGGAGACACTTGTGCAGCCTCTAAGGACAGCTCCTTCATTGTCTCCTCCACTTCTAGAGGACCCCTTTTCTCGGCGGTCGTGTTTTGTTTTGTTCTCTTCCCTTTTGTGAGCACCTCGCTCAGGTGGAATTGAGCCTCGCTCTACTCTGCTGTGAGATTCGTGCTATTGTAGCCGATAGACGCCTCTTAGTAATTTTATTTCCAGCTGTGTAGTCTTGGTATAAAATTACTCCCTGGCACTTTGGGGTCTCAGTCAGGAAAGGGTAGAACCAGTGGTAGTCATTAAGGGTGGGGGCGGGCAGTTCCTGAGGGCCAGCTGCTTGGTGGGGGCCTCTGCCTGCAGATGGAAACTCTGCCTCACCTTCTGGAAACTTAGGGCAAGGCAGGCTCTTTTATGAATAACCCCCACCGCCCCATTTCCTTTCGGAGCCCCAGTCTTGGCCTCAGGCCTCTGGCTTCTTCCCCAGAACCTTGGGGTGGGAGGAGGGGACACCCCTCCGTGGGCTGAACATTCTCTCCCCACCCCAACCCCCCTCCTCTCTTCTGTCTCTCCCTTTCCATCCTTGTCTTCTCTCCCTTCCAACCTTGTCATCAGCCACCTCTTTCACCTCTCTGGCTCTGCCCCTATTTCTATCTCCCATCTCTGTGTGGGTAGCCTGTCCCTTTCCCGCCTTTCCATCTCTTTTTCCATTGCCCCATTTCTGTCTCTTGGACTCTCTCCCTTCTGTCAACCCCTCTCTGACTTAGGAGCTTTCTTTTCTGTGTGCCGCCAGTGGGAGCAAAGGGTGGGAGGCGAAGCCTGACAGCCTCTCGAAGATCTGGGACAGTCATTTCCTTTCTGAGCCCCGGGCGTCCACTTAGGTAAGCGGTTCAGGACATTGTGAACTGGAGGACAGAGACCCGTGGGTGTCTGCTGTGCTTGTTGGTGTGGCCTTCCTTGGGGCCCGGGCCCCGGGATCCCCAACTCCATGTGAGTCTGTGCCTCTGACCTGGGACTGCATGGTGGTGTCTGCCTGCAGCATGCCACTGGGCGACTGGTTCTGTGTGAGAATACGACGTATGGGGGTGGGGGGGTGTTTCAAACAGGCAGCCATACTGTAAGCATCTGTCGGGGTCTCTTTTTGTCCAGGCTTTGTGTCTCTGCGCCTGCCAGTGCGTGACCAGGTGGACCCGGCTGAGGCGGGGTAGGGGTCTGTCCACAGGCTGTGCATGTGTGTGGGTGTACAAGTAGCCATTTAGAACACGCTGTTGTTCTCCAGGTCCGACTGTTTACAGGTGTGTGTGTGTGTGTGTGTGTGTGTGTCCATGCCACATGAAGTCCCTGGATGGTACGAATGGTCCATGCCTTGGCTAAGACCCCAAACCAAATCCCTGCTGCCATCGAGTCAATCCCGATTCATAGTGATCCTATCGATATAGGGTTCTTGAGATCGTTAAATAGATCTGGGAGAGCCAGCCTCATCTGTCTCCCTCACAGCAGCTGGTGGGTTTGAACCGCTGACCTTGCAGTTAGCAGCCCAATGCATCCCCAACAGTGCCACCCAAAACGCTGGTGGTTTCAGTCCACCAGACACTTCTTGGGCAGAGACCATTGGGTCTACATGGCCCCCAACCGGCCATTGAAAACCTGCTGGAGTCTGACATGCCAGGGGTTGCCATGAGTGAAATGAGCCGATGGTACTGGGTTTGGTTTTGGTGTGCTTGAGACACACACACACACACACACACACACACACACGCTCAGGGCTCTCTGTGGACCTCCCACTGTCTGTCTTATGCATTGTTTTGCATGCCTGCTGGGGTCTGTGCGTCTACCCTGTGGCACACGTGTCTGTGAGACAAGGGTGAGTGCGGCAGCCAAGCTTTCTGGCCCGAGTCCCATGGTGGGTGCTCTCCGGCGGTGTGACCATGGGCAAGTCGCTCTCTGAGCCTCAGTCTCCTCTGCTGTCTTATGAGGCTATATACAGAAGCTCTGGGTGGGTGGACTAGCTGAAAACGAAAAACTCAAACCCACTGCTGTCGGGTCGAGGGCGACCCACAGCAGCTCTACAGGACAGGGCAGCACTGCCCCTGGGGGTTCTTGAAGCTGTCACTCTATGGGAGCAGTGAGCCTCTTCTTTCTCCCACAGAGTGGCTGTGGGGTTTGAACACCCGACCTTGTGGGCCCCAGGGATAGTTGGATGAGATAAAAAGGGTGCAGATTTTAGAGCCTCGCTCACCTGTAACAGGTGCTCACTGAGGCTCACCTCTTTTTGCAGGGTGTGTGTGGGGTGTCTGCGGGTGCAAGCCTGCCCCTGTGCTCTTGCCTGCAGCCTCCCACGCTCTGTGCTCCGCCTGAGGGGAACGCCCAGGCCGCTGACCTGTGTTATCGGGCTCTGGAGGCCTGGGCAGGGGGTGTCTGGCCAGGCTGCCTCAGTCCTCACATGGGAAATCCTAAATATTTACAGTTGGGGCTCCAGGGCCAAGCACAGCTCCAGGCGTTGGGGGTAGGGGTGGGGGTGGGAGTGCGGAAGGGTTTGCCAAGTCTTCTTCCTGCTCTCCTACTGGCTGCTCCCCTCCCCCAGCTCAGAGGCCCCTGTGGACCCTCGTCTCTTCCTCAGACTTCCCCTGTCTTGAGCCTCGCTGGACCCAGGGCTTTGGGCGTGAGAGGTGAGAGAGAAGGTGGGGCGGTGGGCAGAGACTGTCAGGGGGGACCCTGGCCTGTGCGACAGCTGTATTCTACCTCCCGGGGATCCTTGTCATGGAGGTGGGGAGCCAGGTATCTGGTGGGGAGCACAGAGAGCACCCCACTCAGCTGTCCCCCACCCCACCCGGCTTGGGGTACGTGACGGCAGCAAACCAGCCTTGCCCGGTTCACAACCTCCCATGGTTCCCATCTCTGGAGTGCAAGCCTCCCCAAAGTCCTGGACAACTGCCCTTGTTCTCCTACAGAGCTTCCCCCCCCCAACTAATCCAGGAGCCCCTGAAGCAGGGTCCCACCTCAGGTCCTTGGCACATGCTATTCCCTCTGCCTGTTTACCCATCCGTGTCCCCAAGCTGGCCTTCAGCTCAGGAGGTTGGTTGGGGCTTTGGTCCGTCTTGGTCCCCGCTGGCTGCCTGGGACAGGTCCTGGCACAGGTAGATGCTCAGTGTGTGAATGACAGAGGCATGTGACCATGGAGGGGGCGGTGCACTGCCCTCTGTGGGTGCCAGGGCATGGGTGTCTGGACGAGAGAGATAGGCGGGGTGATGCGTGGACACCTGGAATGTGCCGCTTGCCGCCAAGCACCCGCAAGAGGCTGTGGGTGTGTGGATCTTGGTGTGCCCAGGCATGCAACCGAGTGGGGGGGGGGGGAAAGAGGCTTCTGTGTAGACAGACGGTCAAGGTATACAACCTTGAGAGGCTACTGGTGCACGGAAGGTGGGGGTGAGGGCTCATCCAATCACCCAACAAACTCGTTTTGTGAGCAGCACTGGCTGGGTGCCAGACATAGTTTTAGGCACTGGGGATGGAGCAGCAAGCAAAACCCAGCCAGGAGTGGGGTGGGGTTATTTTGGTGGAGAATTATGGACTATTTTAGATAAGAGGAGCTACTCTAAATGGGGTGGCTGGGGGGGGGGGAGGCGTTATGAGCAGGGACACATCTAAGCTGAAACCCAGATAATGCTGAGGGAGCGAACTTGGTAACACCTATCCTTACCAAGCGCCAGCCACCAAACCCAAACCCACACCCCATGGTATCCTGTCTCCATCTTCTCCCGCCCCCCAAACCTGGTACAATTGAGTGGGAGGCTTCCAGGCTGATGGAAACGTGCAGCGAAGGCTTTGAGGTGGAGGGAGTATGACAGGTCCAACAGGGGCGAGCGTGGCTGGAGAGGCAGAGGGAGGAGGCAGGGAGGTGGCCCGGCTGCGCGGGCGTGGCTTGTGGCCACTGGAGGAATTTTCTCCGAGGGAGGTAGGAGCCAAGGAGGCTATGGGGGAGACGGACTCACAGGCGCCCTCGGGCGGCCGTGGAGATGATAGACTGGGGAGGGAACACGGAGCAGGACCAGGAAGGCTGGTGTACCCAGACCCGCGTGGTTTCCTGCGCTGGAAGGGTGGGGCGAGGGGGACCCGGAGGAATTCCATGTCTAAACAGAAGAGCCTGCGGGGGAGGTGGATCACAGTGCCCCCAGGATCCTTGCCCTTGCTGTTCCCTGCCTGCGGCGCTCTTCTCCCCAGACAGCCTCAGAACTTTCTTCCTCCCCTTCCCGGGTCCCGCCGTGTTCCCTCCCTAGAACTCTCGGTCCCTCGGGTTGTTTTTCTTAGCACTTCGCACCACCTCACAGGCCCTGTTTTACCCGCTGGTCTTGTTTCTGGTCCTGGAATTTCGCGTCGTGCTGCTGATTGCCCTCGCCACGATTAAAACGGGGCGGGCATACAGTACGCGCTCAATACGAGACCCTGGGAGGCGTGCAGCCCCGCAGGGCGCCGGGAACTCGGTGGAGGGGCTCGGGCGAGGTACACTGGGCGCATCGCCGTCGCCTTCTCGCGCCCGGCAGACGGGTCTGTTGGGAGCATCGGGGCCGGGCGGCCGGCTGCCACCTCCTTCTCTGCCCGCAGGTCCACCATGACGGCGCCCCCGTGGCGCGCGCTGCAGCTGCTGCTCCTGCTGGGCGCGTCGTGGGCGCGGGCAGGCGCCCCCAGGTGCACCTACACCTTCGTGCTGCCCCAGCAGAAGTTCACGGGCGCCGTGTGCTGGAGCGGGTCGGCGGCCGGGCGGCCGGGGCCGGGGGCAGTCAACGCTAGCGAGGTGGCGGCCCTGCGCGTGCGCGTGGGTCGCCACGAGCAGCTGCTGCGCGAGCTGCAGCGGGTGGCGGCGGCCGACGGCGCCGTGGCCGGCGAGGTGCGCGCGCTGCGCAAAGAGAGCCGCGGCCTGAGCGCGCGCCTGGGCCAGCTGCGCGCGCAGCTGCAGCACGAGGCGGGGCCTGGGGCGGGGCCTGGCCAGGGGGCGGAGCCCGCCGCGGCCCTAGCGTTGTTGGGCGAGCGCGTGCTCAACGCGTCGGCCGAAGCGCAGCGCGCCGCCGCCCGCTTCCACGAGCTGGACGTCAAGTTCCGGGAGCTGGCGCAGCTGGTCAGCCAGCAGAGCGGCCTCATTGCCCGCCTGGAACGCCTGTGCCCGGGGGGCATGGGCGGGCAGCAGCAGGTAATCCCGCAGCCACTCCTGTGTGCATGTCCTCTTGTAACCCTGAGCCTCTGACCCTCACTTGCAAAATCCCAAACACTTTGAAAGCTGAATTTTGGCCTTAGCTCTTCTGGATCAACATGCGACTAAACTAAAGCGGTTTAATTTTTCACTGTTCACTTACTGGGATTAGTCATAGGTTCTTGTTTCAGGCATAGTATTAGTCTGTGGATAAAGACCAAAAACTGAGTTGAGGTTCTATTATACCGTATAAAACTAAACACTGCCATCAAGTCCATTACAACTCATAGTGACCCTATAGGATAGGTGCGTACTGCCCTTACAGCTTTTGATCCGAGACTGTAATTCTTTACAGGAGTAGAAAGCCCTGTATGTCTCCCGAGGATCCCGGTGGTTTTGAACTGCTGACCTTGAGGTTAGCAGCCCAGTGCACAACCACTCACTCCGACACCGGGGATTCTATGTTATATACATATAGGCCATGCTCTGAATCTTGGAACATCTGTTCCTGTGTTTTAAATAAGAAATGATTGTGTGCGCATCCCCAGCATGGACAGGGTCTGGGAGATTCTGTAAGGTAACGCCCAGTGTCAGATGCATGATTGCTTTTCTGAGGAGCTAGCCACAGATAGTTACACTGCCGAATTCCAGAGTGGGGATTTAAGTCCAGCTCTGCTATTGAGGGTCCAGAGTTAGGTTCTGAGCAGGATCAATAATGGGGCAGGACATCCTACCTTCCTCATGTCCTGCTTATCTGGGTACAGGGACAATTACCCATCATCCATGATGCTGGGGTGGGAAGGGCTTTGGCCAAGGGGTAGTGCCATCCCATCCCAGGCCTTCTTGGCCTCTGCAGGTTCTGCCCCCACCCTTGGTGCCTGTGGTTCCTGTCAGCCTGGTGGGTGGCATCAGTGACAGCGGCAGGAGGCTGGACCCAGCCCTGGAGACCCTGAAAGACCAGACCTCACGACAGCAGGGGCTGCTGCTGGCATCACCCACACCCGCAGGGCATCCTGCAGCCTCCACTAAGCCGGCAGGTAGGTCAGAGGCAGGGCTGTTGGGGTTGTGGAGAACTAGGGGATTCCAGGTGCAGTGTGGATAAGGGAACGCAGACAGGTCAGGTTTTTAAAGGCAGATTCCTCCCTTGGGGCTGAAAGAAATGCTTTTAATTTGAAGACAAGACCCTGAGGTGTGGCTTTTATCAAGATGCAAAGATGAGCAGAAGGCCCCATTGTTCTCCCTCAGTGCACCTGGTGGGTCTGAACTGCTGACCTTGTGGTTAGCAGGCCAACATGTAGCCCACTGTATCACCAGGATTCCCCAGTACAGCTTTTTAGTACAGCACTCTTATTCTGACACAGGGACAGGGAATTTAGGGCTGTTATGTTGGAGGGTAGGTTTAGACTGGGGTGTTCAGGACTGCTGGTGTGGAGCCCACAGAACAGAGTTAAACACACCAGGCTTTGTATCTGGTCCTTGAGCCAAGTGGGACCTAGCACCTCACTCAGGTAAGAAAATGGGTATGGGGGCTCTTATTCTGGTAGGGGGACAGGAGAGGCAGGCCGTTGCTTCTGCTGAGGGACCCAGGAACAGGAAGGATGCTATTCTAGCAAGAGGCTGGTGGGTTGAGGCTGTGTGTCCCCCGCATCCCTGTGCCCGCAGGCCCGTGGCGGGACTGTGCAGCGGCCCAGCAGGCAGGCCATGATCAGAGTGGAGTGTATGAGCTGCGGCCAGGCCGGCATGTGGTGATGGCCTGGTGCGAGCAACAGCTGGAGGGGGGTGGCTGGACGGTGATCCAGAAGCGACAAGATGGCTCCGTCAACTTCTTCACCACCTGGACGCACTACAAGGTGGGCGGGCAGAGAGGTGTATGGGAGGGGCTGGGCAGTGGCGGGGTCCTCTCCTGATTGCCCCACATTCCTGCCCTGCCAGGCAGGCTTTGGGCGGCCGGATGGGGAATACTGGCTGGGCCTGGAGCCTGTGCACCAGCTGACCAGCCGCGGGGACCATGAGCTGCTGGTGCTCCTGGAAGACTGGGGGGGCCGTGGGGCACGCGCCCACTACGATAGTTTCTCCTTGGAGCCCGAGAGTGACCATTACCGCCTGCGGCTTGGCCAGTACCACGGTGACGCTGGCGACTCGCTCTCCTGGCACAATGACAAGCCCTTCAGCACTGTGGACAGGGACCGGGACTCCTATTCTGGTAAGGCTAGCTTCCTTGGTGGTGGTGGGGGGGTTGTGTGTGTGGGTGGGGGGCAGAGGCGAGAAGAGGGGTGTAAGACTTTCATTCTAGTGAGGGGAGGCAAAGGGTTGGGGTCAGTTACTCTCTGGTAAGGGCAAGCAACTTTTATTCTGGTAAAAGAGAACAAGGCATAGCACTTTTATTCTGGTGAGGGGACCAGAAGTCCAGATTCTTTCTCTGATAGGGGAGGCTCAGGACACGTCAGGTGAGAGAGCTAAGGCTCTTTCTCAAGAAACCTGTCTTCTCCAGCACATCCACACTTGATAAGCCAAGAGAAAGAATCTAGCTTACAGGAAGGTTGGGAAAGGTAGACGTTTGTATTGTGCTCAGCAGACAGAATTACGGCTATTATCCTGAAGAAAATGGGGCAGGCAGGGCCAGGGCTTCTATTCTGCTGAGGAGATGGAGGGCTGGGCTTTTAGGTAGTTAAGAGTGGGTAGGGTCAGGGGGCAGAGGCTTTTCTATTGGTGAGAGCACACGGACTCTCTGGCCCTTAGGTAACTGTGCGCTGTACCATCGGGGAGGCTGGTGGTACCATGCCTGTGCCCACTCCAACCTCAACGGCGTGTGGCACCGCGGCGGCCACTACCGCAACCGCTATCAGGACGGCGTCTACTGGGCCGAGTTCCGTGGGGGCGCGTATTCCCTCAAGAAGGCTGCCATGCTGATCCGGCCCCTGAGGCTCTGACCCGTCAGTCCCCCCGCCCCCTCCACCCCCCACCGTCTTCTTCAGGAGCCCAACTGGCCCTGGCCACACTGCCTCTGTGGTGGAGAGTTGGCCCTGTCCCAAAGACCCTGCCGTCCGTCCGGATCCACTCCCCAAGATCCTGCCAATGGGAGCCCGCCACCCCGTTTGGCTCCTCAAGCGGCGCTCTCCCAGTTGGCGCTTGCCTTTTGAGACAACACAGAAGTAGCCACAGACCGCGTCTGGTTTGCATCGGGTTTGCATTGACACGTGGAGGGTGGGGTGAGGGATGTCATGCTCCATGCCCACCCTCCTCCTCTTCCTCCAGGTCCTCAAGGATCAGGTCATCCAGGTCTTCCAGGAGGTCCCCCTGGCTCAGGCAGGTGGCCACGGTAGAGCCACTGCTGATGTGGGGGTTGCTGGGGTGGAGGACTTGGGGCAGGTGGTTCTGCTTCCGGCTCTTGGGGTGTGCACAGGAGGTCCCAGGCAGGTGGGGCTCTGGGGAGGGACAGGGGCTGCGGTCACGAGGCCGTGTGAAGCTCTGTGGCTCCCACATGGGACTCTGGGAACAGAAGGCACGCACATGGAGCTCGCCGGGCAGAGGCCACAGGGTCACTTGGATGTGGCCATAGAAAAACCACAGAGCTGCACAGCCCAGCCCATGAGAAGTGTGTGGAAGGAGAGGATGCCACAGAGGAGGCTACAGGGGCAGAGACCCTGGGTCACCTGGGGTCACCGGGATGGGGACCATGGACAACACATGGTATGGAAGGAGGGCCTGCCACCAGTCTGACCTCGGTTCTTCTGACCGAGGCCAGGGAGCGGGGCTGGGGCCTCACCTCTTCGGTTGCAGCAGTCGGCCGCCAAGCAGGAGTGGGGTTGGGTGCTGCGGCGCTGTGCGTCCCATTTCCGGCGTGGGGGCAGGATCAGTGTCGGAAACACGGGGAAGCCGCACCGATAGCAGGGGGACTGGCACCCCATCTGTGCCCAGCCCCTGGGGGTGGGCAGGGTGTGAGTGTCCCAGTCCAGAAAGGGTGGGCAGGGCAGGGGCAGGGGGCAGGGCTAGGGTTGAGGGTGGGCTAGGGGTCAGTGCCCTCACCGGAACTCATGCCCACATTTCGAGCAGTGGAACTCAGCCACGCCCCACATCTTGTCTAATGGCACAGGCTCGTAGCGCTTCCGGCATTTCCGGCATCGGGACACCTGGGAGGGGGGACGGGCAGAAGGGAGGGGGCTTACTGGGGTCAGCGTTGATGAACTGGATCATCTTATGACCAAGCTGGGCATTTCTTCTTGCTCCCTCTCCACCATCGGCACATAGGATCAGTCCCTACATCCCACGCCCCACCTGGTTGTTAAGTATATCGGGGAAAGGATGCCACAGGTGGTGGTGGGGGGCAGGTTTGAATTCCATGGTAGTGGCCAAGGAGTGGGGTCGGAGGTCAGCTCAGCTGGCTTAGTATGAGTGGGGGGCACTCTGCTCTCCTGGGGGCCAGGGCCCTCAAGACCAAGCCTAGAGGAGTCAGGGGCTGGGCTCCCCAAAGTTGATCCTTGGTTAGCAGTCCAGCCATGAGGATGGGGCTCAGGAGTTAGGTTGTCACCTGCTTCCGCTGGGGTACCCGGCGCCACCAGACATGGTCGCAGGGGGAGCACGCAAACTGACGCTCCGAAGAGGGGATCAGGTTGTCCTGGGCACGCTGGAACATGCGCAGGTTGGCTTCTGTCAGTGGCAGGAGCGAAGTCGCCACTGTCTGTGAAGTCGGAGTGGACGAGGATGAGAGGGGCGTCACAGCCTCTCTACCCCGTGCCTGGACAGGTGCCCCTTTCCATCGCACACCCTGGCCTGCCCCCTAGTGCCCACTCACCTGGATGTCCTGGTCCTGCTTCATGTCCTCTGGGGGGTCCTAGATGGAGACACCAGGGGCAGACTCTGGGGGCAGGACCCTGTCCCCTCTGAGAGAGTACGGTACCCCTAACTCAGGCTGAGCTGACTGAGCAGCCCCCATTTCTGGAGAGCCAGAACCTGATCGGGCACCCGTCAGAACACCCCTAAGAGTAATATACATGCGTTATCCCTGTTGCTCAGCTAGGGAAACTGAGGCCCAGACCTGGGAGCATGTGCTCTTTCGTATGGTGACAGGCCTGTACCTTTTTGGGCTTTGGGTTCCCAGAGACGGGGGTTCAAACCCCAGCACCCCCAAGTGCAGCTATGGTCCCCTGGGCTATCTCAAGAGTGCAGACTCTGGCTCCAGGTGGCAGTGGCCATAGTTCAATTATCAGCTACTGGCTGGGCTAAACTGGCACATGGCTTCATCCCTCGGTACCTCAGTATCCCAGTCTGTCAAATTGGGAGGGCAGAGAAGAGGCCCTGTCTCACGGGGAGGGAAGGGGGTGGAGCCACAGGGAGGATGGAATGTGGAATGTCCTGAGCCCTGGGACCGGAAGTGTTCAGTCACAGGCCCCCTTTGCTATTATGTTTATATCCCCCATCCACAGCTGTAAGCCAGGCCTTTCGGCAGTGGTCACCCTCAGTCCACCGGCTACCAAGGCCATCTTTCCCAGGGGGCAGAGGAGCCGGGTCACACAGGCCCTGCAAAGCCCACCCTTCATCCATCCATCCAGAGAACACAGGGGCTTCCTGCTGCTCTCTCTTCCCCACCTTTCTGGGGACCCCTTGCTCACCTCCAAGCCTTTGCTTTGGCCAGCCCCCTTCCACTCCCTGTTCCTCTGCCTTCTCCCTATCTTTGAAGACTTCCCATCACCTCCTCCAAGCAGCCCTCCCTGACTTCCAGGTTTCCTCTACACTGACATGAATCCTGGCTCCTTCCTCATTTGCTGGATCCCCTTCCTCAATTTCACGCAGCCAGCACGGGATTGGGCACAGCTTGCCAGATCCACCATGGGGAATCGAATGAGGCTGAACCTGGAGTTTGACCAGAAGGTGGGAGGGCCCATCGCTTCTACCCCACCTTCCCCAGGCCTTGGAGGGAAGGGGGCAGGTTACCTGGGTCGGCAGGTTGTTACCCAGTTCCTGTCCGTCTTTCTGCTTTACCTCTGGCGAGGAGACGACACGTAAGTGCTCGGCCCCTGGAGCCCCCCTCCCCGAGGCTGGACTCCCTCTGGGGCTCCCACCAACTCACCGTACACGATGGAGCGCCCCACTCCCGTGTGGTCGCTGGCAAACCTCCTCATCAGAGTCCCTGCCTTCCTCGAGGGCACCTTTCCGTGGAACTTCTCCCGCAGGCGCCGAACGCTCTTTTCCAGCTGCGACGGGAACCGAGGGGGCCCCGTGGGGGCAGGAGAGGTGCGCCGCGCCCCGCCCCCACCCCCACCCCGGCACTATTCACCCGGCCAGAAGTTGAGCCTTGGCTGGGGCCGGGCGCCCGCCTCCCCTCACCCCATCTTTCTAGGGCCTTTCCTGGAAAAAGCCAAAGTCCCCACCGGACCTTGGTGGTTAGGACGCGGAAGGGCCTGGGGCAAGAGTGCTAGGCTTTCCAGAGGGAGGCGAGCCAGGTAACCCCTGGCCTTGGACTCCTGATCCCGAAGTGTCTCTTCCCCCCTCCCCCCAATACCCCCACCCCGCGATTTTGCTCCGGGAGACCTCATTTCGTTCTGGGAGAGGCAGGGGGGGGGGTCACTCTTTCCGAGAGGGGCGCGCACCGGTCCGCTGCAGGGTCTGGATGGATGATGGGGGATCCACGGGAGCTGCGAAGCTCCCTCGGCGTCCCTGGCCCCCCCCGCCCCCCACCCCCGGCGCCTCTGGAGGGCCCCCGGCGGGCGCTTGCCATCACTTACCTCCACGTCCTCCTGAGACATGGTGGCGGCGGCGGCGCAGCGCTCCACGAGGGTCTCCGTTGCGCGCCCAGCCGACCCGCTACCTCGCCGCGCCCGTCGGTCCGGCAGCCGCGCAGGGCTGGGGGCGGCGCCTCGGTGCGGCCCGCCCCGCCTTCCCGGCCCCCTCTTTCGCTTTCGTTTCTGCACGCGCGGTGCGCCTTGGCTCCGCCTCGTCTCCGCCCCGCTCCTGCGCCCCCGACCCGGCGGGCGCTCGAGGTCCGCGCCCTGCGGCGCAGCGTGCAGACCTCGGGTGGGGGCAGCGGCGCGGTCTCTGCAGCGGGTCACATGTCCCCACGCTGCGCGGGGTCCGCGTCTTCACGTCCCTCGTGGGGGCGGGGCCGCATCGGAAGGCCGCCTGGATCGCCCACATCTTCCTGCCGCGTCCCTTCCCATCCCCCCCTCCAGTTTGTCACTTTCCTCCCATTCCGGATCCCTTCTTCCCGAGGAGTCTGGCGCTACTGACGGGGGCCGCTGGCCAGGCCGTGACCCCTCCAAGAACCTCAGTTTACACCTCTGTCAAATGGGGATGGTGGGAGGGGCAGCATCTGGGCGGGGGCGACCCCAGGCACTGGATCACAGAGCCACCCTTTAGTGTCAGATCCGAAGGATAGGGCGAATTGGCCCAGAAAGAGTACAGCTCCTGGTCCCTAACTGCCCTTGGGAAGCAGGCTGGGGGCTCTGAGAACCTGCAAGGTAGCAAATCTGACCGTTCTAACCCAGCACCCTGGCAGGCGCAGCCCTGAGGACGGGGCTCTGGCACCAGCTGGGGGCGGCGGGGAGGGCTTCTTGGGGAGTGGCCCCGTAGGATTGGAGGTCTCAGCTAGGTGAATAAACGCACTCAAAACTCACTGCCATCAAGTGGATTCCGACTCATAGCGACCCTCTGGCTTGGGTAGTCTTTAGAGGAGTAGAAAGCTCATCTTCCTCCGTTGGAATAGCTTGTGGTTTTGAACTGCCGACCTTGTGGTTAGCAGCCCAGCACTAGAGTCTCTTCTTGAGGGAACTCAGCTGGCAACCAGAAGGCAAGGGAATCCTTTGGTGCACAAACAGGGTGGTTGCCCCCTCACCCCTGCCTCATTCCCAACAAGCCTCTTCTTACCCAGATTCACTTCCAGATTCCAGTGTCTCCAAAAGGGATTATGGTCTTCCTGCGCGTGTGTGTGAGAATCTCAAAACCAAACTCCCTGCACTCATAGTGACCCTTATAGGGAAGAGTAGAACTTCCCCTGTGGGTTTCTGAGATTAACTCTTTATGGGAGAGGAAATCCGGTGTTTGTGGATCAGAGCCCATTGAGTAACCACGACAGAGCTAGGGCTCCCTTCCTGGGGTCAGGGGAGGGGGGAAGGGCGGAAGTAGATCTGGAAGGACCAACCGGAAATACAGTCAGACTGTTGGCATGTGGAGACCCACAACAAGGCCAATGAGCATTTCCAGTGACCCCAGGGGAGTGCTGCCTACCCACCCCCAGTTCTGTCTGAGCTCTGTGATATCTCTGTCTGGGTGGGGTGGCTCACTTGTGTTCGTGAACCATTGCTGCATGCTGTCGTTTGTTTTCATTAAAAAAAAAACAATGTGGAAAGGGAAAAAACGGAAGCGCCGAGACTAGTGGTGAAATATGTAGCCTCCAACACTTTAGTATAATCGAGTCAAAGATGACATTCATTCGACCCACCGGTTGAAAACAAACTCGCACGCGTGTAGGAGCACATACACAGCCTCTGTGGCAGGCATGGTGTCGGGTACATCCAAGAACAGGACACTGATTCTGCGCCCCCAGTTCATGGTCCCTATGGGAAAGAGAACTCTGAGGAGCATGATATTGTTAGCGAGGGTTTCATTCGATTTGTGGTAGAATAGTTGCAGACACTAAGGAGTAAGGGCATAACTCGTTGAGCTGCTGACCACCAGGCCAACTCTTTGAACCGAGGGAGCTTCTCCGCAGGAGAAAGATGAGTCACAGCCTCAGAAACCCCCGGGGCAGTTCAACCCTGACCTAGAGGGTCACTGTGAGTCAGAATGGGCTCGCTGGCAGTGAGTTTGGTTTCTGAGTTGAGGACAATTCAGGAGGGTGGGAACCTGACCTGGGCAGGGTGGTCAGTCAGGAAAGGCTTCCCAGAGGAGCTGAGATGATGACACCCCCTGAAACCGTGTGGCAAGCGCTTCAAGCCATGGGTCTGATTTAATCCTCTGAGGTGGGTCATGCAGTTGCTTCAATTTTACAAACAGGAAAACAGGTTGAAGAACTTGCTCAGGGGCCCTGTGCAGGCTGAGCTAATGTAAGGAGCATTCTGGCTATACTTCTCCCAGCCCAGATTTCTGTGTTCCTGGAGGGCCATTCCTCACCAATCACGTAATTTCAAGGCATCCTTTTGTCCTCTGGTCTTCCTCATTCATTGGCCAATGTCCTCATTTTCACAGGTGACCATGGAACATTCCACGGTTGGGTTAGGCTCACCCTGTACCTTCAATGTCACACTTAGAAGAGGTTATTTGCAGCAGATTTGCCCAAGAGTGTATGTCATTGGATTTCTTCTTCCACAGGCGTTGATTGTGGATGATACCTCAACACGCTGTTGTGGTTAGGTGCCGTCGAGTTGGTTCCGACCCATAGCGACCCTGTGCACAACAGAACGAAACACTGCCCGGTCCTGCACCCTCCTGACAGTGGTCTCACTGTCAGAGCCCATTGTTGCCACCACGGTGTCCCTCCGTGTCATTGTGGGTCTTCCTACTTGACCAGACACGATCACCTTCCCGTCTCAACAAAGGACACCAAGAGCCTCACATCGTGATCCGCAGGAAATCTGGGTGTTGTCATTGATTTCACTGTTCTTGGACCCACCGTCAATGTCCCCAGAAACCGCAGTCAGGAAATGGACCGTCAGGGTGCCTTGGACAAAGGCCGCTGCAAACGAGGGCAGTCATGATTTATCGTAGAAGAATTGATACCAGCTTCGTCCCAAGGTATGCCTGAATTACGGTGCTGGCGCAGAATCGTGTGAGTACCACGGACTGCCGAAAGGACGCATAAATCGGGCTTGAAAAAAGCACGGCCAGAGGGTTCCTTAGGGGAGAGGATGGCGAGGCTCCTTTACGTACACTGTGGGCATGTTGTCAGGAGAGACCGGTCCCTGGAGAGGACACCATGCCTGTCAGGAGAGGGGTGGCGAAAAAGAGGAAGACCCTCGATGAGCTGGCTGGGCACAGTGGCTGCATCCGTGGGCGCAGACACAGGAACGGACGATGGTGAGGCTGGCACAGACCGGGCGGTGTTCCGTTCTGTCGTGCGTAGGGTGGCTATGGGTTGAACCGACTCGACGGCACCTAACAAGCACAGTCCCAAGGAGTCGGAGATGAAAAATGTCCCAAAGGTCCAGTTCTCCCAAGGTGCTCTTCTCTCCCTGACTCCTCCCTGGGGTCTTCAGTACACTGCAGCGCCCCACAGAAACGCAGGGAACTTTGGGGAAATGCCTTGCCGTGGTGGTGGGTGCTGTTCAGTCCCAGGTCCAAAGGTCAGGCAGAGGCCAGCCAAAGGCTTGCTTCTACCAAATCTCAATCAGGAAATAGGGGTCTGGCTTTCCAGGTGAGGTGATGTGGGTTAGAATCGCACAGTGCTACCAGTTTATATACCTCATCCAAGGGAAACAGAGGTATGTCTCAAGGCATACCTTTAAGGTAGAGTCAAAGATGCCCCTGAGGAAACAAGGGTGTGGCTTGGTTCACATCTGTTACTAAAACAAACAGAAAATCAAACTCACCAGTTGATGAGGACTCATGGGGCTCTTGCAGGACAGGGCAGAAGAGCCCCTGTGGATTTCTGAGGCTGTAGCTCTTTATGGGAGTAGAAAGCCCCATCTCTCCTTGGAGTTAGTGAATACTCTCTCCGATGGGACTATTCTCACAGGTGCTTCGAGTCCAGAATGTTATCCCATTAGGAATTGTGGCTAGAGGGGCCATATCGATGGACTCTGACGGAAATCTTTATATGCTAAAGAGAAAACAGCCGCTCTGAAGACTGACGTGTGCCTGACTCAAGCCGTGGTGTTTTCAATCACCTGGTATGCCCCAGAAAGCTGGACAACGATGCACAAGGAAGCCCAAAGGAGAACAGGCGCCTTGGAATTATGGAGTTGGCAAAGGATATTAAATATACCATGGACGGCCGGAAGAAGGAGTGAGGATAGCGCAGGACCAGGGAGTTTCCTTGTCTTGTACATCATAGAGTGGCTCTGAGCTGCTAAGACAGTGCATGAGAACCACCACCTATGGGCCTTAGCCGATGGTGTCAACCTCCAGTCACTGTCCCCCTTTATGCAGGAAGAAACTGAGTCTCAGAGGTATGATGCATATCACACGAAGCACTCAGTTTGCAAGTGGCCGAGCCAGGATTTGAACACCAGGCCAGTAGGCCCCAAGACTCCTGCAAGCTGGATTTGAGAGCGACAGACACAAAGGTTAAGGGGGCATGGAACACTGCCCAGGCCTGCGCTACCCTCAGGATCCATCGCTGATCGGACTATTGTGATCCAGAAAGTTTTCAGAAATCGATAACCAGGCCTTTTCCCCTAGTCTTCCTTCATCTGAAAGCTCTGTGAAACCCTGTTCAACATCAGAACAGCCGGCAAACGCTCACTGTCCGGTGGTGGGGGCGGTGGCTGGGCATGCGGGTCCGTTGGCCAGGAATGGGTTCCTTTTGGAAGGTGAGAACCAGACACCTGCTGCTCCCTAACCTGGCTGCTGTTTTCATGGCTGTTGGTCCTGACTCAGCATCCTTCTGTCCAATAGAACAAAACACTGCCTGGCCTTGCGCCATCCTCAGACTCACTTCGGGGGGGTGGGGGCATCGATACATGTGGTTCATATGATTACATGTCCGAGGGACAGAAAACGAATAGCGGCTGAGTCCGAGCCGTAGGGTTTCCAAGACCGCCGGCGTCTTTAGAAAGCTGAGGGCCACCGCTTCTTTCTCCCAAAGAGCAGCTGCTGGGTCCAAATCACTGACCTTGCAGTTAGCCACGAAGCACGTATCCAAGGTACAGCGACCCTCCACCGAGTAGGTTTTGTCACACCCCTTGGTTTGTGCTGAGGAGCCCTAGTGGCCTAGTGGGTTATGCATTGGGCTGCCCACCGCAAAGGTCAGCAGTTCAAAACCACTAGCAGCTTCATGGGAGAGAGTTGAGGCTTTTTCCTCCCATAAAGGGTTACAGTCCCAGAAATCCACGGGGACGGTTCTGCCCTGTTCTATAGGGTCACCCTGAGCCAGCATCGACTCGATGGCAGTGAGTTAGCCTGGTGCTTTTCCAGAGGGGTGGCCAGTGCGGGAAAGGCCTCGCTCTGCTGAACTGGCTCCAGCTATCTCTAATCTCACATTCCATCAGGGGAACCCAGGTGCGGAGACTCCAGACTCCTGAGAAAGGGTCAGGCTGGAGGACTTTCCCTCCTTTGGTTTCATATCCGAGTTTCCATTTTGTGGCTAACTTTCCCCTCTCCGCAGGCCACGCTGCCCTTTTTCTGATTGTAAAAGTGTAGCATGCTTGCTCTAAACCAAAACAAAACAATCAGCAGTTAAACATTAAGGCCTATTTGCTTTCGGAAGAGGAAATCTTTGTGTACACAGGCCTGGAGGACTTTAGTCCGGGTCATTGTGTGTGGGCATCCGGAGAGGGCAGCAGGGCGAGCTGGCAAACTAGCAAACCGGCTAATGGGGGGGTGGGGTGGGGTGGTGGGTGGTGGTGGTGTGTGTGTGTAGGGGGTTCTGGTCCTTGGAGAAGGGAAGGAACTGTGGAGGGGGCCTGGCGCTTTCTTTTCTCCACGTCTGCCTTGGGAAAAATCCCAAGAAACTATTTTGGAAAAGCCGTCTTCGGGTCATTATGAAGTAATGGCATTCACAAAGAAAGGAAGGTGGTGGATGAGGCAAATGGGCAAAGATTACACGACGCCCAAGATCAGGGGGCAGGAAATGGAGAGTCCTTCCTGGAAGTGAGTTAATTTCCCAACCTGACAACCTGGGGGCTGCGGCTACCTTTTGGCCATTAGGACCAGCGCTGCTGGGTTTTCCGAGGGCCAGTTAATTTGAGTTCTTGGAGGGGGTCGGGAGCCATCGTTGTAGGCGGATAAGGTCACGGTCACGTGCTAATGCTGACTTGAACTTTTGGAGGCATGGACACATCCACTCCGGAGTACCTCAGCCTATAGGAGACTTGCGTGCCTTTTGCTCACATTCCATTGGCCTAGATGCACCACGTGGCTCCGCCCACCAGCCGGGAGGCTGGGAACTCTCATTGAATGGTGTGGACGCTTCTCCAGGAATAGGTTCGGGTGAATGGGTTCATCCCTCCATGCTCCAGGATCAGCTCCTAAATTTGACAGCGGGAAGGAGGAGGGCGGTGTATCAGCCACGCAAGTGATGGGTGACCGTGACATCCGCTTCGCTGACTCCAGACTGCTGGGCCAAGGCTTGTATATGGTGGGTGAGACCTGCAGCCTCACCCTCCTGGCATTTCTGGGAGACCCTAATCATTCTGTTGGATTGTTCCCAGGAAAGATAAAACATCCAGTAACTCTATTGCAGTTACAGATCACAACACGTACCCATTTCTCGTGCTCATGCCAATGGTACCGTCACCGAGGGGGCTGTAATTTTCACCACATTCAATCTGAGAACATTTTCACTCGCCTCCCTGCCAAGAGCCCTTATGCCCCAGGGCACTTTCTGTTCCCACTCTTCCACCAGGGCTTCCCACCCCCAGCCTGGGTCAACCGCAATCCCTTCTCTGTTTCTAGCGATTGCCTTTTGTGGGTGCTGCGAAAGTAGAACCACTCACTCTGCGGTCTCTGTGTCTGGCTGTTTTTTCTTTTAGGGTAAGCTTTTCTTCCTCCTCCTCCTCCTCCTCCTCCTCCTCCTCCTCCTCCTCCTCCTCCTCCTCTTCCTCCTCCTCCTCCTCCTCCTCCTCCTCCTCCTTCTTCTCCTCGTTCTCCTCCTTCTTCACAACAAAAATCACATAACTCTTTATTAAAAATATTAAAAAAGTGAAACTACCGTTTTCTGGGGTACCCAACCTCCATTTAAATCTTTATGTTTTGTTTGTTTGAAACTGGCCTGTGTGCCACACAAGCACTGAAGTTCCTTTCCAGGTTCCATCGATGGGGGAGGGAACTGGAGGATCAGTGCAACATTTTTGAAATTCATCTTGTCTTCTTAGCATGTGTCAGTAGGTTATTCTGTCTTATGGCCAAGTAGTATTCCACAGTGTATTTGTGGGAAACTGAGTTGTTTTTTTGTGCCAACCTGGCCGATAAACACACGTGGGGTTAATTGAAAGGCGGAGGGATAAATGGCTCAGTGAGCCTCACCTTTCTAGTTCTCAGGACTCTTGCTTTGTGATGGTCACACCAGGGTGCAGCTGCCTTAGCCACTTCCCTGCTTTAGCTGGCAAGGTTCACTCCCTGAAAGATCCCTGAGGAGAAGCCACATGGACCTACCCCGATGCAGCCCTGGGTGCTGGAGCAGCTGTGTGGAGACCCCTGCCAGCTCTGAGATGCTTACACGTTCACTGATTAAGCTTTCCTCCTGCAGTCGGCGTCATTGAATCTGTTTTGTGAGAAGGAGGAGGACTTTGTGGATTAATGTTGGACATATGGGTTAATGTTAACTTGTGGGCTTGGGCAGCACTGGGTTGGGATGTTTTCTTGATGCACACATAACCTTTATATAAAACTCTCTTATACACGAGTTTCTGTGGATTTGTTTCTCTCAAGTACCCAGACTAGCACACTAAGGAATGTCATTCCCACATCCTTCTCCAACAGGGAGGCTGCCTTAAAGCGAGCACATAGTTGGTCCTGTCTCCCAGTACAGGCAGACATTCTTTGACTATCTCCTCCCACCGAGGTGCCCATCCCCCCCTCTTTTCTTCCCCCAAAGCAGGTATTAGTTTTCCTCACCTGTGAGCTCAGGAACTTTACTGTGATTCCCACCCACCTTGTGACCTATGTAACTCCTGAATATGCATGGCTAATGGCTAGCTTTAAAAGCCCCAAACAGTATGGATTGCGATAAGAGTTGTTATGAGCCCCTAATAAAATGTTTTTTTAAAAAAAGCCCCAAACAATGAAGACGCTTTCTCTCCCCCACCCTCTCTCCCCCTGGTCCCTTTCTCCCCTGTCCTTCCTGCCCTCTCTCGCTCCTGCAATTCCCACCTTCACATCCTCAGGTGGACACCAAGCGGGGCTGAGGTGAGCATGCTCCCATGAAATGTGTCTGCCTCCTTTAGTTCATGCTCTCTTATTCTCTTTGACTGTACTATAATCGTTACTTATTAACGCTGTACAGTTGCACCTGCCAGGCCTGTGATGATTTGTTAGGGGCTGGTTCCTCTGACATGTATCATGTTCTCTCGATTCTTCTTTTTAAAATGAACTGCTTTTTAGAGCAATTCTAGGTTTACAAGAAAAAGCCATGCATAAAATGTAGAGCGTTTCCATATGCCCCCCTCCCCTATGTACACAGTTTTCTTTCATTGCTACCATCTTTTGGCAGGTTTGTTACAATCAATGAACAGGTACTGATACATTGTTAACTAAAGTCCGTAGTTCATAGGAAGTCTGACTATGTCACACATTCGCTAGGACAGCGTAGAACTGTCCTTGTGGAATTCCAGGACGTAGACCTTTAAACTCACTCCACGGAGTCAATTCTGACTATAGGACAGGGCAGAATTGCCACTGTGGGTTTCCGACACAATAACTTTTTTTTAAAATTCATAAATATTTTTATTGGGGCTCATACAACTCTTATCACAATCCGTACATACATCAATTGAGCAAAGCACCCTTATACATTCGTTGCCCTCGTCATTCTTGAAATTCGCCTTCCACTTGGGTTCCTGGAATCAGCTCGGTTTCCCTTTTTTCCCTCTCTCCCCTTCCCGCTCCCCCCTTCTCCCTGGTCCCTTGATAGTTTATAAATAATTATTACAATAACTTAAAAATTATTTTTGACAATAACTGTTTGTGGGAGCAGAGAGCCTCTTCTTTTTCACATGCCCATTCCTGTGGGGTTTGGCAAATGCACCGTGTCATCTTCTACCACGACAGCACCACTGAGTATTGTTTTTAAAAACCATTTCTGCTTAAACCAGCCAAAATTGGTTTCTGGGTCTAAGCCTTTACTAATAAAGAAAAAAAAAAAAAGACCCCCTTGCTTGTGCTCTCTCTCCGGCTCTCTCCACGTGGACCACCAAGCGGGGCTGAGCTGTTTCTTCTCGTTTTAATTTGTTGCCCATCAGCAGTAAAGGTCCATGTGATTAAGATGATTCCAGTGTATTTTAAGAGTGCTTCTGGGAAGCTAACTGCAAGGAACAGCTGGCACAGCTCGGCCTCGCTGGGACGGAGAAGCGTGTTTCTCTTTCAAACAAGTGGTCGGAACTGTCTCTCTCCTGCAGAGGAGGAAGCAAGTCAGGCCTCACATAATGGACCTTAAAAATAAAGAGGTAAAACTATTCGCAAAAAGAGAGCGAGAGTGAGAAGAAAGTCTATATTGTTCTGGTATGAAAAAGGAGTGCTGGTGATGGAGTGGGTTAAGCATTGGGCGGTTAACTGCAAGGTCAGCAGTTCGAACCCACCAGCTGCTTAGTGAGAGAAAAAGGAAGCTGGCCGCTTCCATAAAGATGGACAGCCTTGGACACCCAATAGGACAGTCCTGCTCTGTCCTCAGAGGTCCCTATGAGTTGGGATAGAATCAAGAGTAGCGGGTGGGATTCTTGTAGGACTGACATGATTCTAGAATGGAATCCATGAACAGAGAGAACAAGCGGATAGAAAGGGCCAGTCTTCTCTCTGGGGCATCCTGCAACCCTGGAGAAAGGACCAGTACTTTCATACAGGAAGGTGGGTATGTGCAGCAGTACCTCCCGGTCTCCAGCAGCCAGTCTCAGGTCACCAGTTAGCCAGGTGTGGTCGTTTTGTAATTTCATGTCAATTTGAAGATACAGAAAAGTGTAGGGGTCGTATTCCACCTGTCAGCCAGGTCACAGACTGATGGTGCCTCCTTGTAGGCGTGGCCTGTGAGGCTGCAACTCTTTACAGGAGTAGAAAGCCCTGTCTTGCTTCCCCCAGGAGTGCCTGGCGGTTTTGAACTGCTGACCTTGCAGATCTCAGGCTAACGGGTGAACATTATGCTGGCAGGACTCCTTAAGCACATCAGAGGTGCTGTAACCCACGAGAACTTGCTCACGAGGGCTCAGTGAGTCTGTGCTGCTTGGGGGAACCACCCTTACCTGCAGCTGGCCCTTCGGCCTCCCCTGATTAGGCTGCTGCTGCACGAGTCTCATGCAAGCTCGAACTCACCTCCTTGCTCCTTCTCAAGAATGCACGCATGCATTTCTCTATCTCTTTCTCTCTGGGCTCCTTGGGGTCAATAGGGGTCATCTTTCAAGGAGACTGCTCTAGAAGATGTTTTCTATGCCTCTTGAAGGCCCCAGGGAAACTGACACCCTGTTGGCAGCAGCAGGGACCGATCTTGGCTGTGCCTCCTTCCCTGACCCACTCCTGTGCTCTCCCACCTTCCCACCTTCCCACTTCTGCTGTCCCTCCCCTACACATGTTTGAGATAGCTTGAGCCACCATGGCTTAGACTCTTCTTTGGGGGAGCCTAAAGGAAGGCAGTGTGTTTATTTGAAAACACTACCTCCACCCTCACCACAAGCACCAGCACCAGCATCATCACAATCACCACCACAATCTGCACTCTCACCACCACCTCCACCCTCACCACCATGATCACCACAATCTCCACTATCAATACCACCACCATCTCTACTATCACCACTACCACTTCTACCACCACCACCAACACCAGCATCACCACTATCTCCACTATCACCACCACCACCACCTCTGCCACCACCACATACTCTGTAGTGCTTTCAGAGCCCCACAGAAACCCCATTCACATCTGGTGGAGTGGGAATGTAAAATGCCTTTTCTGTTTCTTGGCCAGGGAGCTCTTGGTCCTGAAAGTCTTATGAGAAGACATTGTGAAGATGGAAAGCCATCACATTCAGGATGGCAGAGACACAGAGAGCTGGCAAAGCTTTGTGTTGTTTTTTTTCTCCAACGTGATGGGTTTATAAGTCCCATGAAGCGAATAAAGCAAGGTAAAGGTACTGAGAGGGAGGCTCTATTTGGGTATGTTATTAAATAAGGTGACAGTCTTGCTTGCTGCACGTGAGGAGGCATCGAAGTACTTGTTGATGAAGATCAATGACTGGAGCCTTCAGAAAACCAGAATCCTCACAACTGGACCAACTGGGTCACATCATGATGAGCAGAAAGATGGACGTGGCCAAGGATATCCTCTTGCTTGGATCCACAATCAGTGCTCGTGGAATCAGCGGTCAAGAGATCAAACGATGCGTTGCATCGGGCAAGTCTGCTGCACAAGACCTCTTTAAAGTGCTGAAGAGCAGGGATGTCACTGTGAGGACCCAGGTGCGCCTGACCCGAGCTGGGGTACTTTCAACGGCCTCCTATGCATGTGAAAGTTGGACATTGAATCAGGAAGACTGAAGAAGAATCAATGCGTTTGCATGGTGGTGCTGGGGAAGATGATTGAAGGTACCAAGAACTGCCAAAGGAACAAACAGGTCTGTCTTGGAAGAGGTACAGCCAGAATGAGCCTTAGAGGCAAGGATGGCAAGGTTTTTGTCTCACATACTGTGGTAGTTACATAATCTGTTGCCAATTTGAGACTTAGGAGTGAAGGAGTGGAGTTTAGCCTGTCAACCAGGTCACAGCTTGATGACCTCATTTGGAGGCGCTAAGGAGATAAACAGCTCTCTGGAGGCGGGACACATGCTCACTCCCTGCTAGACATTACTGACGATGTGCCTGAAGGAGCTACATTGATGCAGTCAGAACTCAGAGAGCTGGAGGAGCCCCGTGGAGCCCCACACCAGCACCGAGAGGCTTCCGCCACCACTGGGTCCACGAGACTGTCCACCCACGGGCCTGTGGTCATTCTTCCTGCATTCGGCGCCATTGCATGTGCTGCGCGACTCTGAAGAAGAATTTATAGATTGGTAACGGACATATGGGCTACTATCGGATTTATGGACTTGGCCTGGACTGGACTGCTTTCTTCCTGTACAATTACTCTTTGATATAAAGTTCTCTCTTATACACATATGAGTGTGTCTATGAACTTGTTTTTCTAGTCTATCCAGACTAACACACATACTGTATATAATCAAGTAGAAGCCGACCTGAATATCAGCCAAGGCATCTAATTTTACCACAAAAACGGTATTAAAAATGTGCTGGAAAACTCGGCTTCTACACGAGTAGATACGGTACTTTGGACATGTTATCAGGAGCGATCAATTCGTGGAAAAGGACATCATGCTTGGTGAAGTAGAGGGGCAGCAGCAAAGAGGAAGAGGGCCCTTGACAAGGTGGGCTGAGGGACTGGCACAGTGGTTGCAGCAATGGGCTCCGGCATGACAATTGTGGGGCTGGCACTGGACCGGGTGGTGTTTGATTGTGTGGGGCATAGAGTCGCTAGGGACTGCACCTAACGACAACATGAACGAAGGTTCACACACTTGGCTAGCGGAAAGGTTGGCATTTCGAGTCCCACCAGAGGCACCGCCGAAGACAGGCCTGGCGATCTCCTTGCTCCACATCAGCCGTGGACAACCCTGTGCAGTGCCACCTGGTGCCACTCGGGGTCACCAGGAATCCACAACGCCTCGGGGCTGCTGGTGCTCTAGCCCCGCAGATCTCCGAGGGAAGGGCACCCCTGTTCCAGGGGGACAGCGGGATGAGAACTTGGGCATTGGAAGGCCACAGAAAAAGGTCCAATGGAGAGAATGATGGGGAGAGAGACAGGTCCTTGACACGGGACCCCGACTGGCTGCTGATGGAGCAGGGGAGTGAAAAAAAAAAAAGAGCTCGGATGGGGATTGGATTGTTTATGCTCTTTATTTGGGGTCGGCTTGGAGACATTGTCCTGGGAGCAGTTAGGCAAAGCCTCAGGACTCGCAGCCATGGGCATGCAAATATTCTGCAAAATCCTGCAGGTTAGCCAGCACATTCTTGTTGCTTGAATCCTCGGCTGCCGGCCAATGCATGAGGAAGGTCTCTTTGCCCAGAACATAGATGTATCTGTGGGAGGGAGACCACAAGGAGGCTGAGGAGAGCCCCTTCCTTGGAATCCGATTCGCTGAGCAACAAACGCATCAACTCAATGCTGCTGGACAAAGTCCTGACTGGGGCCCACCCTCTGCAGACGGAGGGCCCTGGGGTTTTCCGACCATCCATTTTGACAAGGGCAGAATTGCCAGGCCTTCCTTCCGCGGCGTCCCTGGGTGGGTTGGTGCTGCCAACCTTTCCGTTAGTGGCTGGAGTGTAAACCTTTGGTTGTACCCGTCCCTCAAGCCAGGGAGGGTCCTTAGACGCTTAGAGACCCACATCTACCATGGATCTGCGTGAAAGGGGATCCCGGGGATTGAACAGCGCCCAGCCTGCACCTCCCTGCAGGCTGACCCGGGACGGAGTAGACACTGTGGAGTCAAGGGCTGGCAGGGGTGGGGAGGGAGGTCCGGGCCCACGGCCTCTGGGGCAGCAGGGGCCCCCCCACTCACTCAGATTTGACGCGCCACAGATCCGATGACCGCCCCATGATGAGGTACGCCTCCTCTTCTCGCAGCCCCAGGGAGTCGTGGCAGGTGGCGTGGGAGACAAATTTCTTCATGGCGAGGGGCGCTGCAAAGTCTGTGCCTGGAAGTGACCCAGTGCATGAGACCCGGGTGGCAGCCACGCCCCCCCACAGACTCCCCACCCTCTGTTGCCATGGGGACAGACCACTCTTGATGACCTCTTGGAGCTGCATGTTGTAGTAAACGTAGGGATTGGCGTCCGAGACCTCCACGGCCTGCAGCCTGGCCTTGTACACTGCGGGATCGGCATGAGGTTCATGGTGGCTGTCTAGCCTGCCCGTGTGTGTGTGTGTGTGGGGGGGGGTCGTCTGCCCCCCACAGCCCCCCACTCACCGAAATCCACGCCCGCTTCACAAGCCGCTGCCTGGAGTTCCTCCTGGCGCCGCTGGTCCTTGTTCAGGGCCGGGCACTGTTCTGGGGGGGCCGGGTCAGGAGGTCGCTGTCTGGGCCACCCTTGGGGAGGGGGGGTTCCCCACCCTGCCCCTGGTCTGCACCTTCAGGCTTAGGTCCAGGGAGCCTCCCACCCCGTTGTGGTCACTTTCCTGTCTGCTTCGCCCATCGCAGGCTCAGGGAGTCTGCACCCCTCGCCATCTTTGGCCCTCGCTGTTGCCCTGTGTCTTCTGTGTTGTCCTTTGTCCATCTCTACACCGCCTCCCTCCCCCAGGGCGGTCGGGACGTGTCTAAGGCCACTGGGTCCCGCAGCCCGGTGGCCCGGACACCCGGGGTCTCACCTTCGGCACATCTGCAGATGGACTTGTGGCAGATCTTTCGCAGAGACGTGTCCTCCTGGGGCAAGTTGTAGAAGGCGCTGCACCTCAGGGCTGCCCAGGGCTGAGAGTGAGCTGGTGGGCTGGGCTGGAGCCCCGAAGTCTGACCACCCCTCTCCCCACCCCCAGCCAACCACCCCACCAGGCCTAGGTCCAGGCTCCCTCCTACCCGGAGCCGTCCCAGGCCTGACTCTTCCAGAATCTTGATCTTTCACATCCGGTCCCTGTCCCAGTCCCCTGCAGGTCTGCAGGTCGCATCTTGCCAGGCCTTGTTTAGACTGCTCTTCTATACCCATCTAATATCCCGCCCCCACAGCCCCCAACCACTCCGATCCCAGATCTGCCCCACCTCTTCCTTCCTAGATAGCCCAGCCCACCTGGAGCCACAGAAGGCCCCACCCACTCAGGTCCTGCCCCACAAGTCCAGGTCCTTGGGGCAACAACCTGTCCTTCTCAGTCTGGTCCCTCACTTTCTCTCTCCCCCTGTCCGCTTCCTGGCCCTGGGTAGTCTCAGCCCCTAGAGGGGCGTGGGGGGAGGGGGGCACCTCTCCAACCCCAGGCCCCAGGCCCCTGCTTACAAGGCTCATAGTAGTCGTAGACAGTGACCAGGGCAGCCTGCAGGAATTCCGCCTGCAGCATCCTGTGGACCCGGAAGCCCAGCACCGTGTCCTGCTCGTGGGAGAGCTGGGGGAGGAGGGGCCATGTGTGAGGTGTCCACGGGGGAGGGGAGGGGGGGCATGAGCTCTGACCAGACCGTATGGGCTTGACTACCAGGGAGCTGACCTCAGAGGGCATGGTTCTCGTGGGCGGATCCCAGGCCCCTGCTGAGGCACCCCGCCTTGCTCACCTTCTCCAGGTAGAGGACGACCGTGCTGTCGCTGGAGCTGGTCTTGGTCTCGTATTGGAAGGCGTACATCTCTATATCACTGGTCAGCTGAGCAGACGAGGGGGTTAGGGGGGTGCAGAGAGCCTTCGGGTCCCCAATCCTGGGGGATCCAGTCAGCATGAAGCAGCTCCCAGCTCCCCTGTTTGGGGGACTGAGACCCAAGCAGGGCAATGCTTTCCGAAGGTCATGTGAGAAATCTGCTCAAAGGGACCTGGGGCCTTGGCATGGGGCACGTGGGTCCTGGGTTACCTGTTTGAGGTCAGCCTGGTTGGGGTAGAAGCCAGTGAGCAGGGACACCTCCATTAGGGTCATGGTGGCTGCTTGTTCGCCCAGGAACCTGGAGATTCACAGCCCCACGTGACTCTTCCCATTTCCTCTGAGAGCCCCCACCCTACTCCGAGCTGCATGGTCTCTCGCCCGAGCAGGGCACAGCCTCCTGGGTGTCCCTGTCTCCGCTCTGCCCCTCTCAGTGGGGAGTTTTTGCCACCACAAACCTGATATGGCACCTTGTTCTTTTTGGGCACCTTTACCAACACCTTCCCCTTCTTCCCCTCACTTAACCTCTCCTCGACCGCTCTGTGGGAGAAAGAGCTTTCTACTCCCATAAACAGTTCCAGCCTCGGAAACTCACCAAGTGTGAGTTTGGTTTTGGGGGTTGGAGCTCTGTTGGGGTAGGGGTTACAAGTCAGGCTGCTCATCATAAGGTCAGCGGTTCAAAACCACCAGTAGCTCCACGGGAGAAAGATGGGGCTTTCTGCTCTTGGAAAGAGTTATGGTCTGTCACCAAAATATAACTCATATCATTAAACTAATTGATATAGAAGGGAAAAAAAAGGAGTTTTGGTCTCAGGAACCCACAGGGCAGTTCTACCCTGTTCTATAGGGTTGTTCTGAATTGTAACTCACGCGATGGCTGGGAGGCTGTGTGTGTGTGTGTGTGTGTGTGTGTGTCGTCCCAGGCCCTCTCTTTGCTGCCTGTAGGCACGATTGGGCGGTTCTTTGGGCCTAGCTTACGACTGTGCCCCTGCTTCTAGAACAGAGCCTGACACAGGAGATGCCCAGCTTCTTGGACATCTTTCTCTCCAGCTGGCCGCTCTCAGCTCCTATGACGTCAGAGTGGGGCTGTGCTCCAGAGGGCTTCCTGAGAGAGATCACCAGGCCTTTGTTTGGAGGGCCTGTGGTTAGCAGTTGAGCCCATCAACCGTCTGTGTCATGCAGGGACTCCACACACTCAGTGCATGTTTCTGTATGTGGGGCCGAGCTGGGTGGCGACGCTTGGGGGACAGAGCAGGGCTAGATGGGAGCTAGGGCAGCAGCCGGAGAAGGCCAGCTCTGGGCACCTGGGTCATGGACAGTGTTGCCGGGAGGAAGGCTGTCCTTCAGGGACACGTAGGTGGCAGAGTTGGACCCAAGGTGGGGAGAGACATGAGGGACAGACTGGGGGCCTGGGGAGCTCCACACCCAGCGTTGGCTGGTTTCTGCCCTCTCTTCAGGGGTGCTCCTGAGTCTGGACAGCAGCGCTGGGCCCTCCTCCCACGCGACTCCCACCTGGTTTCCATCCGGAGCCGGAATGTCTCCTCCTGGTTCTTTTCTGCAGAGAGAAAGCAGGCGCGTAGAGGTCAGGAAGCACGGTGCACAGGTCAGGGCACACACAGCCTCTGGGACAGCCGCTGCCTGAGGACAGAGCCTAACCCCACTGTGTGATCGTGAGCAGAGGGGGAGCCTTTCTGCATACTGATTTCTTCACCTGGACGACGGAGTGCCCAACAGCCTTGTTGCCAGGACTAACTGCAGGCCTGTAAGCAAAGCACTTGACACGGCGTCTAAATGGACTTCAACCCAAGAGCCAGTTGTTCATCCTTATCAGGAAAACAAGACTTGCACCAAAGCTTTGGTCACTCTGGGTCCCTAAAAGTCCTGACCAGGCCTGTCCCTACGCTACAGGGAGCTTCCGATGGCAGTCTGCTCTCCTCCTGGGTACCTTGGACCGGGGACTCCCACTCTGGCCATCTCCACGGTTCAGGACTGGTTGAGCCCATCACTTCCCAGCTGAACCCGTGTGATCAACTGCTTCCCACTTTCCCAGCGTCACCCTCCTCTTCCTGCAGTTTGCTTCCTCCCCTGGAGTGGCCAGAGGGCACGTGGGTCAACTCATCTATTTCCTCTGCTCAGAACCCTTCCTGGCTCCTACCTCACTCAGAGCAAAAGCCCAAGTCCTCACCGACATCCACAAGTCTCTTCACCATCTTTCCTGTCACCTCTCCAGCTCTCTGACCCAAATACTACCCCGTGCTCCTCTGTAGCCAGCCTGGCTCCACTGGTCTCCATGAGCATGTCCCTGCCTCAGGGCCTTTGCACATACCATTTGCCTTGAGTGGTCTTCTCGCAAACCTTTGTGGCTCCCTCTCTCCTTCCTTCATGCCCTGGTCAAACGGCGCCTCCCTCATGTCTGGTCACCTTTTCCTGTTTGAGTCTGTACGCCACTCACCAACACCTGTTGTTCTTTGTATATTTTTTTGTTTACCTTATGGATGTGTTAATGTTATAAATGAAGAAGATCACAGGCCCGGTCTGTTGCTATTGATGTGTTACTGTTAGTCTCTCGCACTAGAATCTGGATTACACCTCAATGTAAAGAAACCCAAATCCTCACAACTGGACCGATAGGTGGCATCATGAGAAACAGAGAAAAGATGGACGCTGTCCAGGATTTTGTCTTGCTGGGGTCCACAATCAATGCTCACGGAGGCGGCAGTCAAGAGAGCAGGTGATACATTACATTGGGTCAATCTGCTGCACAAGGCCTCTTGAAAGCATTGAAAAACAAGGCAGTCCCTTCGAGGACTAAGGTGCCGCTGATCCAAGCCTTGCAGGGGAAGGTTGGGCACTGACGAAGGAAGACTGAGAAGTCGATGCCCTTGAACGATAGTGCTGGCAAAGGAAAAGACCAGGATTGCCCCACGAACAGACAGGTCTGTCTCGGAAGAAGTATGGCTAGCGTGCTCTCAGGGAGCAAGGATGGCCAGACGTTGTCTCACGTATTTTGGACACGTTATCAGGTGAGACTGGTCCGTGAAGCAGGACATCGTGCTTGGTAAAGTGAGGGGCGGCGGAAACAGAAGATCTTCCACGAGACGGGTGGACGCAGCGGAAGGCCCGATGGGTTCAGTCGTGGGAACCCTTGGGACGATGGTGCAGGACGGGGCGGGGTTTTGTTCTGCTGTGCACGGGCCATTCCGAGCCAGGACCAACCCGGCAGCACCCAGCAACACCCAGGGAAGAAGGGACTTGTTGTCTTGGGTGTGCCCCTGTTCCTGGGGCCAACAACCAGGGCCTAGCACTGGAGAAGCACTCAGTAAATAAAATATCTGTTGAATGATTGAATGAAGTCATTGACAACAACAACAACAACAACAACAACAACAACAGCAGAGTCCAATAGCTTCCCGTCTTCAAGTCTGTGCTGACTCACGGCGACCCCTGCAGGTGGAGTAGAAATGTGCTCCACGGGGTTTTCGATGGCCGAGCTTTGAAAAATCACTTTATTGGGAGCTCTGTGGTAGTTCCATAATCCGGTGCCAACTTGAGACTATGAAGAGCGGAGGGGTGGAGCTTCGCCTGCCAATCAGGTTGCAGCTTGATGACCTCATCTGAAGGTGCTACAGAGATAAATAGCTCGCTCACTGGAGGTGGGACCCACTCTCTGCTTCGACTCCCTGGGAGACATTCCTGCTGACCATCCACAGGGAGCTGTGCTGTGATGGCAGCCAGAGCCTTGGAGCTGGAGGAGCCATGTGGAGAACCATGTCAGCACTGAGATGTTTCCACCACCACTGGACCCACAGGACTCCCCACCCACTGGCCTGTGATCTTCCTGCATTCGGCGTTGTTGCATGCATTGTGCGAGTCTGAAGAGGAATTTACACACTGGTATGGAACATATGGGCTAATATTAGACTTATGGACTTGATCTGGACTGGGCTGGGATGTTTTCTTAACATACAATTGCTCTTTGATATAAAGCTCTTTCTTAGACACATATGATTGTCTATGAATTTGTTTCCCTAGTCCACCTGGATGAACACACGCTCTTCCAGGGGTCCTCAAACTTTTAAAACAGGGGGCCAGTTAACTGTCCCTCAGACCGCTGGAGTGCCGGGCTATAGTTAAAAAAAAAAAACTAGGAACAAATTCCTATGCACACTGGACGAATCGGCTGCTAAGCAAGATAGGCAGCAGCCTATAAATATACTCTGCAGGCCGCATGTGGCCCGCCGGCTGTAGTTTGAGGACCCCTGTCTTAGACATATCATAACAATCCATCATTCAATCGCATCAAGCAGTGTTGTACAATTGCAACCACAATCAGTTTCAGTACATTTTCTTTCTTCTTGAACTCCTTGATATCAGCTCCCCTTTATTCCCAACCCCCCCCCCAGGAACCCTTTTTATTCCCCCTTTATAATAGATTTTTTTGGCCGATTATTAAAAATGTAGTTCGCCAGGCCTTTCTTCTGAGGCACCTATGGGTGGGCTCCAGCTCTCTCCCTTTTGCTTGGCAGCCAAGCGTGTTTGCACCGCCCCGGCTCTCTGGATACAGCAGTGAGCATCCATAACGTGTGGGCATGCTCAGCGCCGATCAGTGGCTACAATGAGATGATAACGTAAGAGGATAACGTAGAGGCAAGCGGTGCACTTGCCCGCTAACTGAAAAGTTCAAACTCACCCGCCGCTCAGAGGGGAGAAAGATGGGCAGGCTGCTTCCCTCTGTACAGAGAGTCTGATGGGGGCAATTTGAGGCTTCCCTGTAGGGTCACTATGGGTCCCGGAAGACAACCAGATTTAGGCTCACCTTCTGGGGCGCTCTGGAGGGTGACATTCAGGGAGTACTGGTTGCATCTGTCCTCCTGGGATTCCAGGATTCTGTGGTATATGGTCAGGATCTGCCCAGACATGGAAGAGGGGTGGTCATGGCCTGTCCCCGCTACTCTCTCCCTCCTCCTCTGTACTCGGTGCAGAGACCAGAGAATTCCCCAGAGTCTGTCTAGCAGAACTCACTGGGATGATGGACTCTATTTGTGCTGTCCAGTAGGGTCACAAGGAGCCCTGGTGGCGTAGTGGGTTACGTGTTGGGCTGCTAACCACATGGCCAGCAGTTCGAACCCACCAGCTGCTCTGCAGGGTAGAGAGGAAGGTATACAGCCTTGGAAACACACCAGGGCGCCTCTACCCTGTCTGTAGGGCCGCCAGGGGTCAGGACTGAGTCCATAGCAGTGAGTTTGGATTTTTGAGTTGGAGTTTGGTCGCCATGAGCCACGTCTGGTCCCTGAGCCCTTGGGATGTGGCTCGTGTGACGGAGGAACAAGCTCGCTTAAGTTTTATTTCCATTTCGATGTCACGGAGACTCACAGAGGGGATGTGGATCAATTGTTGTGTGACCTTGGGCGATCCACACCCCCTCTGTGACTCTCTATGACATTGAAATGGGAATAAAATGGTAAGACAATAGGCTGCACTGCATTTGGCTAACCAGTGGGCAGTCCTCATGGGCCGGTGAGGCTGGGGCTGAGGTGGGAGCCGGGCGATGGCCTCAACGTTTTCAGACCTTGAGGGGCATCCTGTATGGAGAATCCTCCCCCACAGGGGGAGGCAAAGGATCTGGCTCTTTAGGGTCTTGCGTTGCCCCCAACGCACGGCACCCTCATGCGTGTGTCAGAGCGGAGCAGTGCTCCAGGCCATCTCAGCGGCTGGTTTCTCAGACATGAACCACCAGGCCTTTCCTCTGAGGCTCCTCTGGGTGGACTCAAAGGACCAATTTGCAGTTAGCGACTGAGTGGGCTGTTTGTACCACCTGGGATTGCAAAGAGGGGCAGATAGATTTTTTTTTTAAGTGTCTGGGGTTTACCTTTTCTGTCACTTAGGAGAAGTGGAGATCATTCTGAATCTCCATTTCCCACCCATTGAGTGGATTCCATCCCCAACTAAGTCCCCAGTGTGGTTTTGGGATCTTAGCTTGGTTCGCAGCAAACAGGAGTGCCCTACATTGCTGAGTGCAATCTTGCCCTCTTGTCTGAGACTTGCCCCCCAGCTCCCACCAACTAGAGGGGCCCTGTGCGCCAGGTGAGAATCTCAGGGGTGGGACCCAGACTCACCGAGATGGTGCCACTTCCAGTGCCGCTGGCTTTGATCTCCAGGCTGTCCTCCGCTGAGAACTGTGGGGGAAGAGGGAGGGCCTTGAGGGTGGCAGAAGAGGCAAATCCCAGCAAAACCAAAGCCTGGCTCAGGGAGGGGAGGGGGCTCTGGTGCTGGGGCCTTGGTGTGGTCCCTAACTTGGGACTCTGAGCCCTGCTCACTCCTCCCGGTGCAGGTGCAGATGTCTTTTCCCCTCCCTCCTAACAGAGATTTCCTGGTGCCTGAACTGTCACCAACTAGCCGGAGCCACACACTCGGGCTGTGTTCCCGTATCTAACCAGTAACCTGTGCTGTCAAGCCAACCTCCATTCCTGGCGAAGTTCCCTGGGTCGGAGTAGAACTACACTCTGAGTTCCAATGGTTGAATTTTCAGATGTGGATACCCAGCTCTTTCTCCTGCGTTCCCTTGGGTAGACTAGAGCCATCAGACCTTTCTGTGGGTAGCCAAGCACAACACGGGTTCCGGGGACTCCCTGTCCTCATAAGATCACTAGAGTCTACTTGCAGTATCTCCCAAATTCCTCCTGAGCGGACACCACCCCCCCCAGACTCGCCTCAGGGGCATCTCTGCATCCATTCTCGCTTCTTTTGTCTCCTGCTTCCCACACCAGCTATGACAGATGGCTAGCTTCCCCATGCCACCGCCCTCCGCTCCAGCCCCACTTCCCTTAGCATAAAGTCCTGTGCCTTTGTCATGCACCCCCCCAGCCACGGCTCCCGCTCTGAGCCCTGCCAGCTGCCCAGCCTCCGGCCACACCACTACCCCCCCCGCCACGTCCATACATCCTCCCTTCCAGCCATCTCTGTGTCTGCCTCAGGGCTTCTACAGGGTGCTGTCCCCTCTGAAAGAATGCTTTTCCCCACTCCTGCCTCCTCCATGTTGATAACTTCCTGATGATCCAGGCACCTCCACGGAACACATATGTGACCTGGGACAAGTCTTTTTTTCCTTGGTCTCTTCATCCCCATGAGGCCCACACAGCCCTGCTTGTTCTGTACCATCACCTCCCTGCCCTCACCTCTGCCCACTCTCCCCGACTCCTTGCCCTCCAGCCTCGTCAGGAAGTCCCTGCCGCAGGGCCTTTGCACTGCTGTTTCTGCTGCCTAGACACACTGTATGCAAGGCCACTCCCCCCACATCCTGAAAGTCTTTGCTGCAATGGTACCTTCTCAGGTGAGACCAACCCCTTGCCACCCGCCCTGCTTCTTACTTATTTTTCCCACCTCATAGAACTCACCACCATGCCACACACTAGATATTCCACACACTAGATATTCTCTTTATTGCCCATCTCCTGCACGGATATGTAACATTCTATCCACCATATGTAATAGTCTATCCACTGCCACCAGGCCATTCGGACTCATAGAGACCCTACAGAGCGGGACACAACAGCCCTATAGGATTTCCAAGACTGCAAATCCGTATGGGAGGAGGGCATGGATTCTTTTTTTAAAAGTCTTGCCCAGGGTGGTCTTAGAGCCGTGACTGGAACACAGTCCCACTAAAGTGCCCGCCAAACTCGTGTCAAAGAATCGAAGCTTAAAGGCCACTCTCCTGAACCCGACCCTGGCTTAGTGCCCTATTGAACCAGACAGAACAATCCCAGCGCCGTCGAGTCGACCCCGGCTACGGCGCCCGCGTGCCGCAGAGTAGAACTGCTCCATTGGGTTTCTAGTGGCCGAGTTTTTGGAGGCTGATTGCCAGGCCTTTCATTGGAGGTGCCTTTAGTGAGCAGTTGAGTGGGTGAAATGACTGGACCAGTGGGTCTCAACCTGTGGGTCGTGACCCCTTTGGGGTCGAACTACTCTTTCACAGGGGTCCCTTAAGACCATGGGAAAACATATATTTCCGATGGTCTTAGGAACCGAGACACCGCCCCTCTATCCGTCTCCACATATGAGTACCCGGCGTGAAGACTGTTACCCATGCTACACCATGCTTCAAGACAGCATTTCATTGACTTGTCATTTGAGGGAAATATTTCACACTATAGAGTGACATATTGTTTTGATGACTCATCACGATGCTTTCATGATGTTCCATTTGTAACAATGAAAATACATCCTGCCTATACACGACGATTCACAACAGTAGCACAATGACACTGATGAAGTAGCAACTAAAATAATTTTATGGGGAAAAATAAATTTATGGTTGGGGGTCACCACCACATGAGGCACTGCATTAAAAGGTCGCAGCGTGAGGAAGGTCGAGAACCACTAGATTGGACCATCCAGGGACTATTGTCTTTGGTGCACGCCTGGCCCGTTTTACTTCCCCACAAAAAGGTCTTTGTTTCTTTGAGACCGCACGCTCTGGGAGGCCAGGGGCCCTGGATTGCTCACAACACCTCCTCAGTGCCGAGGCGTGCTGGACCCGCGGCAGGCCCTCAGGAAACATTGCCCTGATGACAGCAAGCAGCAAACTACCTGCCCTGAGTCCTTTCCAGCTCACGGCGACCCTGCAGGACAGGGTAGAGCCGGCTTGTGGGTTTTGGGGGCTGCCACTTTTAATGGGAGTAGGAAGCCAGGTCTTTCTCCTGGAAACAGTTGGTGGTGACGAACTGCGGAGCCTTGCAGCTAGCAGCGCAACTGGTCACCGCCCGTCACCAGGACAACCGCACTGGATGTATATAACCAAATGCCCGAGAGTCATGAGAGCAACTCAGGGACGCCCGTGGAAGAGAGAAACACGAAGCTTGGCCTAGGCCTCAGTGACACCATGTGGCGTTCCCTGGGTCGTGTGTGTGTGTGTGTGTTACCTTTGCCGATCGCTGCTGGTAGGCGTTATTCTGGTCGATGAGCCATTCAACGTTCCTGGCTCTCTTGGGAACGCTGATCTGGACCCGGAGATCCTGGACAGCCTCCAAGGAGACAGCTGCGCGGAAACGGGTCAGGGCCTCCAGCGCCACCACCGTGGTCTGGGTGTCGGGAGAGGGGTGGGGGTGGGGGTCAGCACCATAGACAGCATCCCCACCTGCCCCAGGGCTGTCGTGTCAGCACCATGGAGAGGGCAACCCGGGTGGGTAGTCTGCTCAGCACTGCGGCTCTGGCCTCTTCCGACAAGGTGCCTCGCCCTCTCCCAACCTCCTGAGGTCCTGGTCACCTGGGTGGACTTGAAGCCTCCTCCCAGCTCCCTCTTCTCCAGTAGCCAGTTGGCGATGGCCTGCGTCTCGTTGATCCGCCCCAGCTCCAGCTTCTGCAGCAGCGCGTAGGCCGTGGCCTCGATGGTGTACAGGGATTGCCAGTCCTTCTTCACTGGCCAATGAGTTCTGTCTGGAAAAGCCAGGCCCATCACAAAGAGGTGATCTGTCTGTTCTGGGCCCCCCCGTTCTCACCTGCTACTTTATGCAGCACAGCCCTGGTGGTGCAGTGGGCTACACGCGGACTTGCAAACCCCAAGGCCGGTAGTTCAAACCCACCAGTCACACTGCAGGAGAAAGAGGCGGCGTTCTCGTCCGTAAACATTTAGTCTCAGAAACACACATGGCCGGCTCCACTCCATCCGTCCTATAGGGTCACTAGGAGTTGAGTTGGACATTGGCTCGATGGCAGTGAGGAGGTTTATAGGGCTGTGATGATTTGCTGAGGGGCCCTGATGGTGTGGTGGTTACGTGTCGGGCTGCTACCTGCAAGGTCAGCAGTTCAAAACCACCAGCAGCTCTGAGGGAGAACGGTGAGGCCTGAAGCCCACAGGGCCACTAGAGTCAGGATCCACTGGGGGGCAGTGGCTTTTGTTTCTAGGGATGAGTCGCTAGGTTGAAGCGCAAGGATGTTCCTTCGAGGACTAAGGTATGCCTAACCCCCAGCCCCGGTCTTTTCCATCGCCTCAGACGCATGTGAAAAAGGAACATTGAAGAATGTGTATCTGAAAGAAGGTGTATCTGAAAGAAGGTGTATCTGAAAGAGAAGGTGTATCTGAATGCGGCTGCCCAAAGGGCAGGCACAGCTGTGTTGGATGGAGTACAGCCAGTTTGCTCCTGGGAAGCAAGCACGGTGAGACTTGGTCTCAGGTACTTTGGATGTGTCAGGAGAGTCCGATCTCTGGAAAAGGACAGAATGCGTGGTAAAGTCGGGTTGGGGGGTGTTGGTGACAAAGAGGAAGAGCCTTGATGGATGGATAGTCGCCGATGCTGTGACAATGGGATCAAACGTAACAATCCCGAGGCTGGGGCAGGGCCGGGCAGTGCTTTGTTCTGTTGTCACAGGTTGTTCTGCGTCGGCTCTGACTCCGCCGCCTCTCACAGCCACATGAGTTGGACTTGACTCGATGGCAGTGAGGGTTTTAAAAAATTCGCTTTTGGGGGGTCACGGGGGGTGCAGGAGGGAAAAAAAGAAGAGCTGATACTAAGGACTTCATAGAAAGCAAATATTTAGAAAATAGCGACCTGTGTACAAATATGCTCGATGTGATTGATGTATGGATTGTAATAAGAGCTCTCAGAGCTCCCAATAAATCTTTTAATAATAATAATAATTTTTTTTTCATTTTGTTTTTTAAACTTTATGTGACATCTTGTGCTGAGGAGAGTTATGGGCACAGCCTTTTCAGAACATCCCCAGACAACGGGGACTTGAACTCCGGAGAGATGAGGAAAGTGAGGTTCCAAAGGGCTCCCCCCAGACCCTCTAGGCACACCAGCGTGAGTGGTCCTTACCTCTTCACTTGGCACAGAGGGAAGACCAGAGCAGGCCCTTTGAGGACTGAAAAAGAGCCTCCACCTTCTATTACCTCTATCCGTCCTTGACCATGCCAATCACGTCCTCCCTTCCGGGGGCTGGTACGCGCTGTTCTCTGTGCTCGGGATGCCCTTGGCCCTCTACAGAGGTGGGTTCTGGGAGACAGATAGGCCGTCTTCTCCTATACGATTTTCAGTCTCAGAGAGGCAGTTCTCTCCTAGGCTTGCTGGGAGTGGGGATTGTTGACTCTGGCAGTGAGTGTGGAGTTTCAGCGGAATGAACATTCCGTCCTTCATCCCAGTTGAAAGGCCACCTTTTCACCAGGCCTTCCTAGACCTCCCGCTCCTCATGCCTGCCCCCCTCCCCGCCCCTTCCACCACGTGCCTTGTTTGATTGCCGTCCTCTAAGCACATGTGTATTTGCCACATGTATGTGAGTTTGCCGCATGTATGTGTATTTGCCACCTGTGCATGTGCTCACTCACATACCTTACAGGGGAGATGAACTCTGGAAGGAGTTGTAACAACCAGAGAAAAACGCAGCATATCATAATATACCCACATTATTTGCAGAGCGATACAGTATCTTCGTTATGAATGGATCTGTTTGCTCTCTGCCTCCCTCCTCCAGGTGCTAGGGGCCCTGGAGGGCAGGAGCTCTGTCTCGTTCAGCCTTGTGCCTCTTGGGGCTCAAGGGTTGGCATACAGTGCTGTCGTCAGAGGCCCTCGAGTTGGTCCCTGGTTCTCGGTGACCCCATGCAAACAAGAAGTGAACTCTTGTCATCTGTAGAGTTTTCCGTAGCTGAGTTTTTCCCCCCGAAGGAGAACACTAGGCCCCTCTATCCTATCTTAGTCTGGAAACTCCACCAAAGCCTGCTGAGAATCGAAGCAGCGTGCACACCTTCACAGACAGACAGAAGGCTGTAGCTGTGTTTGAGGTGCATGGATTGGAACTGGTGGTCCCGCTGCTTGTCCACATGGACAGTAAGAGTCCAGCCACCGAGCAGCTGCTGCCCTCCAGCCACTCATCTCGACCCTGCCTTCCCACTGCCTGCCCTCGAGCCCCTTCCCCAACAGGGTAGAGCTGCTCCTATGGGTTTTTGAGACAGAATCTTTACGGGAGTGGGAAGCCGCATTTTCCTCCCGCAGAGGAGCCTGGGGGTGGGGGTAAGGTTTGACCTGCTGACCTTGTGGTTTGCAGCCCAATGTGTGATGGACCACGGGTAGATGCTCAGTTAACACCGAGGGACGAAGGACACGTTGCTTGGTTTGAGCTTCCACTGGCTGCCCAGCACCACTCCCACCCACGGTGACTGGGCTGCTCTAGTCAGTGAGCAAGTGCCCCACACCCACTGTGGCTGGCAAAGGTGTCCAGGCGGTCATTGGCTCGGGGGCTGTTGGCGAGGGCCAGGGCGTAGGAGACTATGGCCATGGCAAAGGTGGTCTGAATGTTTGGCAGCTGTTTCTCCAGGAAGCCACGGGCTTTCTCGATGCTAGCAACCAAATCCTAGGGGTTCAGAAGGAAGAGGCCAGAGAGATGAGATCAGAGGAAAGATCCTGAAGCTAGAGGAGAGGGATCATTTGGAGGGAGGGAGGGAGGTGGGCGGCTCCCTCTCCCAGGGGCCCTCTGGGATCCTACCGGTACTTGGTGCACGCACATCTCCTTCCCCGTATCCAGGGCGATCAGTACAAGTGCCGTGAGGGATATGTCTGCCTCGGAGCCTTGGTAGCCACCCTGTGGATACAGAGTCACACCCATGTCCCCCTAAGCATCACGGGGCCCCTCCCCCACCTCTGCTTTCTGACCTTGAACAGTCCCCAGGTGCCCAGTTGAGAGCTGGGTGATGATGAAGATGGGATGGAATGCCCCGAGGGGGCTGTCTTGGAGTTTGTCTGTGTGTCCCATCTGACTGATCAAAGTCAGCAGCCCAGAGGATGCAATGCTGAGTTCTCTACCATTCTCAGTGCATCATCTAGACAACTCAGCTGATTAGGACCAGTGAGAGGGAGGCTCCCTATTACTGGTTAATGACTGACTTCGGTCTCACGCGTTTCTTTATCCTCCCAGCTTCAATCTTTTCCCTTCAGGCACTGCCTGCCTCAGTGGCCGAGGAAGCCACTGTGCACACGTCAGTCAGCTCATGTTCGTCCTCGGCTACAGCCCTCCCATTTCATGCCAGACAAGCCTGGGTCCACGAGGCCCCACCCAGCATGCTCCTGTTCCTTTCCTGCCAGCACTTCCCCTCTTCTCTCCCATTCCCGCCCTCCACTCCGGCCACACAGGCCTCCTCTCTGTTCCTCAGACATGCCAGGCTGGGTCTGACCTCAGGACCTTTGCACATTCTTCCCTCCCACCCACTTAGAACACTCTTTCTTGATGCCCACACGACTTCCTCCTTCGCATCCCTGGGTCTCTGTACAAATATCATCTCCCCACAAAAGCTCTCAGAAGGACCTCCTCATTACCGTGATCTCTCTCTCCCCGCCCCCCCCCAGGACACTGCTACTATGCCACCGCTTTCACTTTCACTGCCTCCACGGAACACCCGTGTTGTATTGTCGTTTCTTTATGGACACATCTCCTGTCACCTCCCAAGCCAGGCATGGCCTCCTGCTGGATTCTCTTCACTGGTCTTCTGTATTTCTCTTTCACGAAAATTAGCGCAATTGTGATTTAAACAATTGCTGGCTGTGCTTATTTGGGGGGAGCTTCCTCTCCTCCCCAGCAGCATGTGCGCTCCACAGGCAAGTGCTGTCATTGCCTTGCTTACTGCTCTCTCCCCTCTGCCTAGCACAAGGCCTGGTATAGAGTACCTGGTGATTAACTGTCGAATGAATGGATGGATGGATGAATAGATGGATGGGTGGATGTATAGAGGGATGGATGGACGCATGGATGGATGGATGGGTGGGTGGATAGAGGGATGGATAGATAGAGGGATGGACGGATGGATGGATGGACGGATGGACAGATGGATAAACGAATAACGTGATAGATGTCATTATAGAGGCAAGCACAAAGCTGATGTTCAAAGGAGACTTCCTGGAAGAGGTAGATTTGAGCTAAATTTCGAGAAAACACACTTTGACCAGGAGTGTGTGTGTGTGTGTGTGTGTGTGTGTGTGTGTGTAGAGATGGGGCAAGGGCATTCCAGGCTGAGAGGGCAGCGAAAGCAGAGACTCCAAGGTGAGGTAGGGCTCCCTGCATCCACTAAACAGTCAAGCGTGAGGCAGGAAGCAGTGAGGCCGAGACTGAGGAGGTAGCATGTGGGGGATGTGGTAGGCCACAGGAGCCACAGAAGCCACTGGAGCTCTGCAGGCTGGTCTGGAGCGGGGCTTGGTGAGATGGGTGTGCTGGCTGGGAGGACTCAGGCCCAGAGGGAGTGAGCCAGGACTGGTGACTGCTTGAGGTGGGCGTGAAGGCGAGATGTCGCCCCCACCCCACAATGCAATGGAGTCGGGCATCTGATCTCGCTCACTGAGCGCCAGTGCCTTCTTGCGCAGTCTGGGTTCTGGGATTCCTCTATTAGTGGACTTTAGTCAAAGGCTTTCTCAGGACTGGCCCCGGCAGGAGGACAGCAGGCACCTGCATGGAACGCATGATCACAGGGCCCTTTTCCAGGAAGTGCCCGTCCTCCGCCTGGCGCTGGGTGACGATCCAGTGGGCAATGGCACAGAGAGAGCTCAGGTCGAGCACCCTGATTGTCATGGTGCGGTAAGTCATGGCGGAGATCCGGAACACGTAGCTAGTGAGCCTGGAGAGAGGAAGGGCCGTGACTGGGTGGGGGTGTCCCAGGACCGGAGCGTCCACACCATCTATCACCTATGGGGGTAGTGTACACCAAGGGGCCACGCTGATCTGTGGGCTGATTGTCTGGTTGCCTGTCCCCCGGGCCCTGCAGCATGCTTGCTCCTGGGGACATCAAGTCCCAGACTGGCCCCTTGGCGTCTGGGGAGGTGGTGGCAGCCGTCATGGCGGGAGGCTCACCAGGTACTTCCTGGGTTCCCCTTGTGGATGTGGTAGGTACCATCTGCGCTCCTGTGAGTCAGCATCCGGGTATAACCTAGGAAAGAGGCGGAGGAGGACTTGCAGGGAGCATTGTTGTTCAGGTGTGACTTGTGATGGAGGGTGTGTGTGTCCAGCTCTCTGGGACAGCCTGAAAGGCAGCATGTAGGTGAGAGTTGGGGTTGCGTCACATTGAGATAGAACATGGGGGAGGGAGGGAGGGCAGGGATTGGTTCCGGGTATATCAAGGCTTCCGGGCCGCGGTATACATGAGGGGCCATGCTTGGTGTGGTCAGGGGGGAGGCAGTGTGCAGCTGTGTCTTGGGGGAGGAGTGCATTTCTCCAGGGGTTGTTGTCTGGCGGTGCCCTGGCAAACCACCACGCCGAGGGGTGCTGGGGTGGGCCGCTCTCTGGCTGTAACCGGGGGAGCTGCTGCCCTGAGTCCTCCTGGAAGGTGTTGTCCAGGTGTAACTTGAGAGAGGGTGTCCCCTAGGGGCCACCACCATGTGAGGGCTGTTTTATTTGATATAAACTTGGGGTATCTGTGTGTCCACTGGCTTAGATCCACATCGTAGCGTGTGGAACAGCAGCACCGCGGTGTCTGCGCGTGGCCCTGCTTGCTGTGCTCTGCTCTGGAGGGCAGGCGGTCTGCTGGAGCACCGTCTGAGGAGGATTGCTGGAGGATTCTCGGAGGCTTCTGGAGGAGGTTCCCGTCTGGGGGTAACCCTGGGGATCACTGGGTCTCCATGTCACTTGGGAAGCTAGCGTTTGGGAGAAACTGGATGGGGGGGTGGGTGTCTGGGTGACACTGGGAAGAGAGGTCCTCATGAACTGGGGCTCATCAGAAGGGTCTACATCCGGTCGTGACCTGAGGGTTTGGGTGAAACGTGGAGTGTCGGTGTCTACGTGTAGCGGGGATTATTGGAAGGAGCTCTGCTTGGGTGTTCCCGGGAGTACTTGGGGGTCATGCAATCTAGGTGTCACCCCGGGTGTGTGTGTGACTGGGACGGTGTATGGAGCAGATGTTCCTTGGGGAGAACCAGGGAGTCTGTTGTCTGATGGTGGTCTGGGAGAGGGGCCATGGAGCAGGAGTAACCTGGGGTCACTGTTGGGGGTAAGTGGGAGTTGGTATCCTGGCGCAGTCTGGAAGAGATGTAGGGTTAAACAGTAACCTAGGAGAAACTGCTGGGGTGTACCCTGAGGCCATATCACTGTTTAGGGGTCACTTAGGATTGACGTCGAGCTACATAATCTGGGGAAGGAGTAAGAGTTGGAGGCCATTGTTTTGGGGTCTCCTAAGGGCCTCTCCAAACCCTGAATATACCCTCCCACCCACCCCGAGACCTGAGTGAGCCCTAGGTCCCTTCCCAAGAGGGGACTTCAAACCTCCAACCCACCAAATATGTGTGCTCTCACCGCTGACCACGTTCTGCATCACCTTGTCCCTGAGCTCCACCCCGACGTTGCCCCACTGGCCTGTGGTGTCCAGGTAGTCGGTCAGGATGATCAGAGGTGCCAGGGAGCTCAGCGTCTGCTCGGGGCAGCCCGTCGGGACACTCAGCAACTTCTGCATCTCTGAGGGCATCAGGCTGCCCAGGATGGTCTCACCAAGGATGTCGCCTGTATGGCGGGCAGGTGTGGTCACCTTAGGAATGGCCTATCCATCATGGTCCCCCAGGTCATCCCACAGGCCCGCCTCCAGCCCTTGCTGCCCCTGCACCTGGGTGAGCTCTAGAATAGCCACCCCATGCCTGCCCTTCTACCTCCCAAATATCCCAAGACCAGCTCCCTCCTGGGCACCTTGGACGCTGACGAACACTTCTGCTTGCGTGTCGGGCACCTTGTTCAAAATGTCCTTCCTTGACACCAACTCTGTCTGCGTGTGACCTGAGCAGGCACAACCTTGTGTGACAAGCTGCCTCTGGGGCTGGGGAGGTCAGGGTGTACCGAGACTCGGAGGAGGCTGGACTGCCCACCCTCTTTAACATGGCCCCAGGGACCCATGCGCCCCATGAAGAAGACCCCACCTACCTTGGGGGTTCAGAAGGATGCTGTGGAACAGTCGCTCTACCTGACCCCCTGCCTACGGATGACAAGAGACGGTCAGAGCGACAGGGACAACAACGGCGGTGGCCAGCACTGCCTAGCTCTTAGGAACACAGACTCTGTCTCCGTTTGACTCTCAGCATTCCTGCTTCCTAGCTGGGTTACAGCTGACTTGATCTCCTTGTGCCTCTGAAGGTGCCACAGGGGTTAAGCCACTTGGTAGTTAACCAAATGGTTGGCGGTTCGAGCCCACTAGCTGCCCCATGGAAGAAATCTGTGGCTGTCTGTTTCCACAGAGGTGATTGCGGTGGTGGGCGCCTTCCCTATGGCTCACAGGGTCCCCCATGGACAACAGAGTGACTCCCTGCCGTGCCCTGTGCCACCTTCGCCATCGTGGTGATGCCTGAGCCCATGCGGCAGCCATGACATCAATCCATCTCATGGAGCGGCTTCCTCCTATTGGCCGCCTGCCACTTTACCCAGCCTGGGGTCCTTCTCCAGGCATTGAGCCCTCCTGACCACGGGCTCAAAGTACCTGAGATGAAATCATGCCATGCCATGCCATGTCCATTCGGACCCGACTTCTCCCGACTCAGGCCTGTCCACCCTGCTGGAAGCCCGTGGGATCTTCACGATGCTCAGACAACGCCAGAGTTCAAAAGCCTAGCCACTGGTCTTCCTTCTGCACGGTCCAGTTTGGCAAGCACACGAGGTCACGGAAAAGACCGTGGCTTGGGTCAGGCTTCCCTGATCCCCCAAGGGGATGTCTTTGCTTTAAATGCTCTAGAGAGGTCTTTGGCAGCAGATCTGCCCAATGTAATCGGTGCTTGATTTCCTGGCTGCTGCCTCTATGGTATCAACTGTAGATTCAATGAGATACCAGACAGCAATCTTTCCTTGTATTTTAAAAAAATGATGTTTCTACACGAGGAGCTGATGCCAGGGGCTTAAGTGGAAGGCAAATGTTTTGAGAATGATGAGGGCAACGAATGTACAAATGTGCTTGACACAATGGATGGATGTATGGATTGTGATAAGAGTTGGATGAGCCTCCAATAAAATGATTAAAAAAAAAGATGTTTCTCTTGGTCCAGTGGTGAGGATTTGGGTTTTCTGTACATGGAGTGGCAATCTATACCAAAGTCATTGATCTCCAGTGATGGTGTTGGCGAAAACCGTCGCGAGTCCCACGGACTTCCAGAAGAACAAACGTATCGGTTGTTGAAGACCAATAGGCAGAATGCATCTTGGAAGCAAGGATGGCAAAAGGGCATGCGATGTACTTGGACATGTGATCAGGAGAGACCAGCCCTGGGAAGGTAGATCAGGGGCCATCAAAAGAAAAAGACCCACGTTCAGCTGGTGGATTGACCCGTGGCTGCAGCAATGGGCGGAGCCATAGAACCATGCGAGGATGGCACAGGACCAGGTGTTTCGTTCTGATGGACACAGGGTGGCTAAGAGTCAGAGACGACCTAAGACCCGTCACCACAACCTGCACATGAAAAAGTGAGCTCAGCGGAGTGACATAAGCTGTTAGGTCACACAGCAGGGACAGAAACCTCTAGGTGGGGAGTCTGTGATCTCTGGACCCGCTCCACTGACAGCACTGTCGAAACCAGGCCGTTAGAACCTCACTCCACTCTGGAAGCTTGGGGGGCCAGCTTGCGTGACTTGCTCCACTCACACAACCCAGGGCTCCGAGGACCCAGGGGTCTGGATTGCCCATTACCTTGACAAAGAGGGTCTTCTTCACATGGTCCTGGATTCCATTGCCCACGACCTTGACCTCCACATCGACCTTGCCCATCTCAAGAGGCAGAAGTACAAAGTGCACCACCTTGGACGAGGCAGGGGGCACTACCACCACTTGGCGGGACGGGGCTCCTGGCTTTGACGCGCTGCACAGAGGCTCCCTGTGGGGGAACTCTACCCGGACCTGAAGTAGGAGGGGCCGTTCAGAGGTCCTGTTGTTGGGGGGGGACCCAGGGTCCTAGAGCCACAGCCCCCTCCTCACCCCTACCCCAAGGAGCCTGAGTAGTGACTATAGCAATGGTTGAGAGAAGAGTCCCTGGTGTCAGACCACCCGACTGCCAACCCCTTCTCTGCACCTTCAGTACTGTGTGCCCCCAGATAAGCCTTTAACCTCTCTGTGCCTCTGTTTCCTCATCTCTAAACCAACGACCGCATTAGGATCCATCCGCTGGGACTTTTGGGAAATTTGAATGAGGAAAGACCTTAGGTTTTTCCAAAGGACCCTCGCTTCACGGACCTGTTGGAACACTCCGTAGCCTCCTCCCCTTTATGAGACACGCTGGCAGCTCAGGTGGGTGAAAAGCCCCGGGACGGGGAGGCGCGGGCTCACCTTGGCCTGCCGGTCCCTGAAATTGTACAGCACAGCCTGGACCTGGATCTGCTCATTCCTGATCACGGTCAGGGGCAGCTTAAGGTCCACGAAGAACAGCTTCATCACGGTCAGCTCAAAAGGGTCTGAGATACACAGTCCTAGAGCCAGGTGGACACACTGGGGTTAAGCAGAGGCCACCCAGCCCAGGCTAGGCGGGGCCAGCAGGCTTCAGCCTTTACCTTGGTTGGCCTTGAGGCTGACGGCCACAAACTGCCACGTGGTGATGGAATCCGGCATGTTGGTGTTGATGATCTCGTAGGAGAGGCTGTTGGAAAGGCCAAGGCCATTCCTGAGTGTGTACTGCTTGGGTAGAGCCACAGGCGCGATCGGAAGGGGGGGGTGTTTGTGGTCCCATTTTTTGACCTCATTAGGAACATCGTCCTTTTAGGGGATACCTTGGGGGACCCAAGGGACCTTTCTTTTGCAATTATCCTGAGGGCTGACATGCCAACACCTCTGGGCGTGAGTGAGGTAGGAAGGCCAGGGGCCAGGAACTGGGACGGGGCCGTGGTCCTACCCGGAGTCTCTTTTCGGCAGAGAAAACTTTCTCCAGAGCCAGGTCTCTGGGAATAAGGTCCGGATGGGTGTGTCATCCATGAAGAAGTCATCCAGGTCCTCATCTTCGTCCACTGGGGAGAGGTGGAGATGGAGGTCCCCACAACCTCCCGGGGAGTCTCTTCCTGGCCCCTCCGCCTCTCAGTGGGGCCCTTCCACTCCATCCGCCATGACTCTCACCACCCTGAACTGGCCCTGTGGCACTCTCCACAGCCCTTCTGCAGAATCCCCCCCCACTCCATGTTTCCTTGTGGGGGGGCCCTCACTTGTCCCCAGAAGCAGCTGCTCCTCCCGGGCCTCCCGGGTCAGGGTCTCCGACAGACGGCAGCAGCTCAGGAATGCGGCCACGCAGGCTGGACCTTGGCGGACATGCTGGATCCTCTCATCACACGTCAGCCCCACGGGGTTCTCCCGGAGACCTGTCTCACAGCATTTCCTCTCCAGCTCCGTCTGGAATTTATTCACTGGGGGGGTAGGGCGGGGGCAGGGTGAGAGCAAGAGATGGGGAAGCACTGGAGGAAGCTGGGGCCCAGCCACCTTCAAGCCACCAACAAGCAACCGAAACACCCAACTCAGACGGCTCTTGTGTTCAGGTTGTTGTTAGGTGCTGTCGGGTGGGTGCTGGCTCCTAACGACCATGTGCAACAGAACGTAACACCGCCTGGTCCCGCGCCATCCGCACACCGTTCTTAGGTTTGCGCCCATGACGCAGCCACTGTATCCCTCCAGCTAGTCGAAGGTCTCCCTCTTTTTCGATGCCCAGCCACTTCACCAAACGTGATGTCCTTCTCCAGGGCCTGGTCTCTCCTGACAACATGACCTAAGTACTTGAGATCAACCCTCTCCATCCTTGCCTCCAGGGAGCCTTCGGGATGGACTTCTGCGACTGATGTAGTTGTATTTTACAGCAGTGCCGGGTGTTGTCAGAATTCTTTACCAGCACCGTCATCCAGTCGGATCCGTTCTTCTCAGGTCGTCCTTATTCAACGTCCAACATCCGCATGCGTAGGAGGCAATTGGAAGTACCATGCCTTGGGTCAGGCACCCATAGTCCTCAAAGTAACACCCTTGCTTTTCTATACTTTGAAGGGGTCTTGTGCGGCAGGGTTACCCAGTCCAATCTGACTCATTATGACCCTCTAAGACAGAGTAGAACTGCCCTTAGAGGTTTTGAAGACTTTAATTTTATGAGAGTAGAAAGCCTCATCTCTCGCATTTGGAAGGGCCGGTGGCTTTGAACTGCTGACTTTGAAATTAGCAGCAGCCCAACCCACTCCACCAAGCAGGACTCCTTCCAAGACAGCCATATCTCCCCGCTATTCAGTCCCTAGTCTCTCTGGGTGGTGCAAATAGGAAGCTTGGATGCTAATCAAAAGATGTGAAGCCACCTAGAGGGAGCTCGGAAGAAAGGCCTGGTGATTTCCTTCAGAAGGATCAGCCAACGACAGCCCGACGGAGCACAGTTAGGCTGTCATACATGGGTGTCCCCATGACTTGGCGTCAACTCCACGGCAATGGGCAATTGGTGTCAGCTGCTGCGCCTGGTGTCTCATGTGACTCTTTCCCCCGAATTTTCACGATGAACCCAGCTGGTACATTCTGAAGAGGCTACTGAGCTACAGAGAGGTGGACTCTCTTGCCCAGGACCACACAGCTCACAGGTGGCAGAGCCAGGATGAGAACCCAGCCAGCCCCCCAGGGCTGCCTTCCTCCCATCTTCCTGACCCCAGGCTCAGAGCTGCTTCCTTCTCTCCACACCCTGGCCTTGCATCTGACATGCATAATCCAAACTGCCTCTTGGCATGCAGTGCTCCTTCCTCCTCTCCTGTAGTTCCCTCCCAAGGAGCCCTGGGGGCGCCGTGGTGATGACTTGGGCTGTGATTGGCAAGGCCGGCAGTTCAAAACCACCTGCTGCTCCTTGGGAGAAAAAAATGAGGCTTTCTACTCCCATCAAGAGTGGCAGTCTCCCACCTTCCCCTGACCCTCCTGGTATGGCTACTCTCATTATTGGTCCTGAGGGGTTTATGTGTCCTGGATTCCCTGTGTTGCAAGCTCTTATCTATACTCATGTACACGATCTGGTCTAGCTGGATTTGTAAGGTTGAATTGGGATCATGATAGTTGGGGGAGGAAGCATTAGAGAGCTAGAAGAAAGTTGTATGTTTCATTGGTGCTATACTGCACCCTGACTGGCTCGTAATGATCTACATATAATCCCCTCCCTGGGGGACAGACAACAAAAGAGTGGGTGAAGGGAGATGTCGGACAGTGTAAGATATGAAAAAAATTATCAAGGGTTTGTGAGGGAGGGAGGGGGAAAATGAGGAGATGATACCAAGGGCTCAAGTAGAAAGAAAATGTTTTGAGAATGATGATGGCAACAAACGAATTAATATGCTTGACACAATGGATGGATGGGTGGATTGTGATAAGAGTTGTAAAATGATTTTAAAAAGAAAAACAGAAAAAGAGTGACAGTCTCAGAAACCCACAGAGGCATTCTACCCTGGCCTAGACATAGGGTCACCGTGAGTCGGCATGCACGTGCTGGCAGTGAGTTGGGTTTTTGGTTCATTTCCCTCCTGGAGCCTTGGTGGCATAGTGGGTTATACCGTAGACCAGCCACTAGAAACCCCCAGCCACTCCTTGGGAGGAAGATGAGGCTTTCTACTCCCAGAAAGATCTGTAGCCTCCGCAAACCCACACGGGTTCTATTCTGTGTGGCAGGGTCGCTGTGACTTGACGGCTGTGCATATGAGCTCAGGGTCACTGTGGTTGCTCTTGTTGGTCGTGGCGGTTGAGTAAGCCCATCCGTACGCAGTAGGGATGGACTGTTGTCATCCATGGTGCCATTGTTTGGTTTTCCGAAGTAGATCACCAGGCTTTTCTTCCTGGTCTTCAGCTATGTCCAGCACAGCCGCATGAAAGCTTCCCTGGACAGAGGGTGAGTAGCTTCGTTGGAGGGGTGTTGGCCAGAAATGGAATCTGGGTTTCCTGCTTGGAAGTTTAGAATGGTATCTGTGAGACAGCACAACTCTCATCACAGAGGCTTTCTGAAGCCAAATCTACTGCCATCGAGTCAAATCCATCCCACAGTGATGCTATATCAGATTTCTGAGATTGTAAATATTTCCGGGAGCAGACAGTCTCGTCTTTCTCTTGTGGAGTGGTGGGTGGGTTTGAACCACTGACTGTGTGGGTAACAACCCAATGCCACTAGTTCACAGAAGCTAGGGATCCAACAATTGCACATCCCAGATGCCTTTGTTGCTAGGACCCTGGATAGGATTTAGCCTGTGCCATTGAGATACTCTTGGGTGAGGCGTGGAAGGTGGAAGGGAAGTAAGACCATTTCCCCTGCAGCCATGGTTGCTGATGAGTGGGCGTCAGACCACGTGTGTTCTTGCATGGCCATGCTTCCTTAAATTTCCTCCACAGTAAAAACTGCAGCAGGGTCAGCCTTTGAGTCCCAGCAGGCAGCCCCACAACATCCACTCCTATGGATTGTCTAATGATTTCATAAGCTACCAATCCCCTTTATGAAATCTCTTCCTGCTTGAAGTAACTGGAGTGTTTTCCCTTTCCTGCTACCAGTGCTGATGGACACAGTGGGCTGGGAAATCAGGAGGGAGATGCCATGCTTTATCTCTGACCTGCATTCCTCTTTGTCTCCAGTCTCTTCAGAGAGCGGCGGTGGCGGCTAGAAGGGGGGCTTTCAGGGCAGTGCCAGTCTGGGAGTCAGAGGGAGAAAAATGATTACTGAGACAGTACTTAAGATCATTAGCAGCATCCTTGATGATATGAATTGATTACTTACAGTGTGTTCAGGGCTTTCTATGGCATTGTGCCTTTGAGCAAGTTACTTAACCTCTCTGCTATAAGTTTCCTAGTTGTGTAAATGGATCTATTATAAACTAAAAGGAAAACAGAAAACAAACCCAAACGCACTGCCAGCGAGTCGATTCCAACTCACAGTGCCCTGGCGGGACACAGTAGAACGGCTCTTGTGTGTTCCTGAGATTGTCATCTTCACGGGAGTAGAGATGTCACCTTTCTCCCACAGAGCAGCTGGTGGTTGGCACTGCCGACCTTGGGGTTACCAGCCCCATGCACAACCCACTATGCCATTAGGACGCCTGGATCTACCATAGCTCTATTCATAAAGCTATGCATATGAAAGTACTCAGTACAGGGTTGAACATGCAATAAATAGGAATAATTACGATATCATTATTTAGAACTAAAAGAAGACACTTTTATTAAAAAAAATTTTTTTAAGAAGACACTTTTAGTTGTCTCCAGTCGCTGTTCTACTTTCTCTCCTACGGCAATGAAACGACCATCTTTTATCTATCACCCAATACGAGCTACATTCCCTAGTCTCCCTAGGCAGGGCCATGTGCCTTGGTTCTAAAAGATGAGATATGAGATAAGTATTTTCTCCTTTCTACTTATCTCCATGCATCTGCCTGGAATAAGGTCATGGTGTACCATACGGACCATGGCAGAAGCTCAAGCTAGAAGGTGCTTGAGTCCCTGGGATTTTACTATGTGATAGATATTTCACAGATCACTGTTGATTTTTGTCTTGAATAGTTGTCAAGCATATGACTTAATGAACACACAATACGTTAGTTATATTGTCCTCATATTAGGAATTAAAAAAAAGAGACCTATAAAGGGAATGCGACTCATCTGGGATGAAGGTGTGGACGCCAAAGCCCTTATTCATAACCAGTAAGCAGCACTACTTCATCCCATCCCTCCCTCCCTGCCTGTACCTGAGCTTGCCAGGGTGTTCATCCCCGTGCTGATCTTCAGGTCCAGTCCAGCGTCCTTGAACACAGCAAGCCTGTCTTTCCCACTGCCTGATGTGCAGCCAATGTCATGTTTCTCTACGACATCCCAGACCTGCAGTCAAGACAGAAATTTGGATTTGGCTCCCATATGAGTCTAAGGAAGAAGCAACAGTGCACTGTGCTTACTGGTTTGAATATCAATTCTCATTCCATCTTGAGCTTATTGAGCTCTTACCCCCTTCCAGTTGTGGTTCTGTGTACCTTATCCTTGAACATTCCCAACCCTCGATTTGCCAAGGTTCCAGATAGAATTCCCAGGAAAGCTTTTGGCTCAAAGCCCACATGCGCTCACCTTCTTCTGAGTGAGCTTGTGTTTGTTGTTCAAAACATAGACAGCCTTATCCACAGCCACTAGTCCCACTGTGGCCTCTGCATCACCTGTCACCTTCAGGTCCACCTTGCTGTTGGGCTCAAAATGATGGATGCTTTCTTCCTGCTTCAAGCTAACCTTCAGCTGATCCAGGAGAAACAGAGACGTCAGAGGCCCACAGACATCCTAGGGGCTGCCCCAGCTCCATTCTTGGGTTATGTCCCCTACTGTTCTGGTGGACGAACAGCTGGGAGCTCCACACATATCTTTGAATCATACCCACCCCCTGGGTTGAGCTTTTAAGGCCACATCTCCTCCTCTTGCTCTCCCGTGCCCGCCAGACTGTGAACCCCTGCTGAACTTGTACAGGACATCTCTGGAGCGTTATGATGATGACATACAACTTCAAGATACTTATCTCACCGTCCCCATGCATCTGTCATTCACATCAATCCATACAGAATCAGCCACCAACTCAGGGTCCTGGCTTGCTCCCTTGGGCAGTAAATAAAAGGCCACGATGCGGAAGGAGGGCAGCATTTCTGGAGTCACGTCAAAAATGGCTGATGTGTAGACGCCTCCCTGGCTTTTTGGCTGATGTTTGGCAAGCACGATCTGACCCTTACTCAGCACCTTGGAGACAATTGAGGCTAAGATGAGAATGGCTTGCCAAGTTCTTCCCGAAACTGTCTCAGGCCACCAGGAGAGGGTCCACAGTCCCTTTTCTTTAGTCCCTTGGTCTGAACCCACCCCAAATTATTCCCACCTTTCCCCTTTCATTCATAGTCCCTTCAACCTAAGTAGCCAGAGTATGCTAGAGAAAGAATTGCTTGGTGCCGGCAGGCCCTGGTACTAGTTTCTTACCAGGATGGTGAAGTGGGTGATCTGGTCCTTGGTTGAGGGGTTCCGATGCCTTGTGTTGAGGCTCAGGTGGATGCTGCTGCCAACTTCTGTGCTCAGTGACTTTACTTCAATATGCAAGAAGTTCCCTGACCCATCCTGAGTTGAGTAGGGCTGAGCTGTCATCCTGGCAGATGCCTGCTCTTCTGGCTGGAGATGCTCATTAGTTTCTACCTGAAGAGAGTGATGGAGAACTGAACCCTCACCCTTTCAGATCACACGGTCCCAATCCCACCATCTCTAACCTATCCGATTGGTACCAGTATAGGGAGCTGGTTCAGATGTGCCTCTGTATTGATGGTCAGAGCAGCTACCCCATCGGCTGAGGTATGCACTTTGTGGCCTTCACTATGGACGATGACTCCGGAGGCTGGAGACCCATCAGGGTTTGAGACAAAGACCTGGGATGGAATCTGGGGTGAGATGAGTGACAGGCCCGGGGGTGGCCTGGCATGAGATGTGGGAACTGGGGCTGCAATATGAGTAGGATTTCCTTGTACACCTGGGCAACAGTCATTAAAATATCTATGATTGGCGCCTTGTAGAGTTTGTCAGCACACAATCCTAGATGGGGCCCTATATCTTAGTGCACCCCGGGAGAAGGCCTGAAGGTGGAGGGGATAGGGGGAAACAGGCGGGGTGCAGAAAACATGGGTAGAGTTGTCACCTGGGATAACTCTAGCCTTCCTAAGGTCCCTCACATCATCAGAACCCTTCTCCCAGCCCAAATGTACTGCCACGTTGACAAACAAGCATATTAAACCAGCACAGTTGCCAGGCAAGACAGATGCTCAAAGATGACCACCTCTCAGCCTCAGTGTGGCTCTTCAGCCCTCGACAATGAACTTCTAGAGCAGCGGTTCTCAATCTGTGGGTCGTGACCCCTTGGGGGGGTCAAGCGACCCTTTCAAAGGGGTCGTCCGATTCACAACAGTAGCAAAATGACAGTGATGAAGGAGCAACGAAAATAATTTCATGGTTGGGAGGGGTGTCACTACAACATGAGGAGCTGTATGAAAGGGTAGCGGCATTAGGAAGGTTGAGGACCACTGCTGTAGAGCCACCCATCACTCAACCGAGGAGGCCCCCTAGGACTCGAAAGAGCTTGGGGTTGATTTTGGAGGCGTGGATGATGGATTTAGCTCTCAGGCAGATGAGTGGAAGGGGACAGACAAGTCCAAGGTGTTTTCTTTTTGGTTTCTGGATGTCTGCTTTAGAAAGACCCTGACCCTGAAGGTGAATGGCATTCCTGGCTTGAAATACTGGGGTGTCCTGATAAACTGGATGTTGTAGGGGCTCCGGACAATCTTCACTCCCGAAGTCTCTGTCTGGACCATCTCCCCGCCTGTAGAGACAAGGAAGATGATGGGGCTTTGTACAAGAAGCGCCATTTCTTGGGGGCATGGCATGAATGTGGGAGCGGGGTCCATGTTGGTGAAGGTAGGGAGAGATCCTGACACAGTTTCGGCTTCTCCCAGGCCTGCTCTGATCTTCCATTTCTTTGATGTGAAAGCGGAGACTGGGAGGGGGGCCGAGGCCACACCTCGGGCACCTGGGCTGGGAAAGGATGCAGGTGTCTTTGGCCCTGGCGCAGGAGCCTGGGTGAAGGGGTCACCTGTGGAGAACACGGTGATGTTGACGTAGATTGATGCCCCGATGAACTCTTCTTCTGGCCCTTGGAATGCAGCTATCAACGTGTCTTTCAGGAGGTAGGCATGGCCCAGGCCTTCAGATACCTGTAACACAGGAGAGCGGAGGGGAAGATGGCTTCTTTGGGGAAGGGGGAAGGGTCTGGTGGGATAGGGAGTGAGAGGGTGGGACTCAGTCACCTCCACCCTCTGCAGGGAGCTTTCGATGGGGACCCGGCGGGAATCCAGTGACACCCCGAAGATAGCCAGAGCGTGTCCATCCACCGGCTTGTTGAATAAGTATCTGGGAGAGAGTGGGCCATTGCACGGGCTCTGAAACACCCGCACAGCCTCGTGTGGCTGCAGCGAGGGGCTGTCTGGCTTCACGCATCTTTGTCCCTGAACACCTAGAAGATTTCATGGCCAACCCACAAAATCCTCGCGGGGAGGGGCAAGGGTGTAAGCCTCACTGGTTGCAGACGTGGCCCAGGGAACCTCCCAAGAGGGCAGGGGTAGCCTGTGGCACCGTTTGGAGGCCACGTAGCAGTCTGAGAACTCATTGGCCTGTGAACCTCCTCAGGCAGATGACAGGTGGCTGGGCCAGCGTCTTAGAGCTGCGGGAACGGCCTGTACAACTTCCAGGAGAGGCGGACTTGACCTTCACCACCTCAGAGCCATGGAGTTGGTCTGCAGATCTCACCAGGCCGACAGTGAGACACGAGCACTTCACAGAGCTGCCAAGGCGGGCTGGACAACCTCATAGACTAGCAGAGGTGACTTTTCAGAGATGCTCAGAGCAGGATCACGAAGGGGCCTCTGTGACTTGTACAAGCCTGTTGGGTAGACCGGGAGCCCTGGACAGTCTTTAGCCCTGAAGAGATGGTCCGTGGAACCTTAAGGGTGAGCAAGGGCGGCTTGGACTAGCTCAGAGGTGGCAGAGGACCGGGTCCAACACACTGAAAGCTAAAGTTGGGCCCTTTCTCTTGACTGGCCAGGGCCCTGATGTTTCTGGTCCTGTAGCAGGACTAGGGGAGAGAGGACGACTCACCTGGCCTGGATGTCGATGCCCAGAGCTTTGTCATTGAGGTAGAAGAAAGTCTTGTTTGGGGTCAGCTTGACCTCAAAGGACGGGAGCACTGGATGGGATCAGGCAGGGGAACCCTGAGCAGTTACCCTCCACCACTCACCCCTCTGTGCTGGAGCCTTCCTCAGTGCCTCTGAGGACCCCCAGGGGCCAGGACACGTGGGCCAGCTGAACTTGTGAGCCCTCTTTCCCATGCCCGACCCTGTCCCTTGTGTGTGGCATCTTGCCCACCCTGGTACACCCTTCTCACCATACTCCTTCACCTCAAAGGCTGCCTTGAATAACTGCTTGGGGGCACTCTGGTAGCTGGCTTCAATGCTCCAAGTCCCCAAGCTGAGGCAGAGGTCAGAAGAGATGTCTGAGAAGGTGGCCCCCGCAACACGCCACTAAAGGGTCCCGCCTCAGACCTCAGGTGCTCAGACAGGGCCAGGGCAGGGCCAGGGCACCTGATGAGCTCCGGGAGGTGGAAGGAGTTGACGAAGAAGCCGTCCTTGGCCAGCAGACTCTGGCTGAGCACCGTAATTCCCTCTGGGTTCTGTGGGGACAGGGCACGGGGCTGCTGATGCCCCTCTGGGAGGGCCCGTGTGGCTCCACATACATCTCGTGGGACCTAGTGGCCGCGTCCGGAGTCTCCCTCCCACTCCCGTCAGGGGAGATCACCTTGATGTGCAGATTGAATGGCCTGGTCGCAGGATTCATCTTGGGATCCACTGTGAACACGCGGTACTGAACTGTGGGAAGACTGCGCATCAGATCCAACAAGGGAGGGCGAGAGAGTGTGGGAGATGCAAGGATCTGGGGCCATGGGGAGGATCCCGGGTGGGGGGTGGGGGTGGTGCTTAGGAATCGGGGAAGATTTTAGGGCCCAGGACCACATTAGTCATTGGGGGAGGGTGTGGGGAGGAGTCAGTGCTTGCCCCAGGCCCAGTGCTGGGGGCTGTACCCCAGTGCTCAGGGGTGTAGATGGTCTTGTCTGTCTGGATGAAGATGTAGCCAGCGTGGGGAGCCACAAGCACATGCTTCTCCATGAACAGGGAGGTCGAGCTAGGCCCCCAGTTTGCCTGGATGGTGACATATTGCTGTCCTGGCTTTGGGGGGTAGAACAAATTCTCTGGAACCTGGAGAAGAGATGTTCCACATTCTTCAGGCCATGTGGGGGGCCACGCTCCGTGGAGGCAGAGCTCTCGGGTCGGATCTTGGGGGTGAAGTGGCTGAGTCAGGGCTATCAGGCTCGGCCTCTGGGAGTAGGGGAGCCATGTACTGCTGCGCAGATAGGTCACTGCACAACGGGGTGCTGCGAGCCAGCCCACACTCAACCGCCTCAACCACCAGTCCTGGTGTGAGGATGGAGCTTCCAGAGGCGGGGCACCTCTTCCTTTTCACGAGACCCCTGGTGGCACAGCGAGTTAAGCCCTGTGCTGCTAACCGAGGCTTTCTGCTCCCTTAAAGAGGTACAGCCTCAGGCAAGGAGAGGGGGAAAGAGGAGCTGATCCCAAGGGCTCGAATAGAAAGTAAATGTGTAGAAAATGATGATGCCCCCTGTAGAAGAATGCACTTCAGAGGACAGCCCTGAAGCGACTGCTCAGGGAGAGGGACATGTCTGATCAGAGCACATGGGAGCAAACGAAGAGGGAAGAAGAGAGAGAGTGGAGCACATCCTGGCCCACCAAGCCCCGAGGATGATATTCCTGCTCAGAGCAGCCAGTGCACAGAGAGGATCATAGGGCTGACTCCACCACAAGACAGGATGTCTCTCACTGACCCATAGCTCTAACGGGGACAACACTGGAGACAGTGCGGGAATTGTGCCGGATCTGACCCCACTACACCAGGGCGAAACACTAAGGGCGTGCAACAGAACAGAGCAAGGAAGTCCCCAGGGAAGACCAAAAATAGACTTTGGGGCCAGGGTCTAGCACCCCATCAGACCCGATCTGAAGAGACTCCTAAAAGTCAACCGACAGACCTGGAACTGTTTATAGGCTTTTCTTTTTTTGTCATAGTTGTTGTTTCATTTTATTTTTGTTGTGATGTTTCGCTCTGGTTTGTTTTTGTCTCTGCAGGTCTATCTGGGTAAGATAGGTGGGATAAACAATCCAGAGGAGAAAACAATGGACCGAGGGTTCCAGGGAGACACAGGAGAGGGGGAGGCAGGGGAAAGAAAGGTGGGGTGTCAACAAACCCAGGGACAAAGGAACAGCAAGTGATCTGAAATCGATGGTGAGGAGGGTGTGGGATGCCTGATAGGACTTGATCAAGGCCAATGTAGCGGAGAGGAACTCCTGAAACCCAAATGAAGGCTGAGCATGATAGTGGGACAAGAGGAAAGTAAAAGGAAATAGAGGAAAGACCTAGGAGACCAAGAACATTTATAGAGGTCTAAATACAGGCATGTACATATATAAACATATTTATATATAATGATAGGGAACTAGATCTATGTACATGTATTTATATGTTAAGTATTAAGGTAGAAGACAGATGAGTACTCCCTCAACACATGAACACGTTGTTCTAATAACCCGGCATTCTGTGATGCTCACCTTCTCAACACAATTGCTGAAGACAAAACGGGTGCATAAGCAAATGTGGTGAAGAAAGCTGATGGTGCCTGGCTATAAAAAGATATAGTGTCTGGGGTCTTAAAGGCTTGAAGATAAACAAGTGGACATCTAGCTGAGAAGCAACAAAGCCCACATGGAAGAAGCACACCGGCCTGTGTGATCATGAGGTATTGATTGGATCAGGTATCAGGCATCAAAGACCCAGAACAAAAAATCATATCAATGTGAAATCATATCAATGTGAGTGTGGAGTGGAGACCCAATGCCCATCTGTTGAAAATTGTACATCCTTTTACAGAAAGATCACAAGGACGAAACAAACCAGTCAGGGTGTAGTGTAGCACCGATGAAACATACAACTTTCCTCTACTTCTTTAATGCTTCTTCCCCCCACTATCATGACCCCAATTCTACCTTACAATTCCGGCTAGATCAGAGCATGTACACTGGTACAAATCAGAGCTGGAAACACAGGGAATCCAGGACAGATAAACGGAAACCCCTCAAGACCAATAATGAAAGTAACCATACCAGGAGGGGCAGGGGGAGGTGGGGGTGGGGGGAATGGGGAACTGATCACAATGATCTACATGTACCCCCTCCCAGGGGAACAGACAAAAGAAAAGTGGGTAAAGGGAGACATTAGTCAGTATATGACATGAAAAAAATTATAAATTTCAAGGGTTTATGAGGGAGGTAGGGTGTGGGAAGGGGAAAATGAGCTGATCCTAAGGGCTCAAGTAGAAAGGAAATGTTTTGAGAATGGTGGTGTGAGCATATGTACAAATGCGCTTGGTACAATGGGTGTATGTCTGGAATGTGATAAGATAAAATGATTAAAAAAATAAAATGATGATGGCAACGTATGTACAAATATGCTCGATACAATTGATGCATGAATGTTACAAGAGCTGTCAGAGCTCCAAGAAAGTGATTGAAATATAGATATAGAGTTACAGTCTCGTAAACCCGTAAGGTCAGCTCCACACTGTCCTGGCCGGCACTGTGCGTGGGAATGGACTCAGGCAGCGAGAAAGCACTGGAACTGGCCTGCTTGCCAAGTCATGTTCCCACCAGCAGAGGGCGCCCCTTTACAACTTGCACATGTGGCCACTGAGCTGATTCGGACCCAATGGCCAACTGGTGTGGGGGGTGGTGGTGGTGGTGGTGGTGCTGCAGCGCGGTACTGTGCCCCACGGCATTTTCCGTGGTTAATCGTTCAGAAGCCAACAGCCAGCCCTTTCAGCGGACTGATATTTGAGCATGTTAATTGCACCTCCCAAATAAAAAACCAAACTCCCTGCCATCCAGTTGATGCCAATTCATAGTGACCCTACAGGACAGGGGACAACTGCCCCTGTGGCTTTCTGAGACCGTAACTCTCTAGGGCAGGAGAAAGCCCTGTCTTTCTCCCCAGGAGCCGCTGGTGGCTTCCAAACTGCTGACTTAGCGGATAGCAACTCAGCCCGTAACCGTTACGCCCGTCACCAAGGTTGATATGGAACCCCCCACGGACTCCTTATCACTCCCTACTGGACAATGGCAGTCCTCTTGAGAGCCCGGTCTGAGGGGACTTCTGAATGGAGAAGATGGGAAAGGCGTGGCAAGAACTTCCAGTCCTTGCATGGAGTCTGTCCCCTCCACTGTCATTGCTGACCCAGCATCCGCTTTATAGCCTCCCGCCCTTCCCTGTCACCCACCGTCACGGAGACTTTGTCCATAAAGTGGTTTTGAGGTGAGAGAGTGAGCTGCCCCTGGGCCACCATGGTAGTCTTCCTGGGGAAGTCCCACACGGTAAGGTTCACCTTCAGGGGCCCCCCGAGAGGCTGTGGGGAGTCACTGTGGGCCTGGACGTAGACGTCTTCGGGGCTGCCCACCCGCAGGACTCGGGGGCTCACCAGGATGTACCTGCCAGAAGACAAACACAGGTGCATGAAGGGGAGTGGGGAAACTCACATGGGGAAGCAGCAGAGACCACAGGCGTCATAGGGAATCACACAGATGCCCCATGTGACTGGGAGGTCCCTCAGTCCCCCAGACTCACAGCGGCTCCGCATGGGCCAGGGAGGATCCCCAGAGGAGTAGAATCAGCCCCAGGGACCAGGGCACGTCCATGGTGGGTGGGCAGGTGATGTGGGGCTTCAGCTCCCAAGTGTCCCTACAGCTGCTGTCCTGACCCTGGCCTCTTTGGCTTGGGCTGGCCCTGATGGGTTAATATCTAATCGGGTGTGGGTCAGGGGTTCCCAGAAATCCCCTGGGAGCAGAGGTGCGGCTCCTCCCTCCATAGTCACCCTGAGAAGTGGCCCAGTGCCCCCATCAGGGACCAGCAGAGGAGCCACTCCTCCCAGGAGCCAGGGCGGGCCTGACCGGAAAACCCTCCCCTCCCCCAGCAGAGAGCCTAGGCCCTGTGACCCAGAACATTGAACTTGGAGCTTAATTGGGATTGGCCAGCAGGGACAGGACACTTCCCTCCTCCCCCACCCTCCAGCTCTTGGGAAATTGACTGACTTAGCTGATCCAGGGAGTGGATCAGCTGTGTTCCCAGGCCACACATAGTCTTAGGGACCGTCAATGGCCACCTGAATGGCATTTTGCTCTCTGGCCTCAGCACCCACTGGGAAGAAACCTTCAGAGAAAGCCTCCCACACCCCTAGGTCCTTCTTCACCCATGCGATCATGGTTTTCTCTTGCCTCGCAGGAGATTTGGGGGCCTGGCGGACCGTGACCATTGTTCACTGTTCCTTAACCACACCCACCCCGGCTGCTTCTCCAGAAGACAGATTATATATCTTAAACCAGGGAGAAAATTCATGGCGCCTGACATGGTGCTGGAAGCAGGCTGGCTCTGTCTCAGGATGTGACTCGCCAATTGTGTCATGTGCCTTTCAGGAAGGCTCTGGACTGGCTGTGTCGTACCTGCCTGCTCCGAGGGCACCCCCACCAGCGATGGTGGCCCCCAGACTTCTGTCGGGCTGGCACATGAGGCTGTCTGGCTCTGTCTGCTACTGGGAACTCTTTCACACCAGTAGGGGGAATCTTGCCAACCAGGGGGCTTGAGACTGTCCCCCACCCAATGATATTACAGGCTATGGATCTAGTGGCACCCTCCCCCCTTCCCAACATAGGTCGAACTCCTCACTCCTGTGATTCATTTGGAAAGACGGTCTTTGAAGACGTTAACCTAGGGGTATGAGGCCCGGTCCAATCTCAGGGTTGACCTCGTTGTTGTTGCTAGGTGCTGTGGACTCGGAACGGCCCCGACACAATGCCTTCTTCACAACTGTTACTCTGCTGGCGCCCATTGTTCCAGCCACTGTGCCCAGCCATCTCACTGGGGGTCTTCCTCTTGTTTGCTTACCCTCTACGGACTGGCTCCTCTGGATACCATGTCCAAAGGAGACGAGACAGTCTTGCCATCCCTGCCTCCAAGGAGCATTGTGGCTGTACTTCTTCCAAGATGGATCTGTTTCTTCTGGTGGTCTGTGGGAGTGTCAGTCTTCTTTGCCAGCACCATATCGTTCTCATAAAAGAGGTGATTAGACAGAGGGAGAGAGAGAGAGAGAGAGAGAGAGAGAGAGAGAGAGAGAGAGAGAGAGACAGACAGACAGACTATGTTCATCTGGGTAGACTAGAGAAACAAATCCAGAGACACTCATATGTGTAAGAGAGAGAACTTTATGTCAAAGAGCAATTGTACATTAAGAAAACATCCCAGCCCAGTCCAGATCAAGTCCATAAGTCTGATATTAGCCCATAGGTCCGATACCAGTCTGTAAATTCCTCTTCAGGCTCTGAAACACCTGCAATGATGTCGAGTGGGCCAGTGGGTGGGAAGTCTTGTGGATCCAGTGGCGGTGGAAGCATCTTAGTGCTGGCAGGGGTCTCCATGTGGCTTCTCCAGCTCCAGGACTCTAGCATCGCTCCATGTGTCTTGTCCGCAGAAAGACAAAACAGAGAGGGCATGGGTCTGGCCTCCAGTGAGCTATTTATCTCCTTAGCGCCTCCAAATGAAGTCATCCAGCTGCGATCTGATTGACAGGCTAAAACTCCACTCCTTCACTCTTAGGAGTCTCAAGTTAACACCAGATATGTACCTACCACAGAGAGACACACAGGGAGAAGGTCCATCTGCCCTCACACCAAGGACACTGACTGAGCAATGCCTGGGGCTCCTGGAAGTGGGAGCGGCAAGAAAGATTTACTCTAGAACAGGGCCAGGAACGTCGTCCTAAGTGCCATGAAACACCAAAACCAGACCCACTGCCATCGGGTGGGTGCCAACTCATAGCGACCTTCTAGGACAGGGTAGAACTGCCCCTGTGAGTTCTGAGTATGGGAGTAGAAAGCAAGTCTTTCTTTTCCTGGAAGAGCTGGTGGCTTTGAACTGCTGACCTGGTAGTTAGCCGCCCAACTCTGATCACTACACCACCAGGACTTCTTGGGCCCTGGAAAGCCCCCGGAATCATTCACATCAGCTAGCATTGCCAATCTCACCAAAGGGTCACAGTACCGGGCGTCCCATTAGGGGTGAAACTAGTGAAGCGTTTGACCCGTGTGGCCTGCGACTGATGCTGTAAGGACCCAGATGGCCCTTGGCAGAGCAAGACCCTCGATGAGACAGAGGGACACGGTGGCAGCGTCCGTGGGCTCCAACAGAAGGACAGTTGGGAGGGTGTCGCAGGACCGGGCGGTGCTTGGTCCCGTTACACACCGGGTCACTCTGAGCAGGAACCGACTCAACAACAGATAAGGGCTCGGAATTAAGGCTCCTGATTTCCTGGGCTAGGAATGCTGGTGGCGCAGTGGTTACACGCTCAACCCCGAACTGACCATTAGCAGTTCGAACCCACCAGCTGCCCGGTGGGAGAAAGATGTGGCAGGCGGCTTCCGTCAAGATGGAAATGCTCAAACCCACCTGGATCAAGTTGATTCCGACTCATCGAGACCCTACAGGACGGAGTAGAACCGTCCCTTTGGGTCTCTGGGGCTGTACACCTTGATGGCAGCAGAATGATTCCTTTTTCTCTCCCAGGGCAGCTGGCGAGTTAGAACTGCTGACCTCGATGGGAGCAGCCCAATGGGTAACAGATTCCAGGGGCAGCTTTACTCTGTCCTATCCGGTTGGGTGACATTTTCCATTGTTCCATTTGCCTGTGGCTGCTGACCTTGAAGAAAGAAGACTGAAGAAGAACCGATGTATTTGAATGACGATGCTGGCGAAGCAGACTGAAAGTCCCACGAGCTGCCAAAAGAACAAACAGACCCGTCGTGGAAGAAGTACAGCCAGCAGGCCCCTTAGAGGCCAGGCTGGCGAAGCTTTGTTTCCACGTTGTTTTCTTTTTTTTTTTTCCACGTTGTTTTCAACGTGCTTTGGGCATGTGGTCAGGAGAGACCAGTCCCTGGAGGAGGACGTCATGTGTGGTCAAGTGGAGGGGCGGCGACAGAGAGGAATGGAGAGACAGAGCGCAGCAACAATGGGTTTAAACAGAGGAGTGATCCTGAGGATGGTCAGATAGTGCAGCAGTTCTCAACCTGTGGGTCGTGACCCTTTGGAGGGGGGTGTCGAATTTCACCGGGGTCAACTAGGGCCATCAGAAAACACCTATTCCCAACGGTCTTAGGAATGGAGACACCTCTATCTGTCTCCAGATGGGTCCGCCCATCTGCAGATACGCCCACATACGAGTACCTGGCGTGGACAGTTACCCAGGCTACACCATGCTGCAAGACAACGTTTCATTGATTTGTCCTTAGAAATAAATATTTCACCCTATAGAATGACCTACTGTTTTGTGGTGCATCACTGTGCTTTCATGATGTTCCATTTGTAACAATGAAAAGACATCCTGCGTATCAGACATTTACATGACGGTTCATGACAGCAGCAAAATGACAGCGATGAAGTAGCAACAAAAATAATGTTACGGTTGGGGGTCACCACCACATGAGGAACTGCACGAGAGGGTCGCAGCATGAGGAAAGTTGAGAACCGCAGGGATAGTGTTTCATTCTGTTGTTTGCACGGTCTTTCTGAGTCAGATCAAACAACAACAACAACAACAAGCCTGACAGCGCTTTCCTTGGGTGTGTGACCGTTTTATAAGGAAGACTGAAGAGAACGGAGTCCTGTTTTGCTCTTTGCCCTGCTGTTTTCTTTGGATTCTGCCTTTGCCTCTAGGGACCGCACCATGTGGTCTGCCGCCCCTGGGAGCTGTCAGCGCTCTGCCCTGTTTCTCCTCAGCTCCTCAGGACGGCACACCCGCTGGCCTGTGATCTCCTCACTCCCCGCTTCACCTGCCTGCTTCATCCCCGGGCAGCTGCATGAGTCTGAGCATCTGACCCACGCACGTGAGCTGGACTGGGCTGGGCCGCCTTCTCGATATTAAACTTGTTCTGGTGCATATGTGAAGGTCACTGGTTTTGTTTCTCCAGAAACCTCCGCCTGACTCAGCACCTTCTGTTCTGAGTATGCGCATGGAAGTCTCTCAGCAAATTTGGGAGTCAGAATTGCCACCCACTGTGCAGATGAGCAAAAGGAGGCTCTGAGAGGAAGGGAAAGCCCAGGGAGATGTAAGTGTGTGTGTGTGTGTGTGTGTGTGTGTGTTGGGCGGTGGCGCGGCAGTGCAGAAGTATGAGCCCAGGCTGTGTAGAGCTCTGAGCAGCCCTCCTAAATTTACAGTACGCCAGTTTAAAACAGAAGAATTAGCAGGATCAAAATAAAGCCTGGTTAAAAACAAACAAACAAACAAATAAATAAAGTCTGCCTGGCTCTGGGAAGCAAACGAGGCTTAATTTGGAAAGTTCTCGAACACGGGTCAGCACAGTCTGCTGCCCAGTGAGCCTTTTCCTGTGGGCCCGTGCCTCCCCACCAGATGTCCTCTCGCTCCTCTGTCCTGGGGTGGGGCCCCTAGGTGTCCAGGACTGGAGGTTAACCCTCAGAGTGTCACAGACTCTCTCTCCTCAGCACCTCCTAATTTTGTCTCTGGCCTGGACTCCTCCTGCTCCCATTTCCAGCGTCTCTGGCTCAGGGATCGTGGAGAGCCTTGCCTGCTAAGCAGGCACATCGAGTCTCCTGGGAATGTGCCCAGGCCCATGACTTCTTTGAGGTTTTGCTTTGATTTGGTGGTGGTGGTGGGGTGCACAAGAGGGGGGAATAGCTTCCCTTGGGGGGCTACAGAGCAGCAGAAAGCCACCTCAAACCCACGGCCCTTGTGCCCACCCTGACTCACAGACCCTACAGGACAGGGTAGCACTGCCCCCGTGGGCTTCTGAGATGACAACTTCACAAGAGCAGAAAAGCTTTATCTTTCTCCCTTGGAGCGGCTGGTGGGTTTGAACCCCTGACTTACCTTCAGCTTAACCCCTTCTGCCGCCAGGGCTGTAGAAGGAGACAGGAAACACACAGAGGACAAATGAGAGCAGGCTCATCTCCTTGCCTCTCCCCCCACCCATGTGAGTGGATGAAGGCGTTGAGTGGCTTCCAGCACCCAGTCAAGCCCCGTCCCTAAGGCTTGGTTCTCACCCATGGCCTCCCCAGGCACTGCGCCCCACAGGGCTTGCTCTAATCTTTATGGGTGCAGTTTGCCTGGTCTTTCTTCTGTGGTGCCCCTGAGAGGGTCTACACTGCCAACCTTAAAGTTAGCAGTTGACCATTTGTACTATCCAGGCCCTCTCAAAATAGCACCTCGGCCATTGTTTACGGACCGCCTGCCGGCGAAGGTTGAAGTCAAGGAGTCATCTTGCTGGGCTCCACAGTCGGTGCTCATGGAAGCAGCAGTCGAGAGGTCAGGAGACGTGTTGCACGGGGTGACCGCTGCACAACCTCCTTAGAGCGTTGAAAAGCAAGGACGTTCCTTTGAGGACCACGGCGCGCCTGACCCAAGCCGTGGTCTTCTCCACGGCCTCATGTGGCTGAATAAGGAAGCCCGTGCGGGGGGACGGATGCATTTGGATCGTGGGGCTGGGGGAAGAATACTGAAAGGACCCAGGAAAAAGTCTACAAGGACAAAGCAATCTGTCTTGGAAGAAGTAAGGCCAGAGTGCTCCTTAGAGGCAAGGATGGTGAGACTTTGTCTTACGTCCTTTGGACATGTGGTCGCGGGGAGACCAGGCCCTCATGTTCTGTAAAGTCCAGGGGCAGCTAAAAAGAGGAAGGCTCTCAGGGAGATGGACTCATGGGCTGAGACACCGGATCAGCGGTGAGGATGGCGCAGGACCGGGCGGTGTTTCGTTCAGTTGTGTCTAGGGTGGAACTGGGTCAGAATGGGCTGGATGGTACCTAATAGCAAGAACACCTGGTTGGTACCGCTGCAGGAAGCCCCACAGGAGTCCTGGCTGGTCCTGGCTCATGGGGTGGATATCTGTTGAGCTTTTTTTAATTAATCATTTTATTGGGGGCTTGTAAAACTCTTATCACAATCTATCCACCCATCCATTGTGTCAAGCATATTTGTACATTTGTTGCCATCATCGTTTTCAAAACATTTGCTTTCTGTTTGAGCCCTTGGTATCAGCTCCTTGTTTTCCTGCCTCCCTCCCCGCTCCCTCTACCTCATGAACCCTTTATAATTTATAAATTATTATTTTGTCATGTCTTACACTGTCCGATGTTTCCCTTCACCCATTTTTCTGTTGTCCATCCCTGAGGGAGATTATATGTAGATCCTTGTAATCGGTTCCCCCTTTCCACTCCACCCTACCTGTATCGCCACTCTCAGCACAGGTCCTGAAGGGATCACCCATCCTGGATTCCCTGTGTCTCCAGTTCCTATCTGTACCAATGTACATCCTCTGGTCTAGCCAGATTTGTAAGGTAGGATTGGATCATGATAGTGGGTGGGGAGGAAGCATTTAGGAACTAGAGGAAAGTTGTATGTTTCATCATTGCTACACTGCACCCTGACTGGCTCATCTCCTCCCTGCAAACCCTTCTGTGAGGGGATGTCCAGTTGCCTACAGATGGGTCTTGGATCACCAGTCCGCACTCCCCCTCATTCACAATGTTGTTTTTTGTTCTTTGAATCTGCTGAGCTTTGACCGTGTCCAGGCTCCCCTGGTTCTCTGGGTCCATCCTGTCGCTGGATTCCGGGGCCCCACCGAGCCCAGCCTGCACACGGCGACCCGGGAGCGCGGATGGCTGAACAATGCTCGCTCAGAGGGCGGCAGGGAGCACCAGGAGGCACAGGAGCGCGGAGGTGACGCGATGGCGCCGGGCTGGCAAACCCCGGTTGGACGAGGACCGCCACCCCGGGACCCCGGCAGGGACCCGCCCTGGGAGCACGTGACCGCCAGAGGGCGGCGGCGAGCCCGCCGGCCGCCGCGGACTCGCGCGCAGCCCCCACCCGCAGGAATGCGGACGGCGCGGGGCGGCGACCTTGGCCTCCCGCCCGGAGCAGCTGCTGCTTGCTCGCATTCCGCCCGCCTTCCCGTTCCTGGGACCCAGGCTGCCCCCACCCTGCGCGGCTGGGAGGACGCGAGAGGCGGCCCTGACCGGGATGCGTGTCTCGGGGTTCGCCCCTTCCCCAAGAGGAAGCCGTGGCAGGGGTGGCGGGGGGCTGGGGGAATGAGGTTGGGGGTGGGGTTCGAGGAGCAGATCAGTATTAGTCTGATCTGGAGGAAAGGCCGCCGGGCGCTAAGCACCTCCAAGACCCGTTCTCCCCATTGCGCAGAGGAGCCGTTGCTCGCACAAGCAGGAAGTGTCCAGAGCGTCTCAGCGTGGACTGAGGGCCAGTCTCGGGCCCAGCCCCAGCCCAGGCGCATCTGGTCACTTCTGTTACCGCCCCCCTTGGTTCCCTGGAGCCTCAAGAACTGGGCCTGCTCCCTGACCCCCTGAAGGTATGGCCCGCCTCCCTCCCTGGATCAGCGGAGGTGGGACCCTCCAACAATGTCCTGTTGCCCCAGGGGACGAAGGGTCAGGGTCAGTTAGCAACCACATGGTGTCCCCCCAATCCACCTCCCCCAGGAAGAGAAGACCTAGTGGTGTAGTGCTTATGCGTTGGGCTGCGATCTGTGTGGGCGGCAGTTCGAAACCACTGGCAGCTCCTCGGGAGAAAGACTGGGCTTTCTACTTTCAAGGGCTACAGCCTCAAAAACTCATAGGGGGTCTCTATGAGACAGCGCTGACTCGATGGCAGCGAGTCTGGTTTGGGGGTTGGTGAGCCCACGAGTGACAGAAGAGAATTAGACCCCATAAGGTTTTCAATGGCTGATACAATTTTAGAAATCGGTCACCAGGCCTTTCTTCCGAGGCGTCTCAAGGGGGGTGGGTGGGCTTGAAGCTCCGACCTGTGGGTTAGCCCTGGAGAGCATCACCTGGGAGCTGAGTCCAGGGTACTGATGCACTGGTTCTGAAAACACTGTGGGCCCCACCTCCAATTCACAGCCCGTAAGTGAGCAGCCCCCACGAGGAAGAGGCGATTGAGTCAAGGTGAGCGAGAGCGGGTCAGGTGAAGGGTTGGGATGGGATAGAAGATGCTTCTGTTTCAGGTGGAGGGGCAGCCAGGGCAATGGCCTGGAGGAGGTGGGAAGCAGGGTGGTTTAGAGAATGGGAGGGGGCAGGATGCCATTGCTGATATATGTGTGTGTGTGTGTGTGTGTGTATACCAACAGCCCCCACTCCCAACATCTTTCCAGATGTGAAACTTAGTGATATCAATTACATCAGTGATGATGAGCACACACCGCTCCTGATTGTGGGTGAATTTCCCATCATGCTAAACAAACACCTTCCGAAACAATGGGGACTCCTTTTGTCTCTAGCCATTTGCCTACTCTTATTATTCCATATGAGAGCAGACAGTGTCTGTCCTCTTGGGTGGGCTGATTTCGCTAAGCCTATGGGGCTGCCAACTGCAAGGTCAGCAGTTTGAATCCACCAGCTCCTGCCTGGGCGAAAGATGGGGCTTTTTACTCCTGCAAAGAGTTGCAGTGTTGGAACCCCCCAGGGGCAGTTCTGCCCTGCCCTAGGATCACTAGGAGTTGTCATTGCCTGGGTGGCAATGAGTTTGGGTGACTGAGTCCCGAAGATGTCTTGTTTTGCTGCATTTGTTCCTTCACTTATCGGCTACTTTTTTTTTGCCACATCCTGTAACCAGGATCCCTTCCCCGTGGAGCTGGTGTCCTAGGAGGAGACACAGAAGCGCTGGGTGATATGGTAGTTACATTATGTCATGTCAACTTGATAAATAGGTGACAGGTGAAAGCTAGCCTGTCGATCAGGTCACAGTCTGCCTGATGGCTCTTTGTGGGCGTGGCCTTCTCCTGAGGATTCTGGGAGTTTTCCTCTCTTCCTCTCTGGAGGTGGGACACACACTCTCTCTGTTTCTCCTTTCTGTTAACAGGCCACATGGAGTCATGCTAATGGCAGCTAAGATACGAGCTACAGGACTGTCCACCCACCAGCCTGTGATCTTCCTGCATTCGGCATCATTGCATGTGCTGCGTGAGTCCGAAGAGGAATTTATGGACTAATATCGGACATATGGGCTTGATCTGGACTGGGCTTGGATGTTTATTGATGCATAATTACCTCTTGATATAAAGTTCTTTCCTGCATATATGTGCGTGTCTCTGGATTTGTTTCTCTAGTCTACCCGGACTAACAGGTGATTAGGAATAAAGCTGGTAAAGAGTCCCAGGTTGCCATCTTGTGATCACAGGGAGGGCCACTCTGAGGACATGAAGTTTGATCAGAGACAGGTGGGCATTCAGGGAAGTGTTTAAGAAAGAGGGAATGGCAGGTGCAAAGGCCCAGTGGTGGGGCCATGCACGAACTGCCTAAGAAACAGTCATGTTGCTGGAATGAAGCAAATCAGGGGAGAGAGAATTTGAAACAAGTATTCAGGCACTCTCGTGATGTAGTGGTTATGTACTGGGTTGTTAACTGCAAGGCCAAGAGTTCAAAACCGCCAGCCACTCTGCAGGAGAAGAACGAGGCTTGAGCCTCCTGAAAATGGTTAGAATCTTGGAAACCTACAGGGGCAGTTCTACCCAGTCCTGTAGGGTCGCTGGGCATTGGGATCAAGTCCATAGCAGTGAGTTTGGTCTTTGGTTTCTTGATGAGTCAGATCACCCAGGTGGCCTCAGAGTGGCAGCTTTGCCTCTAAGATGAGAAGCCCCTGGCAGGCTTTGAGCAAAGGAATGACTTGATGTGACTGCTGGTTCTGATAGAAGCTATCAGGGCGGGTCCTGTTTTTCTCGTGCATTTAAATCCAAATGGCAAAGTAACAATCATGATTTCACCACATACAAATAAAGCCAAAGACCACCATGGAAAGCGGTAGTGATGTACATGAATTGGGGGGAAAGTGTTTGCTTTTTTTTTTTTTTAAAGAGCTTCAAGGAGTGGGTAAGAAACTCATCAACCATCCAATAGGGAAAAGAAATATGTTAAAGATGTAGTCGGAACGTCCACTGAAAGTGAGACATCGTTAACAGATGAAGAGACATTTGGTCACACTTGGAAGATGAGAAACGAAAGTTTCGGCCTCACCGAGCTACCCATTTTTTTTAAGGCATCAGGTGGGTGCAAACGGAGAGCACCACGAGGCCACTGTCACTGACGGTGCCAAGAAGCAAGCATGCCACACAAGAAAATTGGTCAGCCCCAAAGGAGGTGGATGGTGATGTTCATAAAAATCATGAAGGCGTAGATACATTGGCCAGCCCACTGGCCTCCAGACAGACTTGCACATGTGTGAAATGATGTGTGCGCATGAGGCTGGTTATTGTAGCTGCCTCAAAAATTCGCAAAGGATTGGACAGAATTCAACTGTCCCTCATTAGGGAACTCGCTGCCTAAAGGATCTCATCCATCGCACTTGCATCAGAATGAGGTCACCTATAGAGGCATCTATAGAGGATGAAATACAGGCATGTACACATGTAGATCTATTTACATAACAATAGGGAACTAGATCTATGTCCATATATTTATAGGTTAAGTGTCAGGTATCAGGCATCAAAGTCCCCAAACAAAAAAAAATCATATCGATGTGAATGAGGGGGAGGGCAGAGTGGAGATCTAAAGCCCATCTGTAGACAATTGGACATCCCCTTACAGAAGGGTCACAAGAAAGAGACAAGCTGTAAAGCACAAATAAAACATACACATTTCCTCTAGTTCTTTTATGCTTCCTTCCCCTCACTATCATGACCACAATTCTACCTTACAGATCTGGCTAGACCAGAGCATGTACATGGGTACAGATAAGCGCTGAAGACACAGGGAATCCAGGACAAATCAACCCCTCAGGACCAATAATGAGAGTGGAGATACCAGGAGGGGAAGGAAAGGTGGGGGAGAAAAGGGGTAGCGATTACAATGATCTACATATCACCCCTTCCCTGAGGGATGGACAACAGAAAAGTGGGTGAAGGGAGACATCGGTCAGTGTAAGACATGAAGAAATAGTAATAATTTATAAATTATTAAGGGTTCATGAGGGAGGAGGAAGGGAAAAATGAGCTGATCCCAAAAGATCAAGTAGAAAGCAAATGTTTTGAGAATGATGATGGCAACAAATGTACAGATGTGCTTGACTCAATGGATGGATGGTTTGTGATAAGATCTGTACGAGGGACCAATAAAATGATTCAAAAAGAAGAGAAGAGCGAGGTCATCTGCTTAGGCTGAGAAGGAAAAGGCTCCAGTAGATATTCTTCAGGGAGAGAGCCGAGGATTGCACTTGTGTACAACACGCTGCCTTTTGGAAAAGTACACAGAGAGAAGGAAATGCAGACCCCCACTCTCCTGTCAGGCTGTCACACTGTGGGGACTCGCATGCTGCGAGGCTACCAGAGCGAGTATTTCAAATACCAGCAGGGCCACCTGCAGTGGACAAACCTCAGAGGAGCTTGCCGATGGAGAACGAGCCCTGGTGCTGGCTCGGTGGGTTAAGCATTGATCTCTAACCACGAGGTTGGTGGTTCCCACCGTCCAGATACTCGTTGGAGAAAAGGTGAGGCTGCTCCTTTAACGATGTACAGTTTCAGAAACCCAAAGAAGGCAGTTCTTTATTATTATTGTTTAATCATTTTATTGGGGGCTCATACAACTCTTATTACAATCCATCCATCCATTGTGTCAAGCACATTTGTACATTTGTTGCCATCATCATTTTCAAAACGTTTGCTTTCTACTTGAGCCCATGGTATCAACTCCTCATTTTTTCCCTTCCCTTCTCTTCCCCACCCTCCCTCCCTCATGAACCCTTGATAATTTAGAAATTATTATTATTTTTCCATGTCTTACACTGACGGATGTCTCCCTTCACCCACTTTTCTGTTGTCTATCCACCTGGGAGGGGGTTACAGGTAGATCATTGTGATCCGTTCCCCCTTTCTCTCCCCACTTTCCCCTTACCCTCTTGGTATGAGCACTCTCAATACTGGTCCTGAGGGGTTTATCTTTCCTGGATTTCCTGTGTTTCCAGCTCTTGTCTGTACTAGAGTAAATATTCTGGTCTAGCTGGTTTTGTAAGGTCAAATTGGGGTCATGAGAATGGGGGTGGGGAGAGGAAGCTTTATAGAACCAGAAGAAAGTTGTATTTTACATAGGTGCTATACTGCACCCTGAGTGGCTTGTATCCTCCCCACAACCCTTGTGTAAGGGGATGTCCAGTTTCTTACAGATGGGCTTTGGGTCTCCACTCTGCACTCCCCCTCATTGATTGATGTTTTGTTCTCTGATGCCTGATGCTTGATCCCATCAACACCTCATGATCATACAGGCTGGTGTGCTTCTTCCATGTTGGCTTTGTTGCTTCTCAGCTAGATGGCCACTTGATTATCTTCAAGCCTTTAAGATCCCAGATACTATATCTTTTGATAGCCAGGCACCATCAACTTTCTTCACCACATTTGCTTATGCACCCATTTTGTCTTCGGCGATCGTTTCCGGAAGGTGAGCACCGTGGAATGCCAGTTTAATAGAACAAACTGTTCTTGCATTGAGGGAGTACTTGAGTAGAGGCCCAATGTCCCATCTGCTGCCTTAATACTAAACCTATAAATATATGCACATAGATCTATTTCCCCCTCATCATATAGAAATATATTTACATATGTTCATGCCTGTATTTAGACCTCTATAAATGCCCTTTTCGTCCTAGTTCCTTCCTCTATTTCCTTTTACTTTCCTCTTGTCCCACTATCATGCTCAGCCTTCATGTGGGTTTCATAATTCCTCTCGGTTACATTGCCCTTGATCAAGCCCTACCAGGCCTTCTACACACTCCTAGCCATTGATTTTAGGTCACTTGTTGTTCCCTTGTCCCCATGTTTGCTAACACCCACTTCCTTTCCCCCCGCCTCCCACCTCTCCCATGTCCCTCCAGAACCGTTGGTCCCATTGTTTTCTCCTCCAGATTGTTTATCCAAGGGGGCAGTTCTGTTCAGCTGTACCCATTGCTCTGAGTCAGAACCAACGTCACAGCAGTGGGTTTGGCTTGGGTTTGGCTTTCTACACTAACACAGACTGAAGGTCTGCTTCCAAGACTCAGTCAATGAAAACCTTATGAATCCCAATGATACATTGTCCAGGAGAGGAGCCCCTTGTGTTGGAAGGCAGTCCGTCATAGCCCCAACAATGTACTCAAACTTGCCAACCAAAAGACCCAACTCCAAACTCACCGCCATCAAGTCAATGCCAACTCTTAGTGACCCTATAGGACAAGGTAGAACTGCCTCTGTGAATTGCCGAGGATGTAACTTAAAAAAAAATCATTTTATTGGGGACATTTACAGCTCTTATCACAATCCATCCATCCATCCATCCATCCATCCATCCATCCATCCATCCATTGTGTCAAGCACCTTTGTATATATGTTGCCATCATCATTTTCAAAGCATTTTCTTTCTCCTTGAGCCCTTGATGTCAGCTCATGTTTCCCCTCTCACACCCTCCCTCCCTAATGAACCTTTGATAATTTATATGTATATTTTTCATGTCTCAGGCTGGAACTCATTGCAGGAATAGAAAGCCCCATCTTTCTCCCAGGGAGTGGCTAGTGGTTTCAAAATGGGACCCTTCAGATCACAGCCAAGTTCTGAACCATTATGCCCCAAGGCTCCTCTCGAACTTACCAATGATCACGAACTTGGTCCAGGACCAGGCAGCTTTTATTGGGTTACCCTCACACAGGTGGTTGCTGGGAAGTGGAGCTCCCTCAGTGACACCCAGAAAGAACCACATACCGGCGGGGTGGGGTGGAGTGGGGCTTAAAAGTCTGTGGGGCATTTCCACAACCTTTTCATTCCATTCCCCTCCCCCAACTCTCTCAGGACCCCCTAGCACAGCCTGTTGTCGTCAGGTGGATTTGGAGTCATGCAGACTCCATGTATTCCCGAGGGGAACTGCTCCCTGGGATTTTTTTTTTCTTGGCTACTTGAAGCAAGCGGTTCACTGATTGCTACTTCTGTCGATCTGCTGGGTGGGTCTGGCCGCCAACCTGTAGGTTCTCAGTCCCTTGTGCCACACAGGACTGGCAAAACCTCAGAACCCCAATAGCTCACTGACAGAGGTTGGTCAACCCCAAAGAAGATGTAGTTCTCTCTCTCTCTCTCATCAGGAAGAACATCTGGACAGAACACATGATAACGGGCATGGGGTGAGGGACAGCTGAGGAAGAGGGGGAGGTGAGAGACTGGTTTTTATGACAGTCTTCATTTTTTTTGGCGTTTCAAACGTGATGGATGTATTATCTATTGAAAAGGTGCTTTGGAAGGGTCCCGTTGGCTGAGGTGTGGATAATGAATAGCGATGGGGCAAAGGTGAGGTGTGTGGGGTGAGGATGGGGAGGAGCTTGGTACAGCAACCCAGGTGAGGAAGGAACACTGGTGGGTGGACCAGAGAGGGGACTGAGAAATGGTTGGTTTGGTTTGGAAGACACCTTGCGGATGACAGGCACGCATGGGATCTCCAGGCGGAGTCGCTGTGAGGTGGCCGTGAAAGGGGTCCGAGATGCCCCCAGTGCACTTGGCCTGAAGAACTAGGAGCATCGTCTTTACCAAGCTGGGAAGATGGGAAGAAGGCGGCCTGAGTATACAACTCCCGAGCGAAGAGCTAGTGTGTCTTTAACACGTCTGACTGTTGGCCGGCGTTGGTCGGTGATTGCTTCCAGCTAGAATTTAATAACAGCCCTTCGCCTTTTCTTTCTCTTCCCCCCGGCCCCCCGCGCTTGTTTATCCAGTTGCCATCTGGATCGGTGATGCTGCTTCTCTGCGTGCAGCTGAAACTGATGGAGGATGATTTCAGCAGTAAAGGAATTTGTCAAGTGGAGGCTGGGCGCTCACGGGACCCCCGCCTTGGGGAACTGCCAAGGAGCAAGGTGGGAGGGCAGGGTCACAGGCTACCCCAGCTGGCAGGCTCTGCTTCTGCTGCTGACGCCTGTCCCTGCTGGCACCATCTGCTTCTAGACCCCTTCCTTCCTTGGGTGGCAGGCTTGCAGTTAATTCTAAATCCTGTGCGCTCATCTGATTAGTGGAGTCTGGGACACAGGTTTGCCCGCGAACTACAAGGGAGGTGGGGAGAAGGGTTGGTGTGGGATACAGCAAGATTTCTCCCAAGTTTTCTCCCCCAAATAGATGCCAAACCTAGCTGCTTGCTACCCATGCCAAATGACTATACACTTGGAGGTCAACAGAAGTAGGTCAGGGGTTATTCTCCCTAAGGGTTATCAGCCATCCAGAGCAAGCAGACACCACTGTTTATCTCACAATATGTAGGGCCCACTCCCTTCTGAAAAGGATAGTAGTAGATTGTTTTCCTGAAGGAAAGCCCAGAGAGGTCAAGCCCACTAAAGGGTGACCAAGGTTAGGCTGCCATCATGAATGTAGGGTCCACCCATCTTGTCACATGTTTACCCCTAGTCCCTCCCCTTCCTATCGTGTGTACACCCCTAGCTCCTCCCCTTCCTGTTACTCTTATGCTCATTGTACATCCCCCTCCTATTGCTTGCATTGCCTATTGTACAGTCCTTTCTGTGACATGTGTGGTTACCTGTAATCACGCCCCCTAAAGAGATATAAGTCTTGGCTAGCAATAAATCTCATTCTCCGGTTCACTCCCCTGCCCTCGGCCCACGCTGTGCGCGGGCCTGGATGGTTAGATCATGGCCATCCAGGAGGTGAGCATTAGACCCTGAAATGTGTCTGACTTCTTTATTTGACTCTCCCATTTCTCTATGGCGTTGTTATAATTTTTAGATATATCTCAACTGTACAATTGCACTTACCGAACCTGCGATTAGTTGTGGGGGCCTGGCCTTTCCCCCACAGGTTGGTGTTTTCTACCCAGAGTCCATGCACAGGCGGGTTTGGAATGCTGAACACTCCACAGGAAAAGAAATATTAAAAAATGATAGTGATAAAATAGAAATATCACATGGCTTCTACTTACGGCAACTGGGGATGCCTTCTTTTCTCCTAGCAAATGATTTAGTTAAAGGGATGTTGTTTTAAAGCAAGGAAATGTTGAACACAGATTTGGGACATCAGTGGGATGGGGAGTGTATTTGTTGATGTGATAGTAGCAACATTCTTTTTTAAAAAATCATTTTATTGGGGGCTGAGGTAGTTAATTGTGCCAACCTGGCCGATAAAAATATGTGGGGTTAATTGAAGGGCGGAGAGATAAATGGCTCAGCGAGCCTCGCCTTTCTAGTTCTCTGGTCTCTTGCTTTGTGATGGTTGGACCAGAGTGCAGCTGCCTTAGCCAGTTCCTTGCTTCAGCTGGCAAGGCTCACTTCCTACAAGATATCCCTGAGGACAAGCCGTATGGACCTACCCCATGCAGCCCTGGGTGCTGGAGCAGCCATGTGGAGACCCCTGCCAGTGCTGAGATGCTTACACGTTCACCGATTCAGCTTTCCTCTTGCAGTCGGCATCATTGTGTGTGTTTTGTGAGATGGAGGAGGACTTTGTGGATTGGTGTCGAACATATAGGTTAATGTTGGACTTGTGGTCTTGGGCAGCACTGGGTTGGGAGGTTTTCTGGATGCGCACTTACCCTTTATATAAAACTCTCTCTTATACATGGGTTTCTGTGGATTTGTGTCTCTAACGCAGGGGTCCTCAAACTATGGCCTGTGGGCCACATGCGGCCCGCCGAAGCCATTTATCTGGCCTGCAAGGTGTTTTTGCCGCTGCTGCCTGTCCTGCTTAGCAGATGACTCGTCCAGTGTGCATAGGAATTTGTTCATAGTTTTTTTAAAGACAATAGTCCGGCCTTCCAATGTTCTGAGGGACAGTGAACTGGGCCCCTGTTTAAAAAGTTTGAGGACCTGCTCTAAAGTACCCAGACTAACACAGGGGCTCATACAACTCTTATCACAATCCATACATACATCAATTGTATAAAGCACATTTGTACATTCATTACCTTCATCATTCTCAAAAACATTTGTTCTCCACGTAAGCCCCTGGCATCAGCTTCTCATTATTTCCCCCTCTCTCCCCAGTCCCACCTCCCTCATGAACCCTTGATAATTTATAAATTATTATTTTGTCATATCTTACACTGTCTGACGTCTCCCTTCACCCACTTTTCTGTTATCCGTCCCCCAGGGAGGAAGTTATATGTAGATCCTTGTAATCGGTTCCCCATTTCTACATCACCCTCCCTCCACCCTCCCGATATCACCACTCTCACCACTGGTCCTGAAGGGATCATTCACCCTGGATTCCCTGTGTTTCCAGTTCCTATCTGTACCAGTGTACATCCTCTGGTCTAGCCAGACTTGAAAAGTAGAATTGGGATCATGATAGTGGAGGGTGGGGAGGAAGCATTCAGGAACTAGAGGAAAGTTGTATGTTTTATCGTTGCTACACTGCACCCTGACTGGCTCGTCTCCTCTTTGAGACCCTTCCATAAGGGGATGTCCAGTTGCCTACAGACATCCCCTCATTCACATTGATATGACTCTTTGTTCTTTGTTGCCTGATAACTGATTCATTCTGCACCTCATGATCACACAGGCTGGTGTGCTTCTTCCGTGTGGGCTTTGTTGCTTCTGAGCTAGGTGGCCGCTTGTTTACCTTCAAGACTTTAAGACCCCAGATGCTATATGTTTTGATAGCTGGGCACCATCAGCTTTCTTCACCCATTTGTCTTCAGCAATTGTGTTGGGAAGGTGAGCATCATGGAATGCCAGTTTAATAGAACAAAGTGTTCTTGCATCGAGGGAGTACTTGAGTGGAGGCCCAATATCCATATCTGCTACTTCAATACTAAATCTATAAATAGATGCACATAAATCTATTTCCCCATCCTCATATATAAATGTATTTACATATGTACATGCTTTTATTTAGGCCTCTATAAACGACCTTTGCCTCCTCGCTCTTTCCTCTGTTTCCTTTTACTTTCTTCTTGTCCCACTATCATGCTCGGCCTTCATTTGGGTTTCAGTAATTCCTCTCGGTTACATTGCCTTTTATCATGCCCTACCAGGCCTCCTATACCCTCCTCACCACCGATTTGGATCTTTTGTTGTTCCCTTGTCTCTGAGTTTGTTAACACCACTTCCTTTCCCCCCACCTCCCCCTCTTCCATGTCCCCCTGGAACTGTCGGTCCGGTTGTTTTCTCTCCAGATTGTTCATCCAGCCTCTCTTATTTAGACAGACCTGCGGAGACAATAACATGCACAAAAACAAGACAGAGCAAAACCAAGCAACAAAAGAAAAGAAAATAACAGCAAAAAGTCAATGACAACAAAACAACCCCCCCCCAACACAACAACAACAACAACAAAGAAAAGCTTGTAGTTATTTCAAGGGCTGTTTGGTTACCTTTAGCAAGCAGTGTTTTCTGGTCGAGTCTGATGGGGTGCCAAGTTCACAGATGATGCTCATCATGGTATCACGGTCCTGGGTAGGAATGGGTGGTCCATTCAAAGTGGTCCTCTGAGGAATGAGGGCTACAGGAAGGATGAAGGGCACCATCACCATCTTTAGACCCTGTCTTTGTCTGGGGTGTCTAGAGGAACAAACCCAGAGGTCAGGGGTGGGGTAGAGAGCAAGACCAGAGAGAAGGGTCAGAGGTCAGCCCAGAGGCCAGGCCAGGAGAAGGGCGAGGGGCAGAGACCAAGAGCGTTGCTTCAAGGAAATGGCTCCCACAATTGTGAGGAAGTGAGTGATTCCTGCAGTTGTGGTCAGACAACGGGCCGAAGGCCCCTGCGGGCTCATGTGGTTGCAGCGGCTGATGAACCCAAAACCTGCGGCCTTCTGCCCCAAGGACCAGAGGGCAGGCAGTGAGGTAAGAGGGAGCTTTGCCAGGGCATCCATTTATTTCCAGGCAGATTGGCCCACATCTGATCCCCAAATGCAAGGTGATGGCACTGTGTCTGCCAACCCACTGAGAAGGATGGCCTAGACTAGTTGACACACACGCACCTTCACAAACCTGATGGGCAAAGGGAAGGAGACAGCTGGCCCTTAGCTAGCCAGATGCTGCGAGCCTGCGGTGACCCCGCATGGAAGGAGCGTATGGGACCAATCCCTGGGTCTTTCTCCTTTTATGCTTTGTTCTACTCCTGGTGTCGCCAACTGGCAGAACCCAGCCCCACCGGGTTTGAAGCTACGCATAAGCCCAGGAACAACAGCAAGGAGGTGCAGGACCATGTGGTGTTTCATTCTATTCTGTACAGGGTTGCTATGGGTCTGCACTGACTCAATGACACCTAGCGCTGTTGGGTCGGCCAAACCCAAAGACTTCTAGTGTCAGGACGCTTCACGGATTCTTAAAAATAATCTGTTAGCAGGAAAGGGGGTGAAGGGAGATGTCGGACAGGGCAAGATATGGCAAAATAATAATCTATAAATTACCAAGGGCTCATGAGGGAGGGGAGAGCGATGAGGAGGACCTGATGCCAGGGGCTTAAGTGGAGAGCAAATGCTTTGAAAATGATGAGGGCAAAGAATGTACAGATGTGCTTTACACAATTGATGTAGGTATATGTATAGTTGTGATAAGAGTTGTATGAGCCCCTAATAAAATGTTTAAAAAAAGAGGAAGGCCCTCAGCAAGATGGACTGACACCGTGGTTACATCGATGGGCTCAGGCATAGGAATATTGCAAGGACGGCGCAGAACCACGCAGTTAATAAAATTAAACTTCCATCTACCCCTTGAACTATAATCACACTCCTTGTCATTTCCCCAAATGAACAAAATATTTGTGAGCAAAAAAAATATCTGTTAGCAAGGGGAGCAGAGCAATGAAATCCCCAGGGAATACCAAAAATAGACTTTGGGGACAGAATGTGGCACTCCATCAGACTCGACTGGAAGACACACCTAAAGGCCAACACACAGACCTGGAACTATTTATAGGCTTTTCCTTTTTGTCATCGGCTTCCTCTTTGTGGTTGGTATTTGTTTTATTTGTTGGTTTTATCTTCCTGTTTTGTTTTGTTTGGCTTTGCCTGCTTTTTTTGCTGGTTAATGTCTCTACATGTCTATTGAGATAAGATAGACTGGATAAACAATTTGGAGATGAAAACAATGGGACCAATGGTTCTGGGGGACACGGGAGAAGGGATCATGGGAGAAAATAAGGGTGTGTGTGTCAACCAACCCAGGGACAAGGGAACAACAAATGAACTAGAATCAATGGAGAGAAAGGTGTAGGATGCCTTGTGGGGCTTAATCAAGGGCAATGGAACAAAGAGGAATTACTAAACCCAAATGAAGGCCAAACATGATAGTGGGACAAGAGGAAAGTAAAAGGAAATAGAGGAAAGAACTAGGAGGCAAAGGACATTTGTAGAGGTCTAAATACAGGCACGTACATATGTAAATATATTTATACATAACAATAGGGAAATAGACCTATGTACTTATATCTATATGCTAAAAATGCAGGTAGCAGATGAACATTGGACCTCAACTCAAGTAATCCCTCAACATTAGAACAGTTTGTTTTAATAATCCGGCATTCTGTGATGCTTACTTTCTTGACACGATCACTGAAGACAAAGCAGGTGAACAAGCAAATGTGGTGAAGAAAGCTGATGGTGCCTGGATCAGAAGATCCAGGTTTGAAGATAAACAAGTGGCCATCTAGCTGAGAAGCAACAAAGCCCACATGGAAGAAGCACACCAGCCTGTGTGATCATGCAGTATCGATGGAATCAGTTATCAGGCATCTAAGATTCAGAACAAAATTATACCAATGTGATGGGGCAGGGTGGGGGTGCATGGAATGGAGACCCAAAGCCCATCTGTAGACAATTGGACATCCCCTTACAGAAGTGTCACAAGGAAGAGACAGTCAGGTTGCAGTGTAGCACCAATGAAACATTAAACTTTCCTCTAGTTCTTTAATGCATCTCCCCCCCCCACTATCATGACCTCATTCTACCTTACAAATCAGACTAGACCAGAACATGCACACTGCTACAGATAAGAGCCCACAACACAGGGAATCCAGGATAGATAAATACCAGGACCAACAATGAAAATAGAGATACCAGGAGAATAAGAGGAAGGTGGGGGGAGAAATGGGGAATCAACATAATACCCTCTCCCAGGGGGATAAACAACAGAAAAGTGGGTGAAAGAAGATGATGTAAGATATGAAAATAATAATCTATAACTTATCAAGGGTTCATGATGGAGGGAGGGTGCAGGAGGGGGGAACATGAGCTGATATCAAGAGCTCAAGTAGAAAGAAAGTGCTTTGAGAATGATGATGGCAACATGTGTACAAATGTGCTGAGGAGACTAGCAAGAGAAACTCCATGTGTAAGCTGCTAAGTCCCTACCCCATTCTTCCCTCCCATCTCAGAATGTTGACTGCGAGGTGAGCTACCCACTCCCCCTCCCCTATGGGAACGTCTCTGCTGGAGATTAATTTTAGAATGTACTCCCATGTGCCCAGGTCCTGAACACTACTATTAGTTTTGACTATCCAATATATCGTTTGTTCTGATTCAATGTTGTTCCCTTTGATTTTCAATCTGATTGGTGTGGTTAATCTTGTTATGGTAACCAGGATGCTATCATCAATTTTGGCATTGTTTCTTTTATGATAAGGAATGTCCCTTGTACTGCATGCTTGCTCTTCCTGAAGTTACCAGATATTATAATCAGTGTTGTATCCTGTAATGCTCCCTAACCCTAAAGAATAGTAACATTAATTTTGCTTTTCTTCTGTTCAAGCTTTTTTGAACTCTAGACAGGTGATAAATGAGGTGTTTTTTTTTTCTTGGCCTTCAAGATGAACTGATATTTGGACGTGGGACAGTCCCGTTATAACCGAATAAAGGCTCTTCTAAATTATAGTGGTGGTCATTTGTTTGAATCTGCAACATTTTGGTTCTCTGACCAGGAAAGCCACTGTGCCTTGATGCCTCCGCCCAGCAGCTGCTCCTGGAAGTGTGGGACCTCTAGGGGAGGTGACCCTTGGTTTCACCAGGGCCCCAGACTCCTACCTTCTAAGTTGAGCTGCTGCCTGGGGACGTTGGAATTTTGGAAATCGGCCTGAGTCTCTCGTTCCTCTGGAAGTAAGTCTAACTGTAGGACCAGTCTTATGGTTTGACTTGGGACGGAGACTGCACGCAGTCTGACTCTTCCCAGTCTTTTCTCATCAGGACGCTGGCTTTGAAGTCTGGTAACTTGTTGAACTGGCGGCTTGTCTTTTCAGACCATCACTTAATAAGTTTGAGTTGCCTTGAATTGGCAACTGCGTGGGTACCTTGTTAGGTTGCCAGCGTATCTTTCAGTCACTTAAAAAGTTTCGTGCTCAGGTTTGGCGAGTCATGGCTGTTTGTCTCTGTGTAACTTGGTCAGTGAGGTAGTTAGTTTATTGTGCCAACCTGGCCAATTAAACACATGGGTTAATTGAAGGACAGCGGGATAAATGGCTCCGAGAGTCTCACTTTTCTAGTTCTCCAGTCTCTTGTTTTGTGATGGTCGGACCAGGGTGCAGCTGCCTTAGCTACTTCCCTGCTTCAGCTGGCAAGGCTCACTTCCTGCAAGACATCCCTGAGGAGAAGCCACATGGACCTACCCTGATGCAGCCCGGGGTGCTGTAGCAGCCATGTGCAGACCCCTGACAGTTCTGCGATGTTTACACACTCACTGACTCGGCTTTCCTCCTGCAGTCAGCATCATTGAGTCTGTTTTGTGAGATGGAGGAGGACTTTGTGGATTGGTATTGGACATATGGGTTAATGGGTTAATAGACTTGTGGGCTTGGGCAGCACTGGGTTGGGATATTTTCTTGATGTGCACTTAACCTTTATATAAAACTCTCTCTTAGACATGAGTTTCTGTGGATTTGTTTCTCTAAAGTACCCAGACTAACACAGTCTAATTATTGTCCTCTCTGTGTGTCAATGTAAGGGCCCCAATAAAAGTATTTAATTAAAAAAGTCAAAAAAATCTGTTAGAAATGTAGATGAAAATCATGCACCAAAACACTCACCATTTTGAAGTGTTTAATGTAGTCACAAGGTTAACTATCACCCCATGATCTAACTTCACATATTTCTTTCACGGGTGTTCCAACATTACTTCAAAAACCCAACGTGGCCGGGAGGGGAATCGAGTCGGATGGAAGGGAGGGAGGACATGCCTTGATAGAAAATACCAGGCAAACAATTGCACCCATGATCTCTGCAGAGACTGAAGGGCATCTTTTTCTAGGGTCCCAGACTCAGTTTCCCTTTTCCTACACCCAGTTGCTGTTGAGTCAGCTCAAACTCACGGTGACCCCAGATGTGTCACAATAGAACAGTGTGCCCTTAGGATTTCAATGACTGATGTTCTTTGGAGGTGAAGGTAGATTGCCAGCTCTGTCTTCGGTTCTGTTTTGCATAGATTTGAACCGCCAACCTTTCTGTTAGCCATCGGTTTGCACCACCCAGGAAACCCTTAAAGTGTGTCACGGACTTTGGCTCTTGGACATACCTTGGCTCAATGCCCAGCCCTCCTCATTCAGCTCTGCAGTCTCACTCGCCACCCGCTACGCCTTGGGCTCTTCCGCTGTGAACTAGGGCGCTCACGCTGCCTCCATCTCTGTGGTAGTTGGACGATTCTCTGTCAACTTGATTATGTTTGACCGTGTAGAGGTGGGCTCTAACCTGTCAATCAGGTCACAGGCCCAATGATAGCTACCTGGGGGTGTGGCCTTCTTATAAGAAGGACCCTGGGAGCCTCCCACTCTCTCTACTCCTTCACCTTCCTCCTTACTGGGCCTCTGCGTCCCTGCCTGCGGGGGCGGCCCCATGTGGACCTCCACCTGGAGGACTGTCGGTGTTCTGCCATTTTTCCACCAAACGACTCTGCTCCCACTAGTCTGCGAGCTCCCTGTTTCCAGCTTCACCTCCCTGCGTCATCTGCCGGCAGCTCTGTGTGCCTGAAGAGGGCCCTGGCTAGCATGGGACCTATTGACTCCAGTCGGCCTGGGCTGGGATGCCTTCCTGATACAGGATTACGTCTTGATTGGAAACTTTTTCTGACACAGCCGTAAGTGCCACCAGATGTGTTTCTCCAGCATCTAGACGACCCAGCCTAACACAATCTCACAGGGATGAGACGACATCAAGGACGAATCCTTCTCCCAGAGCTTGGCAGTCAGATGAGGCAGCTGGACATTGACCCGCACAGAATTCTCGGGGGACCTGACAGGGTGAAGGGGGCTCGGTGTGTGGTCTCCCCACTGCCATCCTCAGTCACCAGGGCCCACTGGCTTCCAGTCTTCGAAAGAGACCCAGGAAACGTGGGGGTGCCATCTTTGGCTTTCATTTTCACTTAAATAGAAGAAACAAGACTTGGTTGAACAATCAATAGAAGCGTTGCTCATTGCTGGTGTGTGTGCAAACACAATTCGCTGATGGAGATGCGTGCCTGGGAAGCTGGGGACCCCTTGGTGGCCCAGCTCTGGGTGTCTGTTCAAGTGACAAGGCTGTTGGGTTCATCCCTGTATCCTCAACACACACACACACACACACACACACACACACACACACACACACACCAAACAAAAAAACCACTGTCACTGTCATTGAACCAACTCTGGCTCACAGTGACCCTTTAAGACAGGGCAGAACATCTCCTGTAGGTTTTCAAGACTGTAACTCTCTAAAGGAGTAGAAAGCCTCATCTTTTCCCCAGGGAGCAGCTGGTGGTTTTGAACGGCTGACCTTGCTGTGAGCAGCCCAACCGTGACTCACCAGGCCACCCTCCTGCACTCCCAGGTCCAGCATAATGAGGACATGAGGTTGAATGAAGCAGTCTACCTTCTCCTTCAGGGATCAGTGGGCCATGCCTCCTCCTCCAGGAAGCCTCCCTTGCCTTCCAAGACACAGCCTGGGGCTCCTGCTTCAGCATCCTCAATTCTGGATCTCAGGGTCTGTCTCACCACTGGCCGGGAACCTGTGTGCACCTGGCGAGGGATCTGCTGCGAGCTGAGGGTGCTATGGTGGTGGTGGGGGGGGTGTCTCAGTAGATCCCCCAGTACTGAGCAGGTCTGGCATGGTTTGCTGAACAAATGTGAATGAGCGAACAAATGAACGAAAGACGGCAGAGAGAGAGCCGTGGACGCAAACCCGGCTACTCAGGAGTTGGAGAACAGTTGGCTACCGCTGCTCCCCAGGCCCCACCCGGTCCCGCGGGCAGCCGCAGGCCAGGCACTGCAGGCCGAAGTGGAGCAGGCGCGGCCAGCGGAAGAGCAGGCTGTGAGCGGTTCGCACGTACAGGCGGCCCGAGGGGTCAGCGGCTTTGAGCGCCGTCAGCGGGGTGTAGCGGGCGTTGGTCTGGCGGCGCAGGGGTGGTCTGCTGGCGCCGATGACCTTGACGATGGCCTGTGGGGCGGAGCCCAGCTCCATGAGACCCAGGGAGGGGAGGTGGATTGAGCAGGGCGGGGCCCTCCACATCTGAGCCACTTCTTGGGGTTCTGGGCACCCCCCCCCTATGCTCCCTCCCACTCACCTTCACCACCACCTGCGGGCTCTGTCCCACTGATCGGAAGAGCTCCTGGGAGGCGGGGAGGTAGAGGTCCTGGAAGTAGCTCAGGGTGTCCGCGTCAGTGCCTGGGAAGTCTGCCCTGGCCACTTGCTCCAGGAGCTTCCCCTCAAAGTCAGTGGCCACGGGGCCCGGCTCCACCAGGGAGATGCTGGCGGGGTCGGAGGATGGGTGGGTGGCCAGGTATTCGATGCCCCCCACTTCTCCCAGTGTTAGTCTGTCCCTTCTTTCTGTGTCTTCCGCTACCTGCCCTCCACCCTCTCCACGGCCTCTCTTCCCCATGTTGCTCCACCCCACCAGTGCCTCAACGTCCCCACAGTGTCCCACGCTTCTGCGGCCTCTCACTCACTGTCCTGAGTCAAGTCTGACTCACCACGACCCAATGGAACAGAGCAGCAGTAAGGGCCCCTGTTTCCATTGAGACTATAACAGTTATTTCTCCCGAGGGGCAGCTGCTGGTGGTTTCCAACCACTGACCGTGTGGTCAGAGACCCAACACATAACCCACGTAGCCAGGGCACCGCCTTGATTTCCCCACATGGTCCCAGCTTCCCTCACCCCCTCCACTGTCTTCCTGCCTGTTTCCATTTCTCCTCCACTGCCTCTGTTCTTCCTCATTGCCCCCCACTTCCCCCTCCCTTTACCATCGCTCAGTTTACCCCTTCCTCTCCCTATTTCCCCCTCTCCCCTTATTGCCCCCCACTTCCCCGCCAAGGCCCAAGGCCCTGCCTCACAAGATGTTGAACTGCAGCAGCTGGATGGCCAGACTCTCGCAGAAGCCCTCCAGGGCAAACTTGGAGGCAGCGTAGATGTCGTTGAACATGACACCTGAGAGAATTGAGGAGATGAAGGTGCTTTGGGTGGTGCGGCCCTTGGGAGACAGTGCAAAGGGGATTTGGGGCTCAGAATGAGGGCATGTTTGGGGCCATGGGGCATCTGGCATCATGGGATTGGAGCAAAGGGGGTGTAAAGATGAACTTGTCTTGGAGTGCTAGGTGTCATCTCCTCACAGTAGTGCTCCACCTGCCTTCAGCTCAGGAACCCCGGCCCCCTTTTGCTGCCCTCTTCTAAGTTCTTGGGACCACTTAGCCATGGATGGGAACCCTGAAAGGCAGACCACACTCATCAGGGCCCTTGGCAATCCTTGCTGAGCAGTGACTATGGCCCTGAGATCAGGAAGTGAGCCAAAGGGTGGGGCCGAGCAGATGGAACTTCTACCTGACCAGAGGATTCCTTAGGGAACTGCTGAGGAGAGGACAGATTGTGAGGAATTTCGAAGGGCGGGACCAGACTCTAGGGAATTTCAGGGCAGGGAGTCTAGAGGGTTCCAGACTGAAAGACCAGAAGCCTGGTTGACAAATAGGGAGTTTCCATAGCAGACATGGTTTCCAGGGCAGACATCATTAATTAATCGCTGCTCTCTTTTTCTGTTCCCAGAGTTTAAAATCTGACCATTTCTGGCATCTGGTGGGAGGCATTTGGTGAGGAGTTTCAGGAGCAGGAGTTCTGATCATTCCTTTGGATTGGGGAGAACGGGTGGGAGAGATTTTCAGCATTCATACCACCACTGCCTAGTCCTACACCATGACAGACATAGCGAATCTATCCCAGAACTTCTTCCTGTGAGGTTCACAATCTTTCTCAACTCAATTCTCTAAGTTTGTTTTGAGTATGAATGAACTAAAAGCTATTTGCCAGCCTTCCAGCCTGGGGAGGGGGAAGCATGGAGAGGAGCAAGGCTGCCCAGTGTTGACCCTGCAGCTCACCCTGCAGCCCCATGACACTGCTGACCACCACGATGTGGCCCTGTCGCCTTCGCTTCATGCCAGGAAGTACAGCTTTGACCAGACGCACAGCCCCGAAAAAGTTGGTCTCAAAGACGTTCTTCATGTCAGCTATGCTAAGCCCCTCCAGGGGACCCACCAGGCCCACTCCAGCATTATTCACTAGAGTCGGAGGGGGAGGGGGGGAAAAGGGAAAAGCCAAGAGTCACTTTGAAGTATCCCCAACCCTTCCAATGTCTCCCTTGTAGCACTCTCTGAGTTACCCTGGCCCTACTCCAAGCCCAGGACCATTGGAGGATGGGCAAATGCAGAGGCCTGATGATCTTAAACCTTTAACATTCCTTAGAGGGTACGCAGAGCACTGTGGGGGGCAGAAGGGCCACTGGGAACAGCATCTCCTTCGATGCATGAGCCATTCAGCTCTGACCCCAAAATGCATTCATAGAGCCACACCCTCCCCCCTCAGAAGACAGCTTAGGGACCATGAGTTATTTCTTCCCCATGCCGTCTTACCCAAGTGACTCATCAAAGTCATTTTCCCAACCAGAGAAATTCTATCCAATTAGCTCCATCCCACCCCAGGTCTGAGTTTATTGCTAATGTCCCTAGCTGACTAATTGGTGCCCCGGACTCTTGACCATGGCCTTGTCATACACCAGGAGTGACCTTGCTGTGAAGAGGGTCTATGTTTTGCCTAGGGTGGGGGGCGAGCGACCCCAGGGACTGAAGAGCCTCACCCAGCACGTCCACCTGCCCTCCCTGGATGCTGCTGAGACACTGAGCCACGGACTCATCGCTGCACACATCCAGCTGGGCCACGGTGAGGGTCTTCCCCAGAGTCTCCCCAGCAGCATCTTCCAGCATCCCCTTCTTTCCCAGGTCTCTCATGGTGGCCACCACTGGGGACAGAGAGCAAAGCCGGGGCAGGCATCAAGCATCTTTCCCCTTTGTGTGGACTTGCGCATGTCTGTGAGTTTTGACATACAGCCACAGAAGGACGGGAGCTCACATGCTCATGCACTTCCATTCAGTGCATGTCCACAGATGCACACTGGTGTAGACACAACCACATGTACCTCCACTCCATCCATTTGTCCATCCATCCAATCAACGTTCATTGAGCATCTCCCACTCACCGGGTCAGATTCTAGGGGCCTGAGACTATTACAGGAAATTAATTTGCCCAAGTTTCCACCCTCCTGGAATCCATACCCGAATGAATGAGACAGTAAAATAAATAAATGTGGAGCATATGGTCACGAGTGAAAATATGCACACATGCTTAGTCAACATACATGTGCACACAGATGTGAATAGCTACAGCTACACCGTCAGTATTAGCTCCCACTTATTGAATATCTACTATGTGCCAGGCACCGCGATATGCACTTTTCTCAGCAAGACAGCATTTATTCCTGGGCTGCGGGCCACAAGGTCAGCAGTTCCAAACCAGCGGTTGCCCCATGGGAGAAAAAGGAGGATTTCTACTCCAGAGAAGAGTTGCCGTCTCAGAAATCCACGGGGGCAGTTCTGCCCTGTGCTCTAGGGTCACTAAGAGCCAGAATCAACTCAATGGTAGGAGTGTTGAAAACCCTAAATGCTAAGTCACAGGTTTATTTTGCAAAGAGGACCCCACAACTCTCCCACCCTGCTTGCTCTTTTAGAACTCGGCCACTCCCCCGTTGAGATGTGGCATCACATGGCCTTCTTCTCCTTGACTCTTGGGACTAGCTAGGAAACAGTAGACTATTGTAGCACTGGTGGCTGCTGAGGCTAAGTCAGAGAAGGTGCTACAGTTTCTGCCTGGCTCCGTGGAGCACACACGCTTACAAATCTTCAGCCAGCATGACTGTTCTGAAGCCACCATGCTGCAAGGAAGCCCAAGCTAACCAGGCAGAAAGATCCCAGGGACAAGCCCTGCGTTTACAGGAAGGGAGAGTGGTGGGGCCTAAGAACGCCCCTTATTCTAGCTGCAGCCATTGACCCTGAGCCAGAACCACACTGCTGAGCCCTTCCTTCCTGAGCTCACAGAAAGTGTGCTAGTGAAAAAAATGGTCGTAGATTCACACACACACACACACACATACACACACACACACACCCCCCTATAGTGATAAAACCATATGAGGTCCTCATGAACCCTGGTGGTGCTGTGGGTTAGGCATTGTGTTGCTAACCATAAGACCCCACGTGGTCCACCCCTCCAGGCACCCCAGGGGAGAAAACTGAGGCTCTCTCCAGCCCTAAAGATTCACAGGCTTGGAAACTCCGTGTAGCCTTGCTATGAGGTGGAATCGACTCTGTGGCAGTGGGCTTAGGGGATGCAAACAGTTTGCCCTTGACTGCTAGTCAAGAGGTTAGTGCTTTGAAACTACGCCGAAGTACAGGGCCAAATAAGCCCTGGTAAGCTGAAACCATCAAGATGAACTCGCTGCCATCGAGCTGATCCTAACTTACAACGGCCCCACTGGGCAGGAGGACTTCTGTGGGTTTCTGGGACTGTAAGCCTTGACCGAAGTAGAAAGCCTCATCTTTCTCCCTCAGAGTGGCTGGTGGTTTCGAACTGCTGACCTTTTGGGTTATTAGCCCAGCACATCACCCACTACACTCCTACCCAGATGACAGCCACCAGCCCCGTGTGGAGCAGGTTCACCCTGCAGTCCAGCGTATTATGGGTTGGAATTGCCTCTATGGCAGCCCACAGCACACTATGTGGCATTTCACTACTTTTTTCACGGTGCCATCCTGTGACACGATTGACCCCGTACAGTCCCATCAAGGCCACTATCCACTTCCCCATGGGGTTCATCACCCCAAGCTAACACTAGGTGCCCCTTCGGCGGCAAGCCCACACTTCTCACGCCTCACCCCACCAGTTGTTTCTATGCCTTGGCCTCATCTAGATGCTTGGTAGAAGGGACGTGAAATAAAGGAAGGCCCTTGACAGGATGGATGGACACGGTGGCTGCAATGACGGGCTCACACCTAAGAACAGTGGTGAGGCGGGTGCAGGACCGGGCCGTGTCTCCTTCTGTTGTCCCTGCGGTCACTGCGCGCCAGAACCAACACCTAACAACAACAACGACAACAACGGCATTTTATACAAGTGAGATCCCCAAGTACTTGTTCTGTTTGTGTTTGACTGACTCACTCAGCTGCATAACGTGAGGCTCATCCGCATCACGGCACGCATCATCCACCGGGATGGGCATTCTCTGATGACTGCCCCGTCGCATGGCTGTGGCATGCCATGTTTACCCCGCCTTCTGCTTCACAGGCCTCCTTGCGGCAGTTTTCATGATTAATAACGTTGCAATTTCTAACTGTCTGAAGCCATACATCTCCCCCCCCAAAAAAAGTTTCATTGCCAAGTAATTTACATATCATATAATTCGATAGTTCAATCATTCCATCGTCCCAAGGAGAATTGTACAATCACCCTGGCATCAATTTTAGAGCACCCCCCCCCGCCCCGTGATTAAATCACCTTGAGGGTGAGTTATGCAATTACAATCCATTTTAATGCTCCCGCTCCCCTCCCATCTTCATTCTTTACCCCTGAAATCCCCTGTCCCCTCCCTGTCATCCGCCCCCCACCCCTGTAGTCCCTGTTAAGCCACACATCTTGTTGCCCTGCAAGAGCACCCAGGACAGGGACAGTTATCCCCATTGGACAAAGGGAGACTTGAAAAAACAAACACACAAACAAATCAGACTCATCGCCATCAAGGTGCGTCAGACTCATAGTGACTCCGTTGGATGGAGCAGAACCACCCGTATGGGTTTCCGAGACCAGTGCCTACATGGTGGATGCTAATCGCCAGGTGCGAAGTTCAAACCCACCAGCCGCTCTACAGAGAGAGTAATAATCCTGAAAGCATTACCACGACCCACTGGGACAGCTGTGCCTTATCGCCTAGCGTCGCTGTGAGTGGGAATCGACATGATGGCAGCATGTTGAACTCTTCACGGCAACAGAGCATCTCGTCTTTCTCCCTCGGAGCCGCTGGTGGCGTCAGAGAGGCGGGGGTTAGCAGCCCAGTGCGTCCTCGCCAGTTCACTGATAGCAAGTGTTGGGCCGGAGATTTGAACCTCGTTCTGTCCTCGTGGGGAGCCCACACTCTCTAGTGAGGCATTACCACGCACGCACACTCGCAGACCCCCCAGACCTCCCCCGGTGCAAGCCCCGACCCCCACCTTGAGGGAGCACACACAACACCAAGCGCAGCTGGCATCCAGTGTGCCAGCCTCGTCTGGCCCACCAGTGCGGGGAGAGATGGAATGGAGACCATGGATGGCCACAGGCGGTGGGGGCTCCCGCCTTGGGGGGCTGGGCTGCCTGGATTCGCACCCCAGCTCTTTCCAGCTTGGTGATTTTGAGCAAGTGCCTTGGGCAGTTTGTGCCCCCATTCCCTCATTGCTAAAAGGGGCCAAAGGGCAGTGCCCACTTCCAAGAGCCAGGCCAGGATGAAAAGGCACTGGGCGAACGGCATCCCATAACAGTTTCCCAACCCCATCTGCTCGTCCCGCAGGGAGACACGGGGACGCCTCTTAGCCAGAGGGCTGAGAGCAGTGGCCTTGCCAACTGGGACCAGCGCCTCACCCCCAGCAGGGGTGTTTCTCAGGAAACAGCCCTTTGCACACTTCACACTCCCGCTGCCCTGGGTCAAGGGCTCTCACGCTTTAGGGGTGCAGGTCAGGGCAGTGAGCTGCCGGAGGTCAAATCCTTGAGGCCCCAACATCAGAGCCACCTAAGAGGCTTAGGTGGGAGCTGAGGGCGGGTGCGTGCTCGTGCTGACAGGGAGAGGCTTCCAGCTGGAGTAGGCTCCAATGAAATCTTTCCGGGGGAAGCCTTTGGAGCCAACCGCCCTTCTAAAAATAGCCCCTTACCCCCTCCCCCCGCCCCCCATCCCTTTCCCCGCCCCGGCTGTATTTGACTTTTAGCACTTATTACTGCCAGACACATTCTCACTCGTTCTGATTCGTCTCCTCTCTGTCCGTTAGTTGCACGCCACCTTTCCCCAGGGCAGGGCCTTTGGGCCATTCGCAAGCTCTGCCCGCAGACTGAGACCGGTGCGTTGCACCCAGTAGGTGCTCCAGAAATGAGGGGTCTAGAGAAGGATGGTTCGTGGAGGGAGGGGGAGGGAGGTCTCTGTGGGTCCAGGGGCCAGAAAGACCCGAGGGCCTTTGGGGAAGGCAAACCTAAGGTTCTCTCGAGTCACGCCCGCCTCTGCCCCTCCAGACCCCGCCCCGAGCCCCTTACCCTGGTAGCGCCGCCTCGGGTCCAGGGCCAGCTGCACGGCCAGCTCCAGGCCTAGGCCCGAGGAGCAGCCCGAGATGAGCACGGTCCGCGCCGCCCGGGCCATGGTGATCGCTCTCCCCAGGCTCGTGACTGCGGGGCAGCGCCTGCCTCCCGCTTCCGGAACCCTCCTATTCCCCCCCACCCCACGTCCCCCCATAAGCTGAGCAATCCGCGTTCCAGTGAGCTCCTGGGCAGGATGAAGGGGCCTCTCTGGGCAAGCAGTTAGGTGGGGGAGTCCCTTTTCTTTACTGCACTACCACCCTTTCCTTCCTCTGCCACATTTCTTCTCCCCACCTGCAACGCTGGATCCCGGGGGCTTTTAATGATGACAGCCAGTTATTCAGGACTGGGTCGAGTTTCCGGGGATCAGGGCAAGGAAAGCACCGGGTCTCTACTTCAGAAAGAGGGAAGGAAAGAAGCTGACAGAGGGTGGTCCTACCAGGGACCTTTCAAAGGGCTGAGCAACAAAGTAGTGCTGTCAGTCAGGGACCAGGTTAGACTAGAGGAAGAACTTCCAGGCTGCGCAGGGCAGGGAGTATTTTAGGAGGCGTCCCAGCCTGGGAAGTTCCCAGGAAGGGAGAAGAGGTTGTTTGGGGGAGGTTCCTTCTCCTCCTCACTGGGGACCCCCCACCTCCCCCTCAGGCCAGATGAGGCCCCACCCTCTCTTCTCCAGGGACACAGAGACTCTTTGTCTAAGGAGCTGGAGTCAGGGAGGGAGGTATTGCCGCGTCTCCCCTCTCCCCCCTTTGGGGCGGGTGCAGTTCAGGTCCCGGGACACGCCTGTATCCCTCCCCCCCCTGCACCCCGCTAGCGTGTCTGCGCCTGTTCAATTGTACAGACGGCGCCACTTGACCCCCTGGGGCTCTCCACACTGGGGGGGGGGGCGTCCCAGTGGGGTGAGGGAGTGGTTCTGCCACACCTCAGCGGCAGTAGCCTGATTGGGGGAAGATGCAGTAGCCTGTTTGGGGGAAGATGCAGTAGCCTGTTTGGGGGAAGATCCAGACTCCCCTCGAGGTTGGGGAGCACATGTTACGATTTGGAACTAGGGCCAGACATCCATCCAGTGCCTGAATGGGGGGAAATCAGGGTTGGGGGGTGATTGGAGCGTCCAGAGTTTGGGGTGACCGTAGGAACTGTATTTTGAAATCGGTGATGAAGGATTAGGGATGAGGTCAGGATGGCCAATTCTGTAATTTGGGTTGAGAGATGAGGGCTTCGGTTAAGACTGGGGACCCCAGTGTGCGATTTGGAGTGAGTTAAGAGGTGAGATGGCCAGTGGGGGTGGGGAGACAGGGTGGCTTTGGGGTGAGATTAGTACCTCTTCTTGTGGGGCTCTGGGTCTGGGGTAAGCCGGGCAGATAAGAGTTTGGAGTGAGCCTGGGACCTCCCCCCTCACTTGTATAAAGTGTCCAATGAGTTGGTATAAAGCTGTGTTTCTCATCAGCTGAAGGTTTGAATGAGGCTCGATCCTTCTTTGAGGGGCGTGAGCTCAAAGGGCTTGGGGGTAAGTCTGGAACCCCCAATTCTAGAGTTGAATGGGAGCTGTCTTCCTCCTCCTCCCCTATGGGGTGGGGCAAGGACCGCCCAGCTCCTGGTCCCGGGCGCCACCCCAGCTGGCCAATCAGAGCGCAGCACAAACTTTTCCCAACTCCCTCTCCCGCTGTCTGTCGCCCCCCCACCCCGCCCAGCGGCCCCGCCCCGAGGAGCTGGAGCTCAGGGCGAGGCCGCAGCGGGGTCCCCCGCACTCTTCTGCGGAGCCCGAGTGCAGCGCGACCCCGGAGAAGGGAGGGAGTGCGCCAAGCCCGTGGAGTCGCCGCGCCGCGATGGGGGGCCTCCCCGGTCTGGGCGGCCTGCAGGCCGGCCTCTGCCTGCTGCTGGCCGCGCTGCCCCTGCTGCCCCGGACGCGAGCCGGTGAGTTGCGAGGGAGGCGCGGGGCTCCGGTGCGCGCAGCGTCCGGCGAGCCCTCCAAGGCGGGAGCGGGGGCCTGTGTGTCGCTAGGGACGGCCGTGAGCGAAGTGGGACCGAGTGTGGGACTCTGGGCGACTAGTGGGTGTGGCAGCTGAAGGGGCGGGGAAGCGTGTGGCCCTGGTTCCCTGGGGAAACGAGGGAATGGACGAAATTGATGTGTGTGTGTGTGTGTGTGTGTGTGTGTGTGTGTCCCTGCTAGCAGGACGAGGGCGTCGCTGACCACAGCTGTGGGTGCCTGGCCGAACGAGTGGTTGGGCACTACGGGCGGGCGAGTGTGTGCGGCTCTGACGATAGGAGGGTGCGCGTTGCGGGGTGACTGTGTGTGGGGGGTGGTCGTGACTCGGAGCGGTAACTAATTGCCCCTGAAGGGTGAATGGGTGAGTCCAATGAGGGTGATAAGTCGGGGAGCGTGTCGGGGTCTACTCGGTGGTCAACCACTCCCTTTGCGTCTCGGCTCCCGCATCCTCTCCCTCCTTCGCCCCGCCCCCCGCCCCCGCCCCGCTCCCCAGAGCCGGGATCAGCACCATGGACAGGGCCTCAGGAGGCCCGCGGGCCGCGAGGGGCGAGGCGGGGCGGAGTGCGGGCGGGGGAGGGAGTGGAGTTACTCTCCCCAGCTGCAGGAACCTCGGGTGTTTTTCCCCAGGCATTTCTCATGGGCCCCCCAGGGGTCCCGGGGGCCTCGGGGCGGGTGAGTCAGCGCTGACGCATGCCCAGCTGTGCGAATTTGGCCCCGTGCCCTGGCCCCGCCCCGCAGGGTTCCAGGTGGGGGGCAACTCCGGGTGGGGGTGGCTAGATCACTCAAGATGTTGTTTGAGCAGACTTCCCTAATCTGAAAGACCCCGAATCATTCCCCTCACCCCACCCCAAAAACCCTACAGGCTCATCGACTATCAGCACCACCACTACCACCCCTGCCTTCACCACCTCCCCCTACCCACTCACTCCTCCACCACCACCACCATGCTCACCCTACCACCACTATCAGAACTACCTCCACCACTAACATCGCCACCCCTACCCTCACCATCTCCATCACCACCCTTTACCCACCCCTTCTCCTCCACCACCATCACCACCACTATCACCATTACCTCTACCAATACCGACACCACCATCCACCACCCCCACCCTCACCACCTCACCACCACCCCTTACCCACCACCTCCTCCTCCACCACCACTGCCACTACCACCACCACCCACTCTCTACCATCATCGTCCACCATTTCCACTTTTTCCACAGTTACAACCAACCCGCCCCACCTCCTCCATTCCCACCTCCACTAGCACCCCACCCATCATCCCCACCCTCACCACTTGTACTATCACCACCCACTACCTCTACTACTCCCACCACCACCCTCCTCACCTTCACCACCCATCACCCCTACCCTCACCACCTCCACTCCCACCCTTACAACCTCCACCACCACCGCCATCACATCCTCCTCCTCCTCTACCTCTACCACCTCCTCCACTACCACCCTCACCACTTCCACCACCACCATACCCACCCTTTCTAGATTTCTCTTGAGCCCAGGGAGGTGCTGCCCTTGTGGGTAATTCCAAAGTGCATCAGTGTCCATTCCCACACCCACGTGTCTGTGCAGTCTCAGTCATGCTCTCAGAATTTGAGGCCCCCAGGACGTCAGGCCAACACCATGCTCTGCGCCCACACAACCTCATTTGTCACCCAGCTCATGGTCAGGGGTTTGGGCAACTCTTTCAGGTTCCGACAGACTCCCACGGCACACAGGCAAATAGTCAAAATTCACAGCCAGCCGCCCAGGCCCTGTCTCCACCACAGGCTCACACATTACCACCAACTCCCATCCCAAGTCCCGGACATGGCGGGCACCACTCCAAAAGCCACCCCCGCCCACCCACCGATTCACCACCAGGACCTTCCCTTCTGAGCACACAGCCACATTTTCAGGTAACTGCCCCTAGTCTCACCCACTCACTGCCATGCAGCTGGCCTGGAGAGACCCTGCAGGGTAGAGGGGAGCTACTGCCCAGAGATTGCTGGGCTGTAAATCTTTACGGGGTGGGGTGGGGGAGGGGTTCTGCAGACAGCCCCACTGTTCTTCTGAGGAGGGTCTGGTGGTTTCAAGCTGCAGATCTTTCGGTTAGCAGCCACCAGGGCTCTTGGACCTCAGCACCAGGTCAAAGACGTTGGTACATTACCTGGTACAAAGACCATGTCACATTGGTGCATTACCAAGCCATCTGCCCAGCCATTCCCTGGCTCTTTCAGATCCACATATCCTTCACGACCTCATACAACAGCGTACATGTGCACATACCATCACCCCCCACACACACTCATTCACACCTATGTGCTCCCACACACCTGGGGACTACCAGTCATGTTACATCTTGGCCGGCCTCCCTCCACATCTCAGGTCCAACCCGGAGTCTCTGGGGTGGGGGTGGCCAGGACAAGGGCCGGTCTGTGGGGGAAGGGCAGCTGGGTCCTTGACAGACCCCTCCCCACACACACCCCCTTTGGCCCTTCAAGCAGAGCTCAATGCCTCTTGTGTGTCTCCTTGTCACCGAGCCAGCGACGGGAAGAAAGGGCAGTCAGTCTCTGAAAGGTCACTTCAGAAGGGGACACAAGACTGAAGCAGGAGGCATTTAGGGTAGAGGCTGGGCAGGACTTGTTGCGTGCAAATGAGCAGAGGGTGAGGGGAAGACCCTTTCTGACTACAGCGAGGCCAGAACCTGGGTCGGGAGAGCCTGGGAGAGTCACGCTGGGCCAGGTCATGGATCAGAAGATGGTTCCAAGGGGAGTGACCCTTGTGGTTAGCAGAGCCTGGGAGCCCAGATCTCAGCCCCAGGGGGCTCTAACCTAAATGTCTCTTAATGATAGCCCAGCCTCAGAGTAAGCAATTAGAGATTGGGCCTGGTGCAGGGAGGGGGGTGAGGGGAGTAGGGGTGCTGAGGCCCAGAGACAGAAGCGTGCAGAGACAGGGATGGAAGAGCCAGGGAGACACAGAGGGCTGCGGGGAGGTCAAGTCTGGACAGACCAACAGTGAAACGGGGAAGAGAGAGGAGGGGGAGGAAGTGGGGAGAGAAGAGAGAACAAACAAGGGGCTTGGGGGCAAGAGGGAGCCCCCGCTCTTGTGGGCGGGGCTGGAAGCGTCTGGAGAATGACCAGCCTGATTCACGAAGAGCTGAGATGGGGTCCCTCATCTGAACCCCCGTCACCCCCAAGTCTGACTCCCCTCCGCCCCGGGCTCCCCATGGTGAGGTCAGCAGAGCCACCTCCAGGGGTGAAGTCATGGCAGATTCTGCAGAAGCTGGCTCTTGCCAGGAGGCTGGGTCAGGGGGTCAGTGGGCCAGAAGATCTGTGGGTGAAGCCAGGATTGGGCAGGGGCTCTAGGCCCAGGGGAAGCCCCCCTCCCCCCGCCCCTGCCTGAGCCATGTGGTTCCATTTAGTGCTGACCTGGCTGCCTGGAGCTAGGCTAGGGGGCTGGCTGGCCTGGACTCGGGGCCTGGTTGGGCTAAGCCCATTCTTTCCTTTGCTGGGCTGAGAGAGGAGATCAGAGGAAGGAAGTCAAAGGGTTATCAGAGAGGCAGCCAGGAGGAGGAGGTCCCAGGCTAGCCAGACAGAGGAGACTGGTCCCCAGGTGAGGGAGGAGGTCAGTGGGCACTCAGAGAGAAGTCGGAGGAAGGAGGTCAAAGGGGAGGGCCTGAGGGAGAATCGGGTGCCCACCAGCAAGACCAGAGAGGATGGTCCCACAGGGAGGCAGTCTGACTGAAGTGGCAGTGGTGGGGCTGTCCTAGGCAGGAGTTCAGGCGGAGGAGGTCCTAGGTAGAAAGAAATTCAGAGGGAGGAGGCAAGAAGAAGGAGGAGGAGGATGAGGGGGGAGGGAAGAGCAAGCTTAGGAAGCCCCTCCTCTCAGAGAGCGAGTTCCCTCTGGCCTTGGGGCTGGTGGAGGTGGGGGAGGGCAGGGGGGAAAGGAGCCCCAGAGAGCCGTTGCGGGGGAGTGGGGAGTTGGGGACAATCAGCACTGGGGCTCTGGCCAGGAAGCTTTGATTCATCCTAGAACTAGGTCAGCTTTTTTTTTCCCCCTTCTCACCAAAAACCAAGGGAAAAAAAAAACAAAACAGGAGTCAACAGTCTGATGAGGCCGGAACAGCTGTGGAGCGGGGAGGGGGCTGGGTGCCTGTCCCAGGCCTGTTTCTTCCCCCTGCGCCACAAGCACGGAGAGGGACTGACATCCCCCCCACCCCCACCTTCTGCCAAGCCAGAGCCATTCATGTGGAGTCTGGTCTTGCTCAAAGTGCCTCCCCCCCCACCTCTACAGCAGACCCTGTGGATGTGCTGAAGGCTCTGGGCATGCGTGGGGGCCAGGCTGGGGTCCCCGAGGGGCCTGGATTCTGCCCTCAGAGGACCCCTGAGGGTGACCGGGCATTCAGGGTGGGCAAGGCCAGCCCACCCAGTGTCCCTACGTGGGAGCTCTTCCCAGGTGAGTCAGGGTGGGAGGGGCTGGGGCCATCGTGGGAGTATGGTCAGGTGGCCTGAGCTCTCTCTTCCCTTCCACCCACCAGATGGCACCTTTCCTGAGAACTTCTCTGTGCTGGCCACTCTGCGGGGCCGGCCAGCCAGCAGCCCCACCATGCTGGTGTCCATTTACAATGCGCATGGGGCCAGGCAGCTGGGACTGGTGCTGGGGCCAGGGCTGGGCCTCCTAGGTGACACTTCCAGTCCTCTCCCCCAACAGGTCAACCTCACAGATGGCAGGTGAGTGCAGGGAGGTCAGGGGCCAAAAGAGGGTCAGGAGGTCGGGGAGAGCACTTCCCACCGAGGCTGTCTGGCTGCAGGTGGCACCGTGTGGCAGTCAGTGTGGATGGCAGGATGGTGACCCTGGTGGCTGACTGTGAACCTCAGCCCCCCACGTGGGGCCCAGGACATCGATCCATCAGCACAGCTGGATTCATGGTGCTGGGGACCCAGGAGCCAGGGGAGGACACTTTTGAGGTACAGGCTCCAAGGTGTGGTGGTGGAAGGAACACAGGCAGAGGGCAGGAGGAGTTCAGACCACATCCTGAATCCGGAGAAGGGACTGGGGGAGGAGAGACCAAGCTTCCACAAAGCTGGGAAACTGAGGCAGGGGGACCCCTGCTGGAGTGTGAGGGCGTGCGGGTGGAGATCCACGGGGCTGCAGGTGGGATGGTGCTCACGGGCTGCAGTGGGAAGTGAAGGCCGTCGGCTGCGTGGCTGGGAGGTGCTGGTGAGGATGGCTGTGGGCTGCCTGTCCACAGTGGGCGCTGTGGTTACGAGGACGGCATGTGACTCTGGGTGTGGGCATGGCACTCAAAGTCTCCAGGTATGGTGTTGGGTGACAGTGGCTGTAGGCGGATGCGTTTCTCGTGTGGTGGTGGCTCCTGCTGATGATGACAGTGTGTGTGTGTGTGTGTGTGTGATTAGTGTGATGTCTAGGAGGCTAGGGACCGCATCTGTCTCATCTCTTCTTCATTCCCAGGCCTTAGAAGGGTATCTGACATATACCGGAGGGAGAAAGTCGTGAGTGATCATGGTCCAGAAGGGGGTCAAAGGGAGGAGGTCAGGGGAGGTGATGGTCAGAGGAGGAGGCTAGAGGGAGGAGATCATTGGTAAAAGTTCAGAAGGGACGGTCGTCAGGAAGAGGAGGTCATGGGTAATCATGATGAGAGGAGGAGGCTAGAGGGAGGAGGTCGTAAGTGGAAGTTCAAAGGGAGGTTATCGGAAGGGATGATGGTCAGGAGGAGGAGACCTGGGAGATGAATTGGGACAGAGGAGCACAGCGAGCCCATCCTCCAAGTGAAGCTGACTCTGGGCCTCAGAGAAGGGGCACGTGTGGTCTTGGTGAGACCGATGTTGTGGGGAGAGGTTTGTGCTTGCGATGCTGCGTGATGCTGGTGGGCTCTGTCTTTTCTCCATTTCAGGGGCTAGGGAGATCGCTGTCATGGGGCTACCCTCTCCTTATACTTTGGGAGCCCTGGGTGGGGAAACATCAAGACTTGGAGTTTGGGGGCGCGGGCAGGAATGGGATCCATGTCAGCTTGTGTCCCCCATCCTCCTCCCTGATCCAGGGAGATATTCAGGAGCTGCTGATCCACCCAGACCCTCAGGCAGCCTTCCAGGCCTGCGAGCAGTACCTTCCTGGCTGTGACTCACTGGACCCCTCAGCCGCAGCGGTGAGTGAGGGGCTGTGTGGGTTACTGCAGACCCGAGGGTGCAGACGGAGGTGTCCCCTGAACCCTGGCCCCAGGTGTCAGGAAGCAGTGGATTCTGAACCCCAGACAGAAGGCTAAGTAACCTCTGACCCTCCTGCGTGTTCCTTGATCCAGGTCACACACAAAGGAGTGACTGACCTTGGCTGGAATTCATGATTGACCTTGACCCCACGCCACAGGGCTGAGTGAACCCTGGCCCTCTGAACAGAGGAAACAGATTGTGATAAGAATTGTACGAGCCCCCAATAAAATGATTTTAAAAGAAAACCAATAAAAACACAGAAACAGTGCTCTTCTGGCCAACCCTGGCCAGCATGATCCCACCTAGTGGTCCCGGGGGCTTCCTCTGGAGAAGTGACACTGAAGAGAGACCTGGACCTGACTGAGGCTTGCTTTCCAGCCTCTCCAGGGTGAGCCAGGAACCTCCGCTCCCCGAAAGAAGGGGAAGGGGAAGAAGAAAGGCCGAGGTCGCAAGGGGAAGGGCAGGAAGAAGAAGAACAAGGACATTACGACCTTAAGTCCAACTCCTGCGTCCCTGGAGAACCAGGTAAAGCGCTGCTGGCCTCTCACTTCTGCCCTGTGACCACCTGACTTCTGACCCCTGATCCCCACTGACCTCTGGTTCCTCATTCCTGGCCTCTACTTCTGGTCTCCAATCTGATTGATGACCGTGTGGGAGCTGGTTCTAGCTTATAAGCTCGCTCACCTTTTCCCACCTCACTTCTAGTCCTGGGGGGGCTAGAGAGAGGGGACTTATTGAGATAAGTATCTGATTGTTAGGGCCTTCTTGGTGGGTGTCCCACTTACAGAGTGTCATTAGCTGGGGGGGCAGGGATGCTGGGTACATTCATTAGTGCTTCATCGTTGCAAGTTCAAGTGACAGTGATTCACTGGGGGAGGCTCCCCTGGGAGTGCTGTTTGGGTTCCCCGATAGGAAATTTCTGGTGGAGGGTTATTGATTGTGATCCAGGTTTGGGGGTTTACTGTTGAACGTCATTAATGAAGCTGCTGTTTGCCTTTCCTGTGCTGCTAGGTTAGGCTTAGTGCTTGGGGTCAATCTTGGGGATCAGTAGCTGAGTCACTTCTTAGTTAAGGGTTATTGGTGGAGGGTTATTAGTTAGAAGGCCATTAGTGGTCACTGGATGGAAGAATTCTGTTTGGGGGTCATTGATTGGGGGTACTCATTGCTCAGGGGGATCCTTGATTGGAAGAAAAATGATTAGGGGTCATTGATGGAAGTTGGTTGGAGGGGCTCTTGCGGAGGCTCCTGGTAGAGCTCATTGATGGGGTCATTCACTTATTTTTTTAATTATTATTTTTTAATTAAAAGATCATTTTATTTGGGGATCTTGCAACCCTTATAATGTCCTATGCATCAATTGGATCAAGCATGTTTGTACATATGTTGCTGTCACTCTTTTCTAGACATTTACTTTCTATTGAATCCTTGGTATCAGCTCCTCTTTTTTTCCCTCCCCCCACCCAAGTTGGGTCATTCACTGGGGAGTCATGTATGGTCAACATGTTGGGGGTCCATTGAGGTGGGTTTGTTATTTGTGAGTCACCGATGAGGGCTACTTCCTGTGAGTCACTGGTTTGGGGCACTTCCTGGAGTCCCTGGGGATTATTAATTGGAGGTCACTGGCTGTGGGTCATGAGTGGAGGTCACTAGTTACAGATAGAATTGTCTAGGGGCTACTGCTTTGGGTCATTTATTGGGGGGTACTGGGCAGGGAGGACAGGGAAGCCACTAGTTGGAAGGCCTTTCATAGGGGAAGGGGTCACTAGTTTTCTTACTTCTACCCTCAGCGTTTATGGGGCAAAGAGGTTGCCCCTTTAGGCTGGGGACACAGCCCCCCAGCTATAAACTGGCCCCTCCCCACCTTCCTCCTCGGCTCTGGTCCCTCACCTGGGCCCCTGCCACCCATTTTTATCTGCCTTGACCCAATTCGTCTGCAGCTGGCCACGCTGGGAGGAACTGCCACACTCTCTCAGCCTGGGGCCTGGCTGGCTGACTGCTGAGCTGTGCCTTGGGACTGGACATGTGAGATGGGCTTCCGGGAGTCTGGCCCTGAGTTCTGGACCTTGACTTTGACTACTGGACTCTGGAGCCAGCTCCCCTCTGCCTCCCTGGCCTCTGGGACCTGACCCAGCCGGGCCTCTCCTTCATCCCCCATGCTCCCCCTGCTGGCTCCTCTGGTCCAGCCAGCACACCTTGACCTTTGCTCTCACTGGCCAGCTCTGACCCTAAACCCTTTCCATGTTCCTTGGGAATGTTCTGCCCCTCTTCCCAGACTGGGAGTTCCCAGGAGACAGGCCTGTCTCCTCTTTTGCCTCTCCATTGTGGGATAGTGACCTTGCCAACTGCAAGGTCGGCAGTTTGAAATCACCGCTCGCTCTGAGGGAGAAAATTGAGGCTTTCTGCTCGCGTAAAGAGCTGCAGTCTCGGAGACTCACGGCGGGGAGGGCAGTTCCCCCCTGTCCTATAGGGTATGTGCCGGCATCCACTCGATGGCAGGGAGCTTTTACGGTTATTGTTGTTTGTCTCGATTGAACCCTGTCTCCCAGACCTGATGCACCCTCTGTCTCGGCTCCAGACCTCTGTGGACACCCCCAAGACCACCATGCCACACCCAGCTCTGCCTCCAGCCTCCATGCCTCCCCTGGTGATCTCCACCACAGTGCCTGCTGACCGCAGCGTCCCCGTTCTGCAGGTGGGTGGGCAGAGGACGGGTCTGGAAGGGGAGGCTGGATGGGAGGGGGATGACACAGGAGGCCAAGGGACATGTTCATTCTGCCCGACTCTCCTCAGGAGGACCCGGACCCTGACATCGATGCTGAACTGGACACCCTGAAGACGGAGGGGGAGGAAGGAGACAGCCTCACCATGGGCCCCCTCTTCCACGCAGCCGAGCAGTCATCAATGACTCAGTTCCAGCTCTTCCCTGTGAGCGGGGGTGGCCGCATCATGGGCAGGGGACGCATGTCAATCACAGACACACGCAGGGCCACGCGCCCTCTCTTTTCTCCTGTGGATTCCTCCGCCCCAGTACAGCTGACACATATTTCCTGAGTGCTGACATTGGGAAGGGCATTGTGTTCCTGGCTGAGTTTGGCTCTAAGTCTCAGCAGGGTGGGAAGGCACTGGGGGGGCCCAGGATGTGGGAACGAGTTTTGAAAGCTCCCTCTGGCTGCTCAGTGGCAAGTGGACTGTAGGGGGAGCCAGAGCGGCACAGAGAAACCTGGAGAACCAACCCATGCCTTCAGCGGCAACCCTAAGGGTGGATGGTTCAAGTCCACCCACCGGGCTCTCTGAAGAAAGGGTTGGCGATATACTTCTGAAAACCCAGCCATCAGGAATCCTAAGGGCCCCAGGGGGGCTCTGACACATCCAGGGGAGGTGGCTATGGGTTAGGACCAACTCAATAGCAACTGGTGGGGCGAGAGGACGTGGTGAGCTGGATGAGGGGCTGCTGTTGGAGAGCGGGAGCAGTGGGTGGGGGACATGGATTCCCTTTGCGCTGTGGAATGAGGAGAAAGATGCAAGGATGACTAGGTAGAGGCCCAGGGGACCCCTGATTAAGAGGTGGAAGCCTGATGAAAGGGGCAAAAGAAGAGTGTCCGGGACCTCTTTGTGCTCCTCTTAAGTGTAAGGCGCCTATTTGGCATCCAGGTGGGGATGTCAAGAGGAGGCTGGTTAGGAGATTGTGGAGTTCAGGACTCTGGTCTAGGCTGGAGGGAAACCTTTGAGACTCATTAATCCCGAAATGGTATTGTTAGCCAAAGGATGGATGACACTGCCTACGGAAATAATATAGATCAGCTCAGGTTGGGAGGAGGCAGGACAGATCTAGTTTGCAGGGAATCCAGACTCTGAGGACTTACGGAGTCTGGCTGATCTCTTGAAACAGTTGCTCTGAGATCATCGACAAACCTCAAACCCAAACCATTCCCCCAAGTCTTCTCAGAAACAAGCAATAGCCTAGTCTACCTGGTAAAGAATATCTGCTTTGAGAGCATTGTGTTTATTACAGATCTATCTCTAGGCCACCAAGGAGCCCTGGTGGCACAGTGTGCTGTGTGTGGGGCTACTAACCACAAGGTCAGCAGTTCAAAACTTCCAGGCACTCTGTGGGAGAAAGATGAGGCTTTCTATTCCTGAAAAGAGTTACAGTCTTGGAAACCCAAAGGGGCAGCTCTACCCTGTGCTAGAGGGTCTCCATGAGACAGAATTGACTCAATGGCTCTGTGTGTGTGTGTGTGTGTGTGTGCACGCGCGTTAATGGGACCAGACTGATAACAGCAACTCAAAAGATTAGATTGGAACCTGGAGGAGCAGTGAGTTCATGGATGAGGAACAGCTTGGGAAAGGATGCTGAGAATGGTTGCCCAGCTCAAAGATGCAGTTGGCATTATGGAAATGTACACGTAGGCATCCCTGTTCTTCCGTATACAAGGGGGCCTTCAAACATTTGTGGAAAAATAATGGAATTAATAATGTAACTTTCCCATGAACTTAAAAAATCAATAAAACCGCCTTGGTTCAAACAATAACAACACAAGTTCGAACAAATGGTATAAGTAACTAACGGAAAACCCAGACAAAGAAGAGCACATGCACTCTAGCTTTGGTAGTAGAGAGGGGAAGAAGTAAACGACCGTAACTAATTTGCTCTTGGTGCTTTTTATGTGCCAGACATTGTTTTTGTTTCTTCATCCTCATGTGGGGCATGCAGGACCCTCATTCACCCACGGACCTTACAGATGAGGACAAAGGGGGCCATGGGGTGAGGGGTGGGGAAGCTGCCCAGTATCCTCATTCAGCTGAGTGAGAGACGAAGCAGAGCAGGCACCAGGATTTAGAGTTCATGCTCCTAGAGTTCATGTTCCTTAGTGGGGAGGGGGATGGGGGGAGGGGAGGATGCTGCTTGAAGAAAGTGTAGCAAGTCCGGCTCTGAGGGAGGACCCTTCTTGTGCAAGAAGGGGCTGCGGAAGATGAGTGTGAGGCTGGGCCCCCGAGTGGTCCGTAGTTCACGGCTCTTCCCTCTTCCCCCCTCTTCTCTAGGATGCTGGAGAGAAGGGGGCCAAAGGAGAACCGGCAGTGGTTGAGCAGGTGAGGGGCTGGGGGTTTGGAGGAATGAGGGGTGTTGAGGGCTATCCTGGGGGTGACACGCATCTCTTCCTTTAGGGGCAGCAGTTTGAGGGACCTCCGGGTGCCCCAGGACCCAGGGTGAGTCATGGCATTTTGTCTTCATCCTCGTGGTCTTTTCCTTCCAGAGGGGGTGGTGATGCTGTGACCTTCCGGCGGGAGTCAGTGGGTACTGTTGCCTGATGTTCTGACATGAGTCAGAGCAGGCGCTGGAGTGTAACATTGGGGTCCATGTAGGTTGGCTTAGTATGGAGGGGTTGGGTCCGATGGGTGGTGAAATGGAGGGGTCCGTGTGCAGTCCCTGTCAATGGTGGGCCAGATGTCAACCTGGCTCAAACCTTGAACTTCTTGTGACTTCTGTTTTTCTGTCTCTGACAGGGGGCAGATGGCCCCTCAGGCCCTCCTGGTCCCCCGGGATTTCCTGGGGACCCCGGGCAACCGGTAAGGAGCTCCCCTTGGGTTGTAACCATCTGAGGAGGTGAGGTTTTTAGATTGGGAGCAAGGAGGCATGAATGTGGTCCTCGGGGCGCCAGACTGGCCGAGACACTGCCCTGGGTCTCAAGCCCATCTCTCTCCCTGCGCATGAATTCTCTCTCTGGTTCCTTTTCTGACGTGCTCTTCCTCAGTCTTTCTGCCTCTCGAATTGCTTTTCTGGCCCACCTTCATCTTCCGTGTGTGTGTGTGTGTGTGTGTCTCTGTCATCTCTCTGTTGAGCCCCTCCTTTTCTCGCTGTCCCCCTTTGTCATTGCCGTTTTGTTCACTTTCTGTGACCCTTTCTCTGTGGCCATTGCTCTCCCCATCCCTCCCTGCCTCCCTCCCTCTGCCTCTATTCTTGTCCGTCTCTCCTCACCTCTTCCCTCTTCTCAGGATCTCTGCCATGCTTTCCTCCATGTCTGTGTCTCCCTCCCTCTCAGGGCCCTGCTGGCCTCCCAGGGACCCCTGGCATTGACGGGATACGGGGTCTACCAGGCACCGTGATCATGATGCCGGTAAGAAGGAGTTGGGAAGGTACCCTGGTGGCTTAGTGGTTTCACATTGGGCTGAAGTCCCAAAGAGGGAGATAGGGAGGCACAGCCCTGGCGGGTGGGGTTCTAACCCAGGGGTGGGCCTCTCCTTGGGGCCCCCCTTCACCACAAGTTGCTCCCCAGTTCCAGTTTGCAAGTGGCGCATCCATCAAAGGGCCCTCAGTCTCCTTCCAGCAGGCTCAGGCTCAGGCTGTCCTGCAGCAGGCTCAGGTGAGTGGGGGGGGGGATGGGGGGGATAAGGAGGGGCTGTCAGAACACAGAGGGATGCTTCTTTCCTGGGCATGCCTTTGTGGGGGAAGTTGGGGGTCTTGAAGGAGACCCAACTCTCTACTCGCTTTTGTGTCGACAGCTTTCCATGAAAGGTCCCCCTGGTCCCGTGGGACTCACTGGGCGCCCAGGCCCCATGGTGAGTAAAGAGGCTCTCTAGAGTAGGATATGCCGAATGGTCACCTACTTCTAACTGAACTTCCCCATCCCATCCTTCTCCCAGGGTCTTCCTGGGTACCCAGGCCTGAAAGGAGAGGTGGGAGAAATTGGACCGCAGGTGAGATTGGTGGGGGGTGGGCACAAGAGTGTGGGGGGGGGAGTTCTTCCTCCAGAGCTCGAAGATAAGGGGCTTTTGAGGGAAAGTGACCAAGAGACCTACCCTACTAACTACTGCCCTTCCTAAGGAATGGCCCAAGGGGAGTCTTTCCTCTTACTTCTCCTTTTCCAGGGTCCCCGAGGCCTCCAGGGCCCCCGTGGCCCGCCCGGCCGAGAAGGCAAGATGGTGAGTGACTTCGAACCATCTTGGCCAAGCTTTGCACATCTCTCAGTGGCCAGCGGGACCCTCGGCGCTGTGCCACTGGGTCTGCCGGTGTCATTGGTGGGATGAGAGCACCAAGGGCAGGGGATGGCTTCAGCTCTTCGCTGAAGGAATTTGCGCCCGGCATTGGACAGCGTTAGGAAGCTCCTGGCCCTGAGAGAGAGGGAGTTGAGTGGCTGTCTGAGGGTTAGCCAAGTGCACGGGGAGAGAGAAGAGCGTTCCAAGCAGAAGAAGCAACATTTACAAAAGAAGAGCTTGGTGCATTGTGGGAAATGATGAAGGAGAGAACCCCAAACCATTGCATGTGTAAGGATGTGGAGGGCTCTTCTTTTTGGTCACGGTGATGGTTTGGGTGAAAGCCAGGGCACCGGAGATAGCAGATTAGTGCGTGAGCCGTGTTCTGCTTAGGAGGCTATGCTCTACCCGAAGGATCCCCTCATAGATGCCTGTCTGATGAAGGTACCCAGTAAAGGCCAGCAAGCATCTCCATGATGTGGTGGACAATGCCTGAGAGGGTCCCTCTCTTGGAAAGCATTAGAGGTTCGGTTGATCCTTAATCCTTGGGCTCACCTCTTCCACAGGGTCGCTCTGGAGCAGATGGAGCTCGGGGTCTCCCAGGGGACACGGGACCCAAGGTAATGAACAGGGTCAGTCCCAGGGGTTGGGGAACTGTCGGGGTCGAGGGCGCGAGTTCAGTTGGCATCTCTTTGGGCAGGGTGATCGTGGCTTTGATGGCCTGCCAGGGTTGCCCGGTGAGAAGGGCCAAAGGGTGAGTGTCCATGGCCCCTCCCTTGTGTCCAAGCCCCCCCATACTTATATTCAAGCCCTCCCTTCCACACCCACTGTCACCGCTTTATCCCTGGGCCTGAGTCCTCAACCCCTCAGGCCTAAGCTACTTTCCTGAGGGGTTGGCCCCTACTCCGATCTCTCCTCTGATCTCCCTTTAGGGTGACTTTGGCCATGTGGGGCAGCCTGGCCCTCCAGGAGAGGATGGCGAGAAGGTCAGTGTGGGGACAGGTTGGAGGCTCGGGAGCCAGGAGAGTCAGGGTGGAGTAGAGGCATCAGGGGATGGGTGAAGGGGGAGGTTGTGCACTGCACTGCCTGGCAGGCTTGAGGGAGATGGTCTATTTTTGGAGTGGGGTGGTGAGACTGGGGGACACAGGATTGGAGTCAGGGACCAGAATGGAATCACATGGACTCCTGCTGCTGCATCCTGCCTCGGGCACTGACTCAGCGTGATGCAAAGGAGGGGCTGTCCCGATGAGAGAGGGACATGGCTCCCCAAGGACGGTGCCCCCCCCCCAATCACCAAGTGCTCCGTGCTTTTCCACAGGGAGCAAAAGGACCTTCAGGGCCCACTGGCCAGGCCGGGGAGCCGGTGAGTCGTGAGCACCCTGGGTTTGGTGCAGGGGAGGGTGTCACGGGGGGCCTCTGAAGAAAGTCCAGAGGTGATGTTGAAATTCTTTCAGGGCCCCCGAGGACTGATTGGCCCCAGGGGTTCTCCTGGCCCCCCAGGACGTCCGGTGAGCTGTGCTGTCCCCCTGCATACCTGCCCGTGTCTCTCTTACCCCTCTCCTCAGTACATCATTCCCTCTCCACCTGCATGCCTCAGTGTCTCCTGGTCTTGGCGTCACACTTTCTCTCTCCCCAGGGTGCATTCGGGATCAATGGTGCACCAGGTGCCAAAGGGAACGCGGTAGGTGTCCAACCTTGGAACCTTCTGGACACTCGGGCTGTGTGGCTCTTCATGGATCCCTCTTTCCCTCTGTAACAGTCCCTGCCCTCATCCACTCCCATGCCCCCTATTTCAGCCTCAGACACCTCTATACCAAGAGCCCTTACACCAAACCCCTTCTCCCTCCCCCCAGGGCCCTCCAGGAGAACCAGGCCCTCCAGGACAGCAGGGAAACCCTGGGTCGCAGGTTTGAGTTCTTTTTCAGTAACAAGTGTGGGGCAGGGAGAGTGATGGTCAGGCAAGACTCTGGACGAGCCCCCAGTTCTCCCAACCTCAGCACTTACTGACCTTCCCTTCCCTTCTAATGTTTGTGCCTTCAGGGGATCCCTGGCCCCCAAGGACTCATTGGCATTCCTGGGGAGAAGGTGAGTGACAGCTCCATTTATGAGCGCTTCCTGGAAAGGCTTCCTTGTCTCTAGGAAAAGCTGTTTCCCTTGGCTCAAAGGCTCAACAAGCCGAGGGCTGCAAGGAGCCACTACTGCTGGGGGAGGGTGGGCTGTAAGAGGCAGAGAACCAGCAAGGCCAGCCAATATTGTCAGAAAGCATTCTCAGGGGACAGGACAGAGCCCCCCCCCCATCCTGTGGTCTCCTCCTTGGGCTCCTGTTTCCATCTGTGGCAGGTATGCTTCTTTCTGCACCTGTGGTAGCTGGTCCTCACCTCGACTTCTGTTTCTGTATGACCCTGAACTGCCTCACCACCTCACTAAGATCAAATCCATCTGATCATATTTTCTGGGCCTCATAGTTCAAAGTCTCAGGAAAGAATCTGATTGGCTTAGCTGGGTCACATTGCCCACCTCAGGACTTTCCAGCTGCCTGCAGGACACAGGGGGCTCCCTCCTACTGCCCAGCTCCACCCCTCTGCAGTGGAAGCAATGAGTGGGAGGCACATGTAAGGCAAGGGGTGTGCTGGGAATCCTCTGCCACCCCAGCGTGTCTATCACCCTGGCTCTACACCCCATCTCTTAATTCTCTAGAGACAGAGCAGACCCAATGGCATATGGGGGGACCACCCATCTCCCCTTCACTCTTTATCTTGTTTCAGGGCCCTCCTGGGAATCCAGGAATACTCGGTCTTCCAGGAGTGGATGGGCCTCCGGTGAGAAGTGGGGTCTGAGTAAAACTGGGAGGGAGCTAGGACCAGGAGGCAGAAGGAAGGGGTTGGCTTTGGAATCTGGGTACAAACAGAACATCTGGGTCCTTGATCACTGAGTATATTCCTCCTCTCAGGGTCACCCAGGCCACGAAGGCCCCGCAGGAGAGAAGGGGGCTCAGGTGAGTTGCTGACAGAAAGGTTGCGCTGGGGGTGAGGGTTGGTCGGCAGGGCCAGGAGTTAGAGGGTCACCAGGGTGAGAGGAGGGCACTGACTTCATCTCCATTTCAGGGTCCACTAGGGTCAGCAGGCCCCCCGGGCTATCCTGGACCTCGGGGTGTGAAGGTAGGTGGAACATGCTGGATTTCTCCATGACCTTCAGGGAGGTCAACTCCATCAAAAATTGGCTGGGTGTGTGGAGGAAGGAACCAGCCTGTCATCCAAGGAGTGGGTCTGGGGTCTGAGCTACGGCCTGCAGAAGTGTGTGTTTGTGACCTTGGAGTGAAACAACCACAGGACAGTAATTACAGCGCAGTTGCAATCAGTCGCCGTGTGGTTGAGAGTGGTTAGGCCTATTAGACGCGAAACATAATTTTACCACAAGTACACACACCACCTTGTAGTCCAGGTCAGTGTGTGATAGTCAAGTGGAAGTGTACTAGTCTCTAAAAGCCCAGAGCCACATAATTCCACAGGTACAACCAGTCTGGGGCAAGCTGAGAACCACACGGTGGTTAAATAGGTTTGTGCTGTGGCCCCAAGTGCAGGGACCATGGAGTGCACATCCCCATTAGGGCTGAGTCGTTACATTGTAGCCAAGGACAGGCCCCTGTTTTCTGTGGTCCCACACCAGTTTGGCGATATCTGACTTCTCACATTTTCATATTGTAGAAAAGGGTCCTCACCCTGCCATCAAGGAGGCAGCTAAACTGTAGGTGGCCACTGGCCTGTTGGTAGCCAAACTCGGAGCTACATTGTAGCCAAGCCTAGCTATGTATCACTTAGTATCCGGGAAGCCTATGTTGTAGTTGAATCTGGTTACGTTGTAGCCACGGCCAGAGACCAAGCTCAGTTCCATTAGGTTCAGTAAATTTGCACTGTGACTGAACACAATCCTGCTGGTATCTAAACACATCGTTTCATTGTATCCAGTGCAATTTCCATGTTGCATCTTGTCTCAGTTACGTTGTATCCAAGTACGATTTCATTGTCTCTCGGAGCTAGGTTAGGTTGCATCCTAGTGCAGATTTCCCGGTGGCCCAAGTCCAGAGTTTGGTGTGAGCCGAGCCCAGACTTGCTCGCTCCGAGCCGTCACGCTGTAGCAAAGCACAGAGTCGCCTTGTAGCCAACACAATGGGAAACATTCCCTTGCTTTCAGAATGAGACTGGGGCCTGGAATGTTCCTCTTCCTTCTCCTGCCAGAAGGAGCTGTGTACACAATGTCCCTAGGAGACAGGAATCAGTTACTTGGAAATCTAGCTTCCCTGCACACCCCCACACAAACGACCTTGGGATGCTGCCTGTCGGAAGGAAGGGAGGGAGGGAGGGCGGGGTGTGGGCCTCCTCTCCTACACCACACCAGCCAGCTGGCTTTGGGGAGAGGTAATTTTCCCACCCCCGCTCCTGTCCAGTATATTCATGGGACTGTCCTGGATGGTTTGGGGCAAGGGGACTGAGTTTGTGTGTGTGTGTGTGTCATTCAGCTTCTTCTTTTTAGAAACTTTCCAGGTGAATTAGGTTTCGTTCAATAACTTAAACAACGTATCGACCATCTCCCCCCCCCGCCCCCGCCACCCCTATTTGCCTTATTCCCTTTCTTTCCCATTTTTCCTCCATCTCCCTCTTGGCGGATATTGTCTTCCTGTAGGGCTGTGCTCAAGCCCAGAAAGGGGTCTGAGTGTTTCTGGGTTTTTTGCCCCCCACTTCAGGGTACCTCTGGCAACCGGGGCTTCCAGGGTGAGAAAGGCGAGAAGGTGAGAAGGAAGCTGCTTCCTTGGGGGTTGGGGGGAGTCCCAGGAATGGGACCCTGGCGGTGGCCCTCTCTGACATCCATGCTCTTGTCCACACAGGGAGAGGATGGCTTCCCAGGCTTCAAGGGTGACGGGGGGCTTAAAGGCGACCGGGTAAGAAGAGCTCCATGCGAGGGGTCTGGTGCGTCTGGGGGGCTTGGGGAGTGTAGGGAATGGTGAGCTGGGGTTAAGAGGACAGAGTGACAACGTGACTGAGGCCAGGGTCTCTCCTTTCCCTTCCAGGGGCACTCAGGCCCTCCTGGCCCCCGCGGTGAGGATGGCCCTGAAGGGCTGAAGGGTCAGGCAGGACTGGCTGGCGAGGAAGGGCCCCCTGGCTCAGCTGGGGAGAAGGTAGAGGACCTTAGACATCCCCTCCCACCCCCATCCTCCATCCTCCAGCTAACATGGAACCCTGATGCTCCTGACCCTCTGTCCAGCACTGCCATCTCCCCCGGCCCTGACCCCCCCCCCCCCAAGCTGAGGTTTCAGAGAGATTCCATATACACAGTCCCACCTCCACCACCACCACCACCACCACCACCTCCACCACCACCAATCTTATGGTTATCACCACAGCTACCAGGTGCATGAGGGGATCCCCACTGTCCAGACAAGGAAACAGATATGAAATTCTTGAATGATGTCTAAGGACTTGTCCTTCGCAGGTAGAAATCAGGACCGACTTTGTCCCACCTGCTCCCCCTCCCTTCATGTCACAGCCATCGCTGACATTTCCCCTCTGACCCCCGGGCTACAATTTCTGACCTTTGCTCCATTATTTCTTGGTAGGGCAAGCTTGGGGTGCCAGGTCTTCCCGGCTATCCAGGACGTCCAGGCCCTAAGGTAAGAGGCTGGAGGGCTCAAGATGGGTAAAGGCAGTGTTCAGAGATTGCTTAGGATCTGGGGGTCCAAGCTGTGGTCTGGGGGGAAATGCATTTCCCATCAGTGGGTCATGAAGAGGCAGTCCAAGGCATGGGCTTAGGTCTCATTCGTACCTGGAATCAAAGACCCTTCCCCTCGCCTGCGTGTGACCACGGGCAAGACGCTGAGGCCACATCTTCAGCTGAGAAATGGGAACATCAGTGGTATCTACCACATCTGTCTGATTCCGACGGTGGTGGTGATGATGAGGATGAGGATGACAAATGAAGGATAAAAAAAGTCCTTGTTTGGTGTGACCAAGGTTGGTGCGTCAGCTAAGGAGAATTGTAAAAATCCCCCACATCCCTTGAATTCTTTGTAACTTAGAATCAATCATGTGTATTTTATACAAAAGTGCACTTCCATGAAAATGTATGCTTCTTTGCCAGTATTTTGATGGATGGGGCGCCTGATTAGATTCAGCTTTCTTGCTTAAACCACACCCATCTTACATCATCGAGGACTTGGAGTTTTCCTTTGTAAAAAGCAAGAATGGGAATGTAAAGGCCCCGGGATCCTTCCAGAGGCCTCCCCACTCAGCCTTCGCACGCTCTAGCTCACACCTAGGTTGGCGGTCCTTTTAGCCTTTGCTGTTTCAGGGCGGCCCTGGGCGGGGGGCCAACCCCAAACATTGATGGCTTAGGTCCACCTGGAGGTTCCTCGTGAGCCCAGCCTGGGGATCCACTTGGAAAATTTAGCCCCTGGACATCAACGGGGCACCGTTCTACCCACCGAGAATCAGAGTCCACTCAACGGCCACGATTTTCCTTGTGAGCACAGTTGTTCTTTTGTGTAAGATATTGTTACTGGGCTTTGGGTGAAGGTTTGCAAAGCAGTTTGGGATCCCATTCAGCAATCTCCACACACCTTGTGCGATCACACTGACGGCCGTCTTTGCAATGCCTAACGCTCTCGTTATTGCTGCTCTGGTTGTCCTGGTTGCGCTCTTCTAGTTTCCCTGCCCGCCTAGCTTCTCATCGTTGTCTTAAAGCGCTTGTTGATTGTTCGGTCTCATCTTGGCGATTTTTTTAATGATTCATAATAGTCACAGGTGATAGTCGTGATTTGTTTATGTATTTCCGATAGTCATTATTATTAGTTTTAATCATTTTCTTGGGAGCTCGTACAACTCCTATCACAATCCACAAGCGCATTTGCACATTTGTTGCCCTCCTCATTCTCAACACATTTGCTTTCCACTTGAGCCCGTCTCATTATTTTTTTGAGCCAGATTTTATTTAGCTACCAGGTGACCTTGGCCGTGACTCTTGTTTCTCGGGGTGAAGAATATGTCGGGGAGGTAGTCTCAGTCTCCACCCGTCCTATAGGTCTGTTGTTTCGTTTGTTTGTTTCTCAGAAATTGCAGGTTCCTCCATCCTGGGGCCCATCAATTGTGGTCTTGGTTGGCATAGTTGGCAGTGGGAGCTGGGCACCATCCAGTTCTTCTGGTCTCAGGGTACATGAGACCGTGGTTTCTGTTCAACTTTGGGTTTGGATAGGTGCCCTTCTTCTTCCTTTCTCTGTTTGTCAGTTTTTTGCAGAAGGGCTTCCAGTCACATGAGCCTAATCATAGCAGGTGTACCTGACCCACCAGGGGTGGGAAGAAACAGAAGGACCACAGTGAAGTGTAAGGTCCGACGACGGGAGAGAAGCTGATGGGTGTTTGAGAGAGAAGCCTCTTGCCAAGTCCAGAGGATCTGAATCCCTGAGCAACGTGTTTTACAGGAGGCCCAGGGTGCCAGGGAAGTCGAGGTTGGCAATAAAAATGATAAATGCCAACGACAGCAGCAAACCTTTCCTGGGTGCTCGCCAAATGCCAAACACCGCGTGAAGTGCTTTCTGTGCAATAGCTCATTGGATGTAGTGGGTAAGGCAGTGGGCTGCGGTTCAAAACCACTAACTGCTCCGAGGGAGAAAGATGAGGCTTTCTACTTCCCTCAAGATTTACAGTCTCCCAAACCCACGGGGGCGATTCTACCCTCCCCTAGAGTGTTGCTATGAGTCAGAATCCACTCATTGGCAATGCATTTGGAGTTTGGGGTTGAAAATCTTTTTGAGGGCGGCCCTGTTGATATCCTCAGGCTGGAAACAAGGAAATGGGTGCCCAGAGAGGTTAAGCCACTTGTTTAGGATCACATAGCTAGTCAAACGATGGATTGGGCATCAAACTCTGACAGCGCAGGCAAAGCCTTTGGTACAGCATCAGATGTAGTTGTCCAGGGAAGGGGGGTCTCGATTCATGGGAGAATGAGTCCTATTTTCATGTGCGATTATAAGAAATGGGTGAATTAGTCTAAGATATTAACAGGTCCTTTTGTGTAGGATCCTTGAGGAACAGAGAGGCTGTGGGGTCTCAGATGGGAAGCGGGTCTGGGGTATGTTTTGAGAATGGATGCTACCACAGGCTTGTTGGGTAACTTGGGCAGTGCCTCTTTGATCTGGACTCAGTGTGTGCAATGAGGCGTCAGAGGGGATCCAGTCCTTTTGATATTGGGTTAGTCCAGGTGGACTAGAGAAACAAATCCAGAGACATTCATAAGTGTATAAGAGAGAGCTTTATGTACAAGAGCAATTGAATATTGAGAAAACATTCTAGTCCAGTCCAGATCAAGTCCATAAGTCCAATATTAACCCATATGTTCGATACTAGTCTATAAAGCCCTCTTCAGACTCATGAAACACATGCAATGATGCCGAATGCAGGAAGATGACAGGCCAGTGGGTGGAAAGTCTTGTGGACCCAGCGGTGGTAGAAGCATCTCAGTGCTGGCAGGGGTCTCCATGTGACTTCTCCAGGGCTCTGGATGCATCAGCATAGCTCCATCAGGCTTGTTGTCAGTAATGTCTCGCAGGGAGTGAGCCTGTGTCCCGGCTCCAAGGAGCTATTTCTCCTTAGCGCCTCCAAATGAGGTCATCAAGCGGCGACCTGCTTGGCAGGCTAAACTCCACCACTTCACTCTTCCTAGTCTCAAATTGACAACCAATGATGTAAGCACCACTGAGATCTTTCTTCTGGTGTGGGGAGTGTCCCTTCCAGGCGGGCAGGATAATCTGGCCTGGGGTCGGTCTTATTGTTAGATGCCATCAAACCAGTCTGACTCATCGTGACCCTCCGTTTAACACTGCTCCGTCCTTGGTCATCCTCACGGTCATCCCCGGGTTGGAACCCACTGTTACAGTTGCTGTGTCCATCTACGTTGTCGGGGGGGAGGGGGAGGGGCTTCTTCTTTCTCATGGACTCTCTACGTTTCCCAGCGTGAGGTCCTCCTCCGGGTGCTGGTCTCTCCTGACAACATGCCCAAAGGATGTGAGTTGGAGTCCCACCATCCTCTCCTCCAAGAGCGTCCTGGTGGTGCTTCTTCCAACAGAGATTTGTTCATTTTTTCGGCAGCACACGGTATATTTCTCCCCCCCCCCCGCAAGACTGTAATTCAGAGGCTTCCGTTTTTCTCTGCTCTTACTTACTCAGCACCCAGCTTTCACGAGCACGCAGAATGATCAGAAATCCCACAGCTTGGGTTAGGTGCACCTCAGTCTTCAAAGTGACCTCTTGACTTTGGAACACTTGAAATAGATCTTTGGCAGCAGATGTGCCCGAGGCCATGTGCCACCTGATTTCTTGACTGCTGCCCCCGTGGGTGTTGTGCGTGGAGTCCGGTTTAGTGAACATATACCGAGTAAGCATCTGCTGGGCGGTGACTCTCAGGGGTAGGATTCTTGTCTTCCATGAGGGAGATCCAGGTTCAATGCTACTCAGGCACAGCCATGGCCACTGGAGGCTCCCCGGCTGCTGAGATGCTGAACAGGTTTCAGTGATGTTTCCCGATGATAGACTGGGAAGAACAACCTGGTGATATGCTTCCAGAAACCAGCCAGTGAGAATCCTGTGAGATTCCCGTGGTCCCATCTGAGACCAATCACGACACAGGATTGGGATGGCATTCTGTGGATTCCATTCCCCTGGATCCCACTGGTGAGGCAGGGCGTGGATGACAGTGAACAATTACAAACACTGGGCAGGATCCCAGGTGGCACAGTGCACTACGTATCGGGCCATGAGCCACCCGGGCATGGGTTTGAGTCCACCAGCTGCTCCATGGGAGGAAGAGGAGGCTGCCTGTCTACGTAAAGATGCAAAGTCTCAGTCGTCTAAAGAGGCCGTTCTAACTCTCCGAGAGGGTCTCAATCAGCTAAATGGATTCAATTGCAGTGTTTGTGTGTTTTTTGAGACAGTGGGATGTAGGACTGGTGAACTGTGTTCTAGTGGGAAAAACCAGGCCAGAATAAGTGAGTAAATGAATAAGACCACTTAAGTATAAGCATCATGGAAAAAATTATGAGGTGCTCTGCTCTGGACAATATTTACAGCTAGGGAAACTCTGTAGGGTTGCTCTGTGTCAGAACTGACCCAGTGGTAGTGGGTGCATCGTGTGTGGGGGCAGGGGGGTGGGACAGAAGGCGATGCGATAGAGGAGGTGGTGGTGGTTAGGATGGTGGCAGAAAGCCTCTCCAAGGAGGTACTATATGGATGAGACCTAAATGGTGGGAAGCCCTGGGCTTTGTGGAAACATGGGAGAAGAGCATTCTGGGCAATGGGAGTGGCCACTGTCAAAGCCCGGAGGCAGGGGTGTACAGGTGTGTCCAGGGAGCATTGAAGAGGCAGGCGTGGCTGGCATGGAACAACAGGGAGAATGGGGAGAGAGAAGGGTAAAAGGCTGCCTTAGAAGAGACTGGAGCTGCGGGGACCAAGGAAGCTTCTGGAGCCAGTGATCATGAAAGGGCTGCAAGGGCTTGTATGACTGACCTACCTGCTGCCACCTCCTCACCTCCACCCTTTCTCTTCTGATTTTCTCCACTCAGGGATCTGTTGGATTTCCCGGGCCCCTGGGACCATTAGGAGAGAAAGGGAAACGGGTGAGTCCTGATCCGGGGTCAGGGGGGAGGAAGTCCTGCCTGTGTCTATGCGTGGTGGGCCTGTGTGCACTCATGCCATTGTGTTCACGCAGAACACATGTAGTACATCACATACTACTCATAAAGTATGACCTGTGAGTCTTGGTGGGCATGTGCATAGCAAGTGGCCCTCTGTGTTGATCAGATAGGGTCCAGGTCTGTGTCTGAGTGACCAAGATCATGGATCTGCATGTATGTGTGTGACATCAACATGTGGATGATGCACATGTGCATAGAATTTTGTGCCCTGAGTGGATGAGCCCATGTACATATTCTATTGCTGTGTGTGTATTTCATGTAATTAGATGTGGTGCACATGAACATGGGTACATTAGCATCCTGGGTGGTACACCTGGTTCTTGCACCTGGTTACTAACCAAGAGGCTGGGTGTTGGAGTCCACCCAGCGGTGCCACAGAGGAGAGGCTGGATTCTGAACCAATCAGTCACCCACCCCTTCGCCCCCACCCCCACCACTCAATGGAGCACAGTTGCATTGTGTTCACACAATGTTACTCTGTGTCCGAATTGACTTGGTGGCACCTGGTTGGTATATATGTCCTGGTTGTGTTCATCAGGACCAAGTTTCTTCTATTAATCCATGCATGTGTGTTCACATTGGCTAGAAGCTTGTGTCAATCAACTCAAGGCTGAAGACGGCCAAATGCCTGGCATGGTGTGTGTGTGTGTGTGTGTGTGTGTGTGTGTGTGTTGTATGTGCATGCCAGCTTGCATGTTTGGACCCTGAAGGTGTGATGGTGTAATTGTGGATGCCATTGGGTGTCTGTCACCATCATGTGGCCTTGTGTGTGAGTGGTGCATTTGTGTGTGTGAATAGAAGGCTGTGAATAGATGTGAACAGACAAGCTTCTAGGTCCGTAACTGTGCATTTGTGTCCATGTCCTGGTATAATTCTCTGCTGCCTCCCTCCACCCAAATTCCTTTTCAGGGGAAGGCGGGGCAGTCGGGAGAGGAAGGAGAGCGGGGACCACCAGTAAGAGAATGCCCTATGGAGAGTTGTCCCCCCATCCCTGCTAGGCCCTGGTTGTGGGTGAGGGTGGGGTTGGGGTGAGTGGGGACAGGGCTGCAAAGGAGACATCAGGGTCATATCAGTTTCTGGGATGGGGCAGGAAAAGAAGGGGCTGCTCATGGAGATGATCCATCTCCTAGCTCCCCCAACTTCTCCTTCTAATCTTTCCCACTTTTCTGCTCAGGGTTCTCGTGGAGAGAGGGGGCAACCAGGTGCTACAGGACAGCCAGGCTCCAAGGTATGGGAGGGGTGGGTGGTCAGGGCCACCACGGGATCTTTCTGCCCCAGACTCACCCAATACCTTCCCATCCCTTCCAGTGGGTTTATTTCCACTCGCTCTATCTTAGGGAGATGTGGGCCAGGATGGGGCTCCCGGGATCCCTGGAGAAAAGGTTAGTGTGTGTGTGTGTGTGTGTTTGTGTGTGTGTCCACATGTGGGAAAGACTGATTCACTGATGGACTGGTGGGTTCTGGAGGGAGACAAGCCCAGGGAGTGGGGGAATGTACTAATGCCAGTGTGGGGGGTGGGGTGGGAAAAGAACATCCTCTCAGGCCACAGAACTGTGAGTTCAAGTCCCAGCTCTGCCACTCGCCAGCGGTGTGACCTGGGCTAATCACATGGCCTCTCCATGCCTCAGTTTTCCCCTCTGTCAAATGGGAATAGCTGCAGTCCTCACCCACAAGGGCTGCAGCGATAAAGGAACCACTTCCTGTGTGTGGAAGCTGGGGCTTGCGGGGCGCATTCTGGTGCAAGTGTGTTCTTTGGGGAGGTTCAGGGGCCCCGCCAGACACAGGGCTGGGATAACGACTTCTGATTCTTCTCAGGGCCTCCTCGGTCTGCAAGGACCCCCTGGATTTCCTGGGCCAAAGGGCCCCCCAGTGAGTGAGCTCACCCTGATTGAGGCCTGGGGTGGGGGTACCCCTGAGGCAGGGAGACTCATAGCTATACCCCCATTTTTTCCCATCTTGTCTCTCAGGGCCCCCAGGGAAAAGACGGGAGACTTGGGCACCCCGGGCAGAGAGGAGACTTGGTGAGCGATCCCCTGACCCCTGACCCTATGATGTCCCTCCTTTCCTCCCTCCGTGTGACATCCCCACTTGGTCTGTCTCCCCAGGGCTTCCAAGGTCAGACAGGCCCGCCAGGACCAGCTGGTGTTGTGGGACCTCAGGTCTGAGTTACCTGTCTAATTTTGCCTTGCTTGGGGGAGGGGTGGGGGGATGTTGGGGTCCCATTCAGAACACACCTTCCCCCCACACACAGGCCATCGCCATTCAAGATAATCCATCTTCTTCCTCTCCAGGGAAAGACGGGAGAAGTGGGGCCTCTGGGTGAGAGGGGGCCCCCAGGCCCACCTGGGCCTCCTGGTGAACATGGACTTCCGGGTCTGGAAGGCAGAGAAGGGAGCAAGGTGAGATCCCACTCCACAGGAGAGCTTGGTCGAGTGACCCCCTGAGCCCTCCATCAGTCCCTGCGACACCTCGGGGCCTCAGCCAAGCCTCCCACCCCCCCATGGAGGGCCCCAGATTCAGAGACTCAGAGAGACGCTCTGACTTCTATCCTCTGCACTCTTCCTGCAGGGGGACCTGGGGCCCTCTGGACCTTCTGGGAAGGAAGGCCCACCTGGACCCAGGGGCTTCCCTGGCCCCCAAGGGGCCCCCGGGGACCTGGTGAGTCATTTTTGGAGGCTCCTTCAGGCAGACATCTGGATGGGCTGGAGGCAGAGATGGAGAGGGGGCGATGGCGGTGGCATGTTGGGTGGGGATAGCTGTGAAAGCCAAGGGGCAGTGACTGGAGAGGCCTGGAGGAGACAGCCCCCCTCCCCCCATGGCCACCCCAGTCCCAGGAAAATGGGGACCTCCAGTCTACCGGAGTGCAGGCAGGACTGGGGGCAACCTGGGGACCGCCTACCTGAATCATCTCCTCCCTCAGGGACCCACTGGTCTGAAGGGTGACAAGGGCCCCCCGGGCCCCATCGGGGCCAACGTGAGTATGATGCCATCTGCTGGGTGAGGGTGGGGGTGGGGAGGACTCGGGGTGTCCAGGAAGGTGAAGCCCCCCATCTCTGGAGCCAAACGGGCCCTGCTCACACCCAGCTCTGCCACTCGCTGCCCTGCAGTCAGCTCGTTCTGCAATCTCTTGCTTCCTTAGCTGTAACATAGATGAGCCCCCCCCCCCAGATGATCATAGCCTTCGGTGAGATGGCCTCTCCATGGATGTGCCCCAGGGCCAGGCACCCACAGAGTACAAAGCCTCTCTTCCCTTGATGGAGCTTGTATTCTAATGAGGGGACGGGGAGTCCCCCTGAGATGTGGAGCACAGGGTGGCGGGCAGCAGCTGGCACGGGCTGACCAGGGAAGGCCTCTGGAGGTGACAGCTGAGCGGGGCCCTGAAGGAGACAGGGGAGGGGCCAAGTGGGTGTTTTCTAGAGTAGTGAGGGTTCCAGGCAGAGGGAACCGCAGGTGCAAAGGCCCTGAGGCAGGAGGGCACCTAGTGTGTGAGGAACCTGGAGGGGCCTGGTGGGACTGCAGCTGAGCCCAGGAGAGAGGGGGCTGTGCAGGGCGGTGATTGGGGCAGGATGGGCAAGGTCTTGTGGACTACCCGGAGGAGGGTGGTGGGCAGAGCGGAGACTGACAAGACTCATTGTTTGCTTTCCTGAGAGGAGGAAAGGGTGACTGCCCAGCCTCTCTCCCTCCTTGAAGGAGAGCCATACCTGGTTACAATGTCCTAATTTTCAGGGCTCCCCTGGTGAACGGGGTCCCGTGGGCCCAGCGGGAGGCATTGGGCTTCCTGGCCAAGGCGGAGGCCAGGGCCCAGTTGGACCCACAGGCGAGAAGGGGTCCCCGGTAAGTGACCTTCCCAGTCCATTCCCCAGGGGACCTGGGCCCACCATGTACAGGGACCCCTGGGACGTTCCAGCCCCAGCCCCCTGACCCGCTGTTCCCACCCTTTCCATCTCTCTGAGTCAGGGTGAACGTGGCGCCCCTGGTCCCACTGGAAAAGAGGGGGTCCCAGGGCCCCTGGGCCTTCCTGGACCCAGTGGAGCTGCCGGGCCTTCCGGAGAGGAAGGGGACAAGGTGAGGGGCGCCTGGAGAGGCAGGGGCCAGGGGGAGCGTGGAGGGTGTGGAGAGGCTGGATCTTCTCTCATCCTGTTTCCTTTGCAGGGAGAAGTGGGTGCCCCTGGTCATAAGGGCAGCAAAGGGGACAAGGGGGAAGCGGTGAGTGGGGACCCCCAATTGCGGAGTTCTCCCCCAGAAGGGGAGAGGGGGAGGGGTGTCTGGGATGTGGATGGGCAGAGCGGGAAGACCCACAGAACTTGCCACCTTTTGGGGCCCTATCTTCATACCTGCAAGTGTTACAAACCTGCCAGAATGCTTCGGGTCAGGGGTCACAGAACCCAACTACAGATAGAAGCTGGGCCCCAAGGGAAGGGGGAGGTGACCCTCTCTTCTCTTCTTCACTGGTGGCCCACACTTGGCTCTGGCTGGGAGGCCTTTGCCCTTCAGCTCCGGTGTCCAGCAGCAGCAGTGAGCCAGCTCAGTCGCAGGGCTGTGGTGGGACTTCCAGAGAAAGGTCTGGCAGGCCAGTCCAGAACTAGAGGCTGGTGACCTTTTCGGATCCCAGTAATCGTCTGCCAGGGAGACGGGTTGAGAAGATGTAGCTGCCCCTGGTGGTGTGATTTTTCTAACAAAGAGTTATGGGCAGGGAGGCAGGGACTGACATTGTCAGTGCCCCTACTCAATCTTGGACCTGAGGGGCCTTGGACTTTGTTTCTGCCCCCCCTCCCTCCCCAGGGCCCACCTGGACCAGCAGGGATTCAAGGTCCTGTGGGACACCCAGGCTTGCCGGTGAGTGAGTGCTCTGAGCTCTGGGACCCTTGTCGATCCCTGATGGGAATGAGCATGTTCTTCAGCCTGACTCAGGGCCCCTCTGGACCCTGTCCCCACCCTGTTCCTCAGCGGCAACACCCAGAATGAACTCGACTCTAGAATTTAACCCAGTCACACTCTCAGCCCCAACCCTGAACCCCATCTCAACCCCAACATCAACCCTCTTCATGACCTTTAACTTTCACCCCAACTCCAAACCCCATATCGTCCAAACTCGGACAGAGTCCAAAACTCAACTGCTCACCGTGACCAACAGGCTCGAAGCAGAACTCAATCTGTGAATCTGATCCTGGCTCCATCCCTGGTTTTAGCCCAACCCTAAGCCCTTTCTCAACCCCTTGGACCCTGTTTGTGACCTTAACCTTGACTCCAGACTTGGCTCACCACTGATGCCAGTCTCTGACTTTGACCAGATACATGACATCATTCCCCAAACTTGAGCCTTAACCAAGACCTCAACTCAGTTCTGAACCCCCCTAAGCTTAATCCTGACTCTGACTCTTAATCTTAACCCTTGACCCTAAGTCCATCTCCATCCTCTCACCCTGGCCCTAACTGCGGTTCTGTCCCTATCCTCCTCACAGGGAGCAGATGGAGCCCAGGGACGCCGGGGCCCCCCAGGTCTCTTTGGACAGAAAGGAGATGATGGAATCAGGGGCTTTGTGGGAGTGATTGGCCCCCCTGGCTTGCAAGTGGGTATCTGAGCTATAGGGCCGTGCCTCCATTTTCCTCGTCCCGTGCGGTAATCGTGGTTCTTTGTCTCACAGGGGATGCCAGGCCCTTCCGGAGAGAAGGGGGAGGTTGGAGATGTGGGGTCCATGGTACGGATCGCTGGGAAAGTGGGAGGGAGACTAAGGGTACAGGGAGGGACTGGGATCCACCTCGGGGATCACAGGGCACCATGGGCATACCAAGGGTCACGTGACTCTAGGGTGGTGTCTGTGGTCGTTGGAGAGTCACGGGATGCTCTGCTGACCCACTCACAGGGTCCCCATGGAGCTCCAGGCCCTCGAGGCCCCCATGGACCCAGTGGATCAGAGGTGAGGACTCTTGGGGGGTGGTCAGGATGCTTCATAAGTGGGGAACACCCATTTCCCAAGAAGGCTGTATCTACATTCCCCATCCTCACCTCTGCACACTATGCTTTGCTGTTTCTCTAGGGCACTCCTGGGCTGCCTGGAGGGGTTGGTCAGCCAGGCGCTGTAGGGGAGAAGGTAAGAGATGAGAGAGAGAGAGAGAGAGAGAGAGAGAGAGAGAGAGAGAGAGAGAGAGAGAGAACGAGAGAGAGAATGGGAGGTGGGGGGGGACAACACCCAACTTCCATTGAAGTTAGATGTTCTGGGGGGTCCTTTCCCTGTCTGCCAGGATGGGACCCTTCCCCACTTCCATTCTGTCTCCTGCAGGGAGAGCCAGGGGAGGCTGGAGACCAAGGATCCCCAGGAGCCCCAGGCATCCCGGTAAGAGACTGGGCTCTCTGCCCCCCGTACTCATCTATGGAATCACTGAGTCCTGGTCACTCAGGGCCACTTTGACCTCTGGGAAATTCTAAGTCACCTACGGAGCCCTGACCTATGGTCATCACCTGGCTGTCTCGATGGCAGACTGCTGGGAAGCCTCAGATAGGGTTCCGACATAGTTTTGTGGGTTGTACACTGCTCAAGGGTTCAAGGCTAAGCAGGGAAGTGGGGACCTGTGCAAATCCAAGCCATGAGCCCTCGCTTGGAGATGATGCCACCCTTGCGCCAGGACCTTTGGGCCACTGGCCCATCTGTCCCCTGGCCTTTAGAAGTCAAGGGTGGCTAGGACCTCTTACCTTTGCGAAGTCTAGGCCACCCTGGCCCATGACCTCAGGAAATTCCCAGGCCCTTCTGATTCCTGAATCCATGTATGCTAACCTGTGACCCCTAGAGAGTCCCAGCCACTCTGACCTCTGACCTCTGTTTCTTCAAAGGGTCCCAAGGGCGAATTTGGTGAAAAGGGGGACTCAGGCCCAACTGGTGCTGCTGGACCACCAGGCAAGAAAGGGCCCCCTGGAGAGGATGGAGCCAAAGGGAGCGTGGTGAGTTTTGGAGAGGCGTGGGGGCAGAGGAGGGGAGGCTGGGGGGATGTGGGTGCACCGGGGGGAGGTGGCCAGGAAACTCGTGCTGAAATCCATTGGTCCAGGTCACGGGGCTCATGTAGAAGGTTGACGTCTTGAAATTGATGATGGAAACCTAGTCCAAGAGTGCTTGCGAGTATTGATGCTATATTGTGGTTCTACAGTTCTACGGTTGTTACATAGTCTGTAAGGCCCCCCAGCAAAATGATTAAAAATAAGATCCATTGACCCTCCGAGCCACTGAGAAGGGGCTGAGTGAGTGAGTGGATGGCCCATTCATCAATGCATGGAGGACGCCAATGTGCTTTCCCTTTGGACCAGCCTCACCGTGTTGGAAAGGTCAAGGCTGGGGTCATGCTAGGTCAGAAGTTGGGCTGATGGGGGGGGGGGGAATTGGTGGCAATGTGACATAGAGGGGAATTTGAGGCCCCGTGTCCCAGGAGTGAGGAAGTGCTGAGCCTCCTGATGGAGACACTAAGGAGCCCCAGTCTGTGGCACCTGGATTCGAAGCTCACTCCGTGGCCAACTGCTGTACCCCCTTCCCTGAGTGGCTGCTCCCTCCGTGAACCCTGATGCGTGTCACAGTTTCCTCTGTCTGCGTTAACCACGGCAAAGTCTGCTCTCCCAGGACAGGGATTGGGTGTGGTGTCCCAGTCCCCAGAACGGTGCCTGACCTCGGTCTGAGGTCCTAGAGACAGGAGTCGTAGGGACCGGTTGATCTGTTGAACGGATGAATGAAGGATGTACGATCACTCAGTGTTGTGATGATTACTTACTCTGTGGTTCAGGGACCCACAGGACTCCCAGGAGATCTAGGACCCCCAGGAGACCCTGGACCTTCGGTGAGGATGACCCCAATCCCCCTCCCCATCCTATCCTAGGCCTGATGTCTTCTCTAGTTCTGTGCCCCCTCTCCAGACCTGGGCTGTCAGTAGAGTAAACCATCCCCCTTCTGGCATGTTCTCATGACTCCCCAACTTATCTCCCTCTAGGGTATCGATGGCCCCCCGGGGGAGAAGGGAGACCATGGTGATGTTGGGGGTCCGGTGAGTGGGGTCAAGGGTGTGGTGCTGGGAGAGCGGGGTTGGGGGGCAGTGAGTGGTGAGCCGGGGACCTTTATGAGGTCTCATGATGAACGTAAGCGACCCAGGAAGGTGGGAGATGGCAGGTTCTGGGGAGATGCCTGGGGGGAAAGCTGTCTTCTAACCAAAGGCAGCCTGAACCACAGTCAGGCTCCACCAAGGTTCGCTAATGTGACTCTCGTTGCCATTGCCCCTGTAGGGTCCATCTGGTGCTTCTGGGGAACCAGGCCCCCCTGGGCCCCCTGGGAAGAGGGTGAGTGACACCCCACTTCATGGCTGCTTGGCCTCCCACCTTTTCCCGGTCATCCACACACATCTCACGGGCTCCCACTTACCCACGTAGGTCCCTACTGACACACAAAGGCCTTCTACAGATCTATACAGGCCCAACCATCTGCACAGGACCCTTACTCACCTGTACAGGAGAGTCCCATCCACCCACATAGGGACCCCCCCCCCCACACACACTCACACTCTCTTTTCCCCCTCTGCAGGGTCCTTCAGGCCGAATGGGTCCGGAAGGCAGAGAAGGGCAGAAAGGTACCAAGGTGAGTGTCCCCATCTGTATCCAGGGTCCCTGTGCTGACACGTTACCAACAATGACGCCATCAGGAGGCAGATCCTGGGTGGGGGATGGGCAATGGGACATAGAGGGGGATCCTGTGACCCCCCACAGGTGGTCCAATATCCCCCCTCTCCCTGATAGCTCTTGCTTGTGGTTAGAAGGTAAGTATCTCCTGACTCTTCCCCTCCTCCCTTGACATGTTTCAGGGGGAGCCAGGCCCTGACGGCCCCCCTGGGAAGACAGGCCCTATCGGGGCTCGAGGGCCCCCTGGGCATGTTGGGCCCGAGGGTCTTCGAGGGATTCCTGGCCCTGTGGTGAGTAAGATGGCCAAGGGAGGGTAGAGGCTGGGTGCCAGGTGTGTGCTCTGATCACCTCCATTTTCATAATTGGGAGGAGTTGGCCTCGGTTGAGGGGTGGGGTGTTCACTACGGGTCTTGGCAGGGTGGCCTTCCCCCATGGTTCTGTTTTGTCCTCAGGGTGAACCAGGCCTTCTGGGCTCCCCTGGACAGATGGGTCCTCCTGGCCCCCTGGTAAGAGACTTTCTTGTTCCTGAGGGCCCATTTGGTATTCAGGAACTATTAGTGATCCATCGGACTGTCCACTTGCCTATCTCTGCTCTGGTCGCCTCTCCTGTGAATCTATGCTGACCATCACACTGACCATCTGTCTTGATGACCCGCATTGACCATCCCCTCTGACCACTGTTTTGATAGCTTACATTGACCACCCACATTGACGTTCCATTTTGATCTACACTGATCAGTACACTGACCCTGCGACTTGGTGGTTTCTACCGACCACACCTCTTCTCTCTGTTGATGGCCTACACTGACCACCCACGAGGATGCTCTATTTTGATGGTGTCCACTGACCATCTATAGGGATCTTGGCCACTTCACTGTTCTCTAACCGACTGCCTCATCAATCCCTCCTCCCGCCTGACCTTTTCCATGACCACAACCCTGCTCATTCCATCCCCGAATCACCCCTGGGGGCGTTGGACAATTACTGATGGGCGCTTGCTCTCCTTCCAGGGTCCCCCCGGCCTTCCAGGACTGAAAGGAGATGCTGGCCTCAAGGGAGAAAAGGTAAGGGCTATCTCATCCCCTTCTTCTTCCTCCTGCCCACCAGCTCCCTCTTCCCTTCCTTCCCCAGGGAGCAGAGGCCTTCTTTGCTCCCAAACATGATTCCAACGCCCTGGGCCAAGCCTCTCCCAGCCCCTTGCTTCTCCCCCACACCTTTAGGGCCAGATCGGATTGATTGGCCTCATTGGCCCTCCTGGGGAAGCCGGTGAAAAAGGGGATCAGGGATTTCCAGGCGTGCAAGGCCCCCCTGGCACCAAGGGAGAACCTGTGAGTGTGAACCTGTCCTGAGGGAAGAGTCTGCTCCACGGAGGGGGTGGAGACTGTGGGGGTGGCGGCTTGGGGGTCTCCCTGCCTCTTGAAGGATTGAGAGATAGGGGTCTGGGGAAAATGGAGACCTCTATCTGGGGGCTGTGGGTTGGAGGCTGTGCTAGGGGTGGGGGTGGGTCCCTCTTTAGGGGGATTAGCGGCTTCTTTGGGGGGTGTCTGGTCAATGGAGTGAGATCTCACTCATGCTGACTCTGATGTCCCTTCGGCAGGGTCTCCCTGGCCCTATTGGCTCTTTGGGCCACCCTGGAGCCCCTGGTGTCGCAGTGAGTATGGGGGATTTGGGGAGGTGGGGGTTTCCCAGATGACCAGTCCAGGACTCCACTTCTTCCTGCTTCTACTTCACAGGGTCCTCTGGGACAGAAGGGCTCCAAGGGATCCCTGGTGAGTACACACGCCCCCAGGTCTCAGTCCCTCCCTTACACTCATCAGTTTCCCCGTAATCACTCATCTTGTATTCAGCAATTATTGATTGCCTGCCATTGTGTTCCATCAAATCTAAGATGCTATCCTTTGTAGAACGCGTCGTTCTTTTGCAAATGGCCAAGAAACCAATTCTGGCAAGTAAACTAGACTTGCTGACTAGGTGGAGACGCATGCTGCTTTCAGAGATGCTAAAATCTGGAAGGAGGATGTGCATCTTAATCTTCCCCTAAGGCTGTGTGTGTGTGTATGCTTGTGTATGTGTGTATGTATACATGTATGTATGTATTTGTGTATGTATATGTGTGTGCATTTGTGTCTATGTATGCTTGTGTGTTTACATGTACATATGTGTGTATGTCTGTATAGTGTATGTATATGTGTAGTTGTGTGTTATGAGTATGTATATTTGTGTATGTGTATATGTGCATGTCTGTATGTATGTGTATGTGTGTGCATTTGTGAATATGCATATGTGTGTATGTATGTTTACATGCACACATGTGTGTATGTATATATTGTTGTGTGTATGTGTACGTGCATACGTGTATATGTATGTGTTGTGTGTGTATGTATGTGAGTATGTATGTATATTTGTGTATGTGTATATATGTGTGTGTCTATATGTACGTGTGTGTATTGGTGAGAAGAGGTCAGGTCTCTGGGGAACCACTTCCAAGTGCCCTCTTTTTACAGGGATCCATTGGTCCCCAAGGAGACACGGGTCCTCCAGGGCCTCCTGGACCCCCGGTGAGTTCCTCAGAGTTCCCCTGGAAGGTGCCAGGGATGGGGGACTATGTCCTGTGTTCCCCATGGGGTGCTTAGGGCCCAGAAGGGGTGGGACCAACTTGGGGGCCAGTAGGGATGTGGGTGTGGAGGGCAGTCCCTGGAAAGACCAGGGCAGCTAGGAATTCAAGAGGGTCGGGGTGGGGCGGAGAAGGGACAATCCTGCAGGAGCAGTGGCCTGGCTCACATCTTTTGTGACTGTCTCTCCCTGATCTCTCTCTTCTCTTGGGTTCTATCCCTGCCTCCACCACTTCCATTCCCTCCGGCCTTTTCTGGTTTGTCTCCATTCCCTTCCCACTTCTGCTCCTGCCATTTCTCCCTCCTCCCCTCCCCCTCTCCTTCTTGGAGAGCCCTCTCTCTCTCATTTCCTTTCTTTGGCCTCTCACACACCTGGGCCTTTCTGTCTCTCCTTCCTGGGGGCCCCTCTTTCTGTCTCTCCTGCCCCTGTCTCTGTACTTCCTCTGGGGCCTCCTCTCCCTGGCTCCGCCCCACTCCAGGGTCCCCCGGCCGAGCTGCCCAGGCTGCGTCGCCGCCGGCGCTCCCTTTCCGTCCTGGGGGGCGGCCTGGAGGAGGTGCTGGCCTCACTGGCCTCGCTGAGCGTCGAGGTGGAGCAGCTGCGGCGCCCTCCGGGCACAGCGGAGCGCCCGGGCCTCGTGTGCAGCGAGCTGCACCGCAACCACCCGCACCTGCCGGACGGTGAGCTCCCCGCCCCCCTGGGTCTCTGGGCGCCCTGGGTCGGGTCGCCGCTCACGGACGTGCTCTGGCTCTGCGGCAGGGGAGTACTGGATCGACCCCAACCAGGGCTGTTCTAAGGACGCGCTCAGGGTTTTCTGCAACTTCACAGCGGGAGGGAAGACCTGCCTCCACCCGGACAAAAAGTTTGAGACCGTGAGTTCCAGCGTCACCGCCACCGTCTTGGGGCAGCTGGGCTGGGGCCCCGAGGCCCCCTGCGAGGGGGTCGGGGTTCCGGGGAACCTCATTGTGCCCTCCCCCAGGAAGGGCTTTCCCTCCCCACCCCACCCCCACCAGCCTTGGTCTGAAATGGTCTCCTTTCTTCAGCCAACCTTGATTGGGCGCCTCTAAACAAACAAACAAACAAACAAACAAACCAAACTCACTGCCACCGAGGGGCAATTGTAAAGGAAGCGGTCCAAAGGGCCTTGCTCAGGTGAGGCAGTCTGGTGTTGAGCCCCAGCCCCTCCCCATGCGGCCACGCCATCCCTGATTTTCACCATCCCTGACTTGCGCTATTTTATAAGCCCTACCTGGTCCTCCAGGCTGCAGGCTGGAAGGTGAGACCATAGGGTCCCCCAGAAATCCTGGGGTTCTCTGTCATCGCCGAGCCCTGAGCTGGACACCAAGGACATCTGCTTTAGTGACCCTCTCCTTGTCCCCAGGTGAAATTGGCCTCCTGGTCCAGGGAAAAGCCCGGAAACTGGTACAGCACATTCCGCCGGGGGAAGAAGGTGAGTCGCTGGAGACCAGGAGGGAGAATAGTGGGAAATGAGTGGGAACCAACACGGGGAGTTGGGGGAGGGGCTCAGTCAACAAGAGCAGGACAGACTGGCCTCCGCCTTCTTGGAGATCCAAGGCTTGGGGCAGGATGGGAGAGACCTACGGTATCAGATGGGTAATAATAGGCAGTTCCCATGCAGAATGCTAAGGAGCCCTGGTGGGGCTGTGAGTTGGTGTTGCGCAGCTACCTGCAAGGTCGGTGGTTCGACTCCATCAGCCGCTCCTTGGGATAAAGAGGAGGCTGTCTGTTTTCATAAGGCTTTACAGTCTTGGAAACCCTCTCTGGGGTGACTCTAAGTCAGAATGGACTTGATGGGAGTGGGTAATTCGGTTTGCTATAGAGAGTGCTGGATCTGGACTGGAGGAAGCTTGGGGGCGGTGGTAGCAATCTAGTGGGAGCTCTGGAAGATTCTAAAGGTCCCCTGTTGTAGGGGCTCTATCAGGGAAGATGAGGAAGGGTGTTTCAGGTAGAGAAAGCAACAAATAAATGCAAACGCCTGGAGTCCAGAGAGGGTGAGTTTGAAGCAGCTCCTTGTTCTGCCTTGGAGAGTACCAGGCAGTGCATGTGGCAAGAAAAGAGACTGGGGAGGTGGATGAGGACCAGGCCATGGGCAGTGAGGAGCCATGGAATGTGTCCAAGGGAGGGAGGGAGCAGTCTCTCTGGGGACGATGTGGGGAGTGGGCTGGGGCCTTTGAGACCCAGACAGGAAAGTTGTCCTGTTGCTTCCAGAGAGCGAGGAGGGGCTCTGGGCTGAGGTTGGTGCTGCTGAGACAGTACTAAGTGAGGGCAAGTCACCAGGACTGGGTGATTGATCAGATGCAGTTCAGGGAAGAGTTGGGGATCAAGCACAGGTTTGTGGCTTGGGTGCCTCTCAAAATAACCCAAATTCACCACCGTGGAGTCAATTCTGACTCACAGCAACCCTCTGGGACAGGGTGAAACGCCGAGGTTGCATCTCCTATCTCTGGCAGAGAAACGTGTGGTTTCCAACCACCAACCTCGTGGTTAGCATATAGCCCCTACGCCACCCAGGGTTCCTGGATTGGGTGACTGGTGTCTAAGGGGCTCTCTGGAGTGTGGACATGAATAGAGGGATGGATTCGATGGTCGGGGCGTGTGTGTGGAGACTGGGTTCAGGTTGAGATTAATTTAGTTAATAGGCCCAACGGTGGGCACGTAGTAGCAAATACAACACCCTGCCTGACTTCACGAAGATGACGTGTTAGTGTGAGAGACGGACAGTAGCCCAGAGAGCAAATAGAACGGTGCTCTCATGTGAGGAGGGGACCCTGAGACAATAATTGAACTGCTCGCAGTTTATCCGGAAGGCGGTTCCAGACCACCTCAGTTGGAGAATGCGTAAATGACAGAGGAAGAGAATGAAGCCCAACAGGATGTATTATCAAACTGATGGTCTGAGGCCAGTTTTGGTTTAGGAATATTTTTACTTAGCCTAAGATAAGCAAGGAACCCTAGTGGTCTTGTGGGTTATGTGTTGGGCTGCTAATCACAGGGTCAGCAGTTTGAAACCACCAGCCGCTCCTTGGGAGAAAGAGGAGGCTTTCTACTCTCATAAAGAGTTATCATCTCAGAAACCCACAGGGGCAGCTCCACCCTGTCCTATAGGGTCACCATGAATTGGCATGGACTAGATGGCAGTGAGTTTTTTGTTTTACTATAAACAAATTATTGTCTTATTGTAGTCATTTTTGATAACAAAAATTATTTGAGAGATTCCATTTTCTTTCTTTCTTTATTTTTTAAATACCCGGTCTTTAAAATCTGCTGTATATTTTACCTTTGCAGCACATTTCGACTGAGATGATAAATGTCACTGGAAATATTTTATCTAATTTTGGATTTCATAAAGTCCACAGTTGGAAAAGTAGATTCACCATGCTCGAGAAGTTCCAAGTGGATCCCCGCTGGAAGCTCAGTTATCATTTATAAATGAAATAAAAAGTGAAAAGCCAAATTCTCCCCACCCCCACACACAGTTCCTCAGTCTCTCCATCGGGATGTTCACTGCCAGGCGCAGTTGGTGGCCATGTTGGACATAGAAGATAGAGAGGACTCAGGAGGTGGCTGGCTCGCTCTCCAGGCCTGGGGCTTACAAGACAGTGGGGTGAGCTAGAGGTGGAGTTATGAGGTCTTTGTCTACACCAGCGGTTCTCAACCTGGGGGTGGCGACCCCTTTGAGGGGGTCGAATGGCCCTTTCACAGGGGTCGCCCGATTCATAACAGTCACAAAATTAAAGTGATGAAGTACCAATGACAATAATTTTATGGTTGGGGGTCGCCACCACATGAGGAACTGTATGAAAGGGTCGTGGCATTAGGAAGGTTGAGAACCGCTGGTCTAGAGGAAGATGTTGAAGCTCATCTGGAGATGGAACCAAGGGACCAAGATTTGGGTGGTCCAATAGGCCAGTTGGGTAGTCTGATGAGATGAGCCAAGTGGGGAATCTACTAGCTGGGAAGAGGGACAGGAGATGTGAAAGATTATTCTTAGGGTTCTGCTTTGGATGACTGGGCAGCTGGTGAGACTGTCCCCGAGATGGGGACATGGTGGAGGTGGCAGGTCTGTCAGTGGATAGAGATGTGAGGAGCGGGGGCTTCCTCAGAAAGGATAGGGGCTAGTGGAGCCCCCCCCCACAATCCTGGCTTTGTCCCACCCCCAGTTCTCCTATGTGGATGCCGACGGGGCCGCGGTGAGCGTGGTGCAGCTGACGTTCCTGAAATTGTTAAGTGCCACGGCCCACCAGCACTTCACCTACTCCTGCCAAAACGCTGCAGCCTGGCTGGACGAAGCCACAGGGGACCACGGCCATTCCCTCCGCTTCCTCGGGGCCAATGGGGAGGAGCTGTCCTTCAACCAGACGGCAGCAGCCAGCATCCATGTCCCTTACGATGGCTGCCGGGTAAGAGAGGAGGGCAGGGCTGGCCAGCGGGCGGCGTGGGGAGACAGGCCTCCGTTGCCGCTCCTGATGCACCCTCCCTGTCTTCTTGTGGGCAGCTCCGGAAAGGACAGGCGAAGACCTTCTTCGAATTCAACTCTTCCAGAGTGGGGTCTCTGCCCCTGTGGGACGTGGCGGCTACTGACTTTGGCCAGACAAACCAGAAGTTTGGATTTGAGCTGGGCCCTGTCTGCTTTAGCAGCTGAGAGTTTGGGGGTGGGCGGGAGGGACAGCGAGGGAGCCCCAGAAGGGGCACATTTGGTGCTGAGGCTTTGAAGCCACTGTATTTATCGTCTCCTGTGACTGTGGAAGCAGGAGAAGGTCTACTCAACATGGTCAACAGATATTTCTTCTCCCTGCAAGGGTCCTGGGGGAATGGTGCCTAGCCGTAGTCTGGTTCTATTTCCCCCTCCATTCCAACACAGCTCGTGACTCCCCACCCCTGAGCTCCCCTTTTCTCACTCAGTGCCCTCCGCCCCCTTTGGTGCTACCCTCCCCCATAGTTAAGCACTGGACGTCTCCTGACCCCAGCCCCAAGGCTGAGACCCCTTTGCTCATTCCTCTTCCCAGGTGGGTCTACAACGAAGGGATTGAAGTCAGACTACAGAGGGAAGTGGGTTTTCCCCTCGGCTGAGCTGGAGGTGATTTCCACTGCCAAAGCCCAGCCCTGGATACACCCTTGCATTCCCAAGCTCACCTTGCTATGCCAGGTGGTTTGAGGACCAAGAGGGTGGAGAGGAATCAGGATCCTAATGGTGCTGCCCTATTTATATCTGGGTTCGTATTAAAAGGGAAAGCCCCCTCTGTTGTATATTTAATCTGCTTCCTCCTTAGGGAAGGCTGGGATATGATGAGAGCATTCCAGTACCCCCGTGCCCCGGTCCACAGGGCACAATTGGCATCTCAAGTCTGAGAATAAACCAGTGACCTGTGTGCCCGTCGCTGCCTGCTTGTGTCTTTTCATCCAGCAATGACCATGTCCTCCTAGGGTCTGACTCTTCCCTCACTGAAGAACCTGATGCCATCTGTCTCGATTGATTCACTGTGGCCATTGGTGGAGGTGGCTAACGATCATGGGATTCATGGGAGAGGGTAGGCCTGTTTATAACCAGCTCGCCACGCTGACTTTGACTGGTTTTAGGGTCTTTGACTCTTCTAAGAAGATGGAGAGATGAAGTAGGACATGGCTTGGCTGTTTGGGGGATTGACTGGGTTAAGAAGATGGAGAGATGAAGTAGGACATGGTTTGGGTGTTAGGGGGATTATTACAGATAGGGTCAAGGGTCTCGATGGGAAGTCAAAGGGTGACTTGAGAAGAGAGTGAATGGACTGAGTTAGGGCGTGAGGGTAAGTTGGAGGTTTGGTGAGTTGAAAATGAGTTGGAGGCGAGTTGGTTTGAAATTGTTTGGGGGCAAGTGAAGCGTGTTCGTGACACGATCAGTGGAGTTGTCTGGTGGGTGGGTGGGTTGCAGGAAGGGTTTGGATGGACTTGGATGTTGGGTTGACTTGCAGGAGGGTTGGTTGAGAAGTGGGATGAGCCAGACAGAGGTAAGTGGAGGGTGGGGGCCTGTGAGAAGGGAGGGGCTGGCAGCTTGTTGAGTCAAGATGTGATGGGTTGTGATGAGGGCTGAGGGTGGGGTGACTTGGTTGGAGATTGAATCTGGAGTTGAGGTTTATTGGCTCTTGTTTGTTAACAGTTTTATGGGCATATAATTCACAGACCATACAATTCCATAGTTCCATCATAGTAAGAGGAATTCTTTATTTTTATTAGGGGCTCATACAACTCTTATCACAATCCATACTTACATCAATTGTGTAAAGCACATTTGTACATTCATTGCCCTCATCATTCTCAAAACAGTTGCTCTCCACTTAAGCCCCTGGCATCAGGTCCTCATTTCCCCCCCTCCCTCCCCGATCCCCCCTCCCTCATGAACCCTTGATAATTTAAAAATTATTATTTTGTCATATCTTTCCCTGCCCGATGTCTCCCTTCACCCACTTTTCTCTTGTCCATTCCCCAGGGAGGAGGTCACATGCAAATCCTTGTAATCAGGTCCCCCCTTCCAACCCACCCTCCCTCTACTCTCCCAGTATCACCTCTCACACCACTGGTTATGAAGGGATCATCCGCCCTAGATTCCCTGTGTTTCCAGTTCCTATCTGTACCAATGTACATCCTCTGGTCTAGTCAGACTGGCGAGGTAGAATTGGGATCATGATAGTGAGGTGGGTGGGGGAAAGCATTTAGGAACTAGAGGAAAGTTGTATTTTTCATCATTGCTACATTGTACCCTGACTGGCTCATCTCCTCCCTGAGGCCCTTCTGTAAGGGGCTGTCTAGTGGCCTACAAATGGGCTTTGGGTCTCCACTCCGCACTTACCCCCCTCATTTACTATGGTAAGATTATTTGTTCTGATGATGCCTGATACCTGATCCCTTTGACACCTCGCGATCACACAGGCTGGTGTGCTTCTTCCATGTGGGCTTTGTTGCTTCTGAACTAGATGGCCACTTGTTTACCTTCAAGCCTTTAAGACCCCAGATGTTATATCTTTTTATAGCTGGGCACCATCAGCTTTCTTCAGCACATTTGCTTATGCACCCATTTGTCTTCAGCGGTTGTGTCGGGAAGGTGAGCATCATAGAATGCCAGTTTAATAGAACAAAGTATCCTTGCATTGAGGGAGTACTTGAGTGGAGGCCCAATGTCCTTCTACTACCTTAATACTAAACCTATAAATATATGCACATAGATCTATTTCCCCATCCTAATATATAAACATATGTACATGTCTTTATCTAGACCTCTATAAATGCCCTTTGCCTCCCAGCTATTTCCTTTGACTTTCTTCCTGTCCCACTATCATGCTCAGTACCCACCAGGCTTGCAGTGATTCCTCTTGGTTAAATTACCCTTGATCAGGCCTCCCACACCCTAAGAGGAGTTCTACAGCTATCACCACAGCCATTTTAGAACATTTCATTTGTTCTTGGACTCATCGTTGTTACTCCCCACCTCCCCCAACCTCCCCTGCTACTGTCTCTGTAAATTTCGTGTTGAGTTTTTAAAAGCAATATGGAGATGTAATTTATATACCTTACAATGCACACGGTCACAGTATACAATTCAACATTAAAAAAAATTATAGCCACGTACTTGTGCATCCACCTTCTGATCTAAATACATATTAAAACATTTTCCTCATCTCCCAGGTTAAACCCACTAGCCATTAGCTGCCACGATCCATCGCCCTGCTCTCCTCTCCCACTACACCAGAGCCGTCGCAACAGCAAGAAACGCACTCCAGCCACACCATCTCCTCCTCCCAGTGGGCTCCTGCTCATGCCACCCCATGTGTGATCGGCTCGGTTGAGTTTTCTTGGCTGTGATTTTCACAGAAGCAAATCGCCAGGCCTTTCTCTCACGGTGCTGCTGGGTGATTTCAAACTTCCAGCCAACTTGGAGCTTAGCAGTTGAGTGCAGACCTCTGGTGCCACCAATGGACCATACCCTAGCCACAGGCAACGGCTCACCTGCGGCCTGTCTCCATGGATTTGCTTTGCTGGAGATTCCATGTAAATGCAACCATACACTATTTCACCTTTTGTGTCTTTTTCCCCCCCAAAGAAACTGGTTTTTATTCATCTTCCGCCTCCTCCTCCTCATCTTCTTCATCATCATTTTCTTCAGCTTCCTTGTCCACTTTTTCCCGGGTAACTTGGGCGGACCCTGCGCACCGTCACACTTTGCCTTAGCCTTACAGTTGGTAGCTTCTTTTAAAATTCTCCGTCAGCTTCGCCGCCTTGTGGATGTAAGGCTGCTTCTCACTGTCACTCAACTTATCCCACATCTCACCCAGCCTTTTGGCCACGGCACCCATGGAGATGCCAGGGTTTGTAGATCTGACCTTGGGGTGGAATTCCGAACAGAAGAGGAAGAATCCTGACAGGGGTCGTTTGGGAGCATTGGGGTTGTCCTTGCCGCCCTTAGGTGGCCCATAATCCTTCATTTCCCGGGCCTAGCGCACTTTGTCCGTCTTTGCCATCTCATCAAATCTGGTTTTCTCCTTCCCAGACACGGCCTTCTACCGTTCAGAACACTTCTTGGAAAATTCGGCAAAATTGACAGGGACTTCCAGATTTTTCTTCTTGTGTTCCTCTCTGCACGTCTGCACAGAGAAGGTGTGAGCAGACAGCTGGCCCTTTGGCTCCATGGGGCCATCTTTCGCCATCCCACCTGTATCATTCAGGCTTTGGGCAGAGCTGACCTTTTGCATATTATTTCACTCAGCATAATGTTTTTAAGGTACATCATCCTTTTTTATGGCTGAATACGATTCCGTTCCCTGGGCATACCACGTTTTATTGATCCACTTATCCATTGCTGGATAGGCTTGGTTGAGTTTCCGAGTTTCTGGGGTTGGGTTGAATGGGGTCAGATGGGATTGGGATGGACAGAAATTGTTGGGGTGAGTGATCTCCCAGAAACAGGGACGACTCCCACTATGTCTGCCACCGAGTCTGTCAGGCCACCTGGATACTTCCACATTCCTTCGTTCTTTCGATAAATATTATTAAGAGTTATGACTTTGTGAAGGGTGTTGGTGCCCAGAGATTAATTAATTAGTCCATTCATTCATTCATCCACTCATTCAGTCCCCCCCCCCCCAAGGCACTATTCTAGATAACTTGAGATAGAAGAAAGACATGGTTTCTCCTCTCGCATCTCACTCCGGAGAGAAACACATGATATCCTGTGAGAAGAGTGAGATTCGCAGAGGAGGGAGGAGCTCTATAGATAGCCCCCCTTGTCAAGCAGGTCATTGTAAATTGCTCTGATATAAGCAGGACGCCCACTTTTCTGTTTGTTTTCATTTATGCCTTTTATCGTCAGTATCTTTATAACCTTGGTCTTTCTTCGTCCTTGTGGTTGGCATCAGCATGGTGGTGTTGGCATTGTCAGGTGCCATCGAGCTGGCTCTGACCCAGAGCAACCCTGCGCACTGCAGAAGGAAACCCTGCGTGCTCTTGCTCCATCCTCAATTGTTCCTGTGCCTGAGCCCAGTGCTGCAGCCTCTGTGACCATCTATGCTGAAAGCCTGCCTAGGTTTCCACTGCCCCTCGATCAAACATGATGGCCTTCTCCAGGGACTGGTCTCTCCTGACAGTATGTCCAAAGTCTGTAAGACGAAGTCGTGCCATCCTTACCTCTAAGGAGCACTCTGTCCGTACTTCTTACAAGAAAGTCCATGGTACTGTCAATATTTGTCTCCAGTCCCACAATTCAAATGCATCTTCTCTTCTAAGGTCTTCTTTATTCCATGTCCGACTTTTACATGCATATGATGCCATGGAGAAGACCATGACTTGGGTCAGGTGCACCTTAGTCCTCAAAGTAGCATCGTTACTCTTCAGTACTCTAAAGGGTCTCGTGCAGCGGATTGACCTAATGCAATAAATCTTGATCTTTTGCCTCCTGCATCCACGAGCATTGACTGTGGATCCAAGTAAGACGAACTCTTTGACACCTTCAGCCTTTTCTCCCCTTATCGTGACATGTCACCTATGGGTCCTGTGGTGAGGATTTTGGTCTTCCTTAGGTTGAGCTGTCATCCAGACTGAAGGCTACATTCCTCGATCTTCATCAGCAAGTGCTTCAATTCCTCCTGACTTTTCAGCAAGCCAGGTGGTGTCATTTGCATCCCACCAGTTGTTGATGATCCTTCCTCCACTCCCAATGCGGCGTTCTTCTTCAAGAAACCCAGCTTCTCGGAAGATTTGCTCAGCATACCGATTGAACAAGCATGGTGAGAGGATGCACCCCTGACACACCCCCTTCCTGATCGGAAACCATGCGGTGTATTCCCTGTCCTGGTCACCTAACTGCCTCTCGAGTTTTGAATGAGCACAATGAAGTGTTCGGAAATTCCCATTCTCTCCAAGGCTATCCATAGTTTGTTATGATCCACAGCCTTGGATGTCTTGGCCTAGTCAATGAAACACAAGCAAATATCTCTCTGGTGTTCTGTGCTTTGAGCTACGACCCATCTGACACCAGCGATGACATCCCCTGTTCCACGTCCTCTTCTGCATCCAACCAGAGAAAGCAAGTGATGGCCTGAGACATTGTATTCAGTACGTGTTACTCGTGATAAGATGTACAAGCCAACAGACACCCAAAGGACGGTCCTGAGTGTGGTTTGTTGTACCTCAAATACGTCCTACATCAGGGACAACTTGTATAGCGTCATCTCCGTTGGCAGTAGTTACTGTGAAAGACAATCAAGCTGGCGGTGGGGTACAGAGTGACGGTTGGAGAGCCAGTTTGAATACAGTGACGTGGGGAGGCTTTCCTTAGGAGGTGACATTTGAGCGGAGACACGAAGGGCATGGGTGAAGAACCATGTGGCGTTCTCAAAGAAACAGCTCACGTTTGGGGATCAAAGCCTCCCAACGCCAGCGAGAGCTCTTAAGAGCCAGGGTTCCTCTTGGTCCTCCCTGTTCCTAATTTGCTGCTTCTGCTGATTTCTTCGTCCTGTGTTCGCGTCGGTGGACCTCAATGTACACCTGGGCCTTCTTGTTCTTTAGTTTCTCCTGCAAACATCCTGAACACAAAGAATTCCCTTGACAACACCAGCGATATGTGCTCTTTCCCGAATCAGAGGGACACCTCCTTGCGAACACGTTTCCCAGCTTTCCTGACAGCTCTATGGGGACCCTGTGAGTCTTGGCCACCAGGATGTGAGTGATTATAAAGCTCCCGGTGTGACCTTTCCCCTTTTCCATGGTGATCCTAGTGATCACATGTGTAACAGGGGAGTGTCATGCTGGAACAAGAAGAGGGCCTGGCTCCCCGAGTCACAACAGGGGGCTGCCAAGGAGACCCCATCAGATGGTGATAGGTACAAAAAAGCCTGGATTATTTTTAGCCTCTGAGACTTTGTTTCCCCAACTAGTTTTATTGGCACCCAATTTACATATCACAAATCGAGTAGTTCAGTCATATCAAGGGCAATTGTACAATTACTACCCCATCTATCTTAGAGCATTTCCTCTGGGCCCCATGGTTAAATAGACTTCCAAATGAGTTGTGCAGTCATGATCGGTTCTAGTGTTCCCTCCCTGCTCCTGCCCTCATATCAATTCCTGAAATCCCCTTTCCTCCTTATTGCCTATGCTCCACCCTGCATTCCCTATCTCACCTTTGTGTTGGTCTGGGTGGACTAGAGAAACAAATTCATAGACACTCGTGTATAAGAAAGAGCTTTATAAAAAAGAGCAATTGTATATTAAGAAAATGTCCCAGCCTAATCTAGTTCAAGTCTGTAAGTCCAATATGAACCCATGTGTCCTATACCAGTCTATGAACTACTCTTCAGACTCATGCAACACATGCAATGTGGCCGAATGCAGGAAGATCACAGTGCAGTGGGTGGAAAGTCTTGTGGATCCAGTGGTGGTGGAAGTGTCTCGCGCACTGGGATGGGGCTCCATGTGGCTCCTCCAGCTCCAGGTTCTGGCTTCATTAGCATGTAGCCCCATGTGGCTTGTCAACAGGAATGTCTCGCAGGGAGACAAGCAGAGAGTGTGTGTCCCGCCTCCAGTGAGCTATTTATCTCTGTAGAACCTCCAGATAAGGTCATCAAGCAGTGACCTGATGGACAGGCTACACTCCACCCCTTCACTCTTAATAGTCTCAAGTTGGCATCAGATTATGTAACTACCACAACCTTGTATCGGTTTGCCATCATTATACATCCATTCCTCCTGTGCTTCACTGCAGGGAATCCCAAAAGAGAACAATGGAAACCAGATCGCACTAAGGAGGTAAGGATAGGATCATTTCAGTGTAAAGATCAAAATAGAAACAATGTGTGAGAGGGAGAAGACATCCCCACTGCTCCATCAACATTCAAAAAGCCAGGGAAGAAATTTCTGTCATGGAACAACTAAGAGATGCTCGCACCCAGAACAATGGCACAGCGTGTCTTTGGGGAGGTCAACTGGCAAAGTACCATGTTCGATTCAGCATAACCAGGATGGCAGTGGTCTCTGCCTGATAGTAAGGCTGATTGGGACTCTTGCCCTCAGCCAGAGCTTATCTGCCAGCGCCTCGGTCTTACGTGATACTCTGCAGATGGGTGTGGGGTCCCACTGACCTGCACAGCCTGCTACAAAAGGGATGTTCATAATTCTGGCCCTGATACTTTTCACCATACTCAAAATGTGTACTTGTCATCTTTGGATCACACAAGCCGGTGTGCTTCTTCCTTGTGGACTTAGTTGACTCCTCGTTTAGATGGCTGCTTATTTTCTGATTGGTAACCGGGCACCATCTGCTTTCTTCACCACACTTTGCGGTAGCACCCTTATCTTCAGTGATCATTTCATGAAGGTGAGTATGGAGCAGGGCCGGTTGTTCTTAAGTTGGAGCTAAAGCGTCTGAGATGTTTAATGTTGCTCGTTATAGCAGAGCCATCGTTAATTATCCTGTACGCATCCACTGCCATCCAGTCGATTCTGACTCATGGTGACCCACAGGACAAGGTACACCTGCTCTTGTGCGTTTCCAAGACTGTAACTCTTTATGGAAATAGAAAGCCTCATCTTTCCCCCATAGAGTGACTGGTGGTTTCGAACTGCTGACCTTGCAGTTAGCAGCCCAGTGTGTAACCCCCTCTGCCACTAGAGCTCTTTAATGATCCTACATAATGAATGGATCCAACTTTTACCACATGCTGGAATGTGAATGGAACAAAGTGGACCAAGTTTCAGTGTGGGAAAGTCAGCGCATTAATATTTAACATCGAATATTCAGAAGACTCCCACATGAATTTCTCATTGGAAGTGTGTTCTTCCCATGCTCTGATCTCTTATCACCACCACCCTCTTTCTCCTCCCCTTCCCTGAAATCTCTCCTTGCCTCCCCTCCTCACCCATCTTCCTCTAAGGCTCCACAAAACAAAACTCACTGCCATCGAGTGGATGCTGACTCATAGCGATCCTATAGGGCAGGGTAGACCTGCCCCTGTGAGTTTCTGAGACTGTCTAACTCTAGTACTGTCTAAAGCCTCCTCCTTGTCCCTCAGAGAGGCTGGTGGTTTCAAACTGCTGACCTTGAAGTTAGCAGCCCAGTGCATAGCCACTACCCCATCAGGGCTCAGCGTTTTCTTTATTTTGTAGGCAGCGCCATTCTCCCCACCTTTCAGTTTGCGCTTTCACTGGAGACCAGACCTTGAGTTTCATCCACATGCCCACACGACCCCTGATGAGTTCAGCTAACACCGTTGATCGTGATAATGGAGAGAGGGGATAGATCGCTGGCCAGTGGTGCCCTTTGGGCCTGTATCATCTGCATGATGGTCCGTCCGCCGCCTCACCAGGTGTTTCCCTTGACAGCCTCCTTGGCCTTTGACTACGCCCAATGGGACGGCCTCCTTTAGGGATGGGTCCTTTCGGGTGCCCGGTTGTGAGCCTTGAGACTTTCATGGTGGACTTTTCAGAAGGAGATGGCTGAGCCTCATTTCTTAGTCTGACTTAGGCTAGACGCTCCCCTGAATCCTGCCCACCAACGGCCTTCTGTCCTGCCACGCAGCAAGTCACAAACCATGAAAGCCCAACAAGCGGACAGACACACGGTGGGTCGTGATGCCAATGACCAGTTATTGAGCATCGACTCGCCGCGTGTTCGACCTGGACCGGTGGGTTGACTCCTCACTGCAACCCTTGGGGAAGGGTCTAGTCCTTGTTTCGCCACTCAGAAGGATGGACGGACAGAGAGGCAGAATAGCTTGCCCAGAGCTCGAAAGTGAGGGAGCCCATGGACAGAGTGTACTATGCGAAATGTACCAAATGCCACCCTCTTCCTTAGGGGACTTTCTGCCACTTAAAAGAGAATTTTAAAAAAATGTGTATCTAGTGAAGGCTTACACAACATGTTCGGTACCTATCCAACAGTTTCCACACAAGTTATTCGGTGACATGGGTTGATGGTTTAAAATATTACCTCCCCAGTGAATGGACACACAAGCACTTTACACACATTCTTCTCTTTCTTCATGACCACAGCCCTCTTGGTGGCTGCTTCTCTGGTCCCCATTTTACAGAGAAGGTAAGAAACCGAGGCTGGGGGCGGTGGGGGAGGCTGCCCCGCACCTGCTCCTTCCTCCCTGTAGACCTTTCAACTCCGAGCCCCCTCTCTCCCTGCCGTGGACTGGATTCCAACTAGGAGCTGCCAGAGTAGGACTGCCCGCCCGGTGGGCATCACCTCACTCTGGAGGGGGCTTTTGTTGGGGGATGGGGAAGAGACAACTAATGAATCATTTCCTGAAGATGCTTTAATTAGCCAAAAGCTGGTTAAAGAAGGCGGAGCTGGGCCGTGCTAAATGAAAGGGAAATTGACAGAGGTGTGAGGAGGGAACTTGGACCTGGCCGCCTGGACTCCCTAATGTATGGTCTCCCTCAGCTGGGCTGGCTGGAAGCTGGGAACCACCCCCCCCAGCAGATTTGCATATTCCACGGCCATAATTAATCACTGCCTGTGCTTCCGGAGCAATTACCCACTCCCAAGTGTTGGGGGATGGTGCAGGATGAGGCTGCCAGCGCCAGGACTGTGAGAGGCTCTATCCAGAGATGCGTACAGGGGGTAGGTGGAGATACTCACGCACAATGACACCCGCAGACCACGGAATCAGACCCTCATTGTGCCGCCCCCTCCCACCCCCGCAGCTGCTCAGTCATGTGTGGGCCCAAATCAGACCCACCCTTTCAGTCTCTGCCAGATTCAGGCTGGCAGACCAACAGAGACCACCGCGTACACCAGGGTCTGTGTCTGTTCCCGTGCCCCTGTCTCTCTCTCTCTCTCTCTCTCTCTCTCTCTCTCACACACACACACACACACACACAAAACGACAGTGCCGCCAACACCCCTAGCTACAGCCACAGGTCTGGATACACTCCCTTCTGATGGATCAGAGACACCCCTCACCCCACACCACTTACTCATTTGATTGGCAAATATCTACTGAGCACCTATTGTGTGCCAGGCACCGTCCTAGGCTCTGGAATTCCCACAAGTCCCTTTAAAAAAAAAAGAAAAAACAAAACCCTTACAAATTTGCTATCGAGTTGATTCTGACTCATCGTCCCGGAGATGCCCCACGGGACAGAGTCAAACTGCCTCCCAGGGTTCCCAAGGCTGAATTGCGACAGAAGCTGACGGCCACAGCTTCCGCTGCAGAGCAGAGGATGGACTCCACTGCCAACCGCTTAACCACGGAGCCACCAGGGCTCCTCTGGTGTGAGAGAGCCGAGCCGTGTTCCGTGGGGTTGCCAATGGCTGACTTTTATTTCCCTGAAGTCAGTCAGTCCTTGCTTCCAGGGTGCCCCCGGTGGACTCAAACTTCCCACCTCTCCGTGGGCAGTGAGCTTTTTATACTTTTGTACCTCCCATCTAACCCCAAACCAGACCCGTAACCACGGAGTTGACCCCAACGCCCAGTGACCCTGGAGGGCACAGGAGCACTCGTCCCACCGTGGAAGCTGATGGCTACCTCTTTCTCCCGGGGAGCTCTTGGTGGGTTTGAAATGCCTACCTGTGGGTTAGCAAGCCAAGAGCTTCATCCCTGAGCCACTGGGGCTCCCAGGCAGACGTGATATCGGGTCAATTGCAAGGGTTCCCCTCTTGTCAACGCACATGCACCTTGGAAGAAGGAGTCCGTTTCTAAAAACCCAACCCAGGAGATGAGCCAGTCAGGGTGCAGGGTAGCAACCATGAAACATACAACTTTCCTCTAGTTCTTAAATGCTTCCTCCCCTGACTACATGATCTCAATTCTACCTTACAAATCCGGCTAGAACAGAGAATGTACACTGGTACAGATAGGAACTGGAAACACAGGGAATCCAGGGCGGATGATCCCTTCAGGACCAGTGGTGTGAGTGGCGATAATGGGAGGGTAGAGGGAGAGTGGGGTAGAAATGGGGAACTGATTACAAAGATCTACATATAACCTCCTCTCTGGGGGACAGACAACAGAAAAGTGGGTGAAGGGAGACGTCAGAGTGCAAGCTGTGATAAAATAATAATAATTTATGAACTCTGAAGGATTCATGAGGGAGGGGCAGCAGGGAGGGAGGGGGAAATGAGGAGCTGACATTAAGGGCTCAAGTAGAAAGAAATGTTTTGAGAATGATGACGGCAACAAATGTACAAAGGTGCTTGACACAATGGATGGATGGATGGATTATGATAAGAGTTGTACGAGTCCCCAATAAAATGATTTTAAAAAACACCCCAAACCCAACCCAAGTCTATTCAGAGTCATGGTGACCCCCATGTGGCAGAGGCTCCAGCATCTTAGGAAGCCCCTCGGGCCTTCATCCTGCACCCTATAAGACAGAGCCCTTCTCAGATGCACTGTGGAGAGGGGCTGGCCGGGAGGTTCTAACTCATAGCAATCCTACACACAAGCGAGCGTAGCCCTGCCTGGCCCTGCCCCAGCCTCTCAATGGGCGTGTGAGCCCATGGCTGCAGCCGCTGGATCCATCCACACCCGCCGAGGGCCTTCCTCCTCGTCACTGCCCCTTTGCTTTACCAAGCAGGATGCCCTCCTTCAGGGACGGGTCTCTCCTGACAACATGTCCCTAGTCCGTGGATGAAGTCTCGCTGTCCTCGCCCCGCAGGAGTACGCAGCAGGCTGTAGTTCTGAGACAGGGGTACCGGCTCCTTTGTCAGGCTGTGATCCTTTCAACATTCTTCCTCAGCAGCAGCGTTCAGATGCACGGATTCTTCTTTGCTCTTCCTTAGTCAGGGTTCACTTTCATAGGCAGATGAGGCAATAGAGGATACCACCACTTGGGCCAGGTGCTCCCTGGTCCTGAAAGTAACATTTTTGCTTTTTCAACTCTTTAATGTGCTCTGGTGCCGCAGATTGACCCGGTGCAGTGCATCTTTTGATCTCTTGATTACTGCTTCCAGGAGTATTGATTGTGCATCCAAGCAAGAGGAAAGTCTTGTCAACTTCAATCTTGGCCTCATTTATCATAACGTGACCTATGGGTCTGAGATAATTAAAGTTCATTGTGCCAACCTGGCCGATAAGCACAGGTGGGGTTAATTGAAGGGCAGAGAGATAAATGGCTCGGTGAGCCTCGCCTTTTTAGTTCTCGGGTCTCTTGATCTCTGATGGTGGGACCAGAGTGCAGCTGCCTCAGCCAGTTTCTGCTTCAGCTGGCAAGGCTCACTTCCTGCAAGACATCCCTGAGGAGAAGCCACATGGACCTACCCTGATGCAGCCCTGGGTGTTGGAGCAGCCATGTGGAGACCCCTGTCAGCGCTCAGATGCTTACACGTTCACTGATTTGGCTTTCCTCCTGCAGTCAGTATGATTGTGTGTGTTTTGTGAGATGGAGGAGGACTTTGTGGATTGGTGTCAGATGTATGGGCTAATGTTGGACTTGTGGGCTTGGGTAGCACTGGGTTGGGATGTTTTCTTGATGTGCACTTACCCTTTATATAAAACTCTCTCTTATGCATATGAGTTTCTGTGGATTTGTTTCTCGAATGCACCCAGACTCACACAGGGTCCAGCTGTGAGGATTTGGGCCTTCCTTATATCAAATCGTAATTCACACGGGTGACATCCTTGATCTTCATCAGCAAGCACCTCAAGTCCTCCTCACTTTCAGCAAGCAAGGTTGTACCATCTGCATATCGCTGGTTGTTAGCAAGCCTTCCTCTAATCTTGAGGCCACATTCTTATTCATAGACGCCAGTGTCTCTGATGATTGGCTTGGCGTACACTTTGACTAAGTAGAGTGAGAGGATACCATCCTGACGCACCCCTTTCCTGATTTCAAGCCGTGTCAGTATTTCCTTGTTGTGTTTGCACAACTGCCTCTTGATCGATGTACAAGCTCCGAATGAGCATAATGAGGCGTCCCGGAATTCCCATTCTTCTCAAGGTCATCCATGGTTTGTTGTGATCCACACAGCCGAATGTCTTGGTCTAGTCAATGAAACACGGGCAAACATCTCCGGGGTATTCTCTGCTTTGAGTGAAGATCCACTCGACATCAGCAATTTTACTTGGATACATGTGGGGTCACCGTGAGCTGGAATTGACTCGAGGGGACTATGTTAATTATTATTATGAAAATGACACACTTTACAATGAATAATATAATAACTTTATGATGAATGTGCCCACCACCCAGCCTAAGAAGCCGAGTGATGAAGCGCACACATAATTGATGTCTCCAGCCGTGTTTCTACCAGCAAGTCGCTCATCCTTTCCCCACCTGCGGGAGGTGTGGGACTTAAAAGTCCTCAAGAGCTTTCCCTCTTTTGTTGTGCATGGGGCTGATTCCACACCACACATGGCAGGTTGTTATAACCAGTCCCGTATTGAGCGTGTCCTTTTGCGCCTTGCTCTGTCAACGCCGGTGGAAGGCTTTGTGTGTGCATGCGTGTGTGCGTGTCTGTGTGTGTGCGTGTGTGTCTTCTCTGAATGCCATCTTCCTTAGATGCAAGGAGGGTGAGATTTTCTCACACACTTTGGACATCTCACCCGAAGGAACCAGTCCCTGGAGAAGGACTTCAGGCCTGGTAAACTAGAGGGTACCGGTGTACAGGAGGAAGACACTCACAGAGCTGGACTGACAGTAGATCAGACCTGGTGGTGACTGGGACGATGGGGCAGAAGAGGGCGGCGTTTTCTCCTATGGTTCACGGGTCACTGTGAGTCCGACCTGACTCGAAGGCCCCTAACAACTCGTCGCAGTGGCCTTGCCCCCCATGGAGCTATCCATTCTCTCACGGGTGAGCTGTTAGGGGGTTCCCAGTTTCCTCCCACGATCATCCTGGCCTGCGTCTCCTTGTGCACACTGATCAGTGTCTCGGCTACACATCTAGGATGGAAAATCTGGCTGACGGGGAGGTGTGTCTTTGCTGGGTATAATCTTCAACCGTACTGCCATTGAGTCAATGCCATTTCGTAGCGACCCTATAGGACAGGGTAGGCCTGCCCCTGTGAGCGTCTGAGATGGTCACTCGTTACAGGAATTGAAAGCCCTAGTTTTGAACCACTGACCTGGTGGATCGCAGCCTAACTCGTCCCTCCTGTGCCAACAGGGCATCAAGCTGGTTGCTTAAATCTCACCCTGTCCCTGTCCTTTTCAAGAGAAAGTTCAAATCCTGGTGACTCTGGCTTCTCACGCTGGGCTCAGCTGCCCCACACCTTCTCCTTCCAGCCCTCAGCTACTGTGTCTATCTTCTCTGCCCACTGTGCTGTCTGACCAGTGCTTATCCAGCTCAAGTGTTCTTCCTCAACTCTGGGCCCCAGGCTGGCTCGGCATCCCCAGACTACCCGCATGGGCCTGTCCCACACTCTACACTCTAAGGTACGTGAGGACCGGGTTGCCGGATTGGCAGCTCTGGATCCAGTGGCAGCTGGGCCACACGGTGAGCCTGTCTCCACGACTGCTGTCTGAAAGCGGAGTTCTTGCATCTACCCAGGTCTGGGGCCAGGGACACCGCAGACCACATCTAGGCCTGGTTCCGGGACCTCTCAGTGGGAGGAACTGCCTCGCGTCTGAGTCAAGTTGTAGGCCCCTGACCTCGGGTGAGGGCCTTGCTCCTTCCCGTCTTGGCAGGGCTGGGAAGTGGTGTTGGCTCTTCCTGTCCCGCCAGCTCATCCCTCAATTCCCAGACCCCTAATGGGAACCACATGCGTTGGCCTTCCTCCCGCCCGCCCTCCTCCCCTCCTCCCCAGAGAGGCCTCCTGAGTCTTCGCCCATCTCGCCCCTCTCGCAGCCTCATTCCCACGCTGCCCAGGCCTGGAGTTAGTAGTCAGAGGCCCCTGTGGCTGTTTGCGGTGATTTTTCTGCCTGTGCTGTACATGCATGTGCACGTGTGTGTGGGAATTGGGGGGTCTGTGCGTGTGTTTCATATGCACCCCGTGTCTCCACTGTGTGTCCGTGTGTGTCTGTGAACTGGCTGCCTGTTTTGTGCAGCTGTATTGTGGGTTTGGGGTGTGATATCGTGCCTTGACTGCTTCTGTATCATGAGTCTGTGTGCGTGTATTGAATGTGTCTGTGTGACTGCGTTGTGGAAGTGTGTCTGTCTGAGGGATCTCTGTGCCTCAACTGGGTGCGAGCTTGTAGTTTGTGTGTGCCCGTGACCTGGGGGGTAGATCAGCTGTCCAGGCGAGTGCTTTCCCTCAGGCATCGGGACTATCTTGTCTCTGAGTGTCCTTCAGCCCCTGGCCATGGGCCACTCTACCTGGACTCCATTATCAGGCAGTGTGCAAGGTGTGACTGAGTGTGCTGGTTCTGTGTGATTGCTCCGACTGGACTTGACCTTGGACGAAGACAGTGTATCCTGTACATGGTCCCAGACAGCCTCTGTGCTGGTTTGGTATGTGTGTCAGCTCACTGGAGAGCATGCCTGGGTCACTGGGCAGCAGCAGATTCACATCCCCAGCTGAGTCATTCAGTGTATGTGTGCATGTGCGTATTTGTGTTTGTATGTGTGTGTATGTTTGGTGTGTGTATGTATGTGTTGTGTATTTGGTTGTATATGTGTGTGTGTTTGGTGTATGTATGTGTGTGTTGTGTAGTTGGTCTGTGTACATGTACGTATGTGTTTGGTGTGTGTTGTATATTTGGTCTGTGTATGTGTGTATGTTATATGTTTGGTGTGTGTTGTGTGTTTTGTGTGTGTTGTATGTTTGGTCTGTGTATGTGTACGTGTGTGTTTGTTGTGTGTTTTTTGTGTGTATGTGTACGTGTATGTTGTGTGTTTGGTGTGTGTTGTGTGTTTGGTGTGTGTGTGTGAGTGTGTGTGTGCTTGGTGTGTGTATGTGTGTGTGATGCCTGGAGGCAGGGACTCCCAGGGGTGGTGCAGTCAGACAGGGAGAAGTAGAGCAGGGCCCAAGCAGGAGTAAGAGAGGGCTGCATAGGGGGACCAGAGGAGAGCCAGGAAGACTGAAGGTGGAGCTGAGACCTTATTTGGGGACATTTTCTAGAACTTGGGAGAGCTTCTTTATGGGTAAGCCCTGCGGGGGAGGATGAGGAGGCCTGGACCCCGCTGCTGCTGACTCAGAGGAGCTGGGGAGGAGGAGACCTGCAGGGCCAGGCCTTCGTGAGGTACATGGAGGCCAGGGTCTGGTCTGGGAATTCCCCGGGAGCCCTGTGGCCCCACCTGCTGTGCATACTCCGGTCAGAGTAAGCCAATTACCGGGCTAGCTCTTTGTGTCACTGTGAGCCTCACCTTCTCCACCAGAAAAAAATGGGGTCAGAATAGATGCTGTTGGTTTGCTGCCTGTATCCTCTTGGCCCTGTTTCCGAGCTCGCTTCTGAGCAGCCCGAGGGCTGTCACTCACACCAGGAAAAGCCAGAGCTGCTCTGAGCCGATGACCTCAGCCTCGCCCAGGACAACATAAAACCCGAGAATAAAACCCGGCTCCCCCATCCTGCGGTGGGATGGCTCCCCAGCAGGGCAGAGCCCAGCTGTGCACATGGTCACCTGGGTGAGTCACAGGCCCACCTTGCTCCTGTCTGGATACTTCCCCATTTGGGAACTCCCTAGGGTCACCTCCCAAATAAAAACCACGCTCTGCTTCTGGGGGACCTGAGCCTACGGCAGGCTGTACCTTCTGCCCAGGAGGTTGAGAGTTCCAATGAGCTGATGGGAGCAAAGGCCCCGGTGGCTGACACGTATGTGGGACACGCTTGACGCCCTCAGTGAAAACCGTGGGCATCAGCAAGTGGCCTGGGGTGGATAGAGAAGCAAACCAAAGCCTTTGGCTCCTCTCTGGCTGCAAGCTGAGAGTGTGGCACCTCAAAGCACCGTGCTTGTGCCCAGACTGGTGGTGCTCAGTGCTCATTAGGATCGCCTGCGGCAGGGCGCTGGTCTACTCTCTACACTTGGCACAAAACTCGGGCGCTCTAGAAGAGCACTAAAGGTTTTCCTTTTCTGGCCCTTTCAGGCTGGGTTCAGCTGCACTCCATGAAATATTGACTTAAAGAGATTAAACGTTTAAATGACTGCACACTATTGACACAAAACAATGGGAGTTGGTGATGGGGCAAAGCTTCCAGGAACACTTAGTCATGGCAGAACCATGCCTGTATGATTAATACCTAGCATTTAAAAAGGCAAAGTCAATCAAACAACAACAACACTAAAAAAACTCACTGCCATCGAGTCGATGCTGACTCCTAGTGACCCTATAGGACAGGGTAGAACTGCCCCAGTGGGTTTCTGAGACGGTAACTCTTTACACATACAGGAGTAGAAAGCCTGATCTTTCTGGAGGGCATTAAAATAGTAAATATTTGCTAGTAAAATAGTAAATATTCACTGGGCACCCTCAAAGCAAGGGATCCAAACCAAAGCCCAGCGACTGCCATTTCTTTGACCTCAGGATAGCGGTCATCTGCTGCTTCCCAGAGGGGCATTTCAGTCTTAAGTTCAGGGGAGACTGTCAACTCCATAAACCTGCTACAGGTGACATTGAGGTAAAGCCCAGTTTCCTCAGTGAGGTTTCCACATTGAATCCTTCTGGGGTGAAGAATAATACATTTCAAAAATTTTAAAAACATAAAACCTTTTCCCCCCTCCATGGCTGAAATCAAGTTGAGAAATATTAAAAAGACAAGTGAAAAACTCAGAACCCACTGCCAGGGAGTAGATGCCTGCTCTTAGCCACCTTCTGAGACAAGGTAACACTGCCCCTTCTGGGTGTTCAAGACATGAAATCCCTGTGGGAGTGGACAGTCTCATCTGTCTCCCATGGAGAGGCTTGGCGGGTGCGAGGCCCTGATTTTGTGGTTAGCAGATCAATCTGTAACACACAACCCTGCCAGGGCCCCAATAACCAACGTGGGGTGTTAATGTGCAATAGTTCCATTCAGACTATAGACCAGCGGGTCTCACTCTGTGGGTCACAACCCCTTTGGGGGTCGAACGACCCTTTCACAGGGGTCGCCCGATTCATAACAGTAGTAAAAGGAGAGTGATGAAGTAGCAATGACAATAATGTTATGGTTGGGGGGGTCACCACAACATGAGGAAGTGTATGAAAGGGTCGCAGCATGAGGAAGGTTGAGAACCGCTGCCCTAGACAAAGGCTTGGTTTCTCTGGTCTATAAAGAGCTACAACAAATCAAGAATTTAAAAGGGTTTTTTAAAAGAATCTCCTTGAAACGGGCTGTTTTGCTGAAAAGGAAACACACAGGGCTGTTGATTACGGGAAGGACCCCATTGTCTCTTTCAAGAACGGAAAAGGTGTGTCCAGGTACCATTTTTCACCTATTGGATTGTCAGTCATGAAAATGTTGGATGGCCCACAAAATTAACAAAGGCTCAGGGAACCAGACACCCTGATTCATTGTGATGAATTTTGGCGTACATGTACATATCATCTGACCCAACACATCCGATTCTGGTCATGTATCTTCCCAGTATCCTTAGTCCTGTAGGAAATAGCGCACTCTTGAGGTTGTCCACCGCAGCACGGTTGTAATAACCAATGACTGGCATCACCGCAAACCCCACTGGTCGTGCTGATTACACCATGAAATACACTTTCTAATGGAATACGTTGAGGAGGACTAAGGGGCGCCTGACCATGCCACGGTATTTTCAATCACCTCATGTGCATGTGCAAATTGGACCTTAACTAAGGAAGACTGACGGAGAATCGATGCATTTGAATTGCGGTGCTGGTGAACAATATCGAAAGTCCCATGGACCAATAAACCAATCTGTCCTGGGAGAAGTACAGCCAGAATGCTCCTTAGAGGCAAGGATGGCGAGCCTTTGTTTTACATGCTTTGGACATGTTACCAGGAGAGGCCGGTCCCTGGAGAAGGACATCATGTTTGGTAAAGCAGAGGGGCAGTGACAAATGGGAAGACCTTCGAGAGGATGGATTAGCACAGTGGATTAGCATCGATGGGCTCAAGCACAAGGATGGCCCAAGACGGGGCGATGTTTTGTTCTATTGCACGTGGGATTAGGTCTCTATGGGTCAGAACCGACTCTATCACACCTAACCACCACAATGGAATGCTGGGATCAAACAGAACCATTGTGAGGCTGGCTCAGGACCAGGCCGTGCTTTGTTGTGTTGCACACAGAGTCAGACAAGTTGGAGCTGACTTGATAGTACCACCTAGCAACAACAACAACAGCAGCAGCAGCAACAACACTGGACTCCTGGAGTTCGATGATACATCTATGCAAAATAGCACATGGACGTTGTTAATGTATGGACATGAACTCATCTCTCAGATACAACGTTGAATGTTAAAAAAGAAGCTGCAGAATACACTTTATAAAATGCTACCCGATGTCAGAAAAAGGAAGGGGGGAGAACATTTGCAGCACGGGTAGACCCCAACGCAGAGGGCTAGTGGTTTGGAGAAGGAGTGGGTGGAGACTCCACGGTCTCCCCTGTTGTGCCTTTTTAAGTGTGTTACACACTCAATACACACATTTACTCGGTGAAATATTCAAGGCAGAGTTTCAGATCCACCAAACCCATAGCCATCGAGTCGATTCCGACTCTTAACAACCCTCTAGAACAGAGTAGAACCCCATTTCAGGTGTCCAAGATTTTTCACATTTATGGATGTCGACAGCCTCATCTTTCATCCTTGGAACACTGGTGGGTTTGAATCACTGACCCCTGCGGTTAGAAGCTCAATGTGTAACCCAGCACAGCACCTGAGCTCCTAATGATTCAGCCACTTGAATCTTATTCCTGGAGGTTTTAAAGAAACAAGTCTTGGAGAGGGATATTCAGGAAGCACCCCAGGAGACTGGTCTAGAGTTTGAGGGATTGCTTGGGGGAAGGGGGATCATTTCCCCCCTCAAAATGCATTTGATAAGACCTCGTGCGAAAATTTCCAGCCCAGCTTTGCTAAGCCAAAACGTTCAGGCCTTGGTCAAGAGATGAAGGCAGGGAGAGAGTGAACAAGCATAGGGCCATCAAGATCCCGCTCTGGATCTCTGTCAGAAGGGGCAGGAGCCCAGACCAGAGGCAACAGAGACCGTGGCATGGAGACTATGGGAATGTGAGACACGCAGGCTTCGTGGTCCAGGAAGGCAGAGGCCAAGGGACCACGTGACTGAGAGGTTGAGGGCCAGAGAGAGGCTTGGTTGCTGGCTGAAGAGAGATGTTTCTATGGATTAATGACTGTCTCCTTACTGTGGACTGACCCTGGATTTTGATAACCTGCTAACTTCCTTTCATCATGAAGAAGAAGGAAGAGGGAGGAAGGTAGGTCAGCGCATCTTCACTTGTCCAGTGGGTTAGTGGAATCCCCTGAATTCAGACAGATGTAGAGATGAGGCCTGTGGAGATGAGCTAGAGTTGCTTCCCATGCCTGAGAAGCTCCTGGTTTGGTGGGGAAGGAAAGCTACCCAGCAACAGCCTAGTGACCATGGAGGTTTTTCCATGGAAGGTGCTTGAGAAGCTGATCTCGGCTCTGAGATGGTCCATAATACTGAGCCCTGCACTACAGAGCCAAGATGTCATTTTGAGGACGAAGGTGGACCTTACTCAAGCCATGGTATTTTCAATCGCCTCATATGCATGTGAAAGTTGGACGATGAATAAGGAAGAATGAAGAAACACCAATGCATCCTATTGATGGTGCTGTGTTAGTCTGGGTGGACCAGAGAAACAAATTCATAGACACTCATATGTGTATAAGAAAGAGCTTTATATACAAGAGCAATTGAATGTTGAGAAAACATCCCAGCCCAGTCTAGATCAAGTCCATAAGCCCAATATTAGCCCCTATGTCTGATACTGATCTATAAGGTCCTCTTCAGACTCAGGAAACACATGCAATGATGCAGAATGCAGGAAGTCACAGACCTGTGGGTGGAAAGTCTTGTGGGTCCAGTGGCAGTGTAGGCATCTCAGCACTAACATGGGTCTCTACATGGCTCCTCCAGCTCCAGGCGTCTAGCTTAGCTCCATGTGTCTTGTCAACAGGAATGTCTCACAGGGAGCAAGCATATCCCACCTCCAGTGAGTTATTTATCGTGCCTCCAAATGAAGTCATCAAGCGGAGACTTGATTGACAGGCCAGATTCCACCCCTTCCTCAAGTTGACAGATTATGCAACTGCCCCAGTGCTGGTGGACAATCTTGAAAGTAGCATGGCCTGCCAAAGGAATAGTCAAATCTATCTTGGGAGAAGTACAGCCAGGAATGCTGATTAGAAGCAAAGATGGCGAGACTTCATCTCTAGTCCCTTAACCCCTTTATCAGGAAAGAATCGTCCCTGGAAAAGGACATCATGTTTAGTAAAGTGGAGGAAAATAAAAAAGGAGGACGATCCTTCTGGAGCTGGATTGACAGTGACTGCAGCGTTGGGCTCAAACATAACAAGCGTGTGCATGCCACAGGCCCAGGCAGTGTTTCGTGCTGTTGGACACAGGGTTGCTATGTGTGGGAGCTGACTTGACAACACCACCAACATGGACTACAGAGAAAGAATGCTGCTTACTCATTTGTGGCATTGACCACCATGCTGACCTTGAAGCTGACAAGAGTACAAATAAGACACTGACCATGACTCTGACCACAGCATGACTTGACCGTAATGTTGATCAGAGAAGGCCAGGCCATTGTCCAAAGAAAGCTCAGGACAATGACCGCAACATGACCAGGACATTGACACTGAGCTGGCACAGCCCATCCTGGAAGCTCCCCACAGTGCTGATGACCATATTGACCACAACACAACTCGGAAGGGCCAGCGGTCGCAAGACTGACCACACTGCTGTCCCCAGCTGAACCTCAATGCTGACAGCAGGGCAGATGATAGTTCAACAGGACACACACGTCAGAGGAATCAGGACACTGGTCATACCACTGACCGCATCAGTGGTCATAACCATGACCCTGATGATATTGCTCGGGATCCAGTCTGAAAAAGTGATGCACACAGGAATTTAATACGGGGACTTGGTCACAGAGGCGTAGACAGGCTTCAAGAGCAAATAAGAGAAGGTGAATTGCCGTATTTGCTTGTGTATAAGCCAAATTTTCCAGCACATTTTTAATGCAGTTTTTGTTGTAAAATTAAGTGCCTCGGCTGATATTCAGGTCAGCTTATACTCGAATATATACGGTATTTCTACAACAACCAGCCCCTGTCACCTTCCTAAGGGCTGGAGGCACAAAGGGAGGAGATTGGGAGCTGAGTCAGGGTGGGGATGGTCCAGTGGGGCCAAGACCCCAGAGAAGACACAACAGCCACTGCCAGACACATCTAAAGTGGAGTGAAACACACACACACACACACACACACACAGCTATTGAATCAATTTCAAATCATCACGACCCTAAAGGTCCAAGTAGAACTGCCCCACAGGTTTCCAAATCTTACGGCAACCTACTACCACATCTTTTTTCCCCATGGAGCAACTGGTAGAGTTGAACTGAAAGCAGCTGAGTCCTTTCAGTAAAGAAAGGGGGTTTCGTTCTCCCTCCCTTCCCCCAGTCTCCCTCTAGGCCTCTCATTAGTTGAACTGAACCAGATGCAATGGAGCTTAGAACATGGAGCCTCTATGTGCCATCTCTTTTGTGACACCGAGCTAGGAGAGGGGTGTGCATGGACCGCACGTAGCCTGACCACAACAGTGACCATCTGGATTACCCAAAGGGGATGCCGTCATGGCTTTGACACACCGCTCTGTCCAGGGTGAAGCTCTGTAATAAAGAGACAAGCAGGGTCCGCCTACTCCCTCACCCATGACATTACTGACCACAACCCTCTTGGTGGGTGTCTCAACTTGTGGATGCCTGAAACCCAAATCCTTCTGCTACCCCACACCTACTGTAGGCTTGGCCTGAGAAGTCAGCAAAGACCACCTCCCATCTGTGGAAAAGCGGTAAAAGACTGGATGGGCCGCCTTCCCAGGCTCCGACTCTGCTCCCTACATCACACATCATGTTGTTACTGGTTCCTGTTGAGTCAGTCTTGACTCATAGAGAGCTTATAAAACTCTGCCTGGTTCTGTGCCATCCTGACTGCCATTGCTGCTTTGTTTGAGACCGTGTTGTGGTCAACATTCATCTTAGCTAAGGCCTTAGTTAAATTCATCTTAGTTAACATGCCCAAAGTACCGGAGACTTAAAAGTCATTCTCACTTTTAAAACGCATTCTGGATTTATTTCTTCTGAGATCGATTTATTTGGTCTTTTGGCAGTCCACACCATATTCGGCATTTTCCCAAACACTAGTGCGTTGATTCTGCAATCTTCCCTATTCCCTGTCCGGCTTGCACTTACGTTCGAGGTGACAGACAATGCCACGTCTTGAGTCAAGCTCACCTAAGTCCTCAAAGTGACCTCTTTTGATTTCGAGCACGTTAAAGGAGTCTTTTGCGGCAGATTTGCCCAGTGCAATATGCCCTTTGATTTCTTCTTGACTGGTTGTGGATTCAAGTAAAATGAAATCATTGACAACGTCAATCTTTTCTCTGTTTATCAAGATGTTGCTGGTTGGTCCGGTTGTGAGCATCTTTATTTTCTTTATGTTGACGTGTAATTCATACTGACGACTGTTGTCTTTGATTTCACCAGCAAGCGCTCCGAGTCCTCATCGTTCAATAAGCAAGCTCGCTCCACATGTCACGTTCTTCTTCATAGAGCCTCGGAGACCAAATAAGCATGGTGAAGCGATGCCACCCTGATGTACCCCTTTCACGATTTCAAACTACATGTTATCTACTTGTTCTCTTCAAATGACTACCTATCCACAGGTCACACATGCACACAATTAGGTGTTCGAGAATTCCCATTCTGTGCAATGAAATCCTTAATTTATCATGATCCACAGAGTTGGGTGCTTTTGCAGAAGTACTGAAACACAAGTAAATGCTTCAGTCCAGCTGCAACAAGGTCCGAGGGTCCTTCAAGGTGGGTCACGGCGTCGGCGAGTGGGAGACAGAAACCTCATGACTCAAAGGTTGCTGTGACTGTTCCAATCTTGTTCATGCAAAGCTTCAACTTATATATTCTTTTTCTTCCCTTAAAGCTTACGGCCTGAGGTCATACATCAGGAAATTCTCAGGCCACAAGACCGTAACAAGTTACATCAGTCACATCATGATTCTTGGTTACAAATTAGTACATCTTGAAACTAAAACTTTCTCATACAAGGGTGATAGACATAAACCTTCTAACAATAACTGAACACACTTCATCCAACTAGAGCGCATTGTCCTAACTATGAAATCAATAAAACATTAATACATTTCATCATCACAAATTACTTGACAGGCTTTGGCTGTTCTTTCTGTTCTTTCTTGGGCTGTTCCTCTAGGGCTTTCATTTCTTGTTCTTGCTTTTCCACTAAGTTCCCATAAATTAAACCCCCATAAGTCTTTCTGTACCAAGGCATGAGTTGCCTCACAACAGGTAGCTTTGCTGCAGTGGACTTCAAACATCACGGAGGCCCTCTTCTTGCTAACCATTCCATAAAACTTAAACTACTAAAAGGAATTTGTACACCTTCTTTGTTAACTATTCTTATGTCATTTTCATTACAAGCCCCTGAATAAGGTAAATCAGGGCCAGGAACTCTATTTCTCTTTGGGTTATTTCCGGGAGGGGGTGCCATATTTTACCCCCTATGCGGTAACCAAGATAAGGGAAAGGAAAAACCGTGGGAAGAGGATGATAAACTTTTTTAGAGTCTTGCACAAAAGCTTCCAAACGAGCCTCTGAGATTTTCATGGGTTTCAGTTGCAATAGCTCAGCCTGCTCAAGATCTAACATAAATTCCTTAAGGGGGGTTCTGGCTTCCAGTTTCTAGTTTTATTATACAGTACACGTTGCATGCAGTCAGGACATAGATCTTTCAAAGCCATAGGAAGGGGAGTAACCTCAACTTCTGGGACATATTCATCAGTTGACATCAGTTGTTTCCCAAAAGGGGAAGTGATCAAAATTATCAAGAACCAGAGAGCAGCTACAATGATCAATAATGATATCAGGCCAATAATTTCAAAGGGTTCACGGAAGGGACCTTCCTTGGTGGAGCCTTCTTTGAATGCTCCTCCTCCATGCGCTGACTTTGTCAAGGCCCGTGGTTGGAAGTGGTCTCGGCAGGTAAACATCTTCCTGGCATTCTCAGCTTTCAGCCAAGACCCATCTGACGTCGGCAATAATATCCCCCATCCTATTTCTGGCTTTAATTCTGGCTGGTCCCTGTCAATCTATCACTGCAATCATTACAAAATTACCGTCAGCTAAAATGGACTTGCATCTGCTAGTAATGCTAGTGTTCGTTTCCTCGGTCTGTTGAATCACACTTTTGTGAACAGGGCAGGCACACAGAGCTTGTTGAGTTGCTTAGGGAGGTGGGTGGCTGTCTTCCAAATTTCTTGGCAGGGATGAGTGAAGGCTTCCGTCGTTGCATCTGTTTGTTGAAACATCTCAGTTGGAGTCTGTCAATTCCTGGAGCCTTGTTTTCAGCAGCGCCTTCTGTGCAGTTTGGACTTCGTCCTTCAATACCAGCCGTCCTTGATCATAGGCTATCTCCCGAAACAATTGAAGGTCAACCCTCCTCCCCAACTTCCCCACAGAGAATCCCTATGCATTGCTTCCATCTTTTTCATGCTTCCTGCCTCAGTCAATATTTTGCCTATGGAATGCTTCAACGTTGCACTTCAAGGCTTGAACGTTTTCTTCATTTCTTTTGGCTTGAAGTATGCTCAGGGTGTTCTTCTCTTTGGGTTTCTAACTCCAGGTCATTGCATATGCCTTTGCAATACCTTGTCTTCTTGAGTCACTCAGTGAAATCTTTTGTTTAACTCGTATACTTCATAATTTCTTCCATTTGCTTTAGAGATTCTGTTTCAGAACGAGTTTCAAAGTCTCTTCTGACAACGATGTTGGCCTCCCCCACCCCATTTCTTGCTCTTTTAACAGCCTTTTGCTTTCTTCATGTATGATATCTTTGTTATTATCCCACAATGCATTTAGTCGTCCATAATTAGGCCTCAGTCCCTGAGATGAACTCTAAATACCCGGGGTCTGTCAAACAAGCAAATCTGTCTTGGAGGAAGTACGGATAGAATGATCCTTAGAAATGAGGATGGCAAGGTTTATCTCATGTACTTTTGAACATGTTGTCAGGAGGTACCAGTCCCGGAACAAGGACATGATGCTTGATAAAGCAGAGGGGCAGGGAAAAAGAGGAAGGCTTTCAACGTGGATGGGCACAGGGGCTGCAGCAAT